>NW_027361713.1:5287500-5887500 GCF_039654945.1 Dendrobates tinctorius | reverse complement strand
AGGGTGATACTAGTCTGGCTGGCCCTGAAGGGCATAAGCCAGCAAAACGGCTCCTCTATCTAATCCTATATAGTGTTTGCAACCAACCAATGACAATGGATGCGGATGGAAGCACACTAATATAGGAACAAAAATCTGGATAAATTAGCTGCAAAAAAAGGACTATGTATGAGGCAGTGACGCACGCTGAGCGGACTACAGCTAGCGGTGGCTGTAGAACACACTGCAACGTGAGCTGCACTCACACACAGAGAGACCTATCAGACAGCCAAAAACAGTGCAGAGAAATGGGCTATAGCACTGAAAGGCTGCTGAAAGGCTCCGCTGTCCACTCCTTTAGTGTTTGCAACCAACATATATGGATACGTATGGAAGCACACTATAGAGGAGAAAAAAAAAGCAGCAATAAAAGAAAAATGTGTATGAGGCAGAGACACACGCTGGGCGGCCTACAAGCAGACGTGCCTACAGGACACACTACACAGCGTGAGTCTGCACTCACACAGCCCTTGTAGACAGCTATTGAAACAGCACTGCTGGGCTACAAAAATGCTACAGTGGTGGATTATGTAGCCTGGGCAGAGCAATAGATATTTTAGATGATCGCTATTTCTAACTGTCCCTCACAGTCTTCAAAAGCAGCCTGTCCCTAACTGAATTCACAGCAGAGTGACCAGAAATGACGGCTGCATCATGACATAATTTCAGCAGCCAATCACAGCCATGCCAGTAGTTAACATGCCTACATGCCTAACAGGATGTGCCCACACTTCTGAGGATCCCCATTGGCTGAATCAAATCGAGCGGGCTCCTAGCATTATGGAAACTTCCGATTCCGGTATTCGATATGAAAAAAGTATCGTAACTAAGTATCGGAATTCCGATACAGCGAATATCGGCCGATACCCGATACTTGCGGTATCGGAATGCTAAACACTACTCAGGGAATATAATATACACCTGTTTATAGGGGATTTGTGTTCATTCCTCTATTATCTACTGTAGGGATTCGCTCTGGTAGGTAATGGCAGGGCTGCAGTAACGAGGCAACACACAGGCTTAACGTCCAATGTCAGTGGTTTAATGTCACATTGCAAACAGCAGATTAACAGAAAGTAAGGAAAAACATAAATATACTCCAGCTTGGAGAACCACTGGTCCCAGACTCACCCCTTGAACGGGACGGGCTTAACTAAGCGGCTGCCAGGTCCGCGGCATCCGCCAGGTGCCATTCCCAGGGTTGTTGAGAGTCTTGCTGCTATAGTCCTGCAGCACGGGGATCCTGTAATACAAGTTCAAGCTAAGTCCAGCCAAGTTCCTGTAACTTCCAGACACACACTCACCATGTGCCAAACACCAATCTCCATTACATAGTCCATAACCCCTCCCACAGGTGAGGTAGACATCACATGGGCTGATCACGTGACCATGACATCATCGCAGGTCCTGTCTTTAGGGAAAAACCCGGCAAACATTAACCTGCTGGGAGAAATGTATCTCCCATCCAGTAAAACACCCTTTACTGTACCACATACCTCCCTCCTATGTTCAACCCTAAGGGGGTGGACACATGACATAGTGAACTCTGGACAGGGCATCTGCATTCCTCTGTAGTCTGCCTGCCCAATGTTCTACTGAAAATTTGAATTTTTGCAGGGACAGGAACCACCTAGTGACTCGGGCATTCCTCTCCTTAGCTTGACTCATCCACGTAAGAGGGGAGTGATCTGTCACCAACCGAAATGTTCTCCCCAGCAAATAGTAGCGCAATGACTCCAGTGCCCACTTGATGGCCAGGCACTCTCACTCCACAATACTGTACCTGGTTTCAGCTGGGGTAAGCTTCCGGCTTAGGAAACTAACGGGATGGTCTTCCCCGTTAATCTCCTGAGACAGCACGGCTCTGAGTCCTATCTCAGAGGCATCCGTCTGCACAACGAACTCTTTTTTGAAATTTGGAGTGATCAGGACTGGTGTACTACACAGTACCCCTTTTAACTTTGTAAAGGCCTCCTCTAACTGATCAATCCAGTGGACCATCACAGATTTCCTCCCTTTTAAGCAGTCTGTTAAAGGCGCGGACAGGGTTGCAAAGTTGGGAATGAACCGCCTGTAATATCCCAACAAACCTTAAAAGGCTTTTACCTGTTTTGTTGTGAGGGGATGGGGCCAGTTCTGGATTGCCTCCACTTTGTTTACTTGAGGCTTGAGAACTCCTCTCCCAATGACGTAACCCAAGTACCGAGCTTCTTCCAACCCTATGGAACACTTCTTTGGGTTGGCAGTTAACCCTGCTTGTCGCAGACAGTCTATCACTGCCTGTAGTTTTGCTAAGTGACTTTCCCAGTTGGTGCTGTACACAATAATATCGTCTAGATAGGCTGAGGCATAGCGGCGATGGGGACGGAGAACAATATCCATTAATCGCTGGAACGTTGCTGGTGCGCCATGCAACCCAAAGGGTAACACCTTATACTGGAACAGCCCCTCGGGTGTTAGAAAAGCCGTTTTTTCCTTCGCCGCCTCTGTAAGGGGTACCTGCCAATAACCTTTTGTGAGGTCCAGACTTGTAAAATACAGTGCCTGCCCAAATCGCTCTATCAACTCGTCAACCCGAGGCATAGGGTAGGCGTTAAACTTTGAAATGCAATTAAGTTTTCTAAAATCATTACAGAATCTTAGAGACCCAGCAGGCTTGGGTATTAGGACTATTGGGCTGACCCACTCACTTTGGGACTCTTCTATGACCCCTAGCTGTAGCATAGTTTTTACCTCTTCTGAGATGGCTTGTCGCCGGGCCTCAGGCACCCGATATGGCTTTAGTCGGACTTTGGCCTGTGGCTCCGTGATAATGTCATGTTGGATTAGGGAGGTGCGTCCGGGGAGCTACGAAAAAACATCTGTATTTCGGCTAATGAACTTCCGGACCTCCTGAACCTGTCTAGGAGACAAAGTGTCTGCAATTTTGACTGCGGGTTGGGTTTCTCCTGCCTCGCCCCGAGGTGATGGAGCCTTCTCCATCTGAAACGCAGGCAGCGGACTATCCCCACCAAGGTTTTCTCTATTTTTCCATGGCTTAAGCAAATTAACATGGTAAACCTGTTCTGGCTTTCTCCGTCCTGGCTGGTGTACCTTGTAGTCTATGGGCCCTACCTTTTCCATGATCTCGTAGGGTCCCTGCCACCTTGCAAGGAATTTGCCATCTACGGTAGGCACAAGTACCAACACCCGATCCCCAGGGCTAAAGGTTCTTACCCGAGCCCCCCGGATAAAGACCCGACTCTGTGACTGTTGTGTTGCCTCCATATGTTCCCGGACTAAGGGTAGGACTGTCTCCATTCTTTCTTGCATTTTTGCAACACGTTCTATCACACTTTTGTGGGGGGTATGTTGGTTCTACCAGGCCTCTTTGGCTATATCGAGTAAGCCCCGTGGATGTCTGCCGTACAATAGTTCAAAAGGCGAGAACCCTGTAGATGCCTGAGGCACCTCCAGCACTGCAAACATCAAATATGGCAATAAGAGATCCCAGTCCTTCCCATCTTTGGAAACTGCCTTTTTCAGCATGTTCTTCAGCGTCTTATTGAATATTTCTACCAGACCATCTGTTTGGGGATGATAGACCGATGTGCACAACTGTTTAACATTTAGCAAACGGCAGAGTTCCTTCATAATTTTTTACATAAAGGGGGTTCCCTGGTCTGTTAAAATTTCTTGAGGAATTCCCACCCACGAAAACATACCTGTCATGATCCAGGACGGGGTTTCGCTTTGGCCCGTCCTGATCAGACTGGGGGTTAATTGTTCCGCCTCTCTCTGGCAGAGGGCGGCTATTTAATGCTCACTGGACCTAGGTCCGGTGTCAGTTATACTCCTGCCCTCCGCTGAGTTAGTTGACCTTGTGCGTACGTGTGCCTTGTGCCTGATATCTTGCTTGCTTGTTTGGTTTTGATCCGGTTCTGTCCCTGTTACGAGTTCTGCCTGTCCCTCTTGTACTGCGCTACCTCTTGTGTATGACTCTCTGCTTGTGACCCGACTTCGCTCTGCTCGTCCCCTTGGTACCACGTCACCCTCTTGTGTATGACCTTTGGCTTTGTCTGACCACCCGTCTGTCCCTCCTGTGCCTCGTTTGCCCGTACTGTGTGTGACCTCCGTTTCCCTGACTGAGTTGTTGTATGGTGTCCTGTCATCTCTGAAAGCAGGACGCTAAGCCCCTCCCCCTTGCAGTCACATGACCATAGGTCCTGTGCCAGCTTGCTAACTTCAGTGTTCTCAGGTCCTGTGCATCTTTACTTTCCGGCGCTGACAGGATCCTGACACCGATAGTTTGAAGCACGCATTGTCACCTCTGCTGTCCTGCTCCACAGGTATCTTTTAGCACTGTTTCTGTACTCAGGACGTGCGCACTGGCTCAGTGAGCAAGTGTAGTGCGGTGTTCCTGACAATACCCATGAGTTCCTATGCTATAAGCTTAGCTGATGTGTGGCGCAGAGGAATGGCCTCAGGATATCGGGTAGCATAATCTAGAACTACCAAGATGTGTTGGTGTTTCCTTGCCGACTTATTGAAAGGCACGACCAGATCCATTGCCACTCTCTCGAAGTGACTCCGAAAGTGGGGCTGGGGACTGGTTACCTGGCACACTGGACGGGAATTACAGTCAACCCTGATGAAGAGAGTAGCTATCTCTCAAAACATGTCGGTATTGTGCTGCCTTTGGGCCACCGTCTTACCCCCAGTGTGACGTCACGCTAGCCCTGCCCCATCACACGCCGAGTCCCTCAGCGTTGCGCTCGGCCGGAGCACGCGAGGCAGCGGCGGTCTCCACGTCCATACGGATTAGCAGTAGCAGCCCCAGCCCCCACACTGAGCACCCAAGCCTGCCTCACTGAGCACTGACCCTGCAAGAACTGTGCCATCATTTGTTTTGCACAGGATTAATCATTCTGACCTCGCCTGTTGAAATTGGCATGCAGTAAGTTTTGGCATCCAAATGCAAGGCAATATACATCTATGACAAGGTGAATAGTCTCAGAATACTGCTATACATCCACCACCACGTGATTTTTTCACACACCAGCAAGTAAGTACTCAGTTATATTATTTTTTCAGTTCCCAGTATAGCGCGGTGTATTTCTTTTCTTAATTACAGTACCGTTTAACTTCTTCATGGATCCTAGCCAGTAGAACTGCTGCAGAATTTGGTCTAGAGTTTTCTTTTGGCCCAAATGCCCCCCAAGTACATGCGCATGCGCTAAGTCCATTACCAGCCTACGATATGCCTGAGGTACCAGTAACTGTTCTACCATTTTCACACGTATTTACTCCACTCGGTACAACAAATCTTGGTTCAGTTCAAAGCGTGGCAACACTGTAGCTGCCCCAGGTTGTTGGGGTTCCCCATTGACAAACAGGACATTTTCTCTGGCCCGGGCCAAAGTAGGGTCTCGGAGTTGCGCCGTACCAAAATTGTCACCTGCTACATTCAAGTCTGACAACTCGGGTCCCGGTGCCAAGTCTTCCACCTCTCCAGCCAATACTTCTATGGGAGAATTCTTCCCCTCCTCCACCGAAGGGAAGGTTACCCCTAAGCCAGCACTTCTTCCTCCGGGCCACCAGGTTCATGCCCTACTTCTGGAGAATGTAACCTGGTTGCCTCTGGTGCTGGCAGTTGCTCCGTGGGTGGGACAACAGATGGCCACAGCACAGAAAATAAAGCAAAGTCTCTTCCAATTATTACTTCATAATGCAGATTAGTCACAACCACCATCTCGTGGCACTGCCTTCCCACTGGCGTTTTTATCACCACTAGTGCGGTGGGATAGTCTTTTAAGTCCCCATGTGTACACCCCTATTTTCCGACCCGTATACTCGCTGGTTTGTATCCAGCTGACTCGTACCAGGGTTACAAGACTCCCTGAGTCCAATAGGGCCACAGCCGGAGTGTCTTCCACATCAACCCAACACAAATGTTCCATATTGGGACCTTTCGGGGTGGCCATTGCACACATTGGTTCGGCATTGTGAGACTGGCGGTACCCAAAGTTTGTGTCCATGGGCTCAGCCAGGTGGGGGCAATCAGCTCTCATATGACCTGGTTCCTGGCACCACCAGCATATTATGGGGCTACTTACTTCCCCAGATAAGTCCTGAGCGGCCTTCCTGGGCTCTGCTCGCCGAACCAGGGGTGGAGACTTAGGGAACCTTCCTGTTACTTTCCGGGGAGTCCCTCCCTGTAACTCTTTGGTAGCCCCATACCTTTCTATGAGGTCTATCATCTGCATGGCATTAATAGGGGATGCCTGTCCGACCCATGTCTGGAGGGAGGAGGGCAAAGCTCTCCAAAACTTATCAGTCACTATGCGGTCCAGGCTGCAACCACTTTCGTAACATGTGCATCAGGTTGTAATACTGGGACCGAGCCGGCTTGGAGGATGTAAAGTCCCACTGGTGTACCCTCTGGGCCAGAACTAACACATTAACCCCAAGACGTGCCAGTATCTCACCCTTGACCACGATGTAGTCCGCCCTTTGCTCCAGGGGTAGGTCCTGATACGCTTTCAAAGGTCCTGGGGCCAGAAAAGGAGCGATGATTTCTGCCCACTGGTCCCGGGGTAGCTTCTCTCTCTCAGCGACTCATTCAAACATCTCCAGGTACGCCTCCACATCGTCCGACTTCTCCATTTTGGGAACCGCTGTACGAACCACTTTCCGGACATCATGGATTCCCCAGTTAGTTCCTTTTGCCTGCGCTGTTGTGATATGCTGTATCAACAGTTGATTGGTCTCCTGCTGCATAGCATGCTGTCGCATGGCCTCCTGCTGCTGAGGCATGGCCTCCTGCTGCTGCTGCCGCATGGCCTCCTGCTGCCGCATGGCCTTCTGCTGCTGCCGCCGCATGGCCACTATGAGCGTTTTTACCGTGGCCTTCATTTCTGGAAAGTTCCCCTCCTGGGTCTGTGCCACTCGTTTCACCCAGGACATAGGCTGGGGTACAAATCAAAACTAAGAAAAACAGCCTGGCCTAACTGCGTTTGTCCGCATTCTCCACCAATTATAGGGATTCGCTCTGGTAGGTAATGGCAGGGCTGCAGTAACGAGGCAACACACAGGCTTAAAGTTCAATTTCAGTGGTTTAATGTCACGTTGCAAACAGCAGATTAGCAGAAAGGAAAAATATAAATATGCTCCAGCTTGGAGAACCACTGGTCCGAGACTCACCCCTTGCATGGGACGAACTTAACTAAGTAGCTGCCAGGTCCACGGCATCCGCCAGGTGCCATTCCAAGGGTTATTGAGAGTCTTGCTGCTATAGTCCTGCAGCACGGGGATCCTGTATACAAGTTCAGGCTAAGTCCAGCCAAGTTCCTGTAACTTCCAGACACACTCACCATGTGCCAAACACCAACCTCCATTACATAGCCCCTAGCCCTCCAACAAGTGAGGTAGACATCACATGGGCTGATCACGTGACCATGACATCATCACAGGTCCTGTCTTTATGGAAAAACCCGGCCAAACATTAATCTGCTGGGAGAAATGTATCTCCCATCCAGTAAAACACCCTTTACTGTACCACACTACACATATTTCATGTTCATTCCCCACCTATAAAGCTCAGGGAATATAATATACACCTGTATATATGTGATATTTGTTCATTCCTCTGTTATCTACATATATGTCATGTTCATTCCCCACCTATAAAGCTCAGGGCATATAATATACACCTGTTTATATGGGATCTGTGATGATTTCCTATAAATTACTATATTCATTCTTTTTCTTCATTCTTTTTAGTCAGTCCCGTCCTGACTGACGGCCGGCTCTAGTGCTGGGGTGGCTGTCAGTCAGTGCCGGGGGTGCGGGTTCAGCCGCTTCCCACTATGTAAGGAACTGTGGCGTTTACATGAGGCCTGCTGTCACAATGTAAAACCAAAATACCACAACATACGCTATTGTGATCCATTGTACAGATCACACACGCCCATTGCACTCAATAGCTAAGAAAAACAGATCCCTATTGATTTGTAAAGGATCCAGGTAGAAAACCGGATTTGGCTTTGTAGCAGTTCTTCATTGTTGCCGTGAAATGGATGCTAAACACACATAAAAAAGACATTTTTAATGCGACAAAAATGGACAATTTGTCACTTTGGGCACAACCGCTATGTCATAAGGTGTATGAACTTCATAGTATCTGACCATACAATCCATAGACGGGGAGACTCTGGGAGAAAGTCGCCATTAGTATTCCCTCTGAAGCCACGTCTCCAGGAGATAATAGGCATGGTGGCATTATGTACGGGGCAACACAGCTGCTTCTCCTTTATGTAATCTGTCTGTGCTTCTGTACATCACAGCAATGTGTATCATTAGCTGTATACACATGGTTGATGCTCATAGGGCTTACATGGTAGTGCTCTGCCTGCACTGACTCCACGGCCGATGCCCTCAACAAACATGGCGCCCGCAGCCTCTCGGCGCACATAATAGACTCATAGCGCAGCGGAAGTGACGTCATGCTGCGTATTGGCATTTGGCAAGATGTCCGACGAAAAGCTGAGAAGAGATCTGATAGCCTTGGGCTTTACACCGGGGCCCATCACAGACGGCACCCGCAAAGTGCTGGAGAAGAAGCTGGTAAAGTTACGCACGGAAGCGAAGAAAGAGCAAAACAGGAGGCGAAGCCGGCGCCAGGAGACACCGAGCGACAGTGACGAGGGGGACGGTGACATCCCTGAGAGCAGGTCCGTAGGGTCTAACAGGCACGCTAGTGACATCCAGGAGAACAGGTCCGTAGGGTCTAACAGGCACGCTAGTGACATCCAGGAGAACAGGTCCTTAGGGTCTAACAGGCACGCTAGTGACATCCAGGAGAACAGGTCCTTAGGGTCTAACAGGTACACTAGTGACATCCAGGAGAACAGGTCCTTCGGGTCTAACAGGTACACTAGTGACATCCAGGAGAACAGGTCCTTAGGGTCTAACAGGCATGCTAGTGACATCCAGGAGAACAGGTCCTTAGGGTCTAACAGGTACACTAGTGACATCCAGGAGAACAGGTCCTTCGGGTCTAACAGGTACACTAGTGACATCCAGGAGAACAGGTCCTTAGGGTCTAACAGGTACACTAGTGACATCCAGGAGAACAGGTCCTTAGGGTCTAACAGGTACACTAGTGACATCCAGGAGAACAGGTCCTTAGGGTCTAACAGGTACACTAGTGACATCCAGGAGAACAGGTCCTTAGGGTCTAACAGGTACACTAGTGACATCCCTGAGAGCAGTTCCTTTGGCTCTTCTGAAGGCAGGTCCTTAGGATCTCTCAGGTATACAAGTGACATCCCTGAGAGAAGGTCCTTAGGATCTCTCAGGTATACAAGTGACATCCCTGAGAGAAGGTCCTTAGGATCTCACAGTTATACAAGTGACATCCCTGAGAGAAGGTCTTTAGGATCTCACAGGTACCCAAGTGACATCCCCGAGAGCAGGTCCTTAGGATCTCACAGGTACACAAGTGACATCCCTGAGACTAGGTCCATAGGATCTCACAGTTACACAAGTGACATCCTTGACAGCAGATCCCCTGGCTTTAATAGCTATCTAGTTGATGAGTTGAGGCACAGACACTTAGGTGACAGCAGCCGAGACACAAGTGCACATATCTCCAATAGTAGGACTGCTTTTGACCCCCAATCTCACAAGTCTCCTTTTAACCTACGGCAAGAAAATGCTTTACATCTGAAACCACTTTGGTCCAAAAATTTGGAGTATTACCTGTCAAGACTGTTGCGGGTGCTGTGTGTGATCCTGGTTCTGGTCTTCACTGGTATCCTAATCGTGAAGAGTGGCGTCTTGTCTACATCACAGGACAATGGCGGTAAGTTCAGTGCTGGAAAGAAAATCTGTTTTGAATCCAGCAATGTTCATGTTTCCTTGTATGCAACTTTCATCTACAGAATATTTCATTTATAGCCATGTAAGGGATGTAGTGCCTATTATAATTGCACCATTTAATTATGGTGCTTGGGGCATCTTTGGTGTGGCCAAGAGACTCTGTGCATCATTCTGCCCACTGCTTTAGCAGGCCCATGCCTCCCTCACTGGTGTTTGATGGTACTGGCTTGCCTGAGCGTTCTCTGCCGACATTGCTTTCTTTGGGTAAGCCACTGCTGTCAGTCAGCAT
This sequence comes from Dendrobates tinctorius, assembly GCF_039654945.1. Lineage (NCBI taxonomy): Eukaryota > Metazoa > Chordata > Amphibia > Anura > Dendrobatidae > Dendrobates > Dendrobates tinctorius. The sequence goes on along the minus strand of NW_027361713.1, from coordinate 5,877,311 downwards.
TGATGTAGGCAAGGGAATGACAAATCAGGGGGCAGAGGGGTGCGCAAGCAGCCTAATTAGCATATCTGAGTAAACTTCACTTTCTGTAGAATGGAGACAGCAAGTGAAACATTAAAGGTTTTATTTTGGGGGCTATGGGTATGTGCACACGATCATTAATGGCTCAGGATTTGACGCAGGTGAAATCTGCACCAAATCTGCATCTGTTTTTGATGCATTTTTCTGCATGCGTATTTTTTGTCACTTGAAATAAAGCTAATTGAAAGTTGGCTTCTGGGAAGGAAAAAAAAAGTGATTTCCTGTTTTCAGATATATTGGGGGTATGTTCCCACGGTCTGTAAGTGACGTGTGGTCCCCCTATATTTGTCAACAAGCCAGACTACTGGGACTGGTATTTCAGGCTGGTAAGGATCCAGTATCCATGAATCTTACCAGCCTGATAATACCAGGCCGCAGCAATCTGCTTACCTTGGATGGTTAGCAAAAATAGTGGGATCCCCTCCAAAAAAAAATAGCATGGGATCCCCCTGTTTTTGTTAACCAGCCAAGGGAAAGGCAGACAGCTGCGCCTTGTATTCTCAGGCTGGCAAGGCCCGTGGATTTTGGCCCTCTCCAGTCTAAAAATTGCAGCCCGCAGCCGCCCCACAATTGGCACATCCAAAGATGCGTATTGTGGTACTTTACCCGGCTCTTAACACTTGCCCTGTAGCGGTGGCAAGTGGGCTTCATATTTGTAGGGTTAATGTCACCTTTGTATTGTCCGGTGACATCAAGCCCACGGCTTAGTAATGGAGAGGCATCAATATTCAATGACACCTATCCATTACTAATCCTATAGTTACATGGTAAATAAAGACACAGCCAGAATAAAGTCCTTTGAAATAATGACAGACTCCTTTAATAGATCTTAATTAAACCATACTTGCTTCATCGCCTATTCCACCGATGCCCTTGTTCTCCTGTAAGAGAAATAAAATAAAGCAACGGTATACCATACCTGTCCGCCGAGAAGATATACATACTGTCCCATGACGAGTCCAGCTCTGCTACATCTGGATGCCTTTGGCTGAATGGTGGCATTATGCCACCACTCAGCCTGACATCCAGACACAACTGAACCTGAAGATGATGACTGCTGATGACCGGAGATAACTCTGTCACCTGCACTCCAGTTCTCGCGATCAGCTGACCGCGAGAACTTGCGTAGTGACCGGAGATGTCCCTGGTGGTCACGTGCGCTGCAGTTCTTGCGGTCAGCTCAGTCATCGCGAGAACTGCAGTGTACGCAAACTTCCGGCTGAAACAAGGTACGACCTCATTTAAATTAGTACACATGCGTAATAAGCAGCGTTCCCGCACTAAGAAGATAACATGGTTTTACCGCATCTAATGATATTGAATAAGTAATTTATGAAGCAGAGAGACGCATAAATTGCGCTACATAGACATGCTGTTGTCTGGAAAGACGCGCCGCATGTGCGTCTCCGCATGGAAGCCGGAGGCGTCTCAGGATGCATAGTGGAGATGGGAGTTTATGAAATGCCATCCACTGTGCTGTAACATCTGGCCGCTGCGGATGTATTCAATGTCCAACCTGCAGCCTTTACTGACCGTGGGAACATATCCTATGAGCTCAGTTTATACTGTCAGTTTGGACTCCCTTTAACCCTTAACCTACATTGGATGTACTATTCCGTCCATGTGACCTGGGACCAAGGACGGAATAGTACATCTAACACGATCAGCGATCGCCACTAATCGCGGCCAGGTGTCAGCTGATTATGACAGCTGGCAACCGGCACTGTGTCAGGGGCGGTCACGGACCGCCCCACGGCACATTAACCCCTGTCACACTGCGATCAAACATCATCGCAGTGTACCGGGGGCACAGGGAAGATTCGCACAGGGAGGGGGCTCCCTTCGTGCTTCCCTAAGACCCCCGGAGTGACGCGATGTGCTGCGTCGCTCCGAGGGTCTCCTCCCTGCAGGCCCCCGGATCCAATATGGTCGCGGGGGCCTTCGGGGTCGTGCAGGGAGGAAGCCTGTGCAGCGCCTGTCAGATCGCTGATCTGACAGAGCGCTGTGCAAACTGTCAAATCGCTGATCTGACAGAGTGCTGTGCAAACGGTCAGATCAGCGATCTGATACTAGATAGTGATGTCCCCACCCACCCACCCGGGACAATGTAATAAAGTAAAAAAAAACCTGTAAAAATTTTAAAAAAAAATCCTAAATAAAGGAAAAAAAAAATCCCTAATTCTTTTTTTCTAAATAAAAAACAATAAAAGTACACATATTTAGTATCGCTGCGTCCTTAACGACCCGCCCTATAAAACTGTCACACTAGTTAACCCCCTTAAAAAAAAAAGCAAAAAAAAATGCTTTATCATCATACCGCTAAACAAAAAGTGCAATAACACGCGATCAAAAAGACAGATATGAATAAACAAGGTACCGCTGAAAACGTCATCTTGTCCCGCAAAAAATGAGCCGCCACACATCGTCATCAGCGAAAAAATAAAGTTATAGCTCGCAGAATAAAGCGATGCAAAAATAATTATATTTTATATAAAATTGTTTTTATTGTATAAAAGCGCCAAAACATAAAAAAAGATATATATGAGGTATCACAGTTATCGTACTAACCCGAAAAATAAAACCTCTTTATCAATTTTGCTGTATGCAGAACGGTGTAAACGCCCCCCCCCCCCCCAATAGAAATTCAAGAGTTGCTGGTTTTTGTTCATTCTGCGTCCCAAAAATCGGAATTAAAAGCGATCAAAAAAATGTCACGTGCCCGAAGACCGTACCAATAAAAACATCAACTCGTCCCGCAAAAAGTAAGATCTCACATGACTCTGTGGGTCAAAATATGGAAAAATTATAGCTCTCAAAGTGTGGTGATACATAAACTATTTTTACAATAAAAAGCGTCTTTTAGCGTATGACAGCTGCCAAACATAAAAACCCGCCATAAATAGTTTATCACCCCCCTTTATCAGCCCCTTAGTTAGGGAAAAATAATAAAATTTAAAAAAATGTGTTTCCATTTTCCCACTTGAGTTAGGGCTAGGGCTGAGATTAGGGTTAGGGGTGTGTTGGTGTTAGGGTTGGAGTTAGAATTGGGAGGTTTCCACTGTTTAGGCACATCAGGGGCTCTCCAAATGCAACATGGCGTCTGATCTCAATTCCAGCCAATTCTGCGTTGAATAAGTCAAACGGTGCTCCTTCCCTTCCAAGCTCTGCCATGCGCCCAAACAGTGATTTACCCCCACATATAGGGTATTAGCGTAATCAGGACAAATTGCAAAACAACTTTTGGGGTCCAATTTCTCCTGTTGCCCTTGGGAAAATAAAAAATTAGGGGCAAAAATATCATTTTTGTGGAAAAAATATAATTTTTTTTATTTGTTTGGCTCTACGTTATAAAGTTCTGTGAAGCACTTGGGGGTCAAGGTGCTCACCACACATCTAGATAAGTTCCTTGGGGGGGTCTAGTTTCCAAAATGGAGTCACTTGTGGGGGGTTCCTACAGTTTAGGCACATCAGGGACTCTCCAAATGCGACATGACACCCGCAGACCATTCCATCAAAGTCTGCGTTCCAAACGTTACTACTTCCCTTCTGAGCCCCGACGTGGGCCCATACAGTAGTTTTCTCCCACATATGAGGTATCGGCGTACTCAGGACAAATTGGACAACAACTTTTGGGGTCCAATTTCTCCTGTTACCCTTGGGGAAAATAAAAAAAATTGTGGACTAAAAGGTCATGTCTGTGGAAAAAAAATATGATTTTTTTTGTTTTTACGCCTGGGCGTTATAAAGTTCTGTGAAGCACTTGGGGGTTTAAAGTGCTCCCCACACATCTAGATAAGTTCCTTGGGGGGGTCTAGTCTCGACAATGGTGTAATTTGTGGGGGGTTTCCACTGCTTATGCACATCAGGGGCTCTCCAAATGCAACATGGCGTCAGCATTCAGAGAGCTGCTAGAGCTGCAGCAGCAAAACAGTGATTGTATCAAAAAAGACAACATAAAGACCAGAATCATGTCTCGGCACTTACAACATTCTGCTCTTAAATTACATAGCAACAACCTGCTGATAGATTCCCTTTTAAGGGTTAGCTAAATGGAGGTGTTGAACATAGTTTACATAGTATCCAAGTCTCTCCTCTGGCCAGGCACCACTGACCTGGATGCTAGACCAGAGTCCTATGAATCGATCCACTCATCTCTACTCGATACTTTTCTGTCCATTATTCTGCTGCCATGTATGTATGAAATAGATGGGAGAAGCAGCTTTGGCTCCATCTGTTTTAGTCCTCCTTCAAACATCCATTTTCTTTATAGATGCCACACGTAGCCATTATAACTTATGGGGCTGCTCAAATATCTTGTGTTTTTATATCGATGTCAGCTGTAGGCTCCTGATTGGCTGGTATTGGTACTGCGTTGCAGAGAGACAGTCTCTGCGTCACTATATTCTACTGAAACGAAGCACTGGCATTGGTGGCCCCTGGACCGGGCCACGATCGTCACAGGGAGCTCCGATGCCAGTGGGCCACTTGTTTCAGTCCTCTGGTATAGACCATTAGGGAAAGGCATGTGTTCATTTGCCAAATAACCATGTCTCTAAATCTTGTGGCATTTGAACAATTGTCGCCATTTTGGATGCATGCATTAAGATACTTTTAGTTAACTTTGACCAAGGTTTCAGAGTTATGGCTTGTTCACTATCCTCATTAGGAAAGGCAAAGTGATGCAAATTCCCCAGCTTGTTAAAACCCAGCCTCCTCTAATCTTGTTCAAAAAACAGCAGGCATGGGTTCTTCTAAGCAGCTGCCAAGGACTCTGGTGGATGTCACAAATGCTGGAGGCCACAAAGCAGGAGAAGGCTATAAGAAAATATCAGTGTTTTAAAGTTTCCCTTTCCTCAGTTTGAAATGTAATTAAGAAATGTCAGTTACCACTGGAATAGTGAAGGTCAAGATAAGGTCTGGAAGACCAAGCTTAATTTCAGTGGTAGTTGCTTGTAGGATTGCTAGAGAGACAAATCTGAACCAGGACTGTGGGATCTTGAGTTGGTGTTCATTTTGATGGAGTTGGTATAAAATGGACTGACTCAGACTCCTAAAATACATAATAAAATGGGTACAGTAGTTCAATACAGTATGTGCTTGTGAAGAGTATTGGAGATATATTTTTATGTCAATGATTTGCATCCTATCTTGTGTGCCGCTGTATGAGAAGATCTAGCTCAGCGGTGGGGGGGGGAGGGTGTCAGGCCTCAAAAAAGACTGAGTGACAGATCTCTCTTCTTGAGCGAGCCAGCTCGGGGCAGGACAAAGGGTTGCTTGCAATATAGTCATGATGAAGCTGCCAAAGAACTTTCGAGAAATATAACTCAATAAGCTTTATGAAGATACGATACGTCCTTGCCGTACATTGTGCATATATCCGAGATCTCCAGAACATGGCGAAAGAGTAACAGGGACTTGATCTGTTCTATCCACTCAGGGAGGGGAGATATGTACAATGACTAATAGTAACCAGATATGTTTAGTCTCATTACGTAGCAGGGGCCCGGCCAGATCAGATGTCGCCAAAACCACCTTTCTTTGACCATCCATCAAAGAGTAATGACTTATTGTAGGTTTTGGAGTTTTTAGCTGCTACAGGCAAGAGAAGTGGATTTAGGTTCAGTCCAGAGGGCAGGAGGGAGTGACCCAAAGGGGATAAAGGCTTGTGTAAAGGTACTGTCACACTAAGCGATATCGCTAGCAATATCGCTATAACTTGTGACGTTATAGCGATATTGCTAGCGATATCGCTGTGTCTGATACTTACCTACGACCGGCTCCCCAGCTGGTTATCGCTGATCGCGCGAGAACGTTCAGGACCGCGTCTCGTCGGCAGCTTCCTGCAGCACTTCCTGTGGAGAGACGAGCGTGGAGCCGGGCGGGAGGACACAGGATCGCCTAGTGTGACAGGTAAGTAGCGACCCCCGTCCCCAGCGATGTCGCTGGTGAGATCTGCCTGTGTGGCAGCTCACTAGCGACCACTTAGCGATGTACCAGCGATCCTGACCGCGTCATATCGCTGGTCGGGATCGCTGGTACATCGCTAAGTGTGACAGTACCTTAAGGCCATGTGGTCTCTCTATTATGCATGTGGTCCACTTCGAAAGGGAGGTTACATTGAATAATGTTCTCTGAAAGACCTAGGAGCCAGTTGGCAGCCCATGCCCACTACGGCCCATGATCCATCTGCTGATAACTTTTGTCCTACCACTGTTTCAGAGTTGTGAATAAGTGTGGTGGCAAGTCAGTGACTGAATGGGCCACATTCTCTCACTCCTCGTGCCTCTCTGGGCCAGTGTGGAGAGGCGATGTCTGTGTAAGACTGCACCAAGCTGACTTAACATGTCCTCAGGGGGTGCGGAAGGTCACGTTGGTGAGAGTGGGGAGACCGCATCCCTCTGACGTAATAGTGACGTCAGGGGGGTGGTTGGAAATTTGGGAAAGTTATGAAATGTTTTATAAATGTCTGTTCTATTTCTGATCTAAGGAGCTAGGCTTTTAGCTGAGATGAATCAGTTCTACGCTTTGGGCCTTCCTTCACATGTCCGTTATATATGTCCATATGTAGTTTGCTTTTTAAGGACCGCAAATAAGGACATGTGCACACCCATTTTATTCAATGTTGGTGCTCACATGTCAGGTTTTTCCCGCAGTCTGTTCGTTCGTGTGAAAAACCCCCCAGACACATCAGGTTTTTTGTCACAGCATGTACAAAATGCTTGCTGCACACTGATGACATCCGTGTGTCATTAGCATGACACGTAACGGCGCCTGGGAAAAATCGGAACAGTTTGCGCTTCTCACTGGCGCCGGCCAGCTGTTGAAGGCAGCTCTCATCATTGTCTTCTGGTCGCACTGATGTCAGTGCGACCATGAGACATTAATGGGAGTTGTATTCAGCAACAGCTGTGAACTTTCTGTGTAAAATAATGAAATAAAAAATACTTTGGGCTACCACCTGGAATGGCAAGTGGAAAGAACAAGGCTAAGATCCAGATTTGGCGCGTCTTATGGATGCGCCATTTCTGGGACAATTGATGGCTGATGTTGGTAGCCTGGCTGGAGAATATACAGCAATAGGTGGAATTAAAACATAGCTTTTAATCTAATAATTAAAAAACTAATAAATGTGTGTCACCCAAATGTGAATAAGATTTAAAAAAATGCAAATTTAATGGGAGGTCCCTGAAAGGAATAGGAGACCACCTAAAAGCATTCAAAAGGATGTAAATTGCCACCTAATAATCTGTAATATAGGTAACAAAATATCTGAAGGATACAGCAGTTAATAACAATTCAACACATAAATGCCATAGCCTGATTGCACATATACATTCATGATAAAAGAGCCAAAAAAGTTTTTTATGGCCACATATATTAGCAAAAAGGTGAGACATAAATGAAGAAAAGGAACAATCTCACCAAAAAAGATGAAGGGCCGGGCGTTTCCAAAGATCCTCTATAGTCAATGGGAAGACAATACCCTGTCAAATCCCTATGGGGCTAACCGTCATCTAATCCCCAAACTCCCGCCCTGACAAGGGCAGTCCACAGCTCACCCTATATTGCACTTTCCCTAAAGGGGGGTGCCAACGCGTTTCATCCAAGTAAACTCTTCAGGGGACTAACTTGTTGTAAAGTGCTATAACTAGAGAGACCTAAATCTTTCATTTGTCTCACCTTTTTGCTAATATATGTGGCCATAAAAAACTTTTTTGGCTCTTTTATGATGAATATATATGTCCAATCAGGCTATGGCATTTATGTGTTGAATTGTTAACTGCTGTATCCTTCAGATATTTTGTTACCTATTACAGATTATTAGGTGGCAATTTACATCCTTTTGAATGCATTTAGGTGGTCTCCTATTCCTTTCAGGGATCTCCCATTAAATTTGCATTTTTTTAAATCTTATTCACATTTAGGTGACACACATTTATTAGTTTTTTTAATTATTAGATTAAAAGCTATGTTTTAATTCCACCTATTGCTGTATATTCCTCATTTTTGGGTGAGATCTGATTTGTGTCAATTTCTGACAGAAATTGTCTTATGCTTTGTAGCCTGGCTGGAGGCAATATCTCTGAACTTTTCCCAGTCTATTAATATCAACCCACAGCTGTCTATTTAGCCTTTGCTGGTTTGTATATATAGGGGGACCCTGCATCATTTTTTTTCTGGGTCCTCCATAAATTCACCAGGAAAGGCTAAGCAAACAGCTGTGAGTTGTTCTTAATAGCCTGGGAACCTTTGAGGTATTTTCCCTTGTCCCAGGTTGTTAACATCATCCCCCAGCCATGGGCTTTCCCTCGGCTGGTTATGAAAATTGCGTGGGAGCCCATTTTGGTTTTTTTTTAATTTATTTTACACAGCTGCTGGTGAATACATCTCCCATCATTGTCTCCTGGCCACACTGAGATCAGCGGCCGAACTGTGCCACTTGTTCCCTGGCGCATGGTGTCACATGGATGGCGCACACATATAATACACTGACATATGGACACACGGTCTGCACATGGATGTCATATAAACACCCATGGACCACAGATCTTACCAGTACTGTTTTCTCTAGTCACCTTCCACAACAGCATAGGAGGTTGTCTCCACGCCCTAATAGGGGACAGGAAGCACAAAGAGGTTAAAAGCCCCTCCTACCTCCTATTCACCAGAGTCTTTCCTGTCCCCATGGGGCATGGAGAGGTTATTGGGTATGCTGCATGGCTGGCGCTGTAGTATACCTTTATTATGTAGCCGAGCAGTGGTGGTCGTGGGCTCTGCCTTCCTCCTCCTTTGTGCTCCCATCTCCCCGCTTGTGGTGGATTCTGGGATCTTCCTGGCCCACCTGCGCCTCCTCAAGCTCTCCGGCTTTCATCCTCCTGCGCATGCTGTTCGGCGACCCAGAAGTGACATAATCAAAGGGCTTGTGTCACTTCCGGGGCCCCTCTTTCCACGGTGGAATGCATATAATTCTGGAACCAGCCATCTGCGGCCTCCGGATCTCCGAATGGCGTGCAGAGCACGCTGCAGCTTGCGGACGCCTGCTCAGGACCCGGGGGGAATCGTTAGCGCTGAGGGCATGGTTAATTTCTATATAGACCTGCCAGAAGACACCTCAAGGTAAGGCTTATCCCTGCAAGTATGGACGGTGTGTCTGCTTCCTGCCCTGGATCTGCAGAGCCCAGCGCTGCCCTAGCCCCAGTAAGTCTGTGGAGGGGGGGGTACCAGTACGGGTGTTATGTCAATGATAGTGGGTTCCTTTTTTTAGTTATACTTCTCTTCCTAAAGAAACAAGTCTGCCCTCAAAAACCCGGCTAAAAATGTCCTTCAATGCACCCTCTGTATTAAGAAGCTTCCATCCCGGTGGGAAAGAAGTTATGTCAGGAGTGTATGGATGAGGAGGTTAGGGCTGAACATCCCTCACTCCTGGATGAAATCCATGCCCTGGTAAAGCAGGAGGTGCAATCCTCCTTGGCTGCTTTTACACCTCCCCCTCCTCCTTCTTTTCCGGGACCATCTCCCCCTAAGAAGAGGAAACTGCGTAATGAGGATTCTGACTCAGATTCCAAGGACTCTTACATCTCGGCCTCAGAGAAATGGGAATAATCATCATCCCATAGGATATCTGAAGCTAGAAAATATTTTTTCTCCTCAGAATATATAGAGGAATTAATTGGTGCAGTCCGTAACACCATGGGCTTTGTGGAGGAACTGGTCCCCCAAACAGTCCAGCATGAAATGTTTGGAGGGTTGAAGGCAGACAGGGTTCCCGGTCCATGAGAACATCATGAACATGATCTCTCAAGAATGGGAGTTTCCAGAAAGCGGCCGAGCACCCCCTCGGAGCTTAAGCATAGGTTCCCTCTAGAGAATGAATCGGTTAGCTGAGACATCCCTAAAGTAGACGTACAGGTGGCGAGAGTAGCTAAGAAGACTGCACTCCCCTTTGAGGACTCTTCTCAACTTAAGGACCCTATGGATAGGAAGGTAGAGGGCATCGTGAAAAAATCCTGGGATACCTCACTTCCTCGCTTAGGACAAATATAGCTTTCACCTGTGTTGCTAGATCCTTCTTTCGGTGGATTAATCAGTTGGAGAGTCAAATATCTCGGGGGACCTCAAGAGGGCAGTTGTTAGACTCCCTTCAGCTGCTTAAAAATGCAACTGGATTTTTGGTGGACTCCTCGGCAGAGTTGGTTTGCATTGTTGTTAGGTCCATGGTCCAGTCCAACTGCCAGGAGGGCGCTGTCTTAAAATGTGGAGTTGGGGATGTTACATCAAAGATTAAACATTGCTCCATCCCTTTTAAAGGTGAATATGTCTTAGGACCAGCCGTCGTTGACATACTGAAAAAGGCTACAGACAAAAATAAGACTCTTCCTGAACAAAAACCTGCCAAGAAGCGTTTTTTCCAGGACGTCCCTCCTGACAGCACCACCAGGAGGTTGTCCTATGTATCCTTGATAGAGACAGGCACACAGAAGAGGTTAAATAGCTCCTCCCTACCACCACCCTTCATTGTTTTTCCTGTCCCTATCAGGGACAGATGCAGGAGAGACTCAACTACAGTGTCCTTTCTGCTACATCAGGGAGGTCCGAGACGCCATCACCTGCAAGATTTAGCAGAGACAATATTCTCCTGGGCAGAACTCAATGTAAAGTCCATAACAGCAATACATCTGAAAGGCGAAAAGAACCAGGTAGCAGATTTTCTCAGCAGAAAGAAAATACAATCCTCGGAGTGGGCCTTAAACCAAAAGGTCTTTGCGCAACTGACCAGGCTCTGGGGTTCTCCAGAAATAGACTTGTTCCCCTCCAAAAAGAAATACAAAGACAAAAGACTTCTCATTAAATCCAGGAGACAATCCAACGGGAGTAGACGCCTTAGCACAGGACTGGGATTTGGAGCTGGCTTACGTCTTCCCTCCACTGCCCTTAATACCAAGGGTTCTATGGAAAATCCAGGAAAGTCAAACGTCGGTTATTCCAATAGTTCCGTACTGGCCCAAAAGGAGCTGGTTCCCGGTGTTGAAACAGATGGAGTTAGAAGAGCCAATTCTCCTACCATGACAATGGAATCTTCTGACGTAGGGCCCTCTCGCTCATTAGAATCTGGAGTTCTTGCAGCTTTCAGCTTGGATCCTGAGAAGGAAATCATGAAATTGAGGGGCCTGTCATATCTACCTTACAAAAGAGTAGAAAGCCTGTTACCTCAGCTATATACCTCAAAATCTGGAAATAATTCTGTTCACACTGTGCAGGCCCAATATCCCTCAGTCAGGATCCTAATATTCCTCAGGTTCTAGACTTTCTTCAGGTGGGCTTCAATAAGGGTCTAAGGCCTATTACATTAAAAGTACAAGTTTCAGCCCTGGGTGTTATGAATGGGTCACCGAGGAGGATGGCAGGAACAGGCTAAGCCACCAGAAAACCAGAGATGTTGGTAACTATTCGGATTGCAAACCCCTGATCCTATCCACACAACTAGCAGTATCCGTGGAGCGTACCTACGATGCACTAGACGCCTCGGCACAGCTGGAGAGCTAACCAAGCCTAAAGCAAGAATGGTGAAATCTAAACTGCCCCGGAGCAGACCCCAAAAGGAAGAGAGAGCCCCCAAATATATATTGTCGGTGAGACAAGATGAAACACAAACGCAGGCAGAAAAATAGACTGAGCAAATGATGGGGCCCAAACTGACTAGACCGAATAGGAAAGGAAAGACACTGTCTGTGATCACGCAAAAACCCTAAAAAATCCAACACGTCTGATGTACAAAAAAACACTGAAGTCACACGACTTCGCTCCCACTATATCAGCACTCTGGTATGAACTAGAAGCAAAGCAAAAGAGACCAATAGGGACTGAACAAACTGACACAGGCTGTAACATATGGAGCGGTGGTCCAGCACAGCTCCTAGAGGAGCAAACTAAACCCGCACAACAAGCAGAGAGAGAGAGACAAAAACAGATGAGATGCAAGGATTAGCAATTGAGCACTTAGCTGAACAATGCAGGATCATGGCAGGAGACATCAGACCTCAGAATGCACAGGAAGGCAATCACAAGCAGGGATTGAAGGAAGACTGCAGACTTAAATAATCCAATCAGTAACCCCAGACCTCCAATCATCATGATCATCATCAAGTGGCAGATCTCTGTCAATCTGGCCAGCTCCACTACCTCCAGTAACCACTGGAGGGAGCAGGGCGAGCTTTGGCTCAGAAGTCTGAGCCAGAGAATTCACAACACAAATTCACAATTTTAATTCTCTTCTGGCATATCACCCCTGTATGGTAGGGTTCTTTAAGGCCACTTAACGTATTAGACCCACAATACACAGCTCCGTGCCCCCCTGGGTTCTCAACTTGGTCCTAAATGATCTACGAAAGGACTGTTATGAACCTCTAGACCAAGCAGACCTCAGGTCGGTAACATTCAAAGCCGTTTTTCTGGTAGCAATAACCTCAGCAAGATGTATTATAGGGGAGATCCAGGCTCTGTCCATAAGAGACCAGTATCTAAGGATTCAGGAGGACTGTATTATCTTAAAATTGGATCCTGCTTTTCTTCCCAAGGTGGTGACTGACTTCCACAGAAATCATGAAATAGTATTGCCCACCTTCTGCCAAAACCATAATAACAAGAAATAACGCCCTCTCCACTCTTTAGATGTTAAAAGGACAGTCCTACAGTACTTAAAACTCTTGGAGAGTGGACTCGAACCTCTTTGTCCAGATAGCAGGAAAGAATAGAAGAAAGAAAGCAGAGAAAGCCACCTTAGCTAGATGGATAAAGTCAACCATTACCACAGCATTAATTTCGTCGGGAAAGACTCCGCCGGAAATTCTCAGGGCTCACTCGCTGGGAGCAGTCTCGGCTTAGCTGGAAGAGAGTACAGGGGCTTCTATGGACCAAATCTGCAGGGCCGCAACCTGGTCTAGAATAAATACTTTTTGCAGACTTCGTAAACTGGACGTTCTGTCAAACCAACAGACGACCTTTGGGAGGAAAGTCCTCCAAGCAGTAATCTCGCCTTTATAGGAGTTGTTTGGTACTTCTGATGGTGCTGTCAGGAGGGACGTCCTGGAAAGTAGGAAATGGTCCTACCAGCAATGTTGTTTCCAGGAGTCCATCATGACAGCACCCCTTTTATACCCTCCCTTAGATTTCCTATCTGATATGTGGTGTAAACATGTATAGTGGGTACTTGGAAAAGACAGTGGAGGGGCTATTTAACCTCTTCTGTGTTCCTGTCCCTATCAAGGATACGAAGGACAACATCCTGGTGGTGCTGTCATGATGAGTCCTGGTAAAAACATTACCAGTAGGACTAATTCCTACTTTTTGTCCCTCTCTGCCTCAGACCCCTCAAGTGAGAGGTAAAGATAAGACTGGGAGGTGGAGCTACGCTAAAAGGAAAGGCAAGAACATTTTTGTCCCCCAACAGCAGCACCAGGACAAACAATAACTCCAGCGCCGTGGGGGGGAGGCTTTCGCAGTTCTTCCATCAGTGGCTGGCAGTTTCCAATTGCCATTGGGTCTTCAACATTATCAAGGAGGGCCTCCTTATAGAGCTCGAATCCTCCCCTCCTCGGGGTCTAAGAATCACCTCCGTACCATCCCGGGGAGCACAAGACCTTCTGATATCGGGTCTTCAGGATCTGCTGAGAGCAAATGTAATCTCCCCAGTGCCAGCGGAAGAGTGGGAAAGGGGTTACAACTCTAGCCTCTTTATCATGAAAAAAACCTTCAGGCGATGCGTGCATCATTATAAAGCTGAAGGGTCTCAATCGGCACGTGGTATACCGAAGATTCAAGATGGAGTCGGTGAAATCAGCAATTCCACTAATACAACCTTATTTTGTTATGGCAACCATCGACCTGAAGGATGCTTGTTTTCACGTTCCCATTTACCCTCGCCACAGGAAGTATCTAAGGTTCGCGGTCTTGCAAAACCAGCAGGTGAAGCACTACCAGTACAATGTGCTCCCCTTCGACATCTCCTCAGCGCTGAGGGTTTTCTCCTGGATAATGACAGAGGCAGTGACCTACATCTGCGGGCAGGGCATCTGTATTGTATCTTATCTCGACGATCTCCTACTCATAGCTCCATCTGCTCTAACACTCGGGTCATGTACTGAGGTCACTGGACCTCCTACAATCCCTGGGGTGGCTCCCAAAACTGTATCCGTGTAAAAACGGACATGTCTGCGTGTTTTGCACACGGACACACGGTTCGTGAAAATACACTAACAAGTACAAAGACCCATTCATTTGAATGTCCGTGTCTCCGGTATGTGAGAAAACTGTCACCACACGTACTGGAGACACTGACGGGCAGGGTAAAGTCCTCCATGGCTTGGTGGTCCCAAAAATCTTAAAAAGGGTGTAGCCTGGTCCCAGTCACCTCTGATTACGGTAACAACAGACGCCAGCAAGAGCGGGTGGGGTGGTGTAGTATTTCATACTCCATTCCAGGGACACTGGAGTCCGGAGATGAGTGCCAGATCATCCAACTTCAAGGATTTGAAGGCGGTGGAGGAGACCCTTCTTGCAGCAGTCAACCTGGTCACCGGTCGTCATGTCAAGGTGTGTTCGGACAATGCATGATTCCTGTCACAGGTTGTTTTTCAATCAAAGTGCTCTCATTCGCTAAGCCGAATAAGCTGTGTGATCAGGGTACTAAGTTTCTTTATTAATCCTGTTTATTTTATGTAATTGTATATTCGGTATTGCTTTGTCCCATTTGTAAAATCTTTTGTATATTTTTTTTTTTTTTATAAACACTGCCTATTGTTCTGGCTTAAATATAAAATGTAAGTTCTGATCCTTGTATTCTGTAAACTGCACCCCGAAGCCATATGCTACCAAATCCAGGCACCCAGTCAGCCTGTATAAAAACGACTGGTAGTGGCAGTGAGTATTTCTTGGGTTTTAGTGGATCTAGCTGTGACTGTACTGGGTTACATACGTATTCCATGCATTGAAATGTGATGTGTTTATGCCATGCGCTCACTGTTAGATTCCTCATAACCCACCTTAGTGGAAACAGCCGCAGCCTCCTCCGTTAATCATCAGTCAATCGCATAATTGTCCAGACGATAGGGTGCAGCTGTGAGCTGTTCTTGACCAAAAGATGGCAGTGTGGATGGTTCAGTTATGACCACTCTGACTGCGATCTTTGCCCGGCCCCCCAAAGTCACTTCAAATAGTATGTGGACCTTTAAAAGGAGGAAAAAAAAAATTTGTTGGAAAAATGAAAAACTGCTGATAAACTTGTAACCCTTTTAACTTTCTGACCCCCCCCCCCCCCAAAAAAAAAAAAAAAAAAAAATTGTTTTAAAAATGATGCTGTGGTAAATATTTAACTATTTTGTGTGAGATAACTATTTGGTTTAAGGTAATAAAAATTAAAAGGTCTAAAATTGCAAAATTTTCGTTTACTTTTTTCATAAATGCAAATCATATTGACCAAAATTTACCACGATCATGGAGTACAATGTCACGAAAAACTGTCTCAGAAACAGTGGGATGCGTAGAAACGTTTCAGAGTTATTACCTCATAAAGTGACATTGTTCAGAATTGTAAAATGTGGCATGGGTCAGGGAGGTGAAGACTCTTAGCAATTTATGAGTTACAAATGGATGAAACTGTGTTTCATCCGCTATTAACAAATTTCCAAATACATTAATGGTTCACTGTGATTATCAAAATGGAGGAGAATAGAACGTGCTCTGAGTATTATGGACTAAAGTCATGGACCCTTTTTAAAACGGATGTATGCATGGATCATTGAGACTGTGTGGCAGTGTGTGATCTGAGAAAAAAACAAAGATCACTGACCTGTCGCATGGGTGTGTGAATGCAGCCTTAGTGTATGTCAAGAGAGTTTTAATAACTCTAGCCATTGAAGGGAATGTCACCAGGTTTTTTGTACATGTGAGATGTAGGGGTAGAAAGTCCTTTTCCAACGATGTGTCACTCACTGGGCTGCTTGCTGCAGCATTTATAAAATCACTGTTTTATCTGCTGAAGATATACGATGTCTCTGAATGCTGAATTCTCTACCACCTCCTGCAGCATTGTGTCCACTGTGCATAGGCAGAAAACTACCAATCAGTGGTGGGGTAGTATGGAGGGCTACATGACAGCAAGTTTACTAGTCTTTAGTGATAATCTCCTGATAAGTGATTTTATCAAAACTACAGCAAGCAACCTAGCAAATAACAAAACTGTAATCAGAGTCTCTCTACATTATGCTGCTCCTAGGCTAGGTGCATTTCAGATGGTGTATGTGCTGTATGGGGAAGTGGAGCATACAAAGGCACAAGGCAAACTGCCATGAGGTATTTCATAGCTGATGTCGTCCAGTAGTTAGAGAACCTGACAGCTGATACATGATGCCCACGTATTAGACAACCTGTATCAGGAACTGTATAATCTCAGCAAGGTATGTTGGACTCTAAAACGCTCCTGCGACTCAGAGAAGAACATTCAGTGCCTTGCGAAAGTATTCGACCCCCTGGGACTTTTCAACCTTTTCCCACATATCATGCTTCAAACATAAAGATACCAAATATAAATTTTTGGTGAAGAACCAACAACAAGTGGAACACAATTGTGAAGTTGAACGAAATTTATTGCTTATTTTACATTTTTGGGTAAATTCAAAAGCTGAAAAGTGGGGCGTGCAACATTATTCGGCCCCTTTAACTTAATACTTTGTTGCGCCACCTTTTGCTGCGATTACAGCTGCAAGTCGCTTGGGGTATGTCTCTATGAGTTTTTTACATCGAGAGACTGAAATTCTTATCCATTCTTCCTTGGCAAACAGCTCGAGCTCAGTGAGGTTTGATGGAGATCGTTTGTGAACAGCAGTTTGCAGCTTTTTCCACAGATTCTCGATTGGATTCAGGTCTGGATTATGACTTGGCCATTCTAACACCTGGATACGTTTATTTGTGAACCATTCCATTGTAGATTTTGCTTTATGTTTGGGATCATTGTCTTGTTGGAAGACAAATCTCCGTCCCAGTCCCAGGTCTTTTGCAGACTCCAACAGGTTTTCTTCAAGAATGGTCCTGTATTTGGCTCCATCCATCTTCCCATCAATTTTAACCATCTTCCCTGTCCCGGCTGAAGAAAAGCAGGCCCAAACCATGATGCTGCCACCACCATGTTTGACAGTGGGGATGGTGTGTTCAGGGTAATGAGCTGTGTTGCCCTTACGCCAAACATATCGTTTGGCATTGTTGCCAAAAAGTTTGATTTTGGTTTCATCTGACCAGAGCACCTTCTTCCACATGTTTGGTGTGTCTCCCAGGTGGCTTGGTGCAAACTTTAAACAACACTTTTTATGGATCTCTTTGGGAAATGGCTTTCTTCTTGCCACTCTTCCATAAAGGCCAGATTTGTGCAGTGTACGACGAATTGTTGTCCTATGGACAGACTGTCCCACCTCACCTGTAAATCTCCGCAGTTCATCCAGAATAATCATGGGCCTCTTGGCTGCATCTCTGATCACTCCTCTTGTTTGAGATGAAAGTTTAGAGGGACGGCCGGGTCTTGCTAGATTTGCAGTGGTATGATACTCCTTCCATTTCAATATGATCACTTGCACAGTGCTCCTTGGGATGTTTAAAGGTTTGGAAATCCTATTGTATCCAAATCCAGTTTTAAACTTCTTCACAACAGTATCACGGACCTGCCTGTTGTGTTCCTTGGTCTTCATGATGCTCTCTGTGCATCAAACAGAACCCTGAGACTATCACAGAGCAGGTGCATTTATACGGAGACTTGATCACACACAGGTGGATTATTTTTATCATCATTAGTCATTTAGGACAACATTGGATCATTCAAAGATCCACAATGAACTTATGGAGTGAGTTTGCTGCACCAAAAGTAAAGGGGCCGAATAATATTGCACGCCCCATTTTTCAGTTTTTGAATTTACCCAAAAATTTAAAATAAGCAATAAATTTTGTTTAACTTCAAAAGTGTGTCCCACTTGTTGATGATTCTTCACCAAATATTTACATTTAATATCTTTATGGTTGGAGCATGATATGTGGGAAAAGGTTGAAAAGTTCCAGGGGGCCGAATACTTTCGCAAGGCACTGTACTTTAATATCTGTCAGGGTCCTAGACGCACAAACTAGTCAAAGACTGGTCCTCTGTTCCTTCTGCTTGCCCACTGCTAATGACCAACAGGTCTCTACGTGCGCTCAGGGAAAGACTCGTCACTCAAGCGGATCGGCCTTTCAACTCATCTCCTGTGTGGCTCAGGCCCGAAAGGCTATTAATGTCTGTTTTTTCTGGAAATGCTGCAGCATATATCATGGAAATTGTGCAACGGGAGTCTGACTTAGGATGCCCAGTTCACTACCACAAGGAGTCACACACTGGCCTGCTGGCCTCATGCTGTGGCATGGCTAGAATATTGCTGGTGAGTTACCATTCCATGTCCCCAGTACTCATGGGGTATGGAAAACGTTGTAGCAATGGTGTGACCCAGGGTTGTACGCTGCCATACAGCTCAGCTTATGATAGCTGCATATACACTAGTGTGAAGTTAGTGGGAATATTTCCACTACTAGTTACGTGAGGTTAGTCACACACCAGGGTCTTGTGGTTCTAGAAGTGCTGGCAGGCTGCGTACACTGACCTGCTGTTTACTGCTCCTAGAACCTTACTGCAGTATCTCTTCCCTTCAGATTCATTATACACAGCTACTATCTTTTTTTTTTTTTTTTTTTTTTTTGAGTTTTAAAGTATTAGGTTCACAGGGTGGAAAATTCCCAGCCAATATGTCCAGTCTGTATATAGTGTTGCAGGGAAACAGACTTTTATATTGATACTAGCTGAAGAGCCCAGCATTGCCCGGGCATAGTAACGAACTATGATTAGTTATAACAAATTATAATGAAAATATATATATATATATATATATATATATATATATATATCTGAGTGTATAGCCCCGCCCACTCCGCATAGCCACATTCACTATAATATCCCACACAATCCCGTCAGCCAGAGCTACCGGACTACTACCCCTAATATCCCACATCATCCCGTCAGCCAGAGCCACCAGACTACTACCCCTATTGTCCCACATCATCCTGCCAGCTAGAGCCACCGGACTACTACCACTAATATCCCACATCATCCCGTCAGCCAGAGCCACCGGACTACTACCACTAATATCCCACATCATCCCGTCAGAGCCACCTGACTACTACCCCTAATATCCCACATCATCCCGTCAGCCAGAGCTACCGGACTACTACCCCTAATATCCCACATCGTACCATAAGCCAGAGCCACCGGACTACTAATATTTCACATCGTCCCGTTAAAGCCACCGGACTACTACCCCTAATATCCTACATCATCCTGTCGGCCATAGCCACCGGACAACTACCACTAATATCCCACATCATCCCGTCAGCCAGAGCCACCGGACTACTACCCCTAATATCCCACCTCATCCCGTCAGCCTGGCGTCAGAACCAGAGCGCTGAGTGGATTTGCCCTGACTTCCATACCAGTGATCCCTTTAATAGAAGCTTGGGGTGAGAATCAGAGCGATGAGTGATTTACCCTAACTTCCATACCGGAGATCCCTTTAAGAGGGACCTAGGGTCAGTACCAAAGCGCAGAGTTGATTTGTCCTCACTTCCATACCAATGATCCCTTTAAGAGAGCCTGGGGTCAGAACCAGAGCGTTGAGAGGAATTGCCCTGACTTGCATACCAATGATCCTTGTAATAGAATCCTGGAGTCAGATTCAGAGCGCTGAGGGATTTACCCTAACTTCCATACAGGAGATCCCTTTAAGAGAGCCTGGGGTCAGTACCAGAGCATTTGAAGGCAATTGCCCTGACTTCAATACCGGGGATCACTTTGAGAGCCTGGGGTCAGATGACCAGAACGCTAAGTGGAATTGCCCTAACTTCCATACCAATGATCCCTTTAAGAGACCCTGTGGTCAGAACCACAGATCTGAGTGGAACGGTCCTAACTTCCATACTGGGGATCCCTTTAAGAGAGGCCTGGGGTCAGAACAGGAGCGCTTAGTGGAATTGCCCTAACTTCCATACCAGTGATCCCTTTAAGAAACCCTGGAGTCAAAACCAAAGCGCTGGATGGATTTGCCCTGACTTCCATACCAATCTCCCTTTAATAGAAGCCTGGGGTCAGAATCAGAGCACTTAGTGATTTGCCCTAAGTTCCATACCGGTGATCCCTTGAAGAGGGAAGATGTGCCTATGGGATGGAGGCTGTGGGCTGGGTATATGGGCACGGGAGGGGGTGATTCATTTATGTTATGTGCTCTCTGCTTCTTTCTGGGGGGAAGACAATGGCTGGGAGCTCATGTTCCCGGGGATGCTAGATTTCTCCCACCCAGTCAGTGTCTGCTGAGGTGTTTTCTGAAGTGGCAAAACTGTTGCTCATAGCAACCAATCACAACTCCGCTTTTTTTTAAACCGCTCTGGTGAAATGAAAGACGCTTAGTGATTGGTTGCTATGAGCAAGTTTTCATTGCAACCAATCACAGCTCGGCTTCTTTTAAACAGCTCTGGTGAAATGAAAGATGCTTCGTGATTGGTTGGAGAAGAGCCCGGCACTGCCCGGGCATAGTAACTAACTACAGTTAGTTATAACAAATTATAATGATTATACCTATATATACAAAGCTGAGTGTAGAGCCCCCCCCCCCCACTCCGCATAGCCACATTCACTATAATATCCCACATCATCCTGTCAGCCAGAGCTACCGGACTACTACCCCTAATAGCCCACATCATCCCGTCAGCCAGAGCCACTGGACTACTACCTCTAATATCCCACATCGTCCCATCAGCCAGAGCCACCGGACTACTAATATCCCACATCATCTGGTCAAAGCCACCGGAATACTACCTCTAATATCCCACATCATCCCTTCAGCCATAGCCACCGGACAAATACCACTAGTATCCCACATCATCCCGTCACAGCTGCCGGACTACTACCCCTAATATCCCATATTGTCCCGTCAGCCATAGCCACCGGGCAACTACCCCTAATATCCCACATCATCCCATCAGCCTGGGGTCAGAACCAGAGCGCTGGATGGATTTGCCCTGACTTCCATACCGGAGATCACTTTAATAGGGGCCTGGGGACAGAATGCCCTAACTTCCATAGCAATGATCCCTTTAAGAGGGAAGATGTACCTATGGGATGGAGAATGTGTGATGAATATATAGGCACGGGAGGGGGGGATTCATATGTCATGTGCTCTCTGCTCCTTTCTGGGGGGCAGACAATGGCTGGGAGCTTATGTTCCAGGGGATGCTAGATTTCTCCCACCCCATCAGTGTCTGCTGAGGTGTTGTCTTGGAGTGAGAAAACTCAACCAATCACAGCTCAGCTTCTTTTAAACAGCTGTGGTGAAATGACAGATGCTTTGCGCTCAGTCTAGCTCCAAGAGCTGGCTAAAGGGTCAGTCTGTCTCCATCATTTATGGAATGTGAGCATTGGGGATGGCTGCAGAAATGAAGTGGTTAAGTGCTGTTCTCCTCTGTGACAGCCATAGCATAAGTTGGCACGCGGCAGGTTTCAAATCCGCAGCGCTGGTCAATTACCAGTGCAGACATCTTCTGCGGCTTCTGTACGAGGCGTCTATGATCTCCAGCACAGACCTGCTGTAATACGCACCACCTTGGTGTCTGTCGTGCACACACCCGAGAGGGCTTCTCCAGCTAATTAAAATGTAGCCAAATGATCTTTCCAGGACCTGGTGGTCTCACTCATGAGATTCGCAGCCAGCCACCATTGCACACTGCTCGGGTCTCTTGTCAGCACAGGAAAAAATTTCCTGTTTTGCCAGGACTTGGAATGCAAAGGAACGGGGCACCTGGGATAATCATATATATGTATATATGCTATGTAATTTGCTATGCACAGATCTTGTGGGTATTTTGACTGGGGAATCTGCATCACTGTTTTTTCAATCAAATGTAATGGTGTCGTCATAAGGCTGTGTTCACACACAGCGTTTTTTTCACTGTTTTTCCCGCGGATATGTCAAAAAATCGTCGGGAAAAACGCGAAAAAGAAGCTTCCCATTCATTTCTATGCATTTTGCACTTTTTGTGCACATTGATGTGTTTTTTTACCGCGAAAAAACCGCAGCGCGGTAAAAAACGCAGCATGCTCATTAATTTCGCGTTGTTTTCCGCGTTTCTGGATTTTTCCATGTGTCTAGAAACCGCGCGGAAAATGCGCAGAAAAAAACGTGCGGTTTCTGGGAAGGGAGTCCTGTTTTTGAGCAGAAAATTTCTGCTACGTGTGCACTTAGCCTAAATGTGATCTCATTCTTATTTAATGCAGTTTAAAAAAGTGAAGACTGATTAAAACCTATGACATGTTTGTGTCCAATTTTTCCGTTTGGTTTCCTATTAAATTAAGTGCAAAGCTAAGAAATGGGGAAAAATCTGATTTTTGCCAATATATTAAATTCAATGTGACCACTAATATGGCAGAAGGCATGAGTATTAATCTTTGATCATTTTTTTTTTTTTACTTTATCATCTGTGCCCAAGAGAAAAGCGGGTGACAAACAGGCTCACTCTTAGTCGGGAATGAGATTTATTAGTGGTTGTTGTGTCCATATACCTGTCTGTTGTGCAGCTATAGGTATAAGCTGCTGAAGTAGAAGCGTTAAGACCTCACAAAGAGCACACTAAGGGTATATTTCCACTGTCAGGAAATGCTGCGTACAGCCGCAGCATCCAGATGTTACAGCCAGGGCTGTGGAGTCTGAGTCGCAGCCCATTTTGGTGGAGTCGGTCTCATGGAAATTGAGGCGTTGGAGTCGGTCTCATGGAAATTGAGGCGTTGGAGTCGGTCTCATGGAAATTGAGGCGTTGGAGTCGGTCTCATGGAAATTGAGGCGTTGGAGTCGGTCTCATGGAAATTGAGGCGTTGGAGTCGGTCTCATGGAAATTGAGGCGTTGGAGTCGGTCTCATGGAAATTGAGGCGTTGGAGTCGGTCTCATGGAAATTGAGGCGTTGGAGTCGGTCTCATGGAAATTGAGGCGTTGGAGTCGGTCTCATGGAAATTGAGGCGTTGGAGTCGGTCTCATGGAAATTGAGGCGTTGGAGTCGGAGGTTTGGCTTACCGGCTCCACAACCCTGGTTACATTATAGTGGATGGAATTTTATGAAATCCCATCTCCACTATGCGTTCAAACATGCAGGTGGCAGACCAGCGTAACCGGACATGCGGCGCATCTTTATAGATGGCAGCATGTTTATTTATCTTGCGGATACGCTCAGTCTACACAAGATAAATTACACAGTCTATGTATAACAGGGGTCCTCAAACTTTTTAAACAGGGGGCCAGTTCACGGTCCCCTCGGACCATTAGAAGTCCGGAATATAGTTTTAAAAAAATGATGGAACAAATTCCTATGCATACTGCCCATATCTTATTTTGAAGTAAAAAAACAAAACAAAACAGGAGCAAATACAATATTTAAAATAAAGAACAAGTAAAGTTAAATCAACAAACTTACGGTATTTCTTTTCCAAACATTTTATTATAATAATAACATAGTAGACTCATTGTCTGCATAATGTGGGAGAGGGGTGGGGGGGAAGAGAAGGGAAGGGATGGAGGAAAGAGGGAAGGGGAAACAAATCAGAGAACTTTGGTTCATGGTCAATACCATGTTCAAAGAATAACATAAGAACAATAATACAAACAATTAGTTCAAGTGAGTAATTGGCACATTATATGATATACAATACACAATACCAAAATCTGGCTTTTAATTAAAGGGCAGTTTCCTATGTAATGGGTGTAGGAAAGATGTGATCCCACTTAGACCATTTGGTATAAAACTTTGAAAAATGATCATTAGCCAGAGCAAATTTAAGTTCGTATGCTCGGTGTTGAGCCATGATGTGTTGAAGACTAGGAAGTGTATGACTCTTCCAATGATACGCAATAGTGTTTTTTACAACTAAACATAAATGTACAATTAATGTTTTGACTTCTAAGTCCAGACTATCCAGCTCTAGAGAGAGTAATGCCGACTGTGGAGAGAGAACGAAGGTTTTACAATATATTTTGTGTATAACAGAGGAGACCTGCGACCACAGGGATTGGGTCACAGGGCAACTCCAGAACATGTGTAACAAGTCACCTCTTTTGCCGCAGTTTCTCCAACAAAGTGGTGACCTGTCGGGATCGAAATGAGCCAAACGAACCAGCGTAAAGTACCATCTGGAAAGCACCTTAAAATCGGTTTCCTGTAAAGTCATGGAAAGGGTCGAGGCATAGGATAAGGACAATGCATCTTCCCAACTTTCTGCTGAAAAGGATGCCTTGACGTCTTTCTCCCATGTTAGCATATATGAATCTTTTGTGAGAGAGGAGTCCTGGTTAAAACTGTCATATATGAACTTGTGGCTCCAGAATATTGTGTGGCCTACATTACTCAGGATTTTAACAGAAGGTTCCGAAAATATCGGTCTTTTCTGTAAGAAATCTAAGATGGTGTCCTTTAATATTTGATATTCCATAAACATAGACCAAGGTACTTTGTATTTGGATTTTAAGTCACTAAAGGGTGACAGTTTCTTAATTCCAAAATCAGACCACCTTACAGGGAGATCTAGTTTCATTATTTAGTATACTAGTGTAAGAGGTAAGGTTTTCCGGATTATCTTTTTAGCAGTTCCTCTCTATGGAGTGGAGAGTTTCTTCCAAGCCAAAGAGAGAGCCTGAAAGATTGGATGTGCTGTACAGTCAAATGTACGGTTAAAGATGGTGTTTGAGATAATGACCCTTGGATGCTTGTTATTATTAAGCTCAATCTCTAAATCCAACCATGCTGGTGGATTTTCTTGATTTGAACCATTGAGAACTTTGTTTTAATAGTGTTGTATGGTAATGGTAGTGAGCTGAAATACACGGTATTCCCATTCCTCCATTCAATTTCTTTTTATACAAGGCTTTATTAGATGTCCTTGGTTTTTTGTTTAGCCAAATAAAATTATTTAGTGTAGTTTGGAGATTAGTCAATTGAAGAGTTGGAAACGGGAGGGGTAAGCACCTCAGGACGTACAGTACCTTCAGGAGTATAAACATTTTGACCGTGAAATTCCTACCCCACCATGATAGGTCCCTGTCTCTAAAAATAGAGCAGTCTTTTTCAACGACTTCCGTTAATCTTTTTATATTGTCTTGTACTGTATCACGTAGGTTTTTATTTAAAATGATTCCCAGGTATTCAATATTTTTAGTTTGCCAATTGAGGGATGGGATAGATTTAATTGAATTTATTTGTTGGTTGCTAAGGTTAAGGGGGAGAATGTTGGATTTGCTTTCGTTAATTTTGAAATTGGAGCAGGCTGAAAATTTTTTCAATTCCTCTAAGGCTTCTGGAATAGAATTATCAGGGTCCGTGAGGGTCAGAATAACGTCGTCAGCAAATAAATTTAGTTTGTGCTGACAATTTTTTGTTATCAGCCCTTTTATCTTATCATTTTGCCTGATGTGTTCGGCCATTGGCTCCATCGCTAAAATAAACAAAAGGGGGGATAATGGGCAGCCTTGTCTGGTGCCATTCGTGATTGGAAAGACATCAGAAGCGTGGTTGCTGGAAACAATCTTAGCTATTGGGTTTGAGTACAAGGCCATTATTGAGGTAATTAAATTATTGTTAAAACCGAATTTACGTAAGGTTTGTTCAAGGAAGACCCATCCCAGGCGGTCAAAGGCCTTTTCCGCATCCAAAGAAATAAAGGGCGTAGGAGTTTTTGTAAGAGCAACCATTCTCAATGAATTGATGACCCTTCTCGTAGCATCTGGTGGTTGTCTTCCCCTAACAAACCCCATCTGATCATTTCCAATTAGGGAGGGCAAAATTGTACTTAGTCTGCTAGCAATTATTTTCGAATATATTTTTAGGTCCGTATTTATTAAAGAAATGGGCCTATAACTGCCTACTTTTTCCGGATCTCCTTTTGGCTTTGGAATGAGTGTTATTGATGCTTCCAGCATTTCTGTTTGAAATGAACCATGTTTTGCTGCCCAATTGAAGGTATCTGCTTGATGAGGAGAGAGTATATTGTTAAATGCTTTGTAATAAGCATTCCCGAAGCCATCAGGATCCGGTGATTTTAGTAGAGGAAGTCGTTTTATGGTGTCTTCAATCTCATTTTTAGAGAATGGGGAAGTTAGGAAATTGAGGTCATCTGGCGAAAGAGTTGGGAGGTTGATTGATGCTAAATATGACTCAATATCCGTCTTTGATGATTGGGGATGTTGTGGGTTTAATTTTAGATTATATAACTTTTGATAATATTTAGAAAATTCTTGGACTATATCCTGTGGGTGAGAGAATGGAGTTGTTATCGGTAATTAATCTGTTTATTCTGTTATGAATTCGCTTCTTTTTTATGTGATTTGTCATGTACCTTGTTGCTTTATTGAGAGAAGTATAGTATTTATAACGTGAAGATTTGATGGCAGCATCATATGAAGAGGAGAGTAGATTTCTAAGAGGTTTAGTAGCTCTGTTTGTATGAAGGTAGAGGGTGATAGGAGTTTTAATTGAGCGTTTTCCTTGTCTATAATTATGTCCTGTATTTCTTTAACCTTGGTTCTATTTTCTTTTTTTTACTTTGGATGATATGCCGATTCACTCCTCTGAGGACTGCCTTATGGGCACACCATCTTGTGAATGGGGTGGTGGAGTCAGGGCCATTTTCCTTAAAATAATTCTTTATGGACTTTTCAATTGAATTTTTATGGATAGGATCGTGAATTAAATTGGAATTGCATTTCCATAATTGACTATTGTTCAGTAGGGGACCTAACGTTAGTTCTCCTGTGACTGGAGCATGGTCGGATAAACTTTTGAAGAGAAAAAATGTCAGCGATTATCAGATCTATCCTTGAGGCAGTCTGGTGGACATCTGAAAAATAACTGAACTCTATTGACGAGGTGTTTATGCACCTGAATACGTCATAGAGTTCATTTCTGAAAAGCCAGTCGTTCAAGTTACAGGCTTCAGTTCTTGTTTGCGAGGAGGAGTCCACCAGCCTGTCGGGAACCATATTGAAGTCTCCTAGCATCAGTAGCACACCTTTTCTCACCAAAGACAGTTTTCTCTGCAACTTATTGAGGAACCTAATTTGTTGACTGTTCGGGGCATAAATATTTACTATGGTGGATAACTGGTCATTTATATTACATACCAGGATGTGGTATCTGCCCATGTCGTCTTTATACTCCTCTAGGAATTCAAATGGGACCGAATTTTTAATAATTGTAAGGATTCCTGCCTCCTTGTTATTAGATTCATATATATGGGGGAACCCATTGTTGTGAAAATATGGATGGTTACCGTCCAGAAACTTTGTCTCCTGGATGCAAATAATGTCAGCCTTTGACTTCTTAAGCTCTCTCCAGAGTTGGAACCTCTTATGGGGGCTATTTAGCTCTCTTACATTGTACATGCTAAGTTTGTTACTCATCTATACAGCTATCACTAGTATGTGACAAAGATATCAGCCAGATAGCTGAGTATCAAAGTGTCGATATGACCAATCACTCAAGAACTTGTCCTGTAGGAAATTTAATAACCTTAATAAACAACAACCAGCTTCAAGCACGGAGTGCACCAAACAGTATACTTATAGCATAAACAATGAATTTAGGTGCCTATAGTACTGTAGTCTGGAACCAGAAGAACTGTGTAAAGCTCTCCAATAGGTGCCTTGCTCAAAAAAAAGGTACTTCTAACCTAATGGAGGTATAATACGTGGTTGGGAATTTTTGGGTAGAACCTCATTGTTGAGGTAAAGCAAGCCAGGTGTGCTTGATGTAAGAAAAACCTATGTAAGTGAGTAAACTATTCATCTATTGTCCCTGGAGTGGGAAGGCTCAGCCAGAGATCTCAGGAAGTTTGCCCCTTCTTTCAGGGAGAATATTGGTATAGTTTTACCCCTGAAGTGGATTAGTAACTTAAGGGGAAAACCCCATGTGTAATGGATCTCTTTATCCCTAAGGGCTGCAGTGATTTTGTGGAAGGACCTCCGTAGATCCAATGTTTCCTTGCATAAATCTGCAAAAGTCTTTAGACCTTGAAAGGGTTCTGGGAAGGTCTTCTCTGACTTTAGGTATTGCTGAATTTTCTCTTTTGTTTTAAGGAAATGAATCCGAAGGATTGTATCCCTAGGAGATTCAATTGGGATCCCTGATGGACGTGGCAGCCTATGGATCCTATCTATTATCAATTCAGATTCCGTGAGTGATAGTATAGCTTTTTGAAAAATGGATTTTACATGGGCAGCTAGATTTTCTTGTGCAATGTCCTCAGGTATGCCACATATTTTAAGATTCTTGCGGCGACTTCTGTCCTCTAAGTCTGCCAGTTTCGTTCTAAGTTTTTGCATTTCTGAGGACAGGTATTCAGTGTCAACTGTAGAGTCTGTGGCTTTGTGTTCTAGTCTTACAATTCGTTTTTCTTGTTCTGCAAGTGTCATTTCGAATTTGGCCAATGCTCTATCCATTTTGTTTTCATGTTTATTAAAACCAAGCTCAAATTTCTTATCAAGATTATCTGTTAGTTTATTTAGGAGATGTTCAATGTTATCAATAGAGAGAGTTTGTCCAGCTTTGGACGCAGAGAGAGGAGGGAAATTAGAGTTATAGTCTTGTTGGGGAGCGTCCAGTCTAGGCTTATTTTTAGCTGGACTAATATTAGGGGAGTAATCGCTTGAATCCTCATCCACTTCTGAGGCTTCTCTAGATAAGGCAGCGTATTTCTCTCCCCAAGACCCTGGGGTCTGTCTTTTGGAATTGAGTGATAAGTCCATCTCATCGTATAGTAGATTCTTTTTAGAGTGGGTGGTTTCAGACCTATTTTGACTCGGGAGTTTAGATCACAAAAGAATCTCGTCTCTTTTTAGCGGAGACGATTTGAGTGGACTAAAGGCCCCGTCTCACTAAGCGATCTCGGTAGCGAGATCGCTGCTGAGTCACAACTTTTGTGGCGTAACAGCGATCTCACCAGCGAGATCGCTGTGTGTGACAGCGATCAGCGAGCGGCCCCCCTGCCGGTATCGCTGATCGCTGGAAGAAACCTCTGGACATTTAGCACGCATCGCTGTGTGTGACAGGCGGGAGACCAGCGATCAGGTGTAAAAAATAATAAAAAAAAGAAAAAATATAGTTATTCTCACCTTCCGACGTCCTGTTCAGCCATCCTGCCTCTCTCCATGCTCCGGTCCCAGTGATCCTTTGCACAAATGACCGCGAGACTTTGTTATCCCTCGAGACCGTGACATCTCACGGTCATTCGTGCAAAGGATCACTGGGACCGGAGCGTGGAGAGAGGCAGGATGGCTGAACAGGACGTTGGAAGGTGAGAATAACTATATTTTTTATTTTGATTCTATTTTTTACAGCGATGGCAAGCGATGCCGGGCGCTCGGCATCGCTGTGTTGATCGCTGGTGAAGCTGTCTGTGTGACAGCTCACCAGCGATCACATAGCGACTTACTAGTGATCCTGACACCTTGATATCGGTGTCGGGATCGCTGGTAAGTCGCTTAGTGTGACCTTAAGGACCTTAGCTTGGTCGTTTGAATGGTAATTCTTTCTACATGGTTTGTGGGAAGATGAGGTATTAGACTTTACGAGTGACCTGGAATTTTTCATTGTGTGTATGTTAAGTGAAATTCGTGTACTCCACTCTAAATTTTAACAAAATTACCTCTTTGTCTTGGGTTACTCGTCTTGGCTGGATTGATGGCAGAACAAGAAGAGAAGCGATTCCTACAGTACAGTTCTACAGAGTGATAACAATATGAGGAAATATACTAGAATAAAATTCGGGTTAGAAAACACTAGAATCACTAAAGGTTACCAGAATTATTCACATCATATACGGATGTAGCAGTTACTAGAATCAATCACAGAATATACTAGAATTAAGGTAAATTCCACAAGAAAATCAATATTGATCCACAAAGTAGCTGAGTTGACCCAAGAGGTGTATAAATGAAACTTTCAGCATAATAGTTCAGGCTACTCGGTGCAACAACTTAAGGGCTTTAATCTCAGAGACACTAGATTTAGGTCCAGAAGGGATGCCAATGCAGAATTTGGGGTCTCTTCTAAGGTTGTAGTAGGTTCTTTAATTATCGTTGAGATCGCAGCTGCGAACTAAAATAGGATCCCAAAGGATGTCGCAACAAAGATCACCAGGCGCTGTTAGGCTAATGTAAGTAGGTCCTTATCACAGTTGGACCTAGCGTCGCTCGGAACAATGAGGTCCTAAGAACTAGTTGTGACCCAGGAGCAGTCACCTGTGAATCAATTTACTGTTAAAGAATATGTGAACAGCTTAAAGGCCCCGTCTCACTAAGCAATCTCAGTAGCGAGATCGCTGCTGAGTCACAACTTTTGTGACGTAACAGCGATCTCACCAGCGAGATCGCTGTGTGTGACAGCGATCAGCGAGCGGCCCCCCTGCCGGTATCGTTGATCGCTGCAAGAAATCTCTGGACATTTCTTTGGTCGCTGGTCTCCCGCTGACCAGCATGCATCGCTGTGTGTGACAGCGGGAGACCAGCGATCAGGTGTAAAAAAATAATAAAAAAAAATAAAAAATATAGTTATTCTCACCTTCCGATGTCCCGTTCAGCCATCCTGCCTCTCTCCACGCTCCGGTCCCAGTGATCCTTTGCATGAATGACCGCGAGACTTTGTTATCCCTCGAGACCGTGACATCTCGCGGTCATTCGTGCAAAGGATCACTGGGACCGGAGCGTGGAGAGAGGCGGGATGGCTAAACGGGACGTCGGAAGGTGAGAATTACTATATTTTTTATTTTGATACTATTTTCTACAGTTATAGCCAGCGATGCCGGGCGCTCGGCATCGCTGTGCTGATCGCTGGTGAAGCTGTCTGTGTGACAGCTCACCAGCGATCACATAGCGACTTACCAGCGATCCTGACACCTTCATATCGGTGTTGGGATCGCTGGTGAGTCGCTTAGTGTGACGGGGCCTTAAGAGATGCAGTGGATGTAGGTGCTGTGATTGGAGGTCGCAACTTTGATGCAGAAAGAGATCCCTTATATGGGACTGAAGACTGTAAACTTACCGGTATTTCAACAGGAACTATGGCCTGCTTTTGGCTAATGAGATGGTAAATGTTCGGTTCCATATTTGTCACTGCTATTCGTAACAAGTGAAGCATTTTTTTTCTCTTTCTTGATATTGTTTCCTAGGAATTCCAAATTGCTATTAGCAAAATACCAATATATATACAGCGCTACAAAAACAATATACCAGCAATAAAATATCCCACACAGAGATATCAATGCAGTCTGATCAGTGCCCATCAATGCAGCCTTGCCAGTCCATATCATTTCAGCCTCACCAGTGCCCATATTGGTGGAACTCCGCTTTAACCTCGGGCTCAGACTAGTGTGCCAGAGTCCCCAATAGGCAGCATTGGTCCCTAATAGGCAGGTAAATGAGCCAGTAGGCAGCATAGGTCCCCAATAGGCAGCATTGGTCCCCAATAAGCAGGCATATGTCCTAATAGGCAGCATTGGTCCCCAATAAGCAGGTATATGTCCTAATAGGCAGCATTGGTCCCCAATAGGCAGGTAAAAGTCCCATTACGCAGCATAAGTTGCCAATAGGCAAAATAGGTCCGCAATTGGCAGCTTTGGCCCCCAATAAGCAGGTAAGTGTCCTAATAGGCAGCATAGGTCCCCAGTAGACAGGTAAATGTCCCAGATAGGCAGGTAAATGTCCCCAATAGGCTGCATAGATCCTCAGTAAGCAGCATAGGACCCCAATAGGCAGCCAGGTTCCCAGTAGGCAGGTAAATGTCCCCAATAGGCAGCATAGGTCCCCAATAGGCAGCACAGGTTCCCAGTAGGCAGGTAAATGTTCCCAATAGGCAGCATAGGTCCTCAGTAGGCAGTACAGGTCCCCAATAGGCCTGGAAATGTCCCCAATAGGCAGCATAGGTCGTAGTTTGAGGACCCCTGATGTATAGGATGCAGTGATTCCGCATGTGTTCGATGAGCACATGCAGAATCACCACGCGTACAAAAGGGGGTAGCGCTTTGGGTGGAGCTGCAACCAAAGCGCTGCCGTTTCCTGAATGTGGAACACACCCTTAGACACTGAGACCTGGGTGCAATGGGAGGAATAAAGGGAAACTAATAGCAGAGGGTAGTACAGGTAGGCTTGGCTGAGGAATGCTAAATGAAGTTTAAGGGAACGTGCCCACAATCAGGAAGAGCTGCAGTTTCGACTCAGCTCACCTGCGCTTCTTCCAAAATGCTTCTTTCTACATTGGAAGTTCAGTGGATGTGATTTATGGACATGCCATGCCCACTGTTCTTCTATTTAACGCTGTGTATACTCGCCCACGCTGCAAGTTTGAGCCGCAGCATTTCAATTATCTGCAGCGGAGATGCTAGTCTTTTACTGCATAGTTTCACCCATAGCCAGTCATAAGATGCGGTAAATCCGCATGGTTCACTGAATACATGCGGACTAAACTGCGTGATTAGAACGCTGTGTTGTCAACGCGGCAAAAATATGCTGCTATATCCTGATCATTGGGAAATAGCCTAAGATACCTAAATGAAAATAAAACGTATAATTATGTACTAAATACTGTGGCATGTAAAAGTTTGCGCACCCTTGGTCAAAATATTGTTATTGTGAACAGTTAAGCAAATTGAAGATGAAATTATCTCTAAGAGGCCTAAAATTAAAGATGACACATTTACTTTGTATTTTAGGCAACAAAATATACACTCACTGGCCACTTTATTAGGTACACCATGCTAGTAACGGGTTGGACCCCCTTTTGCCTTCAGAACTGCCTCAATTCTTCGTGGCAGAGATTCAACAAGGTGCTGGAAGCATTCCTCAGAGATTTTGGACCATATTGACATGATGGCATCACACAGTTGGCGCAGATTTGTCGGCTGCACATCCCTGATGCGAATCTCCCGTTCCACCACATCCCAAAGATGCTCTATTGGATTGAGATCTGGTGACTGAGGAGGCCATTTGAGTACAGTGAACTCATTGTCATGTTCAAGAAACCAATCTGAGATGATTCGAGCTTTATGACATGGCACATTATCCTGCTGAAAGTAGCCATCAGATGCCTGTTCTTAGCTGAGAGGAGTGGTACCCAGTGTGGTCTTCTGCTGCTGTAGCCCATCTGCCTCAAAGTTCGACGCACTGTGCGTTCAGAGATGCTCTTCTGCCTACCTTGGTTGTAACGGGTGGCAATTTGAGTCACTGTTGCCTTTCTATCAGCTCGAACCAGTATGCCCATTCTCCTCTGACCTCTGGCATCAACAAGGCATTTCCGGCCACAGAACTGCCGCTCACTGGATTTTTTTTCTTTTTCGGACCATTCTCTGTAAACCCTAGAGATGGTTGTGCGTGAAAATCCCAGTAGATCAGCAGTTTCTGAAATACTCAGACCAGCCCTTCTGGCACCAACAATCATGCCACGTTCAAAGGCACTCAAATCACCTTTCTTCCCCATACTGATGCTCGGTTTGAACTGCAGGAGATTGTCTTGACCATGTCTACATGCCTAAATGCACTGAGTTGCCGCCATGTGATTGGCTGATTAGAAATTAAGTCTTAACACACAGTTGGACAGGTGTACCTAATAAAGTGGCCAGTGAGTGTATACAGTGGGGCAAAAAAGTATTTAGTCAGTCAGCAATAGTGCAAGTTCCACCACTTAAAAAGATGAGAGGCGTCTGTAATTTACATCATAGGTAGACCTCAACTATGGGAGACAAACTGAGAAAAAAAAAATCCAGAAAATCACATTGTCTGTTTTTTTTTCATTTTATTTGCATATTATGGTGGAAAATAAGTATTTGGTCAGAAACAAGCAATCAAGATTTCTGGCTCTCACAGACCTGTAACTTCTTCTTTAAGAGTCTCCTCTTTCCTCCACTCATTACCTGTAGTAATGGCACCTGTTTAAACTTGTTATCAGTATAAAAAGACACCTGTGCACACCCTCAAACAGTCTGACTCCAAACTCCACTATGGTGAAGACCAAAGAGCTGTCAAAGGACACCAGAAACAAAATTGTAGCCCTGCACCAGGCTGGGAAGACTGAATCTGCAATAGCCAACCAGCTTGGAGTGAAGAAATCAACTGTGGGAGCAATAATTAGAAAATGGAAGACATACAAGACCACTGATAATCTCCCTCGATCTGGTGCTCCACGCAAAATCCCACCCCGTGGGGTCAGAATGATCACAAGAACGGTGAGCAAAAATCCCAGAACCACGCGGGGGGACCTAGTGAATGAACTGCAGAGAGCTGGGACCAATGCAACAAGGCCTACCATAAGTAACACACTACGCCACCATGGACTCAGATCCTGCAGTGCCAGACGTGTCCCACTGCTTAAGCCTGTACATGTCCGGGCCCGTCTGAAGTTTGCTAGAGAGCATTTGGATGATCCAGAGGAGTTTTGGGAGAATGTCCTATGGTCTGATGAAACCAAACTGGAACTGTTTGGTAGAAACACAACTTGTCGTGTTTGGAGGAAAAAGAATACTGAGTTGCATCCATCAAACACCATACCTACTGTAAAGCATGGTGGTGGAAACATCATGCTTTGGGGCTGTTTCTCTGCAAAGGGGCCAGGACGACTGATCCGGGTACATGAAAGAATGAATGGGGCCATGTATCGTGAGATTTTGAGTGCAAACCTCCTTCCATCAGCAAGGGCATTGAAGATGAATCGTGGCTGGGTCTTTCAACATGACAATGATCCAAAGCACACCGCCAGGGCAACGAAGGAGTGGCTTCGTAAGAAGCATTTCAAGGTCCTGGAGTGGCCTAGCCAGTCTCCAGATCTCAACCCTATAGAAAACCTTTTGGAGGGAGTTGAAAGTCCGTGTTGCCAAGCGAAAAGCCAAAAACATCACTGCTCTAGAGGAGATCTGCATGGAGGAATGGGCCAACATACCAACAACAGTGTGTGGCAACCTTGTGAAGACTTACAGAAAACGTTTGACCTCTGTCATTGCCAACAAAGGATATATCACAAAGTATTGAGATGAAATTTTGTTTCTGACCAAATACTTATTTTCCACCATAATATGCAAATAAAATGAAAAAAAAACAGACAATGTGATTTTCTGGATTTTTTTTTCTCAGTTTGTCTCCCATAGTTGAGGTCTACCTATGATGTAAATTACAGACGCCTCTCATCTTTTTAAGTGGTGGAACTTGCACTATTGCTGACTGACTAAATACTTTTTTGCCCCACTGTAGGTTTTTTTTTTTTTTATCTTTTACATTTTAATAATTGCAAAAAGGAAAATGTGGTAATGCAAACGTTTGGGCACCCTGCATGGTTAGTACGTACTAGCTCCCCCTTTTTGAAGGCATCACAACTTGTAAACGCTTTTTGTAGCCAGCCAAGAGTCTTTCAATCCTTGTTAAAGAGATTTTCATCCATCCTGCCTTGAAAAATTCTTCCAGTTCTGTGAGATTCCTGGGTTGTGTTGCATGTACTGCTATTTTGAGGCCTAGCCACAGATTTTCAATGATGCTCAGATCAAGGGATTGTGAAGGAAATTCTGATATAGACCTGGCACCGCCATGCTCGTAACAGTCTACGCCGGAATCAGGCAGTGTAGGGAGAGATTTGCTTGTGTCTTAGTTAGTGTAGGTATACCACAATATATAATAAACATATCTATCTCAACTAACAGCCCTTCTGAGGACTAATCCAGCTGCATAGATATCAGTGCTAGGCAGGCAGTGTATATGGCAGACTGCAGTGCATATAGAAAGAGGGTCCATTCGAGTTCTCGCTGCTGCTGCTTTTTCAGATAATTTTTTTGGAGGATCTTAATCTTGATTACTTGCTTAAAAAGCAGTCCAGAGAACACCGCATTTCTGCTCCATTTGCTTGTTGGCACTGCAGAATACAGCCAGATCCTTTCCATATTACAGCGTTAAAAATCCATCTATTTAAAACTGTTGTTGTTTGTCCATCGCACGGCTCACATATAAGTGCGCTCAAAATTCTGCCGTTTCTGGCCTCCATTTAAATTTTGTTGCAGTGTGTTAGCGAAGTTATTGACACCGGTTTGCTGTTAAAAATAGTTACCTACAGGCCAGCTATTTAAAAATGTGGTTTGCCGTCACACGGATCACATATACGTTCGCTCCAAATTCAGCCATTTATAGTGAACATGGAAAATATTGTCCTCCATTTTTAAAATGGGCAAGGCGCGTGGCAAGGGACAGGGAACTGGACATGATGGTGCATGCAGAGGCCGAGGCCAAGCTGAAATTGTGCCACAACAAACACCCACATCTTCTTGCCCGACCTTCATGTCACAATTACTAGAGAACCGCAGCACCCCACTATTGAATCCAGACCAGTGTCAAAAAGTTGTTGGTTGGATAGCGGATACTGCTTCCCCACATTTTGTCACCACCACCACCCTGTCTTCCACATGGTCGCGTCTTAGTAGCCGTGAGCCTGGACTGCATATTTCTTACCCTGATCCTCCTTCCTCCCACCATGCCGAGTGCCCAGAGATAACTGATCCCACACTTGGACACTCTGAAGAGCTGTTCACTTATGTCCATTCATAGATTCGGGCCTCTCGCCCGGTCCACTTGAAGCGGGGCAAGAGGAGATCGCATGTAGCGATGCCCTAATATTTGAGCAGCCACAGTCACACTAAGGCGACGGTGGGAAAGCGTCACAAGAGGTGGACGATGATGAGACACAATTGCCAGAAAGTCACCAGGAGGACCAGGGTGCGGAATTGGAAGACGAGGTGGTGGATAATGTAGTAACTGACCCAAGCTGGCCGGAGGACATGCAGAGGGAGGACAGCAGCCCACAGGGGGGAGGGAGGCGTAGCACCCCAACAGGTAGGAAGAAGCAGTGTGATGGCCACAGACAGAAGGCGGGCAACCGTTCCCCGTAACACCAACACGACGGAAATTGCTAGTCCAACTTTAGGTCTTCCCAAGTCTGGTTGTTTTTTAAAGCAAAAAAGGAAGCACACTGTAGCGCCAAACCATGCAAACATGAAAAATGAATAATGAATTGCATTAGAAGTATGAAAAATTGAGAAAGTTTAGCGCATAAAATGGCCAAGTTATGTGTACCTGGAAGCCACGTTAAGGCATTTCTCGTTTTCCAGGTCCCTCTTCTATGCCAATCCTCACTAAGACTGTAGTCTCCATCTGAATGGGAGCCTATGAAAAATCCTCTGTTAGGACTGAAGTCTATATCTCTGTGGAGGGGAAATGGCCCTGGTTTGATTAAAAATGGATTTTTCATAGGCTCCCATTCAGATGGAGACTACAGTCTTAGGGAGGATTGGCATAGAATAGGGACCTGGAAAACGAGAAATGCCTTAACGTGGCTTCCAGGTACACATAACTTGGCCATTTTATGCGCTAAACTTTCTCAATTTTCTCAACCCACAAAACAAATATATTGGCCAAACAGAAAGAGATAATCATCCCACAATGACAGGATATTAAAACAAACTGATCATACATTAATGTATAGCACAAAACATAGTATATGTCATAAAGATAAATATATCAACAAAATGATATATATTAGTGCAAATATCAATATGCAGATACGTTCATTGATCATCAGAGAAGAAGGGATAAACGTCTTGTTCATTCTTGATAGACAAATGTCAAGGAAGGAGGGAATTATGGAGAGATCACTGCCGAAATTACTGCACAAGAGATGGACAAATATAAAAATTTTAAAATCAAGAACAAAAAGTAGCATTTAATCTATAAATAATTATAAATCAGAAGGCAATCATAAGGATGGAGCATAACTTATGTTTTCATCGAGTCCAGATGGCTGTTATGTACCTAATGTCCAAATCCATACCAACATCAGTCATGTCT
This sequence comes from Dendrobates tinctorius, assembly GCF_039654945.1. Taxonomy (NCBI): domain Eukaryota; kingdom Metazoa; phylum Chordata; class Amphibia; order Anura; family Dendrobatidae; genus Dendrobates; species Dendrobates tinctorius. Next base: position 5,839,223 of record NW_027361713.1, on the reverse strand, counting down.
ATTTCCCTCACCCTGAGAAGGTTACCATCACAGTCATGGTAAAGCTTAAAATGGCGAGGGATTGTCTTTAGTGTAGATCTCTCCACAGCAGTCGCCGCCACAGCAATGCCCAAAACGTGTACCCTTGTGTAGATCTTTAATTGCCGTGTTCAACCCCAAGTAGATCTTTGCACAGGGGCCACGTAGCATAGTAGATGACATTGGTGCTTGTGCATGTGATACGCTTTCTGAACTTATACTCACGTGATTGACTAGCATTTGAAAACTGATGAAGGTAGTACCGAAACGTATGTTGGGGTGGGCACACACTCCCCCCTTGACCCTAACCAGGAAGCACTCTGCACAATACATCCAAGTAATTACTATTGATCCTTTAAGCACTAAGACTGTGACATTGTTCATTTAGTATGGTGCTGGGGGATATTGCTGGCAAGTATTAGGCTGTATTGTGTGCTCCTCAATATTGGGGTATTTTATATACATATATTTATGTATGGTGCTTGCATTGGTTCAGAATTTGGTGTAACCATATAATTGCTTAGGCTGGTTTCAGATTTGCGGATGTGAGGGCTGCGTAGTTCCTCCGTGAAGCTCCGCCCAGTGCCGCACCTCCTCCGTTCAGCTCTGCATGCGGCCTGCGTACCTATCTTTAACATTGGGTATGCAGGCCATGCGGATGCCTCCGCATGCGTTGTTTTTATGATGCGGCGACCTGCATCGAACGCAACATGTTGCAATTTGGCCAATGTTAAAGATAGATACTCAGGCCGCATGCAGACATAGGCGGAGCTGAACGGAGGAGGTGCGGCAGTGGGCGGAGCTTCACAGAAGAAATACGCAGCCCTCCGCAGCTCTGCCGAACGCTAGTGTGAAGCTAGCTTGCTGATTTGGATGTTCATGTGGTGTGGGTGTTCCCCTTTTTGTAACAGCATTTCTGCACAAATAGTCTATTTTATATAATTCCCTTCATCTACCTGTGTCAATTTTAATATCTAATATATAAAGCTCAATGTGGGTGTGTATGTATGTTCGGGATTGGCATCCGCACTGTCGCAGCTACAGCCACAAAATTTGGCACAGTCACACATCTGGATCCCGAAAGCGTCATAGGCTATGTTGTGAGGCGAAATTTTAGCCCCGCGAGTTCCAATTCACCAAACAATTTTGCCCCTATCTACATAATGGGGGGAAAAAGTGTATGTATGTATGTATTGGCATCTGCACCGTCGTAGCTACAGCCACAAAATTTTGCACAGTCACACGTCTAGACCCCGAGAGCGTCATAGGCTATGTTGTGAGGCAAAATTTTAACCCCACGCGTTCCAATTCACCAAACAATTTTGCCCCTATCTACATAATGGGGAAAAAGTGAAAGGAAAAGTGTTGGAGGCAAATTGACAGCTGCCAGATGTGAACAAGGAGGACTTAAAGAATGAGAGCGATGGCACCAAAGAGTATATACTGTACAGTTGCTAAGGTGGGGCCCTGACATGGGATACTCACCACACACGGGGATATGAACACACACACAAAATGTGCCACACACTACCACGTGCTTCAACACACATACCACCCTCACCACACATACACCAACCTCGCCATATAAAAGTCGAAACCCAAAAGTCGCCACTCAAAACTCGCCACGCTGTCCCAGAGCTGTTTAAAAGATGAAAAATGAGCTGTGATTGGTTGCTATCAGCAACAGTTTTATTTGTAGACAGTTGTGGTAACTGAGGCCTATTATTCTTATCATTTCTATGGTGTTATCGTCCTTCTGTAAAGCTGGAAATAACACAATTTATTACCGTGCCAACACAGACCACCCTCTGACACAGACTGCAGGGGGAGCCCAGTATCACACAGGATAGGATTAGATACACGGCTCAGCAGTCAGTATCACACAGGATAGGATTAGATACACTGCTCAGCAGTCAGTATCACACAGGATAGGTAAAGCTATTAGATACACAGCTTAGCAGTCAGTATTACACAGGATAGGATTAGATACGCAGCTCAGCAGACAGTATCACACAGAATAGTATTAGATACACGGCTCATACAAAGAGGGTAGTGCAAAGTAATGTACACTGTGTTCCAAATTATTATGCAAAAAATATTTCCTCATATTTTCTCTAAATTACCTATATGAATTGCAGTCATTGTTATTATCCAGTCATCTAATATTCTAGTATAATTGCAATGTTTTTGAACAAACTGCCTATGAAAACAGTATATTTTTAAAAATAAGAAACACTCAAAATGCATGTTCGAAATTATTATGCACAGCAGAGTTTTCAACCTTTTTATTTTGAACAAAAAAATGGTCAATTGTGAAATTATAAGCATTATCCGCTTATTACAAAATGAAATCAAACAGTTTTCAAGTCAACACTTTATTCTAGGTGATGTTACATTTGCACATAGGACCCCTTGTTGGAAAGAAGCTTCTGAACTCTCTCGTCCATTGAATTTGTCAGTTTTTGGATGGTTTGTGCTTCAGTTGTTTTGCATGTGGACAGAATACCCTCCCAGAGGTGTTGCTTAGATGTGAACTGCCTCCCGCCATCATAGACACTCCTTTTGATGATGCTCCAGAGGTTCTCAATGGGGTTGAGGTCAGGGGAAGATGGTGGCCACACCTTAAGTTTGTCCTCTTTTATGCTCATAGCAGCCAGAGATGCAGATGTGTTATTTGCAGCATGAATCGGTGCATTATCATGCATGAAAATGATCTTGCTGCGGAAAGCACGGTTCGTCCTCTTGAACCATGGCAGGAAGTGCTGTTTTAGAAACTCCACATAGATTATGGAGTTCATCTTTACCCCTTCAGGGATCCTAAAGGGGCCGACAATCTCTCTCCCCATGATTCCAGCCCAAAACATTACTCCACCTCCTTGTTGGCGCCTTAGCCGTGTTTTCATGGGGTGTCCATCAACCAGCCATCCTCCACTCCATCCATCTGGACCATCGAGCGTTGCACAGCACTCATCGGTGAACAAAACAGATTGGAAGTCAGTCTTCATGTATCGTTTGGCCCACTGGAGCCGTTTCTGCTTGTGTGCAGTAGATAGAGGTGGTCGACAGGATGGCTTATGCACAGCTGCAAACCTCTGAAGGACCCTGCATCTTGTTGTTCGGGGGACGTTGGAGGCACCAGCAGCTTCAAAAACTTGTCTGCTGATATGACAAGGCATTTTTGCAGCTGCTCTTTTAACCTGACGCAATTGCCTGTTGGAAAGAGTCCTCAATTCTTCCTTATCAGCACGCACACGTGTGTGCTGGGAATCAGGTACATACTTCTTGATTGTGCGATGATCACGATGAAGTGTCTTGACAATGTTGATTGTAGTCATGCCTTGACCTAAATACTCCACAATCTGTTGCTTCTCAGCAGCCGACACATCCTTTTTCTTTCCCATTTTGGCAAAAAATGTAGGCTGCTTAATAATGTGGAACAGCCTTCTTAAGTAGTCTTGCCTTTATTTGGACACACCTGCCAAACTAATTTGCACAGGTATCTGCGATTTGCTTTCAGTGATAAAAAGAGCCCTGACACACATCACCATCAATGAGTTTAAATGACAAACAAAAAAATCTAACCTTATCAACTCCTAAACTTTTTGCGTAATAATTTGGAACACAGTCTAAACATCCTATGGGACAGTATAATAAACAGTATGTCACAAATTACTATAATTAGTGTCCCAATATATTTATAACATTGGACTGTAATTGACCCATTGCCAAAATTCATATAGAAAAGAGGGGGGGAATGACGAATCCAGAAAGGCAACCAAAGGTCATAGTGAAAAATATATTTTATTTAGTGGAAATGCAAGAAACAAATGGCTAAAAAACATGCAAGTACTAGTTAATCATTGATAACACATGATTAGGAACCTGGGCACCATGTTGCCAGTACTATACCAATGTTGTCATACAAGACATAAAGCCGTTATTTCCTCAGGATAAACATAGCAAAAATAAGCAAAATCTCCTGTGGGCATATATTGCTTGTAAATGCTTACAAACTTGTACCTAATTAGTGGCAAAAGTTATATGTAAAGAAACGCCATCACATTGATAATGTTACCTGAGAGCTGCCAGTGCAGGCAAAGCGAGGGTCCCCAGGCCCACCCCGACGCACTTTTCGGACACACCTTCAGGGGGCGCTCTAATAGTATGCACGCTGAGTTTAAAAAGGCCAAGAACGGAAATGAACGCTGGATACAAAGCGGAAGCTGTCATACGTTATGACAACATCCACGCTGCACAGACCCGCGGTTACGCAGAGAGTATGGGCGGGTAAGATAGACCATTGCCCATTAGATGACCGAGCGTCTACAGCACAGCGAATGGGGAGGTGTGACGTTGGAACCACGTGGGGCCCCACGTGACCAAACGCCCATAGCTCCCCAGTGCTGGCATGGGACGCCCGGACACTGCGCAGGCGCAATAAGGGAAGGGAGAAACATCTCAGTATTTTGTTGAGAAGTGGCCAAGTAACATAGTAATTAAGGTTGAAGGGAGACTTTAAGTCCATCTAGTTCAACCCATATCCTATCCTAACTTGCCCTAACATGTTGATCCAGAGGAAGGCAAAAAAAACCCATGTGGCAAACAGTAAGCTTCACATTGGGGAAAAAAATTCCTTCCCGACTCCACATACGGCAATCAGACTAGCTCCCTGGATCAACGCAACACTAAGGAAACTAGTGTATATACCCTGTAATATTATACTTTTCAAGAAAGGCATCCAGTCCCCTCTTAAATTTTAGTAGGGAATCACTCATTACAACATCATATGGCAGAGAGTTCCATAGTCTCACTGCTCTTACAGTAAAGAATCCGTGTCTGTGATTATGCTTAAACCTTCTTTCCTCCAGACGTAGAGGATGCCCCCTTGTCCCCGTCACAGGTCTAAGAGTAAAAAGATCATTAGAAAGGTCTTGGTATTGTCCCCGCATATATTTATACATTGTAATAAGATCACCCCTAAGCCTTCGATTCTCCAAACTAAATAACCCCAAGTGTAATAACCTGTCTTGGTATTGCAGACCCCCCAGTTCCCTAATAACCTTGGTCGCTCTTCTCTGCACCCGCTCCAGTTCAGCTATTTCTTTCCTATACACCGGAGACCAGAACTGTACACAGTATTCTAAGTGTGGTCGCACTAGTGACTTATATAGAGGTAAAATTATGTTCTCCTCATGAGCATCTATGCCTCTTTTAATGCATCCCATTATTTTATTTGCCTTTGCAGCAGCTGCCTGACACTGGCCACTAAATGTGAGTTTGTCGTCCACCCATACACCCAGGTCTTTTTCAGTGACTGTTTTGCCCAGTGTTTTACAATTAAGCACATAATTATACATCTTGTTCGTTCTACCCAAGTGCATGACCTTACATTTATCCCCATTAAAGCTCATTTGCCATTTATCAGCCCAAGCTTCTAGTTTACATAAATCCTCCTGTAATATAAAATTGTCCTCCTCTGTATTGATTACCCTGCAGAGTTTAGTGTCATCTGCAAATATTGAAATTCTACTCTCTATGCCCCTTACAAGGTCATTAATAAATATGTTAAGAAGCGGGCCCAAAACTGACCCCTGTGGTACCCCACTGCTAACTGTGACCCAGTCCGAGTGTGCTCCATTAATAACCACCCTTTGTTTCCTATCCCTGAGCCAGCTCTTAACCCACCTACACATATTTTCCCCTATCCCCATTGTTCTCATTTTATGTATCAACCTTTTGTGTGGCACCGTATCAAAAGCTTTTGAAAAGTCCAGGTACACCATGTCCACTGCATTGCCTTGGTCCAGTCCGGAACTTACCTCTTCATAAAAGCTTATCAGATTAGTCTGACAGGAACGGTCCCTTGTAAACCCATGTTGATATTGGGTCATAAGTTTATTCTTCTCCAGATACTCCAGTATAGTATCTCTTAGAAAACCCTCCAGGATTTTACCCACAGTTGAAGTTAAACTCACTGGCCTATAATTTCCAAGTTCAGTTTTTGTCCCCTTTTTGAATATTGGCACCACATTTGCTATACGCCAGTCCTGTGGTACAGACCCTGTTATTATGGAATCTTTAAAGATTAAAAATAATGGTCTATCTATGACTGTGCTTAATTCCTGCAGTACTCGGGGGTGTATCCCATCCGGGCCCGGGGATTTGTCAATTTTAGTGATTTTTAGACGCCGCCGTACTTCCTGCTGGGTTAAGCAGGTGACATTTAGGCTGAGTTCACACCTGGCGTTTTTTTCGCGTTTCCGCGGCGGTTTTAACCGCGCGATTTTGCCGCGAAAACGCGAAAAATAAGCATCCCATGCATTCCTATGGGATTCCGCAATGCTGTGCTAATGCTGCGGTTTTTACCGCGGCGGAATCGCTTCGCGATAAAAACCGCAGCATGCTCATTAATTTGCGGAATCGCGGCGATCCCGCACCCATAGGAATGCATTGTTCCGCTTACTTCCCGCATGTGGCTGTGCACACCATGCGGAAAGTAAGCAGAACAATTGCGGATGGTACCCATGGTCCGGAGGAGACTGTCCTCTGGGCTTTGGGTACCATATCCCTGTAAAAAATAGAATTTAAAATAAAAAATATTGTTATTCTCTCCCTCCGACGTCCCGCGCAGTCTTCCCGCTTCTCTCCACGCTCTCGTTCCCAGTAGTCCTTTGCGAAAATGCCCGCGATGACGTCCCTTCTCGCGGGATCGCGAAGTCTCGCGGTCATTCGCGCGACGTCATCGCGAATGACCGCGAGACGTCGCGATCCCGCGAGAACTGACGTCATCGCGGGCATTTTCGCAAAGGATTACTGGGAACGGATGCGCGGGACGTCGGAGGGTGAGAATAACACCGTTTTTTATTTTTTTATTTTTTTTTTACATTCTATCTTTTACTACTGATGCTGCATAGGCGGCCTCAGTAGTAAAAAGTTGGTCACACTTGTCAAACACTATGTTTGACGAGTGTGACCAACCTGTCAATCAGTTCTCCAAGCGATGCTACAGATCGCTTGGAAAACGCTAGCATTTTGCAAGCTAAATACGCTTGCAAAATGCTAGTTTTTCCGCGGGAAAATCGTGGGAATTTAAAATGCGATTTTCCCGCGGACTGGAATTCCGGAATTCTCGCGGTAATTTCCGCGAGAGTTCCGGTACGTGTGCACTTAGCCTTAATGGACAATTTTTATCCCTGATCATGTTATCCGTCATGGGATTTTCTTGTGTAAACACTGTCGAAAAAAAGTCATTTAGCATATTGGCTTTTTCCTCATCCTCCTCCACCATTTTACCCAGACTATTTTTAAGGGGGCCAACATTATCATTTTTTAGCTTCTTACTATTTATGTAGTTCAAGAATATTTTGGGATTATTTTTACTTTCTCTGGCAATGAGTCTCTCTGTCTCAGTCTTTGCTGTTTTGATTTGCTTTTTACAGAATTTATTTAAACTTCTGTATTTAGTTAATGCCTCATCACTACCTACTTGCTTTAATTCTTTAAATGCTTTATTTTTATCTCTTATTGCACCCCTTACAGCTCTATTTAGCCATAGTGGTTTCCTCCTATTTCTAGCATGTTTATTCCCATACGGTATATATTGTGCACAGGTCCTATTCAGAATGCTAATAAACGTCTCCCATTTTCTTTGTGTATTTTTATGTCTCAGGATATCGTCCCAGTTAATTGCACCAAGATCATCTCTCATCCGTTGGAAATTTGCTTTCCTGAAGTTTAGTGTCCTTGTAACCCCTCTACTACACATTTTATTAAAGGATACATGAAAACTTATTAATTTGTGATCACTATTACCCTAGTGACCCTCAACCCTTACATTTGATATGCGGTCTGGCCTGTTGGTTAATATTAGGTCTAGCAGTGCGCCCCCCTCTTGTTGGGTCCTGAACCAGTTGTGAAAGGTAATTGTCTCTCATAGTTGTCAAAAGCCTAGTACCTTTGCTGGAACTGCAGGTTTCGGTTCCCCAATGTATTTCAGGGTAGTTGAAGTCCCCCATAATAATGACTTCTCCTTGAGTTGCAGCTTCATCTATTTGCTTTATAAGGATATTCTCTGTTTCTTCCATTATTTTTGGAGACTTACAACAAACCCCTATCAGTAATTTATTATTTTTCCCCCCTCCCCTTATCTCTACCCACAGGGACTCTACATTTTCATTAGATTCATATATATTATCATGAAGGATGGGTTTTAAGGATGATTTTACATATAAACACACGCCTCCCCCTCGTTTATTAGTACGGTCATTTCTGAACAGACTATAGCCCTGTAAATTACCCGCCCAGTCATGGCTCTCGTCCAGCCATGTCTCAGATATCCCCACCATGTCATAATTATGCTCCAACAAGATTAACTCCAATTCCTCCATTTTGTTGGTGAGGCTTCTGGCATTAGTATACATGCACTTTATGTATCTCTCTGTACCTCTATTCTTTCTTAAATTATTAACTGTTCTAACCCCACCCCCAATTTCATTATTTGTGCCCAGGTCTCTAGCTGCACTGTCTTCCCCTCCTATAAAAGGAATACCCTCCCCCCCCCCCCCCGTCCCTAGTTTAAACACTCCTCCAACCTTCTAGCCATTTTCTCCCCCAGCACAGCTGCACCCTCCCCATTGAAGTGCAACCCATCCCTAGCGTAGAGCCTGTAGCCAACTGAGAAGTCGGCCCAGTTCTGCAGGAACCCAAACCCCTCCTTCCTACACCAATTCCTGAGCCACTTATTAACCTCCCTAATCTCCCGTTGCCTCTCTGGCGTGGCACGTGGTACAGGAAGTATTTCCGAAAATACCACCTTGGAGGTCCTTGCTTTAAGCTTACAGCCTAATTCCCTGAAATCATCTTTAAGGACCTTCCACCTACCTCTAACTTTGTCATTTGTGCCAATGTGCACCATGACCGCTGGGTCCTCACCAGCCGTGGGGAATGGTCTAAGAACTGCGATAGCAGCAGGGAATATATATGCACTCATGCACTCACCAAAATGGAGGGTATATGGATATATTATTATTAGATTAGGATAAGAGATCATAAGAAAATATTCAATTCATACTGAAGAGCTAAAGGAATTAACCCCATAGTGATATGATAATAGTGGTACATGCATTGAATACAAATGTGGCAATGTTATTAGGTAGCCCAAATCATAGCCAATATATTATGGGTCAGCACAGTGGCCAAATGTAAAATATAACATACAGTGCCTACAAGTAGTATTCAACCCCCTGCAGATTTAGCAGGTTTACACATTCGGAATTAACTTGGCATTGTGACATTTGGACTGTAGATCAGCCTGGAAGTGTGAAATGCACTGCAGCAAAAAAGAATGTTATTTCTTTGTTTAATTTTTTTTTAAATTGTGAAAAGTTTATTCAGAGGGTCATTTATTATTCAACCCCTCAAACCACCAGAATTCTGTTTGGTTCCCCTAAAGTATTAAGAAATATTTCAGGCACAAAGAACAATGAGATTCACATGTTTGGATTAATTATCTCTTTTTCCAGCCTTTTCTGACTATTTAAGACCCTCCCCAAACTTGTGAACAGCACTCGTACATGGTCAACATGGGAAAGACAAAGGAGCATTCCAAGGCCATCAGAGACAAGATCATGGAGGGTCACAAGGCTGGCAAGGGGTACAAAACCCTTTCCAAGGAGTTGGGCCTACCTGTCTCCACTGTTGGGAGCATCATCCGGAAGTGGAAGGCTTATGGAACTACTGTTAGCCTTCCACGGCCTGGACAGCCTTTGAAAGTTTCCTCCCGTGCCGAGGCCAGGCTTGTCCGAAGAGTCAAGGCTAACCCAAGGACAACAAGGAAGGAGCTCCGGGAAGATCTCATGGCAGTGGGGACATTGGTTTCAGTCAATACCATAAGTATCGCACTCCACCGCAATGGTCTCCGTTCCAGACGAGCCCGTAAGGTACCTTTACTTTCAAAGCGTCATGTCAAGGCTCGTCTACAGTTTGCTCATGATCACTTGGAGGACTCTGAGACAGACTGGTTCAAGGTTCTCTGGTCTGATGAGACCAAGATCGAGATCTTTGGTGCCAACCACACACATGACGTTTGGAAACTGGATGGCACTGCATACGACCCCAAGAATACCATCCCTACAGTCAAGCATGGTGGTGGCAGCATCATGCTGTGGGGCTGTTTCTCAGCCAAGGGGCCTGGCCATCTGGTCCGCATCCATGGGAAGATGGATAGCACGGCCTACCTGGAGATTTTGGCCAAGAACCTCCGCTCCTCCATCAAGGATCTTAAGATGGGTCGTCATTTCATCTTCCAACAAGACAACGACCCAAAGCACACAGCCAGGAAAACCAAGGCCTGGTTCAAGAGGCAAAAAATCAAGGTGTTGGAGTGGCCTAGTCAGTCTCCTGACCTTAACCCAATTGAAAACTTGTGGAAGGAGCTCAAGATTAAAGTCCACATGAGACACCCAAAGAACCTAGATAACTTGGAGAAGATCTGCATGGAGGAGTGGGCCAAGATAACTCCAGAGACCTGTGCCGGCCTGATCAGGTCTTATAAAAGACGATTATTAGCTGTAATTGCAAACAAGGGTTATTCCACAAAATATTAAACCTAGGGGTTGAATAATAATTGACCCACACTTGTATGTTTAAAATTTATTAAAATTTAACTGAGCAACATAACTTTTTGGTTTGTAAGATTTATGCATCTGTTAATAAATCCTGCTCTTGTGTGAAGTTTGAAGGCTCTAACTCATTTGCATCTTATCAAACCTGCTAAATCTGCAGGGGGTTGAATACTACTTGTAGGCACTGTATAAAATACGTAGATCAGATGCAAGGCGAAGAGAGTTCATCATAACAAAGCCAATAACATGAGTGACATAAAAAGTATACATGCATGTAAAGATATGTATATCCACATAAGCAAGGCATCATTGAGGTAAATATTTTAAAAGAACCTAATTATATAAATATATAGACGTATACAGTCCACCATGTAACCCCATAATGCTATGCTAATAGTGGTACCTGCATTAAATGTAAATGTGGCAATGTTATTAGATAGCCAAGTCATCAAAGATCATATCCAATATATTATGGGTCAACACAGTGGCCAGATGTAAAACATAAAATACGTAGATCCGATGCAAGGCAAAGAAAGTTCCTCATAACAGAGCCAGTAACATAAGTGACATAAAAAGTACCGTATACATGCATGTAAAGATATATATATTTCCACATATGCAAGACATCATTGAGGTAAATATTTCAAAAGACCCTAATTATATAAATATATAGACATATACAGTCCTCCATGTAGATAAATATGTGACCTCCACTTCATCTGTATAGTCACACTTCTACCCAGTACGGTTATTTGTAGAGATTTCTCCACATCTTCTATCATCCAGCAGATCAATCAGTCAGCCCAGAGGAATAGAGAGAAATCTAAAATAATATTTAAAAAAGTATTAAAACCAAAAATAAAAAATGACACCAGACTGCATGTGGGACTCTAGAAAATAATTATCAGAGGAAAGGGGCAAATGAAAGGTTCTCATTCAACCCGTGAGGATGCACAGTTTTTAATGTCCAGATCCATCTGGATTCCAGACGTGCGAGTTTTGTGGATAATTTCCCTCCCCTTATATTGATATCAACAGTATCAATACCTTTGAAACTTATCAAGCTACTGTCACTACCATGGCAGAGCTTGAAATGACGTGGAATAGTCTTCAGCATGGATGCATCCTCGTGGCTGGCTGACGCTTCAATGCCCAAAACATGTTCGCGCACACACACCTTCAATGATCGTGTTGTCAGACCTATATAAATAAGATTACACGGGCATATAGCGTGATAGATCACAAAACGTGTATCACAAGAAATGGCCTTCTTAATCCTATATGTTTTACCATTAGAATCAGAGAGGGTGGTTGCGCGATCCATGTTAGGGCAAGCAACGCAACGGCCACAAGGGTAGCACCCACGCCGAGGGATTGAATCATTAAGGAATGTGGTCCTGGGCTCACCAATATAAAGACTACGTACCAGATGATCTTTTAAATTCCTAGCACGTCTGAATGACATAGAAGGTCTCAAAGGTAGTATTTTAGACAATATGGGATCGATCCGCAGAATAGACCAGGACTTATTAAGTATCTCACGAATTTTAGTTGCTTGAGAATTGTAATTAGAAACAAATCTAATCTGGCCGTCCTTAGAGGCAGAAACCTTCCGCATATTGTCGTAGAGGAGAGATGAGCGGGAACAAAATCTTGCCCTATTATATGCCTTCTTTACTGAGCGACGGCTATAACCCCGTTCCAAAAAGCGGTTTTTAAGGTCCTCTGCCTGTTTTTCTAAGTCTGTGGAACAGATCCGCCGTAAACGGAGAAACTGTCCCACAGGAACCGCTCTAATGATGTGTGTAGGGTGGCAAGAGGACGCATGCAGGAGTGAATTCGTGGAGTTAGGTTTACGGAAGATATCCGTTTGTACCATACCGGTAGTTTCTTTATTGACAATTGTGTCAAGAAATTCCACTTTTTCACTGCTGCATGTATATGTCAAACGAATATTCAGATCGTTCTTGTTCAAATCAATAAGGAAAGGAACTAAATCAATTTGGGGACCCTGCCAGATCAAGAGGATGTCATCAATGTACCAGGTCCAGAGAAAGACCCGGTCCATTGATGCCTGTCGATCCGACAGGAAGAGGTCCCTCTCCCACAGCCCCAGGAACAGGCGGGCATACGAAGGCGCGAAGGCCGCCCCCATTGCTGTCTCCTGGAGCTGCAGGTAGAAGGACCCCTTAAAAGTAAAAAAATTGTGGGTTAATGAAAACTCTCTTAAATCAAGAATGAGCTCCCCACGGCTCAGCAGACAGTATCACACAGAATAGGATTAGATACACGGCTCAGCAGTCAGTATCACACAGGATAGGATTAGATGCACGGTTTTTATGTGCAATATAATCATTATAATTTGTTATAACTAACCACAATTGGTTACTATGCCCAGGCAACGCCGGGCTCTTCAGCTAGTTATTAATAAAGATTCAATATTTTTTATTTTTAATTGGACTTGTACATCATTGGTCTTCTCTTTTGGTGTCTGGTTGTGGTATTTTCGATGTGTCTAATTCTCACATGTGGTTCGTTATGATATCATCCTGATTGTGGCATACGGGACTAGACATCATGTGGTTTTATTGGTTGAGCATATTATGTTTACGATAACCCCAAAAAGGCCATTTGCACCACCTGCCAGGCCAGCATCAGCGGGGGTAGCAAAACTACCAGCCTGACCACCACCAGCATGATCAGGCACATGGCAGCAAAGCACCTGACTTTTTGGGCCGAACCCCAGGGTCCAGCAACAGTGTCTGCGGGTGACACCACTGCTTCTTCCGCTGTTGTGCGTGCAAGCCAATCCCCTGTCCATGGTGCATGCGAAGATGCCTCTTGCCCAGCACCTGTCGTTGCACACTCAACTAGCACCATCAGCAAGCACGTCCACATCCTTTTCCCAGCGCAGCGTTCAGTTGTCCATACCCCATCCCTTGGAATGCAAGCGCAACTACACAGCCAATGCCCCTCAGGTGCTCGAAATGTTGCCTTCTAGGCTCGTGGAGATGGAAGCTTTCTGCAACCTGATGGCGGCGACCGTCCCTCGGTACTCGGTCCCCAGCCGCTACTATTTCTCTTGGTGTGCTATCCCTCGCATTACTCAAGCACGTGTCCCACAACATTAGCCGTGCCCCCAACAATGCAGTTACTGGGAAAGTCCACTAACCACGGACCCGTGGAAAAGTGCTTGTGGGCAGAGATGGTACATCTCGCTGATGGCCACTGGAATAGCATAGTGGAAGCTTAGACCCAGTCGGATCTTGGAATGAAACACGTCCTCCCGATGCCGAGGATTGCTAGCCCTAGGTCAGTCAGGGTTGTCCCCAGAAGTCTACAGCTCCTGCACCTCATCCTCCTCCTCCTCCTTCAGCCTCCATCTCCGAAATGACCAAATCAATCACAAAACACAAGCTGGAAGCACTGCCTCAGCCAAGCGGCAACAGGCTGTGCTGAAGTTAATATGCTTAGGTGACAAACCCCACAATGCTGAAGAGTTGTGGACAGCTCTGAAAGAGCAGGCAAATCTGTGACTGACACCGCTGAACCTCCAGCCATGCATTGTCATTTGTGACCATGGCCAGAACCTGGTGACTTCTCTGAGGCGAGGCGACTTCACACACCTACTATGCCTGACCCATGTGTTAACCTCGTTATTCAATGGTTTCTCAAGAGCTACCCTGAGCTGCCGGATCTGCTTGTGAAAGTACGCCGCCCCTGTGCCCATTTTAGAAAGTCATCTACAGCTTCCGCTGCCTTTGCCTTGCTTCAGCAGCGTTTGCAGCTTCCGGCTCACCGACTGGTGTGTGATGCCCCCACGCGTTGGAACTGTACACTGCTGATGTTGAGAAGGATTTGTGAGCAGAAGAGGGCAGTTGTTGACTATAATAATGATCTTTATTTTATTTTTTTATATAGCACTAACATTCCGCAGCGCTTTACAGTTTGCACACATTATCATCACTGTCCCCGATGGGGCTCACAATCTAAATTCCATATCAGTATGTCTACCAGCATCAACAAGGCCATCGATATTCCGTTCAGACTACACACATAAGACCTCAGGAGTGGACACGGATATCAGACATATGTACCATCCTCCAAAACTTTGAGGACTCCACCAAGATGGTGAGTGACGATGACACCATAATTAGCGTCACCATCCCGCTTCTCTGTGTTGTGATACTGTCTCTGCTCACAATCAGAAGATGCATTGCAGGCGGAGTGCGATGAGATGGAGCAAGGAACCATACAGAGTGCTTACACACAGCCCAGCCTTATCTCATCCCAAAGTGGATTGGGTGACATTGAGGAGGCGGTAGAACAGTAGCTAGTTTCAAGTGCTATAGATGGTACTACCTGCATAACTGTCATACTGCACAAATAGAGAAAAATGGGCTTTAAGAAGCCCTAGCCAGCTCACTAACCACAGCTGCAGCACGGAACTTCGTCTGGACCCAATAAATGTTGATTGTAGACAGAAAAAACAGGAACGTTGCTGCTAAAAATGCTTACTTTTATTTCACAATTTAAAATATAGTACATCGGCTTTCTCCTCACAAGCAGATGTGCTGTGCAGGTCGCCGCACCGTCAAAACGACGCATGCGGCGGCAAAAGCATACCTGCGCACGGCCTGCGTACCCAATGCTAAAGATAGGGTACGCAGGCCACATGCAGCGACATGTGCCCATAGGCGGAGCTGACCGAAGGAGGCGCGGCAGGGGGCGGAGCTTCACGGCGAGTGTCCACTACACCTCCAAACACAAATGTGAAACCACCCTTAATCTGCAGGTTAATTGCACTGTAATGCTGGCCGGATCCTGCACGTAGCCTAAAGCTGTGAGGAGAAAATGATCTTTATTCTCAGCAGCGTTCCCGTTTACGTCATGGGGCGGGGGTGGCACTGGTTCAGTTACCGCTGTGAGTATGCAAAGTCCAGAATCCTTTTCTCCCTGACTTCATTTGTCAGGAGGCTCCATACATGTTATCAGCGGGATGTAATGTGTGTAGGGGCCTTTAGACTTTTTGTTCACACTGTTGACCTACTATAAGAACCATTTGTTTTCTGGAGCTTCCATTGTAAAAAAATAAAACTATTGCACAGTGAGGTCTTTTCATTGTATTCTTCTGTATAGAATAGTGTAATATTGTATGCTTAAAGCATATCAATACATACAGAGATGAGTCAAATGGCACAATTTGGGATTACTGTGGGAGCAAAGGTCTGTGAGAGGAGAACATGGTTATTTTATTATATATCTTTACAAGCAAAGAAAGGCATAGTACGTAATGGATGCACAACACACAAATATGCAGCCCAGCCTGCATATTTTGTCTTTCCCCATGCTTCATCCTTCGGTGTGCTGTTCCTGAAGTATTCGATTTCTGAGCTTATTTAGTGTCCTCCACTACAGCATGAGGGGCCGATAATTCAGCTGCACCACTTTCCCCTCTTCCTCTCCAAGCAGACATGCCCAATTTTCATGGTTCGAACTGATACTTATTAAATGCAAGGTTCAGTGCAAATCTCCAATGCTGATAAGTTTGTCTTCTGCCACTGATGTGCCATGCATCTATCTGCATGTGGATTTGGAGGAGCTGGCCCACTCGTGGGTTACGCCATTGGCTTTTGCCTGTAAAGTCTTCAGAAGTAAGTAGCTTGCAAATAATGATGAGTGAACTTGCTTAGATAAGGTGTTATTCGAGCATGCTAGGCTGCTATCCAAGTAACTTGGGCATGCTCGAATATTATGATTGAGTCTCCTCACCTGCATGTCTCGCCGCTGTCAGCCGCAGCACATGCGGGGATTGCTGAACAACGTGTTGTAGCTGTCTAATAGCTGCGAGACATGCAGCCGCTGGGTCTCGAACATATGTAAGCATGTTCGTTCATCACCACTTGCAAACTTTATTCTATGGCTTGCGGCAAAATTCACACAGAAATTTTCTGTATCTTTACGTGGACGGACTGTAAAAACCCACTAGATATGTAGAAAGTTTGTAGTTTTATGTGGTTGTCAGCATAGAATCTTATCTGAAATCTGCATACAAATCCTAAACCTATAATGGCCCCCTGGTTTCGTTGGTTATCCTAGCCATTAATACAAAGATGTAATTGCCAGTCTAGAAGGGAGGAAACATAAGGTATCTTGCTGTAAGGCTATGTTCACATGTCTACTAATGATCCGTTAGAACGGATCCTGCAGAAATCCATTAGGAAATAAGTTGTGCTGATAACACTTTTTAGTCCGTAATTGACAATTTGATCTCTTCCAGATCCGTTTTTTTTTTTTTTTTAAATTGCAGTCAATGCACAACGGATTTGTTAATGCAGCATTCATTGACTTCTATTTCTAACGAATGCGGCGAGAAAAGCCTACACAGACAGTAGCTAGCAACCATTAATCCTTATATATTTTGTTTTGCAGCGAAACTGCTTCCTGCTGACTGCGAAGGCAAAAAAGATCCGGTAGTTGTATTTTTTTATGGATTTCTTCATTTAGTTTCTATGAGAACGTATGTAATTTTTATCTATCTGCACATCTTTGAAAATTACTGCCTGTCCAAGTCTAACTAGTGTTAACAGTGATGCATTCACAATAGACTCTAATACCCATACTTTATGCCAGTGTTTAGTGTACTGGCTGTTTATGCTATGTAAATAGCATTAGGGTGTTGTCGTCTTTTTTCACAAAGCAGCCATTATCCGTGAAGGTACAACTTCATTTTTCCAGAGCTATTTGATGGCAGTTGAAACTTTACACCAACCATTGTTTAGCTTTATTTTATACAAATCTACTTTACCCCACATATCAGCTATCTTTACTTTAGACCAGAGGTTAGGAATCTTTTTTTCTGCCAAGGACCATTTGGATATTTATACCATCCTTCAGGGTCCGTACAGACTCCGCCCACAAAATACGTCCTGACGCTGGCACTGGTGTCAGGATGTAATCTTTCATTGCATGCCTTTCAGTGTTAAGTAGTGAACACTGCGTGTGTATGCTCTCAGAGCAAGAAGAAATTAATGATCTGGTGGCAATCAAAATACAACTCCCTGCCAAAGCACTGCGGTCCCTAAGAATCTGGCCCCGGGCAAAATAAAAGGTCATCGCGGGCCGTAAATGACCCGGGGGCCTGAGGTTCACGACCCCTGCTTTAGACCAAGCCACTTTACACCACCTATCGTTTAGCGTCATTTTACACCAATCCACTTTACACCACCTATCGTTTAGCGTTATTTTACACCAATCCACTTTCCGCCACCTATCGTTTACCTTTATTTTACACCAATCTACTTTATACCTATCGTTTAGCATTATTTTACACCAATCTACTTTATACCTATCGTTTAGCATTATTTTACAGCAATCCACTTCACACCACCTATCGTTTAGCTTTATTTTACACCAATCCACTAATTACACCACCTATCATTTAGCTTTATTTTACACCAATCCATCCACTTTACACCACCTATCGTTTAGTATTATTTTACACCAATCCACTTTCCGCCACCTATCGTTTTTAGCTTTTTTCCCTTTTTTTTACCAATCTACTTTACACCTATCGTTTAGCTTTATTTTACAGCAATCCACTTTACACCACCTATCATTTAGCTTTATTTTACACCAATCCACTTTACACCACCTATCGTTTAGTATTATTTTACACCAATCCACTTTACACCACCTATCGTTTAGCGTTATTTTACACCAATCCACTTTCCGCCACCTATCGTTTAGCGTTATTTTACACCAATCCACTTTCCGCCACCTATCGTTTACCTTTATTTTACACCAATCTTCTTTATACCTATCGTTTAGCATTATTTTACACCAATCTACTTTATACCTATCGTTTAGCATTATTTTATACCAATCCACTTTACACCTCCTATCGTTTAGCATTATTTTACACCAATCCACTTTATACCACCTATCGTTTAGCTTTATTTTACAGCAATCCACTTCACACCACCTATCGTTTAGCTTTATTTTACACCAATCCACTTTACACCACCTATCATTTAGCTTTATTTTACACCAATCCATCCACTTTACACCACCTATCGTTTAGTATTATTTTACACCAATCCACTTTCCGCCATCTATCGTTTTTAGCTTTTTTCCCTTTTTTTTACCAATCTACTTTACACCTATCGTTTAGCTTTATTTTACAGCAATCCACTTTACACCACCTATCATTTAGCTTTATTTTACACCAATCCATCCACTTTACACCACCTATCGTTTAGTATTTTACACCAATCCACTTTCCGCCACCTATCGTTTTTAGCTTTTTTCCCTTTTTTTTACCAATCTACTTTACACCTATCGTTTAGATTTATTTTACAGCAATCCACTTTACACCACCTATCATTTAGCTTTATTTTACACCAATCCATCCACTTTACACCACCTATCGTTTAGTATTATTTTACACCAATCCACTTTACACCTCCTGTTGTTTAGCTTTATTTTACACCAATCCACTTTACACCACCTATCGTTTAGCTTTAATTTACACCAATCCACTTTACACCTCCTATTGTTTAGCTTTATTTTAGACCAAACTTTGTGCCCAAATGGTGATTGCATAGATGCCTCTAGAATCATGCTGCTCTTCTATTAAGCCAAGCCCACTTCCCATGAAAGAAAACCCTATTTTTATGCTTTTAAACCTATACATACATGAACCGTTATTTGGCACATTTTTTGGCTGCAGTTGAGCCTTAATAAAATCTGCCCTTTGTGTTCCGTTATCTGAACACTGTTCTTGCATGACTATTCGGTTAAGTAGAAACACAAAGAAGAAATTACAATCTCCGTACAATGCAAAATCTATTGTGATCTGTTTTCTAAAGTAGCCTAGTGATCAAAGTAGCCTAGTGATCAGTCTGGGATATGAATCTGATGTTTCACCAAACCAGTAGCGGAGGACAGAGTAAAAGAGCCTAATGAGTTACCAAAAAAACGATTTAACTAGCAAAGTATTTGAACATGTTAATTTTCCATGGCTGTCCAGTAATCCAAACGATTTTCTAACGCAGCATCTATCAGTGTCTGTCAGTGCCAGATTTTAAATCTTATGTCTATTGTTAATGTTCTTCGTTTGAGCATTTAAATTCCCCATTGTTCTTGTTTCCTATTTGTTAAAGCTAATTCTTCTATTTATTCTCCATTCTTTCTACAGTTTTGCAAAGGGAAGCAAAAGGAAATGACTCTCCAAATCTTGTCAGAATTGTATGATTTTTTGTCCGCAGAGGCTGGTACGTGTTTATTGTTCTTTTTGTTACAAAGAACCTTTTGTGATGTGCCATAGCATTACAGCAACTTTCTGCTACTGATCTAGATAGCCTGCTGCTACGTCTTGTCAGTAAGTGCTATTTAATGAGCCCCTGCCAAATCCCCTAAATGGTGTAGTCACCATTGTACATATAAAGTTTACAAGAGTAAATGCTATAATTACTTTGTACTGATCTTTGAGCTGCCAAGGTACGCCTTGGTCGTATCTTCAGATTTTGGCACAAAAAGCCAGCCATCTTGTGTGTCTAATGGTCACAAGACATCCTCTCCTGTTGGCTGATTTTTGTCCTGTATTGATATTTTATAAATATATGTACCAAAAAGTCCAATATATTAAATTTAAACTGTAAATTTAAAAATATAGAAAAAATAACACCAGAATTAACATTTTTTTCAGCTATTGTGCTGTCTAAAAATAGAGTAAAATGCTTTGAAAAACTCATACCCTAAACTGTTATCAATTAAAAATTCAGCTCAGAGCACCAAAAAACAAGCACTCACATAACTCCATTGATGGTGAAGTAAAAAAGCTAAAGAAAACTGCGACGTCGCTTTTTCTATAAAAAATTTTTATATACTGGACATTTTTTTTGTGTGTGGGGGCGGGGGGGAGTGTTTGACGTTGCAGAATTTCTGCATCATTTCTTCACTTAAATTAGGCTACTTGTGTTTTTTTATTTTGTGTTTGCTTGCTTTTTTTCTATGTGTTTATCGCGTTTTTGACGCCTTTTTTTGTCTATTGTTGGTGTGTCAGGCTTGAAATAAAGCTGTTTGTTCTTACTGCATCTTGGTATTTGGCTTGGACAACACCTTGATACATTTAAGTGCGGATTATATGTGTTTTTTATGCGTTTTCCACACCTGATGCAAGTCTGTGGGGAAAATATTAACATGTAACTCTATACCTGCAATAGAATACACATGTTGTGGATATGAAGCACGCACCACAGGTCACTTTACGCTGAGTAAAATAAAGCACGATGGGCAGGAGATTTCTATAAATCCCATCCACTTTACTAGGACTGTAAGATGCTACGTTTTCGACACGGCAAAATATGCATCATCAAAACCGCACCAAGAGCTCATCGTGGGAATGTAGCCTAATGCATTTTTTCATATTTTAGTTTTGCTATTTTTATTTTTTTTTCACATCTTTTATACATTGTGCAGTTTCTTAAAAGACGATTGGGTAGCATTTTTGCATATCAATACATCCATTTTTGTTGCTGAATTCCCTTTTAACTGGGGCTGGTATATTTTTGAGTCGTTAAATGGGCAGGCTATTTAATTAGCTAACATCCTGACCTTAAACTTACAAAAAAAGCATATACTTTTTCTTCAATGTTATTTTTATCGTCTTAGGTTAGGGTTACATTCCAGTTATTTTAGCTGAACTTGTTTTCCTCCATGCTTCTGCTAGGCCATTTTGAGTGTGGAAATCCATCTGGTCTGAGTAGTAAATGTATCCCGATCAACAGAGCAAAAGAGCATGTGATGGTAAGTAGCAATACAGACTGGCAGCGTCTTACTGTAATCACTGGATCCTCAAGGCTATCCCTGGACTTATGTCTCCTCCTTAGAATGTGAGTGGATATGCGCCAAACAGATTTGACGCTGCCCTGGAGTGGTTGCTGAGTAGTGACACACATCTTGGCATATGGTGAGTGGATGTGAATACTTTAGCTTCTTGAAGAAACTGAAACCTTTTTGCTAGGCCCCTTTCACATGGAAGTATTTACATGAATATTTTGCATAGTCATTTATGTAAGTAAGCCAAACCAGGACTAAAACAGAAACCAAAAGCTCTAATAAGATTTGCAACTCCTCCCATATTTTGGACAAAATACTGCCTCAAGTGAACCTGTCATCTGGATTTAAGATGGGGTCAGAGCACCAAATAAAGACCTGCCCCAAAGCTGAAAAAGATTAAACAACCACCACGAGACAGATTTCATCATTCAAGATAACATTTGAATCAGTATAATAGCACCAACCTGACAATGCTTGTAGATTACTTACGAAAATCATGCAGACAGGTTCGCTTTAAGTATACCAACAGCCACACCGCTGGAACAATGCCAAAATGTTGCTACCAGACAGGTTACTGTGAAATACCTGCATCTTTTCTGATCCTGATAACATACGAAGTGAGTCCCAACTGCATCAATTAAACCATCACACTCCCAGGCTCAATCATAAGGTTTTCATTCATTTAATGGTGGCGACAGCACAGAAAAACATTTGACATATGAATGTCATACATTTTTGAGTAACAAGCAGTTTGGCAAAAACGTAACTTTTTGCATTTTATGACAGCCCCCTCCACTTTTCATATAAGTGGGTGGAACTTGGTGTGAGGGACGTGGCTACATGTGCTTGGCAGACTCACCATAGATTACACCAGAAAGTGGCAGAAATCCACTCCAGTCTTTATGCATTGGCCCCTGTGAGTTTTCCATGTTGTTTTTTTCCTTTTTACAACCTGTGATTTATAGTTAATAATTGTTTGAATCGGATTTTTTGCTTTGATCATCATCATTTTACTGTTATTGTGCTGCGGTTACTCTTCATCCATTTTCATGCTGTTTACCAAGGATGGTGTATTTATTGGTAAATCCGGGTCTCCGAGCAATAACAAAAGACTGACTGGCACTTCCAAGCTAATGTGAATAGGTGCATACTGGGAGCAGCCACCTCCATATACAAAAGTAATAACAAGAAGCCTCATCAAGGGGATATAAGGCTTGAGAAAACCATGGCTGCTTCCTTCCACAAACAATTCCTTTAAGGGTATGTGCACATAATGTTTTGTTTCAGGCAGAAGATGCTTCAGGAACCTTTTGTTGGTGTCCTGTAAATGTGAAGCCTCATTTTTGCAACCGTTTTTTTTTTTTAAGCATTTTTCCAACTTTTTTCAGGCATTAGATGTTTTCCTAAAGTTTTTTTACACTCCATTCAACAAATGAAGAAACTTCTATCGCTTGAAGCAAAATTGCTGTAAAAGATGTCCAGTAGACTTCCAGACATTTTTTGAGTTTTCCCTTTGATGTGTATTGTAAAGTATGGAGTGTCTTCTGAGCGGATTATGCCTGAATGCCAGGTCACTTCTTTTAACCGCTTGGCATCTTTGAAAACCTGGAGCTAAAAAGCCTGAATATAAGAGCAGCAAGTCGTTAGCTTTCTTTTTTGCATAGAAATTAATATATTCGTTCTTTTGATCATTTTCTGAGCGCTTTTTCAGGTTGTTTTGGTCACCTGAAAAAATGTGAAAATTCCATAAGAAATTTAACAAAATAACTATAAAAATAACTACTCACAAAAAGTTAAGGATATTTTGGTTTTGTGGCAAAATGTATGGAAAGCATAAAAAGTTCACGCTACAGTGATATTTTTTCATGAAAGAAGGGCAATTAAGTAGAAACATGCAATGGTGATTTCCTCATCTCAAACAATTCATTGAAACAAAAGCCAGCAACAGTGGTTTTTATAACCCCCTTCCTTTAATCCATTCCTTCCCCCCCAAAAAATGTCAATGTCTAAATAATAACTTGTCATGTGGCCTTGAGCATCAATTACCGCTTGACGACAACGTCTCATGCTGTTCACAAGTCGAGTTATTGACTACTGAGGCATTGTCATCCCACTATTCTTGAAGGGCGGCACTTGGGTCATTAAGGTTCTGGGGTACAGACTTACGAGCCTCTACACGGTGACTCCGCTGATCCTACCTATTTTCTATGGTATTCTGGTCCGGAGAAAGTGCAGACCACTCTGTTTGAGCTACCTCAGTCTCCAGCAGCTGTTTGTGATGTGACCTCGATGAGCTGGAGCATTGTTGTTATAAAAAAATTAAGTTAGACCTTTGTTGTTCGTCCCGAGACACAATTACTGGATTAATGATGTTATTCAAGTAGTATTGGCTTGTCACTGTGCCATTCACAAAGTGAAGTTCAGTTCTGTATTGACTAGATACGCCTGCCTACACTGTAAGGGTATGTGCACACACTGCAGATTCACCTGCGGGTTTTTTCCTGCGGAACCGCAGGTAAAACCGCAGGTAAAGTGACCTGCGGTTTTGCTGCGGTTTGGCCTGCGGTTTTGCCCTGCGGTTTGACACCTGGACAATGGAATAGGTGGCAAACCGCAGCAGAATCCGCAGAAACAATTGACATGCTGCGGAAAAAAAAACGCAGCTTTTCCGCAGGTAAAAAACTGCAGCGTGAGCACTGCGGTTTTTAAAACCCATAGGCTAACATGGTACTGTACCATGTCTGCGGAACTGCTGCAGTTCTGCAGGGCCAAAACCGCAGCGGAACTGCTGCAGTTCTGCAGGGCCAAAACCGCAGCAAAACTGCAACGTGTGCACATGGCCTAACACCACCACGAAAGGCTCATATGAGCCTTATGGCTCATATGAGCCATATGGTGACAATAGTGGCTGATGCATAGCTCTCTCCTTGATGTCTCCAACATCGTTTACGGCCATCATTTTTGTGTGAATCAACGTCATTAGTGAACAGCACTGAGGCCCACTAATCCTTCATCCAGCGTAGATGCTCCCTGGCCTATGCCTGTGCCTGGTAGTGTGGTCAGTTACCCTTGCAGGTTGTCTTGCACTCATGCCATGCTGATGTAAATAGTTTTGAATGGTCTGATGTGGCACTTGGATTCCTCTCACCTCCCTTAAATGTGCCTGGAGTTGTGTGGCATTCATCATCTGGTTCCAAAGGGCATTGTTCACAATGAAGCGGTCCTCAGTGTGGGATGTGGCCAAATGTTGTCCACTTTTCTGTGACTCTTCCAGTCTCTGTATCTCTGTTGCAACCTGTTGATGACACTCTGTGACACTCTTAAGATCAGTGACCATTTCCTTCTGAGATCATCCTGCTTGAAGCCTCGCGATGACGAGGTACTAATTGTTAGGTGTCGTCTGTGTCTTATAATGTAAAAAAAAACGCATTATGTGGAGGACTGTTTAAATACCAATTCTGATAAACCCCCAAAATTTATTGACCGATTCATGGATCATTTAAGCACCTGTTGTGAATTTTGCCATTAAGCTCCTTGTTACAGGACAGCAAGTTGTGCAAAAAGTGCTGACACATTGAACGTACATTGGCATTCCATTCAAATTTTTAGAAACAGTCACAGTAAGTTCACCTGAAAAGGTTAGAATGCATTTTAGGTTCATCCTGAAATTTTGCTCAAAAGCCAAATACCGCTACCTTTTTTGAGCAGTGTATAGCTTTCAGCCAACATCCTTCTCTCTTACATGCATGCCCAGTTCAGATGAAAGTCTGTTTCTTTCTTATGAAGGCACTGTCAGTGGACCAGAGGAACATGCATTGATTTTGATCCTTTCTGACTAAGGAGACCCCCATACGCAGCTGATTTATCTTCAATACACACTGAGTTTGTTGTGGAGAAATTAATTTAAAAAATACACAATGTGTACAAGTGGATGTAGCCCTTTGCAATTGTAAGGTTGAAAAGCACAATTAAATCTTCTACAGTTTTTCGGCAAAATGGAGCATGCTGGAGATATGTCACAAAGTGAAGAGTGGCCGGTTTTTGATATTATTTTATTCCTCCTATTACCCTGAGTAAGCAATTTAAAATATATTTATAATCTGAGATTTTTATTTGCTGCTAATCTTTTGGTGTTTGCCAAGCATGCACGGCTCACAGGGCAGCAAGGAACACTACAGCCAACAAGATTATCTGGTACCTAAAATGGTGTGGAATATTGGGTGCTTGTCCTTTTTTAAAGCATAAATCCAACTTTCTACTGCATGAAGGAGTCCTTTGCTAAATGACATTGGCATATAAAATGGATAGCATGTATGTAAGAGACCTTTATCATAAAGTAGTTTGGTAAGATAAACATCTTGTCTTCTGGTTAGGGCAAAAGCTGAGGACTCTGAAGAACTCGTCACCATGAGGG
The DNA here is from genome assembly GCF_039654945.1 of Dendrobates tinctorius. Lineage (NCBI taxonomy): Eukaryota > Metazoa > Chordata > Amphibia > Anura > Dendrobatidae > Dendrobates > Dendrobates tinctorius. Next base: position 5,813,327 of record NW_027361713.1, on the reverse strand, counting down.
CGGACGTCTTTTGTGTTGAATCGTCTCGTCCAAAGCTTGGAATTGTTTGTCGACTGAGAAATGCACTTTACACGGCGATATCTAACCTCTTCTTGGCTCTTCTAGGTAAAGTAACTGAACTTTATTTGTTAACCCTTAATTGTGCATGGTACTGCGATAATGCTTGTGTTCCATTTTGTATAGTGCCATGCGAAAGTATTCGGCCCCCTGGAACTTTTCAACCTTTTCTCCCATATCCTGTTTCAAACAAAGATACCAAATGTAAATTTTTGGTGAAGAATCAACAACAAGTGGGACACAATTGTGAAGTTGAACAAAATTTATTGGTTATTTTAAGCCCCAAGGGTGGTTTGCACATTCATGACTGGGCCAATTTTTACAATTCTGACCACTGTCCCTTAATGAGGTAATAACTCTGAAAGCTTCCATGGATCCCGGTGATTCTGACACTGTTTTCTCGTGACATATTGTACTTCATGTTAGTGGTAAAATTTCATTCAAATAACTTGCGTTTATTTGTGAAAAAAACGGAAATTTGGCGCAAATTTTGAAAATTTCGCAATTTTCCAACTTTGAATTTTTATGCCCTTAAATCACAGAGATACAGCACACAAAAACCGTGATAAGTAACATTTCCCACATGTTTACTTTACATCAGCACAATTTTGGAACCCAAATTTTTTTTTGTTAGGAAGTTATAAGGGTTAAAAATTGACCAGCGATTTTTCATTTTTGCAACACCATTTTATTTTTACGGACCACATCACATTTGAAGCCACTTTGCGGGGTCTATATGATAGAAAATACCCAAAAGTGACACCATTCTAAAAACTGCACCCCTTAAGGTGCTCAAAACCACATTCAAGAAGTTTATTAACCCTTTAGGTGCGTCACAGGATTTTTTTGAATATTTAAAAGAATACTTCAGGTTCAATTTTTTTTATTTTACCAAGGGTAACAGGAGAAATTGGACTGCAAAAGTTATTGTGAAATTTGTCCTGAGTACGCTGATACCTGATATGTGGGGGGGAACCACTGTTTCGGCGCATGGCAGAGCTCAGAAGGGAAGGAGCGCTGTTTGATTTTTTTCAATGCAAAATTGGCTGGAATTCAGATCAGACGCCATGTCGCGTTTGGAGAGCCCCTGATGTACCTAAACAGTGGAAACCCCCCACAAGTGACCCCATTTTGGAAACTAGACCCCCCAAGGAACTTATTTACTTATATGTGGTGAGAACTTTGAACCCACAAGGGCTTCACAGAAGTTTATAACGTACAGCCGTACAATTAAAAAAATCATATTTTTTCCACAAAAATGATCTTTTCACCCCCAATGTTTATTTTCCCAAGGGTAACAGGACCCTAAAAGTTATTGTGCAATTTGTCCTGAGTACGCTGATACCCCACATGTGGGGGTAAACCACTATTTGGGCGCATGGCAGAGCTCGGAAGGGAAGCGGCGCCATTTGACGTTTTTGGCTGGAATGGAGATCGGACAGCATGTCGCATTTGGAGAGCCCCTGATGTACCTAAACAGTGGAAACCCCCCCACAAGTGACCCCATTTTGGAAACTAGACACCCTAAGGAACTTATCTAGATGTGTGGTGAGCACTTTGAACCCCCAAAGGCTTAACAGAAGTTTATAATGCCTGGGCATGAAAATGAAAATAAAATCGTATTTTTTCCACAAACATTATCAATTAGTCCCCAATTTTTTTATTTTCCCAAGGGTAACAGGAGAAATTGGACCCCAAAAGTTGTTGTCCAATTTGTCCTGAGTACGCTGATACCTCACATGTGGGAGAAAACTACTGTATGGGCACACGTCGGTGCTCGGAAGGGAAGTAGTGACGTTTTGGAATGTAGACTTTGATGGACCTAAACTATTAGGATGTACCTAAACTATTGAAACTCCCCACAAGTGACCCCATTTTGGAAACAAGACCCCCCACGGAACTTATCTAGATGTGTGGTGAGCAGTTTGAACCCCCAAGTGATTCACAGAAGTTTATAACGCCCTGGCGTGAAAATAAAAAAAAACATTTTTTTCCACAAAAATGATATTTTTGCCCCCAATTTTTTATTTTCTTAAGGGTAACAGGAGAAATTGGACCCCAAAGTTGTATTGCTATTTATCCTGAGTATGCTGATACCCTATATGTGGGGGTAAAACACTGTTTGGGCACATGGCAGAGCTTCGAAGGGAAGGAGCACCATTTGACTTTTTCAACGCAGAATTGGCTGGAATTGAGATCCGACGCCATGTTGCATTTGGAGAGCACCTGATGTGGAAACAGTGGAAACCCCCAATTCTAACTCCAACCCTAACCCCAACACACCCCTAATCTCAGCCCTAACCCTAATGGGAAAATGGAAATAAATACATTTTCTTTTAATTTTATTTTTTTTCCCCTAACAAAGGGGGTGAAAACTGGGGGTTTGATTTACTATTTATAGCAGGTTTTTATGTTTGGCAGCTGTCATAGGCTTAAAGACGCTTTTTATTGTAAAAATAGTTTTTGCATCACCACATATTGTGAGCTATAATTTTTCCATATTTTGACTCACCGAGTCATGTGAGGTCTTATTTTTAGCGGGACAAGTTGACGTTTTTATTGGTACCATTTTCGGGCACGTGACCTTTTTTGATCGCTTTTTATTCCGATTTTTGGGACGCAGAATGAACAAAAACCAGCGTTTCATGAATTTCTTTTGGGGGGTGCGTTTACACCATTCCGCGTGCGGTAAAATTGATAAAGCGGTTTTATTCTTCGGGTCAGTACGATTACAGCGATACCTCATTTATGTCTTTTTTTATGTTTTGGCGGTTTTATGCAATGAAAACAATTATATATAAAAAAAATAATTATTTTTGCATCGCTTTATTCTGCGAGCTATAACTTTTTTATTTTTTCACTGATGATGCTGTATGGCGCCTTGTTTTTTGCGGGACAAGATGACGTTTTCAGCGGTAACCATGGATATTTATATGCGTCTTTTTGATCGCGCGTTATTGCACTTTTTGTTCGGCGGTATGATAAATCATTATTTTTTGCTTCGTTTTTTATTTTTTAAGGGGTTCGCTAAAGGGGTTAACTAATGGGACAGTTTTATAGGACAGGTCGTTACGTACGCGGCGATACCAAATATGTGTACTTTTTATTGTTTTTTTTTCTTTTTTTATTTCCAAAAAATGAATTTATTGGGGAATATTTTTTTTTTTCTAATTAGCGATTTTACACTTTTTTTTTTTAACTTCATTAGGTTGTTTCAGGGGGGACATCACTGTCCTGTGACAGATCGCTGATCTTTCACATGACAGATCACTGTGACAGATCAGCGATCTGTCACAGGCATAGACGCAGACTTTCTCATGCCTGCGCTTTGCAGGCACTGAGGAAGTCAGCTCCCTACAGGCCCCCGAAGGTCTCTGTCGCCATCTTGGATCCGGGGACCTGTAGGGAAAGAGACCCCCGCAGCAGCGCTGCACATTGCGCTGCTGTGGGGGGCTCAGGGAAGCACGGAGGGAGCCCCCTCCCTGCCGATGCTTTCCTTTAACCCCCGGTACACCGGAATCGTGCTCACCACGTGGGCGTCGCTGATCGCTGTGACGTACTATCCCGTCCCTGGGAATTAAGTCCCAGGGCACATGGACGGGATAGTACGTCACATTGGGATTAAGGGATTAAATTTTTGTGGAAATTCAAAAACTGAAAAGTGGGGCGTGCAATATTATTCGACCTCTTTACTTTCAGTGCAGCAAACTCACTCCAGAAGTTCATTGTGGATCTCTGAATGATCCAATGTTGTCATAAATGACTGATGATAAATATAATCCACCTGTGTGTAATCAAGTCTCCGTATAAATGCACTTGCTCTGTGATAGTCTCAGGGTTCTGTTTGAAGCACAGAGAGCATCATGAAGACCAGGTAACACAACAGGCAGGTCCGTGATACTGTTGTGGTGTAGTTTAAAGCTGGATTTGGATACAAAATGATTTCCAAAACTTTAAACATCCCAAGGAGCACTGTGCAAGCGATCATATTGAAATGGAAGTATCATACCAATGCAAATCTACCAAGACCCGGCCGTCCCTCTAAACTGTCATCTCAAACAAGGAGAAGACTGATCAGAGATGAGGTCAAGAGGCCCATGATCACTCTGGATGAACTGCAAAGATCTACAGCTGAGGTGGGACAGTCTGTCCATAGGACAACAATCAGTTGTACACTGCACAAATCTGGCCTTTATGGAAGAGTGGCAAGAAGAAAGCCATTTCTCAAAGATATCCATAAAAAGTGTCATTTAAAGTTTACAACAAGCCACCTGGGAGACACACCAAACATGTGGAAGAAGGTGCTCTGGTCAGATGAAACCAAAATCGAACTTTTTCTCAACAATGCCAAACGATATGTTTGGTGTAAAGGCAACACAGCTCATTACTCTTAACACACCATCCCCACTGTCAAACGTGGTGGCAGCATCATGGTTTGGGCCTGCTTTTCTTCAGCCGGGACAGGGAAGATGGTTAAAATTGATGGGAAGATGGATGGAGCCAAATACAGGACCATTCTTGAAGAATACCTGTTGGAGTCTGCAAAAGACCTGAGACTGGGACAGAGATTTGTCTTCCAGCAAGACAATGATCCCAAACATAATGCAAAATCTACAATGGAATGGTTCACAAATAAACGTATCCAGGTGTTAGAATGGCCAAGTCAAAGCCAGACCTGAATCCAATCGAGAATATGTGGAAAGAGCTGAAAACTGCTGTTCACAAATGATCTCCATCAAATCTCACTGAGCTCGAGCTGTTTGCCGAGGATGAATGGGCAAGAATTTCAGTCTCTCGATGTACAAAACTGATAGAGACATACCCCAAGCGACTTGCAGCTGTAATCACAGCAAAAGGTGGCGCAGCAAAGTATTAAGTTAAAGGGGCCGAATAATATTGCACGCCCCACTTTTCAGTTTTTGAATTTCCACAAAAATTTTAAATAACCAATAAATTTCATTCAACTTCACAATTGTGTCCCACTTGTTGTTGAAACGTCACTAAAAATTTACATTTGGTATCTTTATGTTTTGAAGCATGATATGTGGGAAAAGGTTGAAAAGTTCTAGGGGGCCGAATACTTTTGCATGGCACTGTACTTATGACTCAATTCTACTGGAAGTAAAGGTTTGTTCCACAGAAAAGTTACTTTATTATTGTCAAACAACTTCAGTTATGTAAAAGACAAGTCAACTAAAGGCTCTTACATGCACTTAGGAGCTTGCCTTGTAGGCTTGGTTCATAGAATTAACTATTTGGTAAATGGATTGTAATGGGAAGGAAAGGAGTAAGAATCTTTTTCTTTTTTTTTTCCCGTCTTTGTGGCATTAACTTATAATTATTGCTAAGTGACACCTTAAAACTAAGTCTGGCAGAGGGTTTAAAAGAAACTGTGTAAAAAGAATATAGTAACACGCCACAAAAGTTTTTCAAAACGTGATGGCATGTGACCAAATAGTGCATCAAAAACTGCATGTGGTTTCATGAAGCATTTGCTTTCTGCTACTCATGCTGCTGGAGTTCTGATAAACCAGATCTCGGAGAACGTAAAAAGTGCAATACATCCATAAACAGCTGTAAGTATATGCATTATATAGTTACCGTATTTTTAGGATTATAAGATGCTCCAGATTATAATACGCACCCCAAATTTTGAGGAGAAAAATAGGAATTTTTTCTTTAAATAAAATGGTGGTGCTTTGTATAATCCATGCATCTTGTTGCTTACCGGGGGTGGTGGCTGCAATGAAGTGGGATCCCAGGGTCGCTGCAGGAAGAGACAGGAGTGGGTGATGATGCAGGCCGCAGGCTGTGCTGAGGGGATGTTCCAATGTGCAGCACACAGCTGCGGGTGTCTGATGCTGCTGCCCGGTGCTGCTGTGGGTGTCTCCGATGCTGCTCTGGTGCCCAGTTGTACTGCGGGGGTGTCCGGCGCTGCGGGGCTCTTCCTCCCTTTTATGAAAGGCTAGAACCCCGGCAGTTCCTTGGTGTCCTGTGTGGTAGACTTTGGGGAAAATGGCCGCCGGGGGGCAGCGCATGTGCAGATGGAGATCTCGGCACCAAGATCTGGAGAGATGAGATTTCAGCACTCCTTTCAGTAGGGAAGGGGCCAGTTGGACAACTCTTTCAGGGTTTCTATTTAAAGTGTTGACAACTTTAAGTTTCTAACGATATGGTTGTGTGACATTGGACATTATTCCTATTAAATGTCCGTTCACTTGTTGGAAATGGCAAGTCCTAATAATTCTCTTCTAGGTTTACAGGAAGCTTGACTCTCCATTGTTGTTTTTACACTCATTACGTAAGCTTGCAAAGATGATGGCAATTTAATGTAATTAGATATTTCTCTCTCTTGCTTTTCCCAGGTATCTTTCTGCTGTGGGTAATATTGATTTTTCTTAGATATCATTGGCAAAGTTTGGAGGAAGAGGAGAAGCAAATGTTTGCGTTGGTGGATAAGATCATTGGTATGCTATATATACAGATAACACTAGCCCTTGTAGTTCACCACAGTCAATTCTAAGAGCACGGAAGGAATTGCACTACATAGATGTATCCATTAAGTAGCAAAGCTCTTAAGTGTACTTCTTTGCTTTTTAAGATATTGTGAAATATCACCACATGGATTGGATATTGCAAAGAGAACAGAACCCGTATCTTGTCATCTCGCATGTCAGAGATTCATTGATAGAGCCTAAAGACAGGTGAGCAGCATGCTGGATTAATCCTTCCAAACATCTCCAACCTTAAATGAAATGCTTTATCCAATAATTACTGTTGTTTACTGCAAGTTTTTATGTTAGAAATATCTTTTTACAATTTTTTATTATCTCATGATACTTTCAGTGTAAAGAAAATCCTGAAATGTAGCTGTTTTCACTCTGACCTTTGAGGCCCATAATAGGCTTAGGCCCTGTTTACACGCTCAGTATGTTCCATCAGTATTTGTAAGCCAAAACCAGGAGTGGGACAGTCAGTTAGAAGTATAATAGAAGCGCATAGCCACTCCTGGTTTTGGCTTACAAATACTCATGGAACATACTAAGCGTGTGCATGTGGCCTCACACATCCAATTTTAGAAAGATCAATTTTATGTAAGCATCTTATTGTCACAGGCAGAATTGGATCACTTCTCTATGGATAGCAGAGAATCACAGCACACCTCCTCCCTCTTAATAGTGTTAATAGTGATTTGGCTTACAAACACTGATGGAGCATACTAGGCGTGTGCACGTGGCCTCACACATCCAATTTTAGAAAGATCAATTTTATGTAAGCATCTTATTGTCACAGGCAGAATTGGATCACTTCTCTATGGATAGCAGAGAATCACAGCACACCTCCTCCCTCTTAATAGTGTTAATGACATAGACTGATGTAAAATCTAGTTGAAGCCAAGCTAGTCCCTTGACCAAGGCTCATGTCTGGTGTGTGTCTGTCTGTACTGTCATGGCTGTTTTTTTGCACTGCCTCCTTGTTTCTCCTTCTGCTCCAAGCCTGCTGCTTTTTCATAGTTGTGTATGTACAAGCTGTAATAACAGGTTTGGAGTGCAGATCCAACCATGCTGGGGCATGATGTGTGATTGCATGGCTTGCTCTGCACTGCCAACATGCACCTTCACAGCTTGTATGTGACTTGTCATGGCTTCCACAGTTCTCCCACCACTTGACATCTCATTCTTTCTGCAGCCATGCTGCAACGCTCCATATCTTGTAGTCTGGTAATGCAGGTCTGCACCATTATAGTGAAAGGGGCTGAGCTGGAATTCCACACACAGTCTGCTTGGACTCATGTGGCGCTGCTTTTGGGAAATGGTCGCCATGTCTTTTTAATACTAATCAGCTAGCATACCAATAAGTTAAAATGGCAAAAGGAAATGTGATGTGCCTTACGTTTTCTGACAGCTAATGTTCAGTGAATTGCCTTATTTTGTACAAATGCAATGGTTGAGCTTTGTTCCATGAAACTGACCTTGTCCATATGTGCAGGAAACATTTAAAGAAAGTCTGGGACCGTGCCGTGCAGTTTGTGGAAAATGACTCCCGTGTCCGCACAGAATCACAGCGCGTAGCCGGAGCTGATTTGATGGTGTGGCGATGGACACAATCACGGAAGGAACAGCCAAGATAAACTGCCCCACTTTAATTTAGGTGTAATGATGGATCTGTGGCTTCGGTGTTCTGCTATAGCTGGTCTTGACCTTGCACACATGTCATTGCTTACTTTTTAGGGAGCAGTCAGACAGCCATATGAGTCCGGACCGCTGTGTACAGACTGGCGAGCGGCACTCCTGACCAGAGCGTGACCGTTTCATGGATCTCTATGCAGCTGCCCATGCTCGGTTCGGCAGACCCGCCAGCCAGTCCGTGCATATTGGTCCGATTTGTACAGCTGTCTGCCTGAGCCCATAGAAGCAGTGAATAAACTGGCCTAAGGAAAATGTTGTAAATCTCCATGCTTTTGTATAACATACACGTTTTGATGTAGTTTTTTACAGACTATTTTTTCCACTGCAGAAAGTACATAAATTTGTTGAATATTTTTTTAAAGATTTTGTAATGCAGAAATCACTATTAAGTGTTGGTTTATTTTGAGGCCCTTTTCCATCCATTGCACTGCCTTCTGTAATGCATGGTGCCAACCCCTCCACTCGCCCCTCTGCTGCTGTGTAAGTGTAATTGCTTTCTGAATAGAAGGGGGCTGGGGGAGGCGATGTTGTAATTTGCTCTTGCAGAGGCTCATGGGAGATCTAGACACTTGCTGTCTCCTCGCTTGGCTGCCCCCGTTCTGGCCGCTGCTTCTTCTCCTGCACAGCAGAGATGTTGTTTATAAGCAGCAGCAGAGAGGCAGAAAATTCAATTATTACAGAATAACACAACACCTGCAGGACTCGAGGTTAACCCTTGCAATGCTCAGTCTATTCATGATGTTTAAATGCACCTTTTTCATCCTAGAATAAAAATGAATCTACACGAAAACGACCGTTCTTCCAACGCTTCTTTCCTTCCTGTGTAGCATTAAATAAATGAGTGAAGTTATACCTGAGTCTGTGCATTTATTCTTCCAGTGCAGATATTTTTATTTTGTATTGTATTTATGCCATTGTTGGGAATTGGTTAGAGGGTGTTTTGGCTTTTGCTGCGATTGGCATGTAAGCCACATTCTGAATTTGCCGTTGCCAGCTGCTTCATACATATTCGGATCTGCCATGTGTGGCCAGCGTTAATCCAATGTGTATGGGAGGCTTCAGTGTAAGGCACATATGTCGCCCGGAAGTTCTACACAGGTATGTGCAGATCATGAAGTGGTACAGTAACCTGTACAGAGAGCCGCACCGTGACCACCACAAATCTCGCCTAATTGTAGGAAAAATCTGCTGTCTGTGGTTGAGTTCTTAACGAGACCAGTTTGATGATGGCTATGTAAATTAATTTTGATGTAAACACTTTCTGAAGATGTGAAACTACTATGTAAGTATGAATCTAATGCTAAATGCTGTCAAACTGGAGACGAACCCCCCTGTGCTGCATTAAAGAGCCGAGTGTCTATGCAGCTGAGTTAGTGTTGGATGCGAGCCTTGCGTACCACTCTGCTCGGTCCATTTCCCTCCATATGATGCATCCTCCAGGCAAATATCTTTTAAAGGCAGAATCGGTGAACCACAGCAAATGTGCTTTTCTGAGTATTTATGAGGGCTGGAAAGGGGACAGAATTTCAAATTACACATGGCAGCTACTGTTACCAGAGATAAACCTCAACATACTGTTCACTATCTTTGTGTGCTTAATCAATATGCAATGTAGTGTTGGCTAATTATAGTACCACAAGCCTATGGAGAAGCGTTGTTTTATGCACTTGAATTCATTATTGCTCCCATGGATTTTTACACGATAGCCCACTGCAGTGCGATGGTTTTAGCAAAGGACTAGACAGGATACCGTTATATAGGCATGATAAACCGTAAAGTCAACTAATGGGGAATACTGAATACACAGTAAGAAAAATCCAGAATTGCTGTACATGACATAAATGATCATTGTGCCTAAACTTTTCTTGGAGAAAACAATATCAATATTAAAAGCAATGTCTAATCCTAAACAGAATTGTTTTTTTAATTAAAGATTATTCCCCTAATCTCATGCTATCCTCGAGATGCGTGATAACTTGTCTGTAATGGTGGGATCAAAAAACGATAATCCCACCAACTCTGCATTCAAATACCACAAATGGTTCGAAAATTTGGTCAGGGCTATTTCTGCAATGTTGTTGTCACATTCTTTATAGTCTATAATTGTATGCACTAAAAGGTTGAGACAAGAGCGCAATAGGGTCTTATCCGAGAAAATGTATAAATAATAGCGGTATTTATACTCACCTTCTCCAAGAGAAAGTAAAGCCTGTATAGTATGTCAGCCTGCTGCACGTCCAACGGTCCACAGCGGAACCGCAACAAAGTAACTGAGGAATAAATTCTTGGACTTTACGTGCGCTGCCAGACAAATTCCATAACCACAACAGGTTAAAAAGTTAACCCTTTCTTCAGGGGTTGAAGTTGAGTGTTATGCTTCGAAACGCGTAGGGATTAAAGGGTTAACTTTTTAACCTGTTGTGGTTATGGAATTTGTCTGGCAGCGCACGTAAAGTCCAAGAATTTATTCCTCAGTTACTAATTCTTTATAGTCTAACAGACTATGCAAAATACCTAAATCTTAAAATACCTCAATTTGAATTTTTTCAATCTTTGAGCGACGAGCGGCACGGGTTAACGTCGTTTGATCGAGCTCAAATTTTGGCTCTCTCAATATCTGGAAAGGGGAATCGTTTTGTGGGGTCCAGACGAACACGATTCTGACATTCCCCCCCCCCCCCCCCATATGAGATCCGGTCACCCTAGTGACCACTCTGCACTGCCTCATTCCAACTTTGACACATTGCACTGCGGTCACTGTGTCATTCTGTTGCACTGTGTTTCAAATCTGTGCTATCACTTCTGTTGGTTCTGCTGCTGTTTTTGTGAGAAGAAAGAAGTTCCTGATCCTTTCCTGACTTGTTCCTGTTCCCTGATTTTTCCTAATCCACCCATCTCCCCCTTTCTGTCCCTCTCCATAACCCCTTCGCCACCAACCCTTCTACCACCAAAGGCTGATCAGTACTTGATTACTCAATTTTTGGCAGTTTTTTCTTGTTTGTGCGTCCTGCAGCTGTCAAGTGCTGATCAGTGACACATTTTGCTGATTGGCACCCGTGAAAGGATTTTTTTTTTTTCCCTGTCCATTTTTTTTCTCCCCTCCTCTTTTCACCACCTCCATGTGTGGGTCCTGCAGCCACTGATTAGTAGCGCTTGCAAATCACTTATCAGCTTCTGTGCTTGTTTTTGGGCAGGACTTTTTTCTGTTTTTTTTTTTAGTTTTTCTTTATCCCCTTTTTGCATCAGACACTGCTGTTCAGCCGTGGTTAGTGATGCAAATCACTGATCGGCATCTGGTTGTGTTGTTTTGTGTGTGAAAAAATAGTTGAATAAAAAATAATTTAGATTAGTTGATGGGACTAGATTAGGGACAGTAAGTAGTACAATAGCATTTTTTTTAGCAGACTTTAGTCAGTGTAAGATGGCAAAGAAGAAAAAAATAATGATATCCATGATTGCGTCCTATAGCCATGAAGCGCTCAGTCATGCCTGTTACTGATTGGCATCCGGTTATTTTTTTTTCACACCAAAGAAAAAAACTAGATTAGTTGATAGGACTAGATTGGGGTCAGTAAAACGATATTGTAATAATTGACATCTACTACAGCATTTTTTACTGAATATAGTCATGGTTAGTGACAGTTGTGGGCTCTCAGTTTTTTTACTTTTATTTTTTATTTTTTTACTGATGTGAGTTTGTTTTTTTTATTTTTCCAAATTTTCATATTTTGTGTTTGCTTTTTATTTTTTTTATTTTTCTTTCTAGATTTTCTTTTTTTTTCTCTTCTAAATTATAAGAAGTTTACATACAGCTGAATAAAATTTGGCACACACACAAACACCAAATACGTGAAAAAAAAATGGCCCGCTCGTCTCAATCATGGCATTCTGCACAGGAAGCAAATGCCTTTCTTGACTCTGACACTGGTGGTGAGGGATAGGATGTCACCTTCCTCTATTTTCCATCCTCAAGTGCTACCGAACCGCCACGCAGATGCTACAGGAAAGAAAGTGGACCAGCGCCCACCATTAGTGACCCTGTATGGAACCCCTTCCCCTCCCCCCAAGAATTATGAGCATAAATTCCTGATTTTGTTGTGCAATCAGGAATTTGACCCTTAATGGCCTCACAAATTAATTTTTCTCTTGAGGATTTTGTAAACCTCATGAGGGCGGAGACAAACTTGTGCGGTCAACCATTTTTGGCCTAAGGCCGGGGTCACACTAACCGACGCAAAATACGGTCAGTATTTTACATGCGTAATACGGATGAATGGCCCCTAAACAGTGCTCCGTATGTCATCCGTAATCAAGGTGTGGTCGCGTATTTTGCGCATGTAAGCATCCGTATGTAATCCGTATGGCGAGATTTTCTCGCAGGCTTGCAAAATGGACATATAATGGAGCCCTATGACAGGGTTTCTAAACAGAAACCAAAGAATAGATATAGACACATAGAATACATATATATATATATATATATATATATATATATATATATATGTATTCTTTCGTTTCTTTATTAAAACTGTCAGTGTGAGTTTACTGTATAGCGCACTGAATTGCCGGCTTTTCTAAAAGACACCTGGTGCGTATTTCTCGCAAGTCACATGTGTGGTCCGTGTCTAATGCGTATTTTTTGCGCACCCATAGACTTGCATTGGCGTACTACGGCCGTAGTACGCTGACAATCGCAGCATGCTGCGATTGGCACTGACCGTAGAATACGCCCGAGAAATATACGGCTGGTGCGAAGGACCCCATAGGGAATCATTGGTCCGTGTCTAATGCGTGCTTTTAGCGCCTCTCACTCGGCCGTATTCCCGTATTGCTCTTCATTTTCTAACTTGATGCCTGTAGACACTGTATAAATGATGACATTTGGAGGCCTTGTCCTTCACATGGGGTTAGTGAAGAAGCTAGAACTTCTACACACCAATTGCTGTTCAATAATCAGCGTAGGGTAAATACACTTCACAATTGGCAACTAATCCCTAACTAAAAATTATATAAAAACTTTTAAGGCGGACATTTAAAACCATCAAGTAGCTGTGTACTGGGTGGACCATTTATATGGATACACCAAATAAAAAGGGAATGGTTGGTGATATCAACTTCCTGTTAGTAGCACATTAGTATATGGGAGGGAGAAAACTTTTCAAGATGGGTGGTGGCCATGGCAGCCATTTTGGATCCAAGTTTATTTTTTTCAATGGGAAGAGGGTCATGTGACACATTAAACTTATTGAGAATTTCACAAGAAAAACAATGGAGTGCTTGGTTTTAACATAACTTTATTCTTTCATGAGTTATTTACAAGTTTCTCTTTGCTTACAGCTATTGACATGTCGCAGAGGTTAACACGTGAGGATAGAAATTGTGTTGATGTCTGGTGAATGCAGTACCCCGGTCATTGCAGCAGATTTCAGTGCAAGAGACCCTACGCACACAAGAAGACTGTCACCATTCCCATTTTATTTACGTGTTTCCATATATATGGCCCACCCAAGAACGTTTGCCTCATCACTGAAAATAATGTTCTATGTAAACTGAGGGTCCTGTTCCAATTTTTGTTTTGCACATTCTGCAAATTCAGCACGACGATCTGGGTCACCAACCATTCCATTTTATTTAGGTATATTCAGAAAAATTGCCCACCCTGTGTGTATGTATGTGTGTGTGTGTATATATATATATATATATAGCAGTCAGTGTCCTATACTGTGTATACTGTAGAGCCAGTGATCTATGAATATGACTATGGGGATGGTAATGGAGAGGCACTTCTCCATTACTAACCTATGGGCTTGAAGTCACAATAAAAAGGTGAAATCGACCTCACAAATATTAACCCCACTTGCCATCGCCACCAGACAAGTGGTAAAAGCCCATCAAAGCACCAGAATTGTCACATTTTCTAGGCGGCTGTTATATTTAGGCTGAGGGGGAATAGAGAAAACCAGCCTCTAGCTGTGAGTTTTAGCTTGGCTGGTTCTCAAAAATATGGGAGGATCCCCACCTCAATTAAAAAAAAAAAAAATACAAATATGAGAAATAGTATCACAAAAAAACCTCCATCCAGGTACCTGATAGCTGACGTTCTAACTACACTCTGACTTGACTTGTCTGGCCTCGCTCAATTCATTTTCATTGAGTGAGGCCACATATGTCTAGTCAGTATGTGATTGCTGGCAGGAGAGAATCCTGACAGCGTGCAATGTGAGAAGTCTGGAGTCACATATACAAATAGAATTAGTTTATAAAAAAAAAAACATTTCCATCCATGTACCTGATAGATGATGTCGTCTCTGGAATTGTTCTCTTTCTTTTCTTCTTCATCTTGTCCAGCTCTTCTCTGCAGACTTCCATCTTCTCCGGTCTTCTGCAGCACATCTGTCTTGGGGTTACCCCAACTGTGTGAAAGCCAGAAGGCAGCAGCGTCTGATTGCTCCCATTTCGGGGTTGAGAAGAAGCACTACTCCATTTTAAATGTGTTTATTTCTTCTAGCAGAACAGGGGTTAATCGGCCATGTTGGAAATCCCTGTGCTCACAGCTGTGCTCGGTTAGCCACTCCTTTTCCCTTTATAATCTGGGCTCTCTTACTAATTCTTGTAAGAGCTTCTATCTTTGTCTCATCAGACCAGAGAATCTTATTTCTCCTAGTCTTGGGAGTCCTTCATGTGTTTTTTAGCAAACTCTATGCGGGCTTTCATATGTCTTGTACTGAGGAGAAGCTTCCATCGGGCCACTCTGCCATAAAAGCCTGACTGGTGGAGGGCTGCAGTGATAGCTGACTTTGTGGAACTTTCTCATCTCTCTACTGCATCTGTGGAGCTCAGCCACAGTGATCTTGGGGTTCTTCTTTACTTCTGTCACCAAGGCTCTTCTCCCATGATTGCTTAGTTTGGCTGGACAGCCAGGTCTAGTAAGACTTGGTGGTCCCAAACTTCTTCCATTTAAGGATTATGGAGGCCACTTTGTTCTTAGGAACCTTGAGTACTGCAGAAATACTTTTGTAACCTTGGCCAGATCTGTACTTTGCCACAATTCTGTCTCTGAGCTCCTTGTCCACTTCCTTCGACCTTATGATTCTCATTTGGTCTGACTTGCACTGTGAGCTGTGAGGTCTTATATAGACAGGTTTGTGCCTTTACAAATCAAGTCCTATTAGTTTAATTAAACACAACTGGACTCCAATGAAGGATTATTATTATTATATTACTATTATAGAGCAATCTCAAGGAGGATCACAAGGAAATGGACAGAATGTGACTTAAATATGAGTGTCTGAGCAAAGGGTCTGAATACTTATGACCATGTGATATTTCATTTTTCTTTTTTAATACATTTGCAAAAATTTCTATTTCTGTTTTTTTTTCAGTCAAGATGGGGTGCAGTGTGTACATAATGAGAAAAAGATAAACATTTTTGAGTTTATGAAATGACTGCGATGAGACAAAGAGTGAACAATTAAAAGGGGTCTAAATACTTTCCGAACCCACTGTAAACCCAAGTGAGTCGACCAGTATGCACCATCTTTGGGAATGTGGAGAAGATACCTGGGATCAGATTTTGGTTGAGACATGCTTGAATCTGATCAAGAATGTGACCAGAAGGATTCAGGCAGTGTTCCAAAAGTTGATTTACAAAATACTAGCAAAATAATAAAAAATAACACTTAGATTTTTAGGAACAGAACAGTAACAATGTAGTGACATGACAAGAATATGCACAACTAACCATATGCTAAAAAGTTGCAAGACAAATTTATATATGAGATAGCCACGATGATTATAAAATGATAGTAATCTCAAGTTCAAAGCTATAATGGATATGGATATAGAGCCTAAAAGTCAAAATTTCAAAACATTGTTACACTTTTGCTTGTCATTGTAAGTCACAACTCCTAGCTTATACAATTTGGGAATGGAAATTGCTACAACAAGGTACCACAACTTTACACTTTTCATATTGACACACCATGCTAGCAGCATATTATGCAATGAAAAGTGGTGTCTGTTTCTGTAATGATATAAATGGTCTTATGATGGATTCAGATGGTACACACGTTCCTGATGAATGGAGGCTATTCATAGACTCTAGAAAAACGAGCTTGAAAGCTGTCTTGCTGCACAAGGATAACAAAAAAGCAATTTGTTCCATTGGCTCATGAAGTTGGAATTAAAGACCCATGTCTCTATGGAGTTAATTTTGAAAATGGTCAAATTCTTAGGCCTCTTTCACACTTCAGTTTTTCTCTCTCTCGCTGCGATTCCTTTAAAGTTCTTCATTTGTCGGATCTGTCAAAAAAAACGCACAGGTGGCATCCGTCCTTTTGGCGGATTTTGACTGATGCTAAAAACTGAAGTGTGAAAGAGGCCTTAGAAATAAATGGAAAACTTGTGCTGAACTTAGTGGTAGAATTGCTGCTCGGCCTACAGTTAGAGAACAAGAGGCATATGTGTTTCTTGTGCCTGTGGAACAGTTGTGATGACAGCAGTCTTTACAAAATGAGAAGGTGGCCTCTCAGAGTCGAGTACACAGTTGGTCGGTGCAATGTACAACACATATCACGATCCACTTCAAATTTATCTTCCACCACTTCACATTAAACTTGGTTTAATAAAGAAAGCTGTAGTTGCAATTGATCATGATGGAAATGGTTTCCAGTATTTGAAGAAGCTTAGCACATTGAAAACTGAGGCTAAAATAATGGTCTGAATTTTTATTGGCCCTGAAATCAACAAATCAGTGCTTCATGACACTTTCAGAACAAAACTGAACCCTCTGGAACTTGCAGCTTGGGAAGCATTTGTGCTAATAGTGACAACTTTCTTGGGAACAGATGAGCTGAAAACTTTACTAAACTAGCAGACAACATGCTTAAAGTATATGAACAACATAGGTGCCGAATGTAATTTAAAATGTTACATCTGTGCCCGTAGCACAGCATGAGGGCTCCCATCCTCATGCTGTGAGGGCCGTACCTCAGCGAGACCCTCGGCGGTGTCCCCGTCCTCATGCTGTGGTGGCCATACCTCCATGGAATAGGCCAGGGCAAGCGATGCTATCCATATTGTAATGATGGCCGACCACAGACCGCGCGGCCCCGAGCTGGTTATTACTGGAGACTAACCATTCCGCATGTGGTTAAATTGATAAAGCGGTTTTATTCTTCGGATCAGTATGATTACAGCGATAACTCATCTATGTCTTTTATAGGGCGGGTAGTTACGGACACGGTGATACTAAATATTTATTTTTTATTTCCAAATATGAATTTAGTAGGGAATATTTTTTTTTATTTATTTAGCGATTTTTTATAAATTATTTTTACACTTTTTTTTTTTTTAAGGTTATTACATTAGACCAGGGGGGGACATCACTGTCATGTGTCAGATCGCTAAATATAGCAGAAGTGCACTTAGAGTGAGTGGTGATGGAGGCGAACTTCTGACAGCTAAGTGTGTAAAAGTGTGTAACCTAGGTTAACACCACTCACCACGATGGGACGTGATCTGTGACCGTATGCTGGCGATGCGGTCGCTGGATCTGTACCGCAGATCTGCCAGCTTCTTCCTTATTTGGGTGCTGGAGTGCTGCACCCCAAATCTTCGGGCCAGGCCCCGTTTCATCCTCCACAGCACAGCCTGCTTGTGGAGAACAGGATGTTCTTGGTGTTCAGCACAGTTGTAGTCCCTGGCATCCACCTCTCGAATCAAATAACGCACCTCTGCGTCCCCCCACGGTGATGCACGTTGCCTGGCAGCCATTTTGATGCCTCTGCAGACAATCTAAGCTGCAATAACAACGTAAGACACACCCATGACGCATCAGCTCTGCCCACAGTGTTATTGACGTGCGGCGGCTTAGAGAACGCTAGTGCATTCTCAAGTGAATTGCCTGTGAGTCTCGCGGCCATACCCGTGATGCTATTGCGCCCCAAAAGTGACACTTCATCAATACAGTGTCTACGGTCATACAGGAACACTGGGATGTTGTATGTAGGTGGTTTTATGTATGGATATACACTCACTGGCCACTTTATTAGGTACACCATGCTAGTAACGGGTTGGACCCCCTTTTGCCTTCAGAACTGCCTCAATTCTTCGTGGCAGAGATTCAACAAGGTGCTGGAAGCATTCCTCAGAGATTTTGGACCATATTGACATGATGGCATCACACAGTTGGCGCAGATTTGTCGGCTGCACATCCCTGATGCGAATCTCCCGTTCCACCACATCCCAAAGATGCTCTATTGGATTGAGATCTGGTGACTGAGGAGGCCATTTGAGTACAGTGAACTCATTGTCATGTTCAAGAAACCAATCTGAGATGATTCGAGCTTTATGACATGGCGCATTATCCTGCTGAAAGTAGCCATCAGATGCCTGTTCTTAGCTGAGAGGAGTGGTACCCAGTGTGGTCTTCTGCTGCTGTAGCCCATCTGCCTCAAAGTTCGACGCACTGTGCGTTCAGAGATGCTCTTCTGCCTACCTTGGTTGTAACGGGTGGCAATTTGAGTCACTGTTGCCTTTCTATCAGCTCGAACCAGTATGCCCATTCTCCTCTGACCTCTGGCATCAACAAGGCATTTCCGGCCACAGAACTGCCGCTCACTGGATTTTTTTTCTTTTTCGGACCATTCTCTGTAAACCCTAGAGATGGTTGTGCGTGAAAATCCCAGTAGATCAGCAGTTTCTGAAATACTCAGACCAGCCCTTCTGGCACCAACAATCTTGCCACGTTCAAAGGCACTCAAATCACCTTTCTTCCCCATACTGATGCTCGGTTTGAACTGCAGGAGATTGTCTTGACCATGTCTACATGCCTAAATGCACTGAGTTGCCGCCATGTGATTGGCTGATTAGAAATTAAGTCTTAACACACAGTTGGACAGGTGTACCTAATAAAGTGGCCAGTGAGTGTATATCTATCCTTTTAAATAGATATTAGAGATGAGCGACTTTGCCTTTTTTAGGGTCGAGTCGGGTTTCATGAAACCCGACTTTCTCAAAAGTCGGGTCGAACGAAATCGGCCGACTATAGGGAAAAGTCAGAGGCCGAATGAAACACGAAACTCAATGCAAGTGAATGGGGAAGCAAAGTCGGCAGGGAGTGGAGGACAGTAAACACATACCACAACTCATGATGCTCTGATACGGCACAGAAATATAGTTAAAGTACAATGACAAATACTTCACTGCTTACATGAAATGACTGATTTATTTTAAATTGTACAATAGCTCAAAAAAAGGACAGTATATTACTCCATACAGTATTATGGCCACCACATTGTGCGCCATATATTTCTCCATACAGAATAATTGGTCACATATAATGTTCCATGCAGTATATGATGAGCTTCACATAATGCTACAGTATATGATGGTCCCTATGGACGATGCTCCAGTGTGTTATGGGCCCAAATAATGCTCCATATATAATGGGCCCCATTTCTAATGCTCCAGTGTATAATGTTCCCCATAGATGCTGCTCCAGTGTCTGATATGCCCCATTTAGAATGCTCCAGTATATGTTGGGCCCCATGGATGATGTTCCAGTGTCTTATGGGCCCAAATAATGCTCCATATATAATGGGCCCCATTTCAAATGCTCCAGTGTATAATGAGTGTTAGCGTGCCCACTTGGCGAGGCAAGACTCCAGGAGTAGACCCTATGGACCGTGGCACCAAGGGGCCCCTGGGTGAGCAGCCAGGTGAAACCGACCCCTATACAGGGACCGATAGGAGCAGGCCCAGGGGTTTGGATGCCATGGCAGACGGTACCAAGAGGGGCGGCACGGAGAGACTGGAGTAGGACAACTGGAAGCAGGTACGGACAGCAGGACGGAGCAAGGACACAGGACCGGAGTAGGACAACTGGAAGCTGGTACGGACAACAGGATGGTGCAAGGATACAAGACCGGAGTAGGACAACTGGAAGCAGGTACGGACAGCAGGACGGAGCAAGGACACAGGACCGGAGTAGGACAACTGGAAGCAGGTATGGACAGCAGGACGGAGCAAGGACACAGGACCGGAGTAGGACAACTGGAAGCAGGTACGGACAACAGGACGGAGCAGGTCTGTAGGAAGAGAGAGGGCACAGGATCAGGAAGGTAATGGAAGCAGACAGACAGGGAGCCTAGCATGCAGGAATTAACACGACGGTCAGGCGCCTCCATTATGGGAGGGCAGCCTGAAATACCCAGGAGCCGGCCCCCATTGGTCCGGCAGTGCTTCCGGGTCAGGGCACAGTCGGAACATGAGAAGATGCATTAAGACGTGGCCGTGGCCTATGGCGCATGCGCAAGGCCCGTAGTGACGTCACGGGCTGCGGGCCGGTGAGAGGAGGACGCCACGGCAGACGGGAGGAGGAGAGAGGCTGCGGCGCTGGAGCGAGCCGGTGAGTATGTGCAGGCGGGACGGGGGCCATGACAGGCGTGACAATGAGCCCCGTAAATGCTGCTCCAGTGTCTGATGTGCCCCATTTGGAATGCTCCATTTGGAATGCTCCAGTATATGATGGGCCTCCTGGATGATGCTCCCGTGTATGATGGGCCCAAATAATGTTCCATATATAATGGGCCCCATTTCTAATGCTCCAGTGTATAATGTGCCCCATAGATGCTGCTCCAGTGTCTGATCTGCCCCATTTATAATGCTCCAGTATATGATGGGCCTCATGGATGATGTTCCAGTGTTTGATGGGCCCTAATAATGCTCCATATAATGGGCTCCATTTCTAATGCTCCAGTGTATAATAGGCCCCGTAAATTCTGCTCCAGTGTCTGATGTCTCGAATCTGGAGTACTCCAGTATATGATGGGTCTCATAGATGATGCTCCAGTGTATTATGGGCCCTAATAATGCTCCATATATAATGGGCCCCATTTCTAATGCTCCAGTGTACTGTATAATGGGCCCCGTAAATGCTGCTCCAGTGTCTGATGTCCCCCATTTGGAACACTCCAGTATATGATGGGCCCCATTTTTAATTAACCCTGGCATGGTATGTGAAAAGAGCTCCATGGAGTAATCTGAAGTGTGTGCTGCCGCATCCTTCACTTTTGGTGTGGGTGAAGGATACAAGGAAAGGGGTTGCTCCTGACCAGAAGCCTTCACTGACGACTCAGTGCTTGCATTTTTTTAAACTTCAGAAGAGGAGGCAATAGAGTTGGAGGCTGTTTCAGCAATATAAGCCAAAAACAGCTCCTGCTGCTCCGGCTTTAAAAGCAGTCTACCTACTCCCAGAAAAGGGAGCCTTACAGGCCTTCCAGAGCTACAGTTGTGGCCAAAAGTATTGACACATCTGCAATTTTGTCAGATAATACTCAGTTTCTTCCTGAAAATGATTGCAAGCACAAATTCTTTGGTATTATTATCTTCATTTAATTTGTCTTAAATCAAAAAACACAAAAGAGAATGAAGCAAAAAGCAAAACATTGATCATTTCACACAAAACTCCAAAAATGGGCCAGACAAAAGTATTGGCACCCTCAGCCTAATACTTGGTTGCACAACCTTTAGTCAAAATAACTGCGACCAACCGCTTCCGGTAACCATCAATGAGCTTCTTACAATGCTCTGCTGGAATTTTAGACCATTCTTCTTTGGCAAACTGCTCCAGGTCTCTGATATTAGAAGGGTGCCTTCTCCAAACTGCCATTTTTAGATCTCTCCACAGGTGTTCTATGGGATTCAGGTCTGGACTCATTGCTGGCCACCTTAGAAGTCTCCAGTGCTTTCTCTCAAACCATTTTCTAGTGCTTTTTGAAGTGTGTTTTGGGTCATTGTCCTGCTGGAAGACCCATGACCTCTGAGGGAGACCCAGCTTTCTTACACTGGGCCCTACATTATGCTGCAAAATTTGTTGGTAGTCTTCAGACTTCATATGCCATGCACACGGTCAAGCAGTCCAGTGCCAGCGGCAGCAAAGCAACCCCAAAACATCAGGGAATCTCCGCCATGTTTGACTGTAGGGACCGTGTTTTTTTCTTTGAATGCCTCTTTTTTTCTCCTGTAAAATCTATGTTGATGCTTTTGCCCAAAAAGCTCTACTTTTGTCTCATTTGACCAGAGAACATTCTTCCAAAATGTTTTAGCCTTTTTCAGGGACGTTTTGGCAAACTCCAGCCTGGCTTTTTTATGTCTCGGGGTAAGAAGTGGGGTCTTCCTGGGTCTCCAACCATACAGACCCTTTTCATTCAGACGCCGACAGATAGTACGGGTTGACACTGTTGTACCCTCGGACTGCAGGGCAGCTTGAACTTGTTTGGATGTTAGTCGAGGTTCTTTATTCAACATCTGCACAATCTTGCGTTGAAATCTCTTGTCAATTTTTCTTTTCCGTCCACATCTAGGAAGGTTAGCCACAGTGCCATGGGCTTTAAACTTCTTGATGACACTGCGCACGGTAGACACAGGAACATTCAGGTCTTTGGAGATGGACTTGTAGCCATGAGATTGCTCATTCTTCCTCACAATTTGGTTTCTCAAGTCCTCAGACAGTTCTTTGGTCTTCTTTCTTTTCTCCATGCTCAATGTGGTACACACAAGGACACAGGACAGAGGATGAGTCAAGTTTAATCCATGTCACCTGGCTGCAAGTGTGATTTAGTTATTGCCAACACCTGTTAGGTGCCACAGGTAAGTTACAAGTGCTGTTAATTACACAAATTAGAGAAGCATCACATGATTTTCAAACAGTGCCAATACTTTTGTCTACCCTTTTTTTATGTTTGGTGTGGAATTATATCCAATTTGGCTTTAGGACAATTCTTTTTGTGTTTTTTCATTTAAGACAAATTAAATGAAGATAATAACAAAGAATTTGCGTTTGCAATAATTTTCAGGAAGAAACTGAGTATTATCTGACAAAATTGCAGGGGTGTCAATACTTTTGGCCACAATTGTACACCATGACGCAGGCTCAACACTTCCTGCCTTAGCTGCTATTGTGTTTTTTGCACTACTAGCAGATGCACCACCACCACCATCAGTACCAGGTGGCCCCCCACGCCCATGTCCGCATCCTCTTCCACCATACTTCCTCATGTTTTGGAAAATGGACCCAAAATACCAGCAGATATATGGTACTGTATCAGATGCGTACAGCTCTATACAGTCTAGGGATAACAGTAAATCTCCGTATATATTTCATGAGTCATACACAGACGCTCACAGGCTCAGTATGGATTGCACAATAAAATAAAAAGTTGAAAAAGGGTACAGTATCACCAGATACAAGGTATATATGTTAGGGACAGCGGAACACACTAAATATTAAATAATAGAAAGTGCGTTCGCCGCCTGGGTCCACCGTGCAGTGAGTGTTAAAACCGTTGCTAGACAATGGCAGACGCGCTACATGGCGGTATTATGCGCACGGGTTCAACGTCACCCGATGTGCGCAGAGCGGACTCTGTTAACTCACAGAGGTGCTGTAACATAAACATAAACACCGAGCTTGTTAGACTCACAGGTCTCAGCAAAATTGCACGCACGGTATCAGGTCACAGGACACGGGTCCAAGACAGGGGACGGTGTCCATCTAGACCTACCGTGCGTGCGACGTCGCTACTGCGGACGCCGGTAAATGCTGCTGAATGCAATGTGGTGGCAGACACAACCGCTATGCGATAGTGCCGTGAGAGACGTGACACCACCGGACGCTAGTGTAGAGGTGCGGTGTGCACAGTGGCCTAAGGTTTGCCACTGACTGGCGCTGACTCTTTCTATAGTTCCCTATCCACATGCGTAATATCAGAGGGAGGGGAATCTTAATAAGTCACCAGAATCATACATCCATCACCATTCACACATCTAGCAAGAAGAGTCTATACTAGTGCATGGCCGAGTGGCCATGTGGGCCTTTTATAGCCGTGCGCTGCCGGGACCTTCCAGATCTCTGAGATGGACCAATCAGATCAGGAGAAGGACCTGAGCACGTGACTCCCGATCTCCAATGGGAGATCGTCTCGTGAGCATGCCCAGTAGTGGGAAGAGAGGACTTGGCCTCTGCAGTGGCTTGCTGCAGGTCAGCCTGCGCTGCTATTGCTGACCCAGAGGTGGCAGCAACAACCAGTCCTACAGAGCTGGTCTGAGAAGAGCGTCTGGAGCGCTGAGATTGCTGTGCAGGCTCCTGAGCGGTTGGCGGGGAATGGGAGACTGCTGGATGCAAGGCTCTGGATTCCCGCTGTGCAGCTGCAGTAACCCGATGCCTAACATTATATAGTATAATGTAAACATTATGAATCTGCATTTATATTTCAGGAGGCAGACACAAACGTTCTCAGGCCCAATATGGATTACACCAGAATATGAAAAGCTGTAAATGGGTAATGTAACACAAGCATACAGCTGTATACAGTGTTGGGGTAATCTTAAAGCTCCAAATATATTTCCGGAGTAACAGACAGACGTTCACAGTCTCATTATGGATTACATCAGAATCTAAGTAGCAAGAAAAGTTACTGTATCAGAAGCGTACAGCTGTAAACAGTGTTGGCCAAATTTGAAATCTCGTGCACTCAGCTATATTGTGAGCTTTTTGACACTATTCCAAAAAAAAATCCCTCAGGGGTCAAATGTTGCACACAGCCTAGAGAATATCCCACATAAAGTCAATGTAAAACATAACCTTTAATGAACCAATAAAAGGACATAACACACAAAAACATTACAAAAAAGTGCTCATGTGAACCAGTGCTCAATAAAAAATGGTTTTGTCTCACCATTGGTATTAGATATAGCATTCTAGCATCAGGGCATATCCTGCTGGAGAGACGATCCACTCATGGGGAGCCGAGACATGGGAAAACCACTGTTAATGTAAAGTATTCCCCAACACTCCCTGTCATGCCCCAGTGTTACTCCTGTCCTAACAAGGACAGGCCCCAAGTGGATCCTGTAATGGACACCCCCACTGATAAGGGGAAAAATAAACAGAAGCTCCCTACGCGTTTCTTCCCCAATAGTGAGGATTCATCAGGGTAGTCAAATAGATATAAAGCAGTAGGAAAGGATATATAGAATTAGTGTTATCCATTAAGTCCACAGGCCCTGCAGTGGCGAGTGCCTAACAAACTAGTGTGACTGTCCCTGTCACTACCAAGGACTCCACTTGAAAATGTATTTATTTCCATTTTCCCATTAGGGTTAGGTGTTCTGAGTTTATTTTCCCCTTCATTACTGAGGCCCGAGGAACTCCCTCTTCTGGTAAAGAAAGGTAGTGAGCCTGATTATCAAACACCTGAGGCTGATGATGATGACTGGCTGAGTGGAGTTACTGACTGGATATTTGGCTGCCGACGCCCTTCTGCCCTGCGGGTGATTTCTCTGTGGGATCCTTGGAGACCAGTCTGAATTCCTGCTCCTCTAAAGCTAAGTTTGCTGCTCGGCCTTTTGCATTGGTATTTTGACTTTGTTTTGCTTTGTTTTTCTGGATTTCTGCCATTCCCTGCTGGGGTGTGCTGAATTCCTTTAGCTCTGTCTTCTGAAAATACCTGAGTGCTGATTTAGTTTTTGAAGCCTAGCTGCTTCAGGGCCTTTTTCATATCAGCTTGTTGGCTTATGTCTTTGATAGGGTTTTGGCAGATTGCAGACAGCAGCCTTCCTGTCCATTCCTATCTAGGTAGTTTTGGGCCCTGTCTTTGCTCAGTCTATCTTTCTGTCTGTGTTAGTGTTTTCATCTTGCTTCACCGTCATTATATGTTGGGGGCTGCCTATTGCTTTGGGGTCTGCTCTGGGGCAGTTTAGATTTCCCCTTTCTTTCTTTAGGCCTATTTAATTCTCCGGCTGTGATCGAGGGGTCTAGGGCATCGTAGGAACCCCCCACGGCTACTGCTAGTTGTGTTGATAGGTTCAGGGGTCTGCAATCTGATAGTTGCCAACTTCTCTGGTTTTCTGGACTTAGCTTGTATTTCTGTTTTTGCCCTCTACGGTGACTCATTCATAACAGAATCACCCGCCATACCGCAGATCCTAGGGTACTCAATAGCAGGAAAGAATTGTAAAAAAAAAAAAAAAAAAAAAAAGTGTGTATATTTTTTCCTCTATATCTCTGAGGCCGTAGGGGGAATTTTTTTTTCTCTCAATGGAGATAAAGCAATTGTCTGATCGTGTGGAGCAGCTCGCTGCGGAAGTGCAGGGAATTTCCGCCTACCTTGCTCATTCACATGCTGCTGAACCAAAGATTCCTACACCTGATGTATTTTTTGGGGATCGGTCTAAATTTTTGAATTTCAAAAATAATTGTAAATTATTTCTTGCCTTGAATCCTAACTCGTCAGGGAGCTCCGCGCAGCAGGTTAAAATTGTCATCTCTTTGCTGCGTGGCAATCCCCAGGATTGGGCGTTTTCTTTGAAACCAGATGATCCTATTCTGACTAATGTGAACGCATTTTTTCAGGCCTTGGGGTTGTTGTATGATGAACCTAATGCTATTGGTCAGGCTGAAAAGACCCTGCTGGCGTTGAACCAGGGTCGTGACTCTGCAGAATTGTACTGTCAAAAATTCCGAAAGTGGGCAGTACTTACTACCTGGAATGATAATGCCTTGGCTGCTCTCTTTCGGAAGGGGTTGTCAGAAGCCGTAAAAGATACTATGGTGGGATTTCCTGTTCCCTCTGGTCTTGACGATTCTATGTCATTAGCCATTCAGGTTGATCGGCGTTTGCGCGAACGCAAAGCTGCACGAGAGGTGTTGCCACCTGTTGAACAAATGTCTGAACCTATGCAATGTGATAGAGTTGTTTCCAGAGAGCAACGTCAGAAGTTCAGAAGGCGTAATAAGTTGTGTTTTTTCTGTGGAGATGCCTCGCATATTATTTCTGTCTGTCCTAAACGAGAGAAACGCTTTGCACACATGTTTTCTGTTGGGGGTGTTCAACCTAAGTTTCTTCTGGCTATTACTCTGATCTGCTCCCTGTCCACATTTTCCGCCAAGGCTTTTGTGGATTCGGGAGCAGCCCTAAACCTAATGGACTTGGATTTTGCTTAACGTGGATTTCCGATGACACCTCTGCAGACGCCTATCCCTTTGAGGGGGATTGATGCTACTCCTTTGGCTAAAAATAAACCTCAGTTTTGGACCCAGGTGGTAATGCGGGTCGCCCCAGGCCATCAAGAAAATTGCAGATTTTTGGTGTTGCATAATCTGCATGATACTATTGTTCTGGGGTTTCCCTGGTTACAAATTCATAATCCAGTTTTGGATTGGAAATCTGTGTCTGTGGTGAGCTGGGGTTGTCGGTGTGCCTTTAGTGAGGCTCTGGTGTTTTCCACCTCTCCTCAGTCGCATGATGTTCCTGATTATTTGGCGGACTTTTATGATGTATTTAGTGAAAATGAGTCTGCGTCTCTGCCTCCTCTTAGGAGTTATGACTGTGCAATTGAACTGAGCCCGGGGTGTAAATTTCCCAAGGGTCGGCTCTTCAATTTATCTGTACCCGAGCACGAGGCTATGCGATCCTATATTAAGGAGGCGTTGAAGAAGGGTCATATTAGACCATCCTCGTCACCCTTAGGTGCCGGTTTTTTTTTTGTAGCCAAAAAGGATGGATCATTAAGACCTTGTATTGATTATCGTGCCCTCAACAAAATTACTGTTAAATATCAGTATCCGTTACCCCTGATTTCTGATCTATTCTCCAGAGTTAAAGGTGCTTGCTGGTTTACCAAGCTTGACCTCAGGGGGCGTATAATCTTATTCGCATTAAGCATGGGGATGAATGGAAGACGGCGTTTAATACTCCGGAGGGACATTTTGAGTACCTGGTGATGCCTTTTAGGCTCACTAATGCCCCTTCTGTCTTCCAGTGCTTCATGAACGATATTTTCCGAGATTTTGTCGATAAATTTTTGATTATCTATCTGGATGATATTTTGATCTTCTCCAAGGATTGGGATTCTCATGTGGAACATATTCGGACTGTGTTCCGGATCTTGAGGGAGAATTCCCTGTATGTCAAAGGATCTAAATGCCTTTTTGGAGTACAGAGGATTTCTTTTTTGGGATTTATTTTGTCCCCGTCAACTATTGAAATGGACCCGGCCAAGGTACAGGCCATTTACGATTGGGTTCAGCCCACTTCTTTGAAGGCCCTCCAGAAGTTTTTGGGTTTTGCTAATTTTTATCGGAAATTTATAGCAAAATTTTCTAGTATTGCCAAGCCATTGACTGATTTGACTAAGAAGGGTGCTGATGTGTTAAATTGGTCTCCGGAGGCTGTTTCTTCCTTTCAGGAGCTGAAGCGAAGATTCACCTCCGCCCCGGTTTTGCGGCAACCTGATGTCTCACTTCCATTCCAGGTAGAGGTGGATGCTTCTGAGATTGGTGCAGGAGCTGTTTTGTCCCAAAAGGATCCTGTAACATCTAAAATGAATCCCTGTGCTTTCTTTTCCCGAAAGTTCTCTCCATCTGAACGTAACTATGATGTGGGGAATAGGGAACTGTTGGCCATGAAATGAGCATTTGAGGAGTGGAGACATTGGTTGGAGGGAGCTAAGCATCAAGTCGTGGTCCTCACTGACCACAAGAATTTGATTTACCTAGAGTCGGCTAAGCGCTTGAACCCTAGGTGGGCCTTGTTTTTTACACGTTTTGATTTTGTGGTTTCTTTTCTTCCTGGAACGAAGAATGTCAAGGCAGACGCCCTCTCTAGGAGCTTCTTTGCTGATTCTCCTGTGGTGACCAAGCCTGCTACCATCTTAGGCGAAGGGGTAGTTCTTTCTGCCATCTCGCCCGATTTGAGACGTGCTCTGGAAGAGTTCCAGGAGGACAAACCTGAGCGTTGTCCCAGTGGAAAGTTGTATGTTCCTGACCAGTGGAAGAAGAGAGTGATGTCAGAAGTTCATTGCTCTGCTTTGGCTGGTCATCCAGGTATTTTTGGTACTAGAGATCTCGTGAGTCGTTTTTTTTGGTGGCCCTCCTTGTCTCGTGATGTCAGGAATTTTGTGCAGTCCTGTGGGACGTGCTCCCGGTCTAAATCGTGTTCTCGCTCTAGTGGTTTGTTGATGCCTTTGCCTGTCCCCAAGAGGCCATGGACCCATATTTCAATGGATTTCATCTCTGATATGCCTGTCTCTCAAAGGATGACTGTTATTTGGGTGATTTGTGATAGGTTCTCTAAGATGGTTCATCTTGTACCACTCCCTAAGTTGCCGTCTTCCTCTGAGGTGGTGCCCCTGTTTTTACAACAGGTGGTTCGTTTGCACGGGATTCCTGAGAACATTGTATCTGACAGAGGAGTCCAGTTTGTGTCTAGATTTTGGAGAACTTTCTGTTCCAGGCTGGGAATTCAGTTGTCCTTCTCCTCTGCTTTTCACCCTCAGACCAATGGGCAGACAGAGAGAACAAACCAGACCTTGGAGTCATATTTGAGATGTTTTATTTCTGCTGATCAGGATGATTGGGTTTCATTTTTGCCCTTGGCCTAATTTGCTTTAAATAATAGAGCTAGTTCTGCCACTTTGATGTCACCTTTTTTTTGTAACTTTGGGTTTCATCCTTGATTTTCTTCAGGGCAGGTGGAGCCCTCTGCCTGCCCAGGTGTTGACACTGTGGTGGAGAGAATGCACCAGATCTGGGACCAAGTGGTGGATAAGTTATCTCTCTCCCAGGAAAAGGCCCAGCGGTTTTCCAACCGACATAGGACCATTGGTCCCCAGTTTAAGGTTGGTGATATGGTGTGGTTATCATCAAAAAATATTGCTATGAAGGTGGCTTCTCCTAAGTTTAAGCCTAGATTTATTGGACCTTACAAGATTTTGGAGATTATTAATCCGGTCTCTTTTCGTTTGGCTCTTCCTGTCACATTTAAAATCCATAATGTGTTCCATAAATCTTTGTTGAAGAGGTTTGTTGAACCTGTTGTTCCGGGGGTGGCACCTCCAGACCCTGTATTGGTTGAAGGTAACATGGAATATGAGGTAGAGAAAGTACTGGATTCCCGTCTGGCTAGACGGAGACTCCAGTATTTGGTTAAGTGGAAGGGTTATGGTCAGGAGGATAATTCCTGGGTCTCTGCCTCTGATATTCATGCCAAAAGATTGGTGCGTGCCTTTCATCGGGCTCACCCTGATCGCCCTGGTGGCGTAGTTGAGGGTTCGGTGACCCCTCCTCAAGGGGGAGGTACTGTTGTGAGTTCATTTTCCCCTTCATTACTGAGGCCCGAGGAACTCCCTCTTCTGGTAAAGAAAGGTAGTGAGCCTGATTATCAAACACCTGAGGCTGATGATGATGACTGGCTGAGTGGAGTTACTGACTGGATATAAGGCTGCCGACGCCCTTCTGCCCTGCGGGTGATTTCTCTGTGGGATCCTTGGAGACCAGTCTGAATTCCAGCTCCTCTAAAGCTAAGTTTGCTGCTCGGCCTTTTGCATTGGTGTTTTGACTTTGTTTTGCTTTGTTTTTCGGGATTTCTGCCATTCCCTGCTGGGGTGTGCTGAATTCCTTTAGCTCTGTCTTCTGAAAATACCTGAATGCTGATTTAGTTTTTGAAGCCTAGCTGCTTCAGGGCCTTTTTCATATCAGCTTGTTGGCTTATGTCTTTTATAGGGTTTTGGCAGATTACAGACAGCAGCCTTCCTGTCCTTTCCTATCTAGGTAGTTTTGGGCCCCGTCTTTGCTCAGTCTATCTTTCTGTCTGTGTTAGTGTTTTCATCTTGCTTCACCGTCATTATATGTTGGGGGCTGCCTATTGCTTTGGGGTCTGCTCTGGGGCAGTTTAGATTTCCCCTTTCTTTCCTTAGGCCTATTTAATTCTCCGGCTGTGATCGAGGGGTCTAGGGCATCGTAGGAACCCCCCACGGCTACTGCTAGTTGTGTTGATAGGTTCAGGGGTCTGCAATCTGATAGTTGCCAACTTCTCTGGTTTTCTGGACTTAGCTTGTATTTCTGTTTTTGCCTCCTATGGTGACTCATTCATAACAGTTAGGGCTAGGGTTAGGGTTAGGGCTGGGGTTAGGGCTAGGGTTAGGGTTAGGGCTAGGGTTAGGTCTGAGAGTAGGGTTAGGGGTGTGTTGGGGTTAGGGTTGGAGTTAGAATTGGGGGTTTCCACTGTTTGGGCACATCAGGTGCTCTCCAAATGCAACATGGCATCGTATCTCAATTCCAGCCAATTCTGAACTGAAAAAGTCAAATGGTGCTCCTTCCCTTCCAAGCTCTGCCATGCGCCCAAACAGTGTTTTACCATCCTCATATAGAGTATCAGCCTACTCAGGACAAATTGCAAAACAACTTTTGGGGTCCAATTTCTCCTGTTACCCTTAGGAAAATAAAAAATTGGGGGTAAAAATATCACTTTTGTGGAAAAAATGATTTTTTTTATTTTCACGCCCAGACGTTATAAACTTCTGTGAATCACTTGGGAGATTCAAAGTGCTCACCACACATCTAGATAAGTTCCGTGGAGGGTCTAGTTTCCAAAATGGGGTCAATTTAGTTTAGGTACATCAGGGGCTCTCCAAACGCACATGACACCCGCAGACCATTCCATCAAAGTCTGCATTCCAAAACGTCACTACTTCCCTTCCGAACCCCGACGTGTGCCCATACAGTAGTTTTCTCCCACATATGAGGTATCAGCGTACTCAGGACAAAAACTTTTGGGGTCTAATTTCTCCTGTTACACTTGGGAAAGTAAAACAATTGCGGACTAATTGATCATGTTTGTGGAAAAAATACGATTTTTTTTATTTTCATGCCCGGGCATTATAAACTTTTGTGAAGCCCTTGGGGGTTCAAAGTGCTCACCACACATCTAGATAAGTTCCTTAGGGGGTCTAGTTTCCAAAATGGGGTCACTTGTGGGGGCTTTCCACTGTTTAGGTACATCAGGGGCTCTCCAAAAGCAACATGACACCCGCAGACCATTCCATCAAAGTCTGCATTTCAAAACATCAATACTTCCCTTCCGAGCCCCGACGTGTGCCCATACAGTAGTAAAAAAAATTGAACCTGAAGTATTTTTTTTGTGAAAAAAAGTTAAATGTTCATTTCTTTTAAATATTCAAAAAATTCCTGTGACGCACCTAAAGGGTTAATAAGCTTCTTGAATTTGGTTTTGAGCACCGTAAGGGGTGCAGTTTTTAGAATGGTGTCACTTTTGGGTATTTTCTATCATATAGACCCCGCAAAGTGGCTTCAAATGTGATGTGGTCGGTAAAAATAAAATGGTGTTGCAAAAATGAGAAATCGCTGGTCAATTTTTAACCCCTAACAAAAAAAAATTTTGGTTCCAAAATTGTGCTGATGAAAAGTAAACATGTGGGAAATGTTACTTATCAAGTTTTTTGTGTGCTGTATCTCTGTGATGTAAGGGCATAAAAATTCAAAGTTGGAAAATTGCAAAATTTTCAAAATTTTCGGCAAATTTCCATTTTTTTCACAAATAAACGCAAGTTATTTGAATAAAATTTTACCACTAACATGAAGTACAATATGTCACGAGAAAACAGTGTCAGAATCACTGGGATCCATGGAAACGTTTCAGAGTTATTACCTCATAAAGGGACAGTGGTCAGAATTGTAAAAATTGGCCCGGTCATGAACGTTCAAACCACCCTTGGGGCTAAAAGGGGTTAAAGGTTATGATTTAATTGACTTTATGTGGGATACTCTCTAGGCTGTGTGCAAATTTGAAATCTTGGTATATATTTCCGGAGTCACACTCAGATGCTCACTCAGTCTGGGTTTGACCATAATAAAAAATGTTGTAAAAAAAGTACTGGATAACAAGATAGCAAGTATATACAGTATATTATAGGGTACAATTGAAATCTCCGTATACATAGTCCCGTAGTCAATCTCAGACGCTTACTCAGTATGGCTTTGACAGTAACACTAAATGTAGAACAAAGGTACTGTATAACAAGATACAAGCTATATCGAGTATAGGGTAAAAATTGGTATCTCCGATTCACCGTATATATAGAAGGCCTAAATTACACACGCTTACTCACTATGGATGATACCGTAATAAAAAATTTTGAGCAAAGGTACTGTATCAGCACATACCAGGTGTATCCAGTCTAGGGGTAATTGTAAATTTCCGTCTATACTTCTGGAGTCAGACACAGACACTCACAGGCTCGCTATGTATTACACCAGAATTTAAAAAGTAGAAAAAGGGAAAGGTATTCGAAGCGTACAACAGTATACAGTGTTGTAGTACTTTTAAATCTTCGTATATATTTCAATCTCAGTAAGCCAGTCCAGACTCTCCGCTACTGGAAACTACATGGATTCAAGTACAGACGAAAAGTCGAGTGTTAGCAGAAATTTGGCAATTACTCATTGCGGGAAAACCTCCCGGTAGATGTTGCAGAGGCGATGCAGACCCTCAATTACTGTGTCTGTGGTGACAGCGAAAACGGTTCTTTGTGAAGAAAGGATTGCTTTATCGCAGTAGGGTGGATCACATCACCGTTACTCGTCTCCATCAAATTGTGATCACAGTGAGAGATGTAGACATGGTCCTCACTGCCTATCATGATGTGTCTGGTCATTTTGGAGTGCAAAAGACAGAAGCCACAGGCCGTAGGTGATTCTACTGGATTGGCATGAGAGGAGACATTGAAAAATGGTGGCAGGAATGTCACACGTCTGTAAATATCACAACTGTGAAAGGTGACCATAAAGCACCGCTGCATCCGCTTGTAAGTTGACGTCTATTACAAATGGTAGCCATTGATCATCTGAAGGTAGAGGCCAACAGGACAGGCCATAGCTATCTCTTAACCATCATCGATCAATACACCAAATTTCTAGTGGCCGTCCTTGTGAAGGATTTAACTGGCCAGACTACACAGTGGTGGAGCAGGGAGAGGTAAGTATTGCAACTTGCAAGAGCTGTGGCCATGACCAAGCAGGGGGCACACTCGCGGGTGACGGTACTGGCACAGGGCCCCTCATAGTACGCTGGTGTGTCTGACAGCAAGTGGGCCCCCCCACCGTCAGAGACATTATATTGTACTATGAGGGGCCCTGTGCCAGTGCCTTTGGCCATCAGTGGGCCCATCCACCTGTTCAGAGCAACGGCACTTGCTCGGGTGCGCCAGGGGTTGACCCCAGCCCTTGGGGGGAGGGCAGCCCAGTTAGGGAGGTTTAAAATATGGCATATGTTGATGTGTAGGCTGGACATTCAGCTGCTGCAAATAGCGGAATTGGGCAAGTTCGAGAAAGAGTAGGACAAAAGCGAGGCAGTTTTCTGGCAACCTATGTGTCATCAGGGGAAGGTGGGACAAAATCCTTTGAAACCTATGCATGGTTCATTTTAATGAAGGTTAGATCATCAACATTTTGGGTCAACAGACGGGTCTTTTTTTCTGTCAGGATTGATCCAGCAGCACTGAAGACTCTTTCAGATAACACACTAGCAGCAGGGCAAGCGAGCTCCTGTAAGGCATAGTGTGCCAATTCAGGCCAGGTGTCAAGTTTAGAGGCCTAATAGTCAAAGGGAAATGACCTGTGAGGGAGAACATCAATATGGGAGGAAAAGTAGTTTGCAACCATAGTTGACAACTGCTGTCTCCTGTCAATTGTAATCGATGCAGTATTAGCAGTCATGTGAGCGGTACTTGAGAAATCATTCCACAACATGGTCATTAAACCCCTGTCTCCAACGCCACTTCGGCTGTGTGCACCACGAACACCTCTTCCATTGTGCCCACTACAGCTCGTGGGCGAACCAGCACCGCTGCTGTGTGCTGGGAAAGCCTCAAACAAATGGTTTACCAGAGTTGCTTGTTTGTTAGCCAATATTATCTCTAGGTTCTCCTGTGGCATGATGCTGTGTAATTTGCCTTGGTAGCGTGGATCGAGGATGCTGGCCAGCCAGTAGTCATCATCCTTCATCATTTTGGCAATGCGGTGGTCCCTTTTTAGGATCCGCAAGGCATAATCGCACATGTGGACCAATGTTCCAGGTGTCAAAAATGCACTGCCACTGCTGGGTGGAGGAGCACTTTCTGGCAAATCCACATCCTTACAGTCACGCACAAACACTGTACCTGACCTTGGAACACCAACATTTTCTCTTGCCCCTTGAGAAGCATCCTCCTGCCCAAAATAATCATCCCCCTCATCCTCCTTCTCTTCTTCCTCCACCTCGTTCAGGACAGTTCCCTGACCAGACAATGGCTGACTGTCAGCAAGGCTTCCCTCCTCCTCCTCCTCCTCCTGTTCCTCCGCTGCAGATGTCAGATCCTTAACGTGCGTCAAACTTTGCATGAGCAGACGCATAAGTGGGATGCTCATGCCTATGATAGCGTCGTCTGCGCTTACCACCCGTGTGCATTCCTCAAAACACTGAAGGACTTTACAGAGGTCTTTCAGCTTTGACCACTGCACACCTGACAATTCAATGTCTTCCTTCAAACTGCCTGCCCGTGTAACCTCCCACAAATGCATTACAGCCTGCCTCTGTTCGCACAGCCTCTCAACCATGTGCAGGGTGGAGTTCCACCTTGTTGCAACATCTATGATTAGGGGTGAGGTGGAGCAATCGCTGCAGCTTCTGCATACGAGTGGAGTGGACTTTTGAGCATCGGATGTGCAAGCACAGTCTTCGCACCTTATGGAGCAGGGATGTTAACTCCGGATAATTATTAAGGAAGCACTGCACCACCAGGATCAAAGTGTGAGCCAGGCAAGGTATGAGTGTGAGTTTTGCACGGGCTATGGCTGCCACAAAATTACGTCCGTTATCACTGACTACATTGCCTGGCTCAAGATGTAGAGTGCCCAGCCATGACTCAGTTTGTCGCTGCAAGTAGTTGGCCAATACCTCTGCGGTATGTCTGTTGTCGCCCGAAGACATCATCTTTAACACAGCCTGCTGACGCTTACCACTAGCTGTTTCATAGTGGGACACCTCATGTGCAACACTGCCAGCTGCGGATGGAGTGCTCGTACGACTGCGCACTGTGGACGAGCTTTCGCTGATAGAGGAGGAGGATCGAAAGCCTACAGCAAACTGTTTCCTATACCATGGGCTAGGCAGCACTGTTCCACCGCCGCTGTCCCCAGTGGAGCCTGCATCCACCACATTAACCCAGTGCTCAGTAATGGACACGTAATGGCCCTGGCCATGCCTACTGGACCATGCATCTGTTGTGAGGTGCACCTTTCCACTCACTGACTGTTTTAGTGCATGGACAATGTGGTCATTCACATGCCGGTGGAGGGCAGGGATGGCTTTTCGAGAAAAGAAGTGCCGACTGGGTAGGTCATAGCGTGGGACAGCGTAGGCCATGAGCTCGCGGAAAGCTTCGCTTTCAACAAAACGGTAGGGCATCATCTCTAATGAGATTAGTTTGGCAATGTAGGCGTTCAAACACAGTGTACGCGAATGAGAGGATGAGTACTTTCTTGTCCTACTCAGAGTGTCTGGTAGGGTGAGCTGGACTGGAGAGCTGCATATGGGGGAAGTAGCGGTGGACTGGACAGAGTGAGAGGGGGTTGGTGATGGTATTGGTGGTGATGGCCTAGATTCAGTGTTGTGTTGCAAAACCATTGTGATTCCCTGAGTGCTTTGGCCTTGCGACGACACCTCAACATTTAGTGCTGGTGGTGTGCTTAACGGTGCCGGTGGTCTTACAGTAGGGGAAGCGATGGAGCGTTGCTGGCTACCTTCAGTCGGAGCAGGTGCACATGTGCTACCTGAGGTTTTGTAGTCCGTCCACGCTTGCAAGTGCATGTTGATTAAATGTCTAAGCATGCAACTGGTATTCAAATTTCTGAGATGTTTACCTCGGCTAAAGGTCCTTCTGCACATCTTACAGGTAACCTTTGACTCATCAGTAGGATTTTGGACAAAGAAGCGCCACACTGCACTCTTCCTACTATGGTATACATTTTCTGGCCTTGCACGCTGTGCTAAGTTGACCATCTGGCCAAGCTGTCCTGCAACTCTTTTAGTTTTTGGTCCACGTTTTTGGACAGCTACGGGCCTGCCAGATAACCGCTGCTGCAATGTCAATGCCTGCTGCGGATCCTTCTCCTTATCTGAGCTATTGCCAGCACCACCCTCCTCCCCCAATGGATGCTAATCCGGGTCAAGAACTGGGTCATCCATCACCTCCTCTTCTAAGTCATCGGCACCTTCCTCTTTACCTTCCTCTGTGTCATCGTGTAAGGTGGTATAGTATGCGGGAAGGGGCACCTGAGTTTCATCAGGGTCAGATTCTGGCTCAGTAGACAGCGAGGGCAATGTAGTGCTCTGGGTACATGTACCAGCAGAATCATCTAACAGTGGCTGTGCATCAGTGCACTCCATGTCAGATTCATCTTGGACTGGGGAATTCAGGATTTGACTGGATAACCCAGGCATGGTATGTGAAAAGAGCTCCATAGAGAAATTTGAAGTGTGGCCTGCCGCATCCTTAACTTTTGGTGGGGGTGAAGGACACAAGGAAAGGTCTTTTTCCTGACCAGAACCCTGCACTGATGACTCCGTGCTTGCAGGTTTCGAACGTTCAGAAGTGGAGGCAATAGAGCTGGTGGCTGTTTCAGCAATGTACGCCAAAACCTGTTCCTAATGCTCTGGCTTTAAGAGCGGTTTTCCTACTCCAAGAAAAGGGAACCTTACAGGCCTTCTTGGGCCAGACGATGACGCAGGCTCAACACCTCCTGCCTTAGCTGCTATTGTGCTTTTGCCAGAACCAGCCGATGCACCACCACCATCATTACCAGCTGCGCCCCCCTACCCATGACCGCGGCCTCTAGCACCATACTTCCTCATGTTTGGGAAAATGTACCAAAAATACCAGCAGAGAGATGGTACTGTATGAGGAGCGTTCAGCTGTGTAAGGTGTATTAAAAAAATTAAATCTACGTATATATTTTGTTAGTCAATTATGCTCTCCCAGTATGTATTTGACCATAATCCAACAAGCAGATATACGGAATTGTATCAGAAGTGTACAGCTGTATATGTTTTTATGTAACTAACAATCTCCCTATATTTATTTATGGAGTGTTACAAACACACGCTGACTCTGTATAGATGTGACTGTAATGCGAACGGCAGACATACAATACTGTTTGATAGAGTTGAGCGAAACGGGTCGGTCAATTTCAAAAGTCGCCGACTTTTGGCAAAGTCGGGTTTCATGAAACGAAACCCGACCCTAGGATAAGGTCGGCCACGAGGTCGGCGACTTACGCGCCAAAGTCGCGTTTCAAAAGTTTGTTTTGCGCTCTTTTTCAGCCAATCAGGATCCACGGACACTGTGAGCAACGTGATGACATAGGCACGGGTCACCACCATCTTTCAGAAGGGCATGCAAGTGATTGGCTTGCTTTGGTGGGCGTCACAGGGGGTATAAAAGGGCGTGCACGCTGACCGCCATCTTACTTCTGCCGATCTTAGCATAGGGAGAGGTTGCTGCTGATTCTGTAGGGAGAGCGTTAGGCAGGGAAGAAGAAAAAAAAACTGCTTCTGCTGCTAGCAATTGTGCCTGTACAACACACCAGTCACTGTGTGTGCAGTGCAAGGAGAGGCTATATTGTGGTGTATCAGTGGTGTTGGTTGTTGGGCTGCCTTCTAAGGCTTCCTGACAGCTGCATTGCTGTTTACCCACTGCTCTGCAAACTGCTTTTTTAAAAGCAATCCCAATTTTTTTTTTTTGTCCTGCTGAGGTACTGAGCGTGCATTTTTTCACACCATACAGCGGTGTACGCTCCTCACACAGTACCGTGTAACGGCTGTTATCACAGCCACAGTGAAGCTATCTGTGTCACTCTGTGAGAATAAGTCGAGGACATGTTCCGTTCTTACAGACCTGCACTCTAGGGAGATTCCTATTCTGCCCAATTCTACATACACCTTGTAGTTTGTGATACACTAGCCAATTTCTGCCTGTGACATAGCGCTCAGATATTCAGTGGGCCTCACACAATCCAAAAGTGTCCAGTGTCCACAAGTGTCTGCAGAAATTCAAAATCTCACTTATCCTCTAGTCACTTTGGTCACAGCTGTGCCATCGAGCCTGTGACATAGCGCTCAGATATTCAGTGGGCCTCACACAATCCAAAAGTGTCCAGTGTCTGCAGAAATTCAAAATCTCACTTATCCACTGTCCAGACTTATAGAAACATACAGGCCATTAACACCCAGAAACTTCTGAAGAACTTGCAGTCTTCATTGGCCCCTATCTCCTCCCTCTCATGTCCTGATTCTGCATTGAAGCTTTACAATGAAACACTTCAAAGTGCCCTGGATGAATTTGCACCCCCTATAAATAGAACACCACAACGCAGACGGCGACAACCCTGGCACACGGTGCAAACACGTTTCCTGCAGCGGTGCTCCAGGTGCGCCGAACGTCTGTGGAGAAAATCCAATCTACACGAAGATTTCATCCATTTTAAGTTTATGCTTAGAACATACAACACTGCCCTTCACCTCTCCAAACAAACCTATTTCAACACCCTCATCATCTCACTGTCCAATAACCCGAAACGTCTCTTTGACACTTTTCATTCTCTACTCAATCCAAGAGTACAGGCCCCAACCACGGAGCTCCGAGCTGACGATCTGGCCAATTACTTCAAAGAAAAAATTGACCAGATCCGACAGGAAATTATCTCCAAATCCCCTCATACCATGCACTGTCCTCCCTCCCCCACTGCATCTAACTCACTCTCTGATTTTGAACCAGTCACAGAAGAAGAAGTAAGCAGGCTCCTTGCATCTTCTCGCCCAACTACTTGCACCAGTGACCCATTTCCGTCACATCTCCTCCAGTCCCTTTCCCCTGCTGTCACCCCTCACCTAACTAAAATATTTAACCTCTCTCTCTCTTCTGGTATTTTTCCCTCCTCATTTAAGCATGCCATCATACATCCACTACTTAAAAAACCATCCCTCGACCAAAACTGTGCCGCTAACTATAGACCTGTCTCTAATCTTCCCTTCATCTCTAAACTCCTGGAACGCCTGGTCCACTCCCGTCTTATCCGATATCTCTCAGAAAACTCTCTTCTCGACCCTCTCCAATCCGGTTTCCGCTCTTTACACTCCACTGAAACTGCCCTCACTAAAGTCTCTAATGATCTGCTAACAGCTAAATCAAATGGTCATTACTCCATGCTAATTCTCTTGGATCTCTCTGCAGCATTCGACACTGTGGATCATCAGCTCCTCCTCACTATGCTCCATTCCATTGGCCTCAAGGACACCGTTCTCTCCTGGTTCTCCTCCTATCTCTCCGACCGCTCCTTTACTGTTTCTTTTGCCGGCTCCTCCTCCTCTCACCTTCCCCTTACTGTTGGGGTTCCTCAAGGATCGGTTCTAGGCCCCCTCCTCTTCTCCTTGTACACTGCCCCTATTGGTCAAACAATCAGTAGATTTGGTTTCCAGTACCATCTCTATGCTGATGACACCCAATTATACGCTTCTTCTCCTGACATCACGCCAGCCTTTCTAGAAAACACTGGCGATTGTCTAAACGCTGTGTCTAATATCATGTCCTCACTATATCTGAAACTCAACCTGTCAAAGACTGAACTCCTTGTGTTTCCTCCCGCTACTAATGTACCTACACCCGACATTGCCATTTCCGTGTGTGGTTCCACTATTACTCCCCAGCAACATGCCCGCTGTCTTGGGGTCATACTTGATTCCGAGCTTTCCTTTGCCCCCCACATTCGATCACTGGCTCGCTCTTGTCATCTGCACCTCAAAAACATTTCTAGAATTCGACCTTTTCTTACTTTTGACTCTGCAAAAACTCTTACTGTTTCTCTTATTCATTCTCGTCTCGACTATTGTAACTCTCTTCTAATCGGTCTCCCTCTTACCAAACTCTCCCCTCTCCAATCTGTCTTGAATGCTGCAGCCAGGATCATATTCCTCACCAATCGTTACACCGATGCCTCTACCTTGTGCCAGTCATTACACTGGCTACCCATCCACTCCAGAATTCAGTATAAACTTATTACCCTCACCCACAAAGCCCTCCATGGCTCAGCACCACCCTACATCTCCTCCCTTGTTTCAGTATACCACCCTACCCGCGCCCTCCGTTCTGCTGATGACCTGAGGTTAGTATCCTCAATAGTCAGAACCTCCCACTCCCGTCTCCAAGACTTTACACGTGCCGCGCCAATTCTTTGGAATGCACTTCCCAGGTCAATACGATTAGTCCCCAATCCCCACAATTTTAAGCGTGTCCTGAAAACGCATTTATTCAGACTGGCCTATCGCCTCAACACATTAACCTAACCTATCCCTGTGTGGCAGAGCCAAAAGTTTTACCATAACCAGGTTCCCAGCATCATGTTCCCACATGCTTTATGCATCCATTAGCCCTCTGTGTCTGTACTGTTACACACTTAACATTATGGCTGGTCCATACAATCAGGGCAACTGTTACCACCCACCTTTCGTGTCTACCTCTTTCCTCATAGACTGTAAGCTTGCGAGCAGGGCCCTCACTCCTCTTGGTATTTGTTATAATCTACTGTATGTGATTATTGTTATGCTGTAATGTCTATTGTCTGTACAAATCCCCTCTGAAACGTAAAGTGCTGCGGAATATGTCGGCGCTATAAAAATAAAATTTATTATTATTATTATCCTCTAGTCACTTTGGTCACAGCTGTGCCATCGAGCCTGTGACATAGCGCTCAGATATTCAGTGGGCCTCACACAATCCAAGAGTGTCCAGTGTCTGCAGAAATTCAAAATCTCACTTATCCTCTAGTCACTTTGGTCACAGCTATGCCATCGAGCCTGTGACATAGCGCTCAGATATTCAGTGGGCCTCACACAATCCAAAAGTGTCCAGTGTCTGCAGAAATTCAAAATCTCACTTATCCTCTAGTCACTTTGGTCACAGCTGTGCCATCGAGCCTGTGACATAGCGCTCAGATATTCAGTGGGCCTCACACAATCCAAGAGTGTCCAGTGTCTACAGAAATTCAAAATCTCACTTATCCTCTAATCACTTTGGTCACAGCTGTGCCATCGAGCCTGTGACATAGCGCTCAGATATTCAGTGGGCCTCACACAATCCAAAAGTGTCCAATGTCCACAAGTGTCTGCAGAAATTCAAAATCTCACTTATCCTCTAGTCACTTTGGTCACAGCTGTGCCATCGAGCCTGTGACATAGCGCTCAGATATTCAGTGGGCCTCACACAATCCAAAAGTGTCCAGTGTCTGCAGAAATTCAAAATCTCACTTATCCTCTAGTCACTTTGGTCACAGCTGTGCCATCGAGCCTGTGACATAGCGCTCAGATATTCAGTTGGCCTCACACAATCCAAAAGTGTCCAGTGTCCACTAGTGTGAGCAGAAATTCAAAATCTCACTTATCCTCTAGTCACTTTGGTCACAGCTGTGCCATCGAGCCTGTGACATAGCGCTCAGATATTCAGTGGGCCTCACACAATCCAAAAGTGTCCAGTGTCTGCAGAAATTCAAAATCTCCCTTATCCTCTAGTCACTTTGGTCATAGCTGTGCCATCGAGCCTGTGACATAGCGCTCAGATATTCAGTGGGCCTCACACAATCCAAAAGTGTCCAGTGTCCAGTGTCCACAAGTGTCTGCAGAAATTCAAAATCTCACTTATCCTCTAGTCACTTTGGTCACAGCTGTGCCATCGAGCCTGTGACATAGCGCTCAGATATTCAGTGGGCCTCACACAATCCAAAAGTGTCCAGTGTCCACTAGTGTGAGCAGAAATTCAAAATCTCACTTATCCTCTAGTCACTTTGGTCACAGCTGTGCCATCGAGCCTGTGACATAGCGCTCAGATATTCAGTGGGCCTCACACAATCCAAAAGTGTCCAGTGTCCACAAGTGTCTGCAGAAATTCAAAATCTCACTTATCCTCTAGTCACT
Organism: Dendrobates tinctorius; assembly: GCF_039654945.1. Classification (NCBI taxonomy): domain Eukaryota; kingdom Metazoa; phylum Chordata; class Amphibia; order Anura; family Dendrobatidae; genus Dendrobates; species Dendrobates tinctorius. The sequence goes on along the minus strand of NW_027361713.1, from coordinate 5,770,222 downwards.
TTGGTCACAGCTGTGCCATCGAGCCTGTGACATAGCGCTCAGATATTCAGTGGGCCTCACACAATCCAAAAGTGTCCAGTGTCCACTAGTGTTAGCAGAAATTCAAAATCTCCCCTGTCCTATAGACACCTTGTACCTTGTTTTACATTACTATATAGTTTGTTGGATTTTGTCTACATTTCTACCAAAAATGAGGAAGGCTGGTGGAAGAGGCCGTGGAATTGGGCGGGGGTTGGCAGCTGGTAATGATGGTGTTGGTGGTGGATCTGATGGTAGTGGCAAGAGCAAAATAGGACCGAATGCAGGAGGTGTTGAGCCTGCGTCATCGTCTGGCTCCATAAGGCTTCGAAGGCTTAGTTTTCTAGGAGTTGGCAAACCGCTTTTAATGCCAGAGCATCAGGAAAAAGTTTTGTCTTACATTGCTGACTCAGCCTCCAGCTCTATCGCCTCCTCTTCTTCAGTTGTAAAAAGTAAAAGCACTGAGTCGTCATTGGAGGCTCATGTTCATGAACCAGACCTTTCCTTGTGTCCTTCACCCCAACCAAGATTGAAGGATGACGCAGGCCATACTACTGATTACTCCATGGAGCTGTTTTCACATACCATGCCTGGATTATCAAGTCAAATGGTGAATTACCCAGGCCAAGATGAATCTGACATGGAGTGCACTGATGCACAGCCGCTGATGGATAATTCTGCTGGTACATTCACTCAGAGCACTACATTGTCCTCGCAGTGTACAGAGCCAGATTCTGACCCTGATGAGACTCAGGTGCCCCTTCCCGCACACTATACCACCATACACGGTGACACAGAGGAAGGTGCACATGACATTGAAGAGGAGGTGATGGATGACCCAGTTGTTGACCCAGATTGGCATCCATTGGGGGAAGAGGGTGCTGCTTCCAATAGCTCAGATGAGGAGCATCCACAGCAGACATCGACATCGCAACAGCTGTTATCTGGCAGGCCCGGAGCACTCCAAAGACAGGTTCCAAAAATCAAAAGAGTTGCTGGACAAAGCTGTCCAGCTTTTTTGTTCAAAAAAGTGCCACACTGCACTCTTCCTACTTTGGCAGACATTTTGCGGCCTAGCACGCTGTGATGTTTTGACCCTCTGGACAAGCGTCCAGAGGGTCAAAACATCACAGCGTGCTAGGCCGCAAAATGTCTGCCAAAGTAGGAAGAGTGCAGTGTGGCACTTTTTTGAACAAAATCCTCATGATCAGGCCAAGGTTATCTGTAAGAAGTGCGCAAAGACCTTTAGCCGAGGGAAAAATCTGAAAAATTTGAATACCAGTTGCATGCTTAGACATTTAACCACCATGCACTTGCAAGCGTGGACACAACACCAAACCTCAAGTGCCACATGTGCAACTGATCACAACGAAGGTAGTCAGCAACGCTACATTGTTTCCCCCACTGTAAGCCCACCGGTTAGCACAGCAGCAAATGTTGAGGTGTCATTGCAAGGCCACAGCAGTCAGGGAATCCCACTGTTATATCAACTTCGGATTCAAAAAAAGGAAACTTTTATGGATTAAACGTGCGCTGCCAGACCATCACTCCTCACAAGTTGTGTGCTTAATACATTTATTTCCCTACGCGTTTCAAAGTTCAAAAACTTCTTCTTCAGGGGATGATATGTACAGACAGGTATAGACAACGCCGGTGGTCTGTGCATTGATTATTGTTCCCGTCAGACTCCGTTCTTTCTGGTTCTGTTTCTTTTACGTTCACAATCTTTTTCCCTTTGTTCTTCTTTTCTTTTCTTTCTTCTTTTCATTTTTAATCACCTGGAAATATATTAAAAGAATTAATTTGTTGTAACTAATAAGCTTTTAATAGCCTTTGACATCGTAATGCTGATGACCTCTGACTTTTTTCTCCTTCGCAACATGTGACTTTTGGCGCCAATTTTTGAACTGTTTATATATAAAACCGGCGTTGTCTATACCTGTCTGTACATATCATCCCCTGAAGAAGAAGTTTTTGAACTTTGAAACGCGTAGGGAAATAAATGTATTAAGCACACAACTTGTGAGGAGTGATGGTCTGGCAGCGCACGTTTAATCCATAAAAGTTTCCTTTTTTTGAATCCGAAGTTTTATGGCCACAGCGTGGTCATTTGGATGTGCAGCAAACCAACCTTGTTTCCTTCATGCCTGATACTCTCCTGCAGAGGGTGAGTATAACTAATTGTTCTATATATTTCTGTTTTCTCGGGTAAGACCCTATTGCGCTCTTTTTCTTTCAGCTTCTATTACTGTTATATCAACGAAAGACTGATTCTAGGCCATCAGAAAGAACACCAACTCCATCACCATCATCAACCCTCTCTCAGTCCGCCCTGTCCACCGCTACTTCCACCATATGCAGCTCTCAAGTCCAGCTCACCCTCCCAGACACTATGAGTAGGTCAAGAAAGTACTCAGTCTCTCATCCGCGTACACTGGGTTTGAACGCCCACATTGCCAAACTAATCTCGTTTGAGATGATGCCCTTTCGGTTGGTGGAAAGCGCGAACTCATGGCCTATGCAGTACCACGCTATGACCTACCCAGTCGCCACTTCTTCTCTCGCAAAGCCATCCCAGCCCTCCACCATCATGTGAAAGACCGCATTGTCCATGCACTAAAGCAGTAAGTGAGCGGAAAGGTGCACCTCACAACTGATGCATGGTCCAGTCGGCATGGCCAGGGCCGTTACGTGTCCATCACTGCGCACTGGGTTAATGTGGTGGATGCAGGGTCCACAGGGGACAGCGGTGGTGGGACAGTGCTGCCTAGCCAACGGTATAGGAAACAGTTGGCTGTAGGCGTTCGACCCTCCTCCTCCTCCTCCAGAAGCGAAAGCTCGTCCACAGAGCGCAGTCATACGAGCACTCCATCTGCAGCTGCCACTGTTGCACACGAGGTGTCCCCCTATCGAGCAGCTAGTGGAAAGCGTCAGCAGGCTGTGTTGCAGATGAAGTGTTTGGGCGACAGACACACCGCCGAGGTGCTGGCCGAGTACTTGAAGCGACAAACTGAGTCATGGCTGGGCAGTGTACATCTTGAGGCAGGCAAGGTAGTTAGTGATAACGGCCGTAATTTTGTGGCAGCCATAGCCCTTTCAAAACTCAGCCACATACCTTGCTTGGCTCACACCTTGAACCTGGTGGTGCAGTGCTTCCTCAAAAATTATCCGGAGTTAACAGCCCTGCTCCAGAAGGTGCGAAGACTGTGCGCGCACATCCGCCGGTCGCCTGTACACTCCGTTCGTATGCAGAAGCTGCAGCGATTGCTCCACCTTCCCAACCACCTCCTCATTATCGACATTGCAACAAGGTGGAACTCCACCCTGCACATGGTGGAGCGGCTGTGCGAGCAGAGGCAGGGCATAATGCATTTGTGGGAAGATACACGGCCAGGCACTTTGAGAGCAGACATGGAGTTGACAGGTGTGCAGTGGTCGAAGCTGAAAGACCTCTGTAAAGTCCTTCAGTGTTTTGAGGAATGCACACGGCTGGTAAGCGCAGACGAAGCCATCCTAAGCATGAGCATCCCACTTATGCGTCTGCTCATGCAAACTTTGACGCACCTTAAGGAGCAGGCGTCTGCAGCCAATGTTGATGAGGAGGAAGAGGTGGAGGGAATCCTTGATGACATTCAGCCATTGTCTGCTCAGGGACCTCTCCTGGACGAGGTGGAGAAAGAAGAGGAGGAGGAGGAGGAGGATGATGGGGATGATTACTTAGGGGAGGAGGATGCATCTCGTGGGGCAAGTGAAAATGTTGGCGTGGCAAGGTCTGGTACAGGGTTTGTGCGTGACTGGAGGGATGTGGATTTGCCAGAAAGTGCTCCTCCAACCAGCACTCGCAGTGCATCATTGACACCGGGAACATTGGCCCACATGTCAGATTATGCCTTGCAGATCCTAAAAAGGGACCCCCGCATTGCCAAAATGATGAACGATGACGACTACTTGAGGCATTCCCAGCACACAGCAGCGGTGATGGTTCTCACACGAGCCGTACGGGCCGGGGGCAGTTTGGCAGAGGTGTTCGTGGTGCACACAGCAGAAGTGGCGTTGGAGACAGGGGTTTCATGACAATGTTGTGGACTGATTTTTCAAGTACCGCTCACACAACTGGTAATACTGCATCGATGGAAAGTGACAGGAGACAGCAGTTGTCAACTATGGTTACAAACTACTTTTCCTCCCATATCGATGTTCTCCCACACAGGTCATTCCCCTTTGACTATTGGGCCGCTAAACTGGACACCTGGCCTGAATTGGCACAATATGCCTTACAGGAGCTCGCTTGCCCAGCTGCAAGTGTGCTATCGGAAACAGTCTTCAGTGCAGCTGGATCAATCCTGACAGAAAAAAGGACCCGTCTGTCAACCCAAAATGTGGATGATCTAACCTTCATTAAAATGAACCATGCATGGGTTTCCAAGGATTTTGTCCCACCTTCCCCTGATGACACATAGGGTGACAGAAAAATGGCTTGCTTTGGTCCACCTCTTCCTGGGACTTGACCTATTTCGCCTTTTGCATCAGCTGAATGTCCAACATCAACATATGCCACTTTCAAAAACTCCCTAACTGTGCTGCCTCTCCCCCCATGGCCGGGGTCACCACCTAGCGCACGACACCGTGCGAGTGCCGTTGCCCTGGACAGGTGGGTAGGCCGACTCTTGGGCGCGGGCACTGGCACAGGGTCCCTCATAGTGCAATCAAGTGTCTCTGACGGTGGTGGTGCACACCCGCCGTCAGACACACTGCCGTACTATGAGGGGCCCAGTGCCAGTACCGACGCCCACGAGTGGGCCCCTCTTGCTTGGGCAGGGCCCCAGCATTTGCAATCTTTTCCTCTCCCTGCTCCTCCGCTGTGTAGTCTGGGTCGTCAAATCCATACTGTGCCTGACACCATTTGAGCCTGCCTCCTGATGTATAGACATATATTTTGAATGTGTACGCTATCCATACATGTTATCTGGGGATACGGTACCCTTTCTATCCTTTGTGCAGTCACGTGCAATCCATACTGGGCCTAACACCGTCTGAGCCTGCCTCCTGATGTATAGACATATATTTTGAATGTGTACGCTATCCATACATGTTATCTGGGGATACGGTACCCTTTCTAACCTTTGTGCAATCACGTGCAATCCATACTGGGCCTAACACCGTCTGAGCCTGCCTCCTGATGTATAGACATATATTTTGAATGTGTACGCTATCCATACATGTTATCTGGGGATACGGTACCCTTTCTAACCTTTGTGCAATCACGTGCAATCCATACTGGGCTTAACACCGTCTGAGCCTGCCTCCTGATGTATAGACATATATTTTGAATGTGTACGCTATCCATACATGTTATCTGGGGATACGGTACCCTTTCTCACCTTTGTGCAATCACGTGTAATCCATACTGGGCGTGAGAACGGCTGGCGAGCTGTTAAGCAAGCTACAGCACCTGTGGTTTGCACACGTAAGTTTTTCATTTTTTCAGGAATGACGGTTAGGCCTAATTCCGGAACTGCGGTTGACCTGCACTTACTGGGAAATCATTGTTCGCGGGTAATAATTGTAATCAGTGATCCCCATCACTATCGTTGTTCAGCGGGTTATCTGCACCTGTAAGCGACAAACGCTGGCCTTTTCAGTGTAGCGCACATGCAGCCACGGACATGTAAGGGCATGACACACCAGTTATTGGCCAATCTCATGTGCCAGAGCCTCACATGTCCCTCTAGTAAGCCGGACTCAGACTACGGGGCATGACGGAGTCTCGTTCGTTAACGGAATTAAGCTTGCAATGTGTGCATCTGTTCTGTAGCTGGCATGGTTGAGGTTTCCCAGGTGGAGTCGAATTTAACCGTAGGCTCCACTCCTGGTGGTGCCCTTCTGGACATTCCTTTAAGGTTCAGCTTTGCAACCATACTGCCCACGTAAAACAAACACTTTGCCTTCAGGAACGCTGTTTGGAGGGTCATGACTCGTGGGAATAACGCCGCCCAATCAGTTAACCTGCTAGAGAGATCGTTCGTTGCTCCCAAGTATGACATCACACTCCCTAGGAGGAAGGTAATGCCACTGTGGCGACCATACTCCTGGGGGCGACACAAGTGCACTGATGCCCAGCCACTGCTTGATGAATCTGCTGGTACATTGACCCAGACCACTACATTCCCCTCGCACGCTACACGGCCTGAATCTGACCCTGATGAAACTCAGGTTACCCTTCCCATATACAGTTCCATCTTACACGGTGACAAAGAGGAAGCTGCAGATGAAAGTGCAGGTTCGGCCCACCCGCCATCAGACACACCACCGTACTATCAGGGGCCCTGTGCCAGTGCCGTCGCCAACGAGTGCGCCCCCCCTGCTTGCTCAGGATCACAGCACTTGCAAAGTTGAAATACTGTGCAGTGAGATGGAAGATGGGGACGACGAGGAGTCCAGACAAGTACAGGGATTCCCTAGCGAGGAGACTTATTTGATTGTTTTCAATGTTGGGACAGAAATTTTTGGGGAGCACTATACTCTGGAGAATGATAGATGGGGCCCACCATACACTGGAACATTCCAAAGGTGGACATCAGACACTGGAGCAGCATTTACAGGGCCCATTATACACTATAGCATTAGAAATGGGGCCCATTATGTTTGGAGCATTATTTGGGCCCATAAGACAGTGGAGCTTCATCCATGGGGACCAACATATACTGTAGCATTATGTGGAGCTCATCATATACTGTTTCAAACATTATATGGGACCAATGATTCTGTATGGAGAAATAGATGGGCCTCGTCATGAGATGTAAAAAGTGAAGTATTTTTCATTGTACTATACCGCTATTTCTCTGCCGTATCGGAGCATGATGAGTTGTGGTATGTGTTAAAGGGGCGCTCTTTCGCCCAGGGCACATGAAAACCTGGAGCCAGCCCTCCCCCCCCACAACTGTAGCCAAATAACCCCCATTTTTCAGTGCGTAACTTGTATTATGAAGTTAATTAAGGTTGACAAGCTTAAGTAAGAAGAATTGATGCTTTTGGCATTCAAATGGGCACTGTTGGTGTGTTTCCTGTCCTCCTCTCACTGCCGACTTTTATTCCCCATTGACTTACATTGGGTTTCGTGTTTCGGGACGACCCCAACTTTTCCCTATAATCGGACGATCTTGCTCGACCCGACTTTTGGAAAAGTCGGGTTTCACGAAACGAAACGCGACCCTAAAAAGCCAAAAGTCGCTCAACTCTACTGTTTGAGAATCGGACAGCTCTATACCGTGTCTGTATGGAAAATGATCAATCTCCCTCTATTTTTATACGGAGTGACACACGCTGTCTCTGTATAGTTTTGGCCGTGATCAAACAGCAGATATACGAAACTGTTTGAAAAGTGGACAGCTCTATAAAGTGTAGGTCTGGAAAAATGGAAAATCTCCTCGGTTTGTTTTTCCAGAGTCACACACAGATAGTTTGTTTTTCCAGAGTCACACACATATAGCTTGTATTTGTCCGTGATACCAGCCGGTACACGGTAATATGTGAGGAGCGTACACCGCTATATGGTGTCTGTATGGAAAATTGTCAATCTCCGTCTATTTTTATACGGAGTGACACACGCTGTCTCTGTATGGTTTTGACCATGATCAAACAGCAGATATACGAAACTGTTTGAAAAGCGGACAGTTCTATAAAGTGTAGGTCTGGAAAAATGGAAAATCTCAGTTTGTTTTTCCAGAGTCACACACAGATAGCTTGAATTTGTCTGTTATACTAGCCGGTACACAGTAGTGTGTGAGGAGCGTACACCGCTATACAGTGTCTGTATGGAAAATTGTCAATCTCCGTCTATTTTTATATGGAGTGTGAGGTGCCAAGGGGAGAGGTACTAGAAAACAGGTATATTTCTCCCCGTTTCATTTCATATGTCTCCCTGTACTGATGATGAAGCCAGTTTATTTCACTGTAATCCAGTCCTGGTTTCCTTAGTGATCAGCATGGAAAGGACTGGTAGTTTGCCCTCCACTTATTCAATCCAGGTTTTGGTTTCCTGACTGGTCCAGCTGATGTAATCAGGAGGAGCTGGGAGCTCTCAGTCTATCTCGTCTGCTGAGCTGGGAGCTGACACAGTAAGATTACATGGACTTGTTTGCTGTTATATAGGTTTATTTTGTAGTTAGCCTGCTATTGTTAGTTAGTGGCCAGACGGCCTTAGATGTTTTATTTCATGTTTGGCATGTGTAACATTGAATAACAAGTGTGCACAATAAATATGCCGTGTCCATATTCATGTGGAACTTGCTAGTCTGCTGAAGTGACTTCATAGCCACACGCTTGTGCCAAAGCAAAGATCCCAGCTGAGCTATCTATTCCCCACAAATGGTGTTTTGAATGCGGGCAACTGTGGCTGCTGGACTATGACTGCAGAGAAAACGCTGTGTATGTCCTGGCTGAAAGCTTCTGCGCTTTTGAAGAGCCAAGAGTCCAGTAATATGGAGGAACTAGTGAAGCAGTTATTGTAAGCAAATGTGCAACAACAGCAGACTAATACTTGCTTCCAGAAGGCTCTGGAGCAGCAACACCAGATGCAGCAAGAGCAGTTGGAGGCAATAAAACAGGCCTTGGTTCGGCAACCCCGAGATGAGGGAGACCGTGCACAAAGCGCTGCTAGTGCGCAGAAAGCCGTACAGAAGACTTTGCTTAAAATGACCGCAGACGATGATGTGTTTGAACATATTGCAGAACGTGAGCACTTACCGCTGGACAGATGGGCTGAGGTAGTTGCTCCATTTCTGAGCGGAGATCCACAAAAGGCCTATTACGATCTGAGTGGAGTGGATGCTATGGACTATATCAAACTCAAAGGCGAAATCCTGGCAAGGCTGGGAGTAAAACACGTATGTACGCGCACAGAGGGTGCATTTATGGAATTTTGTGGAGCATCAGCCAGCCCGCTCACAAATGCATGATCTCTTCCATCTAGTAAAAAAATGGCTGCAACCAGAGCCTTTGACGTCCGCATAGATGGTGGAGCGTGTTGTTCTAGACAAGTACCTGCGGTGCTTACCCGCTAAGATCCAGAGGTGGGTTGGACAGGGTGACCCAACTACCGCTGACCAGTTGGTGAATATGGTCGAACGCTATAATGCTTCTGAAAGCCTACTCCAAGGGACGTTAGCACCCCACTGGCTCCCCAAGAAATCGCTGGAGAGTCCTGCGAAACCTACTTCATCTTCAAAAGAAGAGAACGTCACAATGAAGGGTAGCAGACCTACAAAGGACTATGGAGGTGGTACGGGCTTACATCAAGCCAGCAGACCTCGTCTGGGATCTCCATCGAGGAGACAAGGGCCTATACAATGTTGGCGATGTCGCGGGCTTGGCCATGTAGCAGCTAACTGCCCAATGACTACAGAGCCAATGGACTGTAACGCTATGAGGCGTCTTTCGTTATATGTGCAGTCAGTCTGTGTGGCGGAGACCCTCACAGGAAATGAACAACACATGTGCCACGTCGAGGTTGACGGTTATAGTGTGAATGCTGTCTTGGATTCCGGCAGTCAAGTAACTTTGGTACATGCCAGTTTGGTGGACTCTAGCGCCCTAACAAACTTAACAGTGGGCATTAGTTGCATCCATGGGGATACTAAGAACTACCCCACTGCCTGGGTTACTCTTGCCACGCCAGTAGGGACCAAAAGACATCAGGCGGCAGTCATAAAGTCTATGGGACACAGTGTAATCCTGGGGAGAGACTTTCCCTTATTTTGGGACTTGTGGAACTTCAAAAGTGGCATGAACCCTCTAGTTGAAGACGGTACTCCGGAGCAAGCCCCTGAACCATTGCAGCAAGACGACGGAGAACCCATCTCAGAGGAAGTACTAGAATCTGCGGACTCTCCTCTGGCTGTGTATGCAGGCGAGGCAGACCAGCTAGAGGATGTTTTAGAAATGCCTGATCTTGAGCTGGCCCGTGGTAAGTTCGGGACCGCTCAGCACCAGGATCCTACTCTAGCAAGGGCGTGGGAAAACATAAAGGTCTCCGAGGGAAGACCATTGTACCCAGGGGCTCAAAACGAGTTCCCACACGTGGCGGTACAGCAGGATATGTTGTATCACATAGACAAGGTGCGAGGGGTGGTGGTAGAACAACTAGTGGTACCTAAGTCCTTTCGCCAGGTAGTTTTGGAGTTGGCACATAAACATCCCTTGGGAGGACACCTGGCGGTAGAAAAGACAAAACACCGTATTCTGCAATGTTTCTTTTGGCCGGGTCTAGTGGGAGACGTGACCCAGTACTGTCAGTCATGTCCTACGTGTCAATTGACCGCACCTATGTCACATTTTAGAAGCCCCTTAGTGCCCTTACCAATAATAGAGGTGCCCTTCGAGAGGATAGCAATGGATATAGTCGGTCCATTAGTTTAATCTGCCAGGGGTCATCAGTACATTTTGGTAGTATTGCATTACGCCACGCATTATCCCGAAGCAATGCCCTTGCGGAATGCCAATGCGAAATCAATTTCAAAGGAGCTGGTTAATATGTTTTCCCGCACCGGCATTCCGAAAGAGATACTTACGGATCAAGGGATCCCCTTTATGTCTCGTATACTTAAGGATTTATGTAAACTACTAAAAAATCTCCCATTTGCGTACCTCAGTATATCACCCTCAGACTGACGGTTTGGTGGAGCGCTTTAACAAAACCTTAAAGGGAATGTTGAAAAGGGTGGTGGATAAGGACGGGAGAGATTGGGATGCCCTACTACCATACCTCCTGTTCGCTATACGTGAGGTACCCCAATCCTCCACAGGCTGTTCACCTTTTGAGTTGGTTTATGGGCGGTGTCCTAGAGGCCTGTTAGATATTGCCAAGGAGACTTGGGAACAAGAGGTGACTCCTTATCGCAGTGTAATTGAACACATAACACTTATGCAGGACCGAATTGCAGCAGTTATGCCAATAGTTAAAGAGTGTTTAGAGTGCGCACAACATGCCCAAAGCACGGTATACAACCGAGCGGCAAAAACACGAGTCTTTCAACCCGGAGACAGGGTGTTGGTATTGGTGCCTACCGTAGAGAATAAATTTCTTGCGAAATGGCAGGGACCATACGAAGTGCTGGAACGAATAGGTGAAGTAAATTATAAGATACACCAACCAGACAAGAGAAAGCCCGAACAAATATACCACATAAACTTGCTTAAGGCCTGGCGGGACAGGGAGAGTCTGGTGGCAGGAGCTGCCCTTGAGGATGGGCCTCGAGGGGCACCACCTTCTAAGGTAAAGGACCCCCAGGTAGCTCCGCCAGAAGTGGGTATTGCAGACACGCTATCCGAAAGCCAAAAACGACAGACCAGGGAGTTCATACAGAGGAACGCAGATATTTTCTCAGAACTTCCTGGCCGGACTCACCTAATTAAACATGACATTGTTACTGATCCACAGGCGCGGGTACGGCTAAAACCATATCGAATTCCGGAGGCTCGGAGACAAGCCATTGCCCGGGAAGTGAAGAAGATGTTAGAGCTCGGGGTCATTGAGGAGTCCCGGAGTGATTGGGCTAGCCCTATCGTACTGGTGCCCAAACCCGATGGGACTATCCGATTTTGTAACGATTTTCGGAAAGTAAATGAAGTATCGAAATTCGATGCCTACCCGATGCCAAGAGTCGATGAACTGATAGAGAGACTGGGTTCGGCCAGGTACATATCCACTATTGACTTAACAAAAGGTTATTGGCAGATTCCCCTCACGGAATCAGCCAAAGAGAAAACTGCCTTTGTTACGCCCCAGGGATTATTCCAGTACCGAAATATGCCATTTGGGTTGCATGGTGCCGCAGCCACCTTCCAACGTCTAATGGATATTGTCCTAAAACCCCATGGCCAGTATGCATCCGCGTACTTGGAGGAAATCATTATCTTTAGTGATGACTGGGACACGCATTTGTCAAAAGTACAAGCCATCTTAAATTCCCTAAAAACAGCTGGGTTGACTGCGAATCCCAAGAAATATACGTTGGGATTGGAAGAGGCTCGCTATCTGGGATATAGCATAGGGAGAGGCATCGTGAAGCCTCAAGCCAATAAAGTGGACGCTATTCAAAATTGGCCACGACCGGTAACCAAAAAACAGGTTGGAGCTTTTTTAGGGATCGTTGGTTATTATAGGCAGTTCATCAAACATTTTGCGACCATCGCAGCTCCTCTCACAGATCTTACTAAGGGGTCGAAATCTGTCACAATAAAGTGGAACGCAGAAGCAGAGGAGGCCTTTCAGCGATTTAAAACAGTCCTCTGTGACCAACCAGTGTTGGTTGCACCAGACTTTAAACGGGAGTTTATTGTCCAAACGGATGCCTCTGGGGTGGGCCTCGGCACGGTTTTGTCTCAAGAAGTAAATGGCGAGGAACACCCAGTGGCCTATCTAAGCAGAAAGCTTACGAGAGCAGAAAAGAACTACAGTGTAGTTGAGCGGGAAGCCCTGGCTGTGAAATGGGCCCTGTGCACCTTGCGCTATTATTTACTAGGTCTCCAGTTTAGACTAGTGACGGACCATTCGCCCCTAACGTGGATGTCCCGGGCAAAAGAAGGCAATGCGAGGGTGACACGCTGGTTCTTAGCATTACAAGGGTTTAAATTTTCCGTTGAGCACAGGGCAGGCACAGCGCGCAGAAATGCAGATGCGTTGTCTAGAACGCACTGCTTGGTGACTCGTCGTGTCCGACCCCACGGGCTCGAACAGAGGAGGGGGGTGTGTGAGGTGTACATAAAAATCCCCTTAAAACACAATTTTATTAATAATCATAAAAACACACCTTCCCAGTGACGTTGAAAAAATGTCAAAAAATAAACCTAGTATAAGGTGCTGCATAGCCCTACATTACGGCCTAACTGATACCTTCCTATCCGTGGAGGTTGGCACCCTAATAGTGGGTCACATGATATCATGATGTGGTAAATGTTTTTATTGCTGTATTATCTGTTTGGTCTGCATAAGTCCTAGGGCATTCTGATCTTTTCATTACTGTTCTATCTTGGAAATTGTTTTCCCCTCTGTGATACTAGGGATCACTAGGGAAGTGAGGGATAGTCCTCGTTGAGTGGGGGCGCCAATATCGTACTATTAGGGTGCCAACCTCCACGGATAGGAAGGTATCAGTTAGGCCGTAATGTAGGGCTATGCAGCACCTTATACTAGGTTTATTTTTTGACATTTTTTCAACGTCACTGGGAAGGTGTGTTTTTATGATTATTAATAAAATTGTGTTTTAAGGGGATTTTTATGTACACTAAGTCTTTTCCAATCTCCATGAATTAGTGATTTTTTCTGGGGTGTGTGAGGTGCCAAGGGGAGAGGTATTAGAAAACAGGTGTATTTCTCCCCGTTTCATTTCACATGTCTCCCTGTACTGATCATGATGCCAGTTTATTTCACTGTAATCCAGTCCTGGTTTCCTTAGTGATCAGCATGGAAAGGACTGGTAGTTTCCCCTCCACTTATTCAATCCAGGTTTTGGTTTCCTGACTGGTCCAGCTGATATAATCAGGAGGAGCTGGGAGCTCTCAGTCTATCTCGTCTGCTGAGCTGGGAGCTGACACAGTAAGATTACATGGACTTGTTTGCTGTTATATAGGTTTATTTTGTAGATAGCCTGCTATTGTTAGTTAGTGGCCAGACGGCCTTAGATGTTTTATTTCATGTTTGGCATGTGTAACATTGAATAACAAGTGTGCACAATAAATATGCCGTGTCCATATTCATGTGGAACTTGCTAGTCTGCTGAAGTGACTTCATAGCCACACGCTTGTGCCAAAGCAAAGATCCCAGCTGAGCTATCTATTCCCCACAGGAGTGACACACGCTGTCTCTGTATAGTTTTGACCGTTATCAAACAGCAGATATACGAAACTGTTTGAAAAGCGGACAGTTCTATAAAGTGTAGGTCTGGAACAATGGAAATTCTCCTCGGTTTGTTTTTCCAGAGTCACACACAGATAGCTTGTATTTGTCTGTGATACCAGCCAGTACATGGTGGTGTGTGAGGAGCGTTCACCGCTATACGATGTGTGAAAAAATGAACGCTCGGTAACTCACCAGAGCAAAATAATGAAAGTTGGAGTGCTTTGAAAAAAGCAGTTTGAACACCAGTGTGCACACAGCAATGCAGCTAGCAGGTAGCCTTAAAAGGCAGCCTAATCACCACCAGTGCTGCTGCACACAACAAAAATCCTCCCCTTTCACTGCACACTAACTGTACAGTGAAAAGCGCTATCAGCAGAAGCAATTTTTTTTTCTTCTTCCCTGCCTAACACTCTCCCTTATTCAGAATCAGCAGCAGCACCTCTCCCTATTCTAAGATCGGCAGAAGTAAGATGGCGGTCGGCGGTCATGGCCTTTTATAGCCACTGTGACACCATACAAAGCCAGCCAATCACTTCAATGCCCTTCTCTAAGATGCTGGTGGCCGCTGCCCATGTCATCGCGTTGCCCACAGTGTGCATCCTCCATCATTGGCTGAGAAAAGGCGCTGGAAGCTTTATTTGAAACGCGACTTTGGTGCTCGGCGACCTCATGGCCGACCTCACGCTATGGTCGGTTTTCGATCGGCGAAACCTGACTTTAGCTAAAGTCGACGATTTTTTAATTTGACCGACCCATTTCGCTCAACTCTAATAGATATATATCCATAGGAATATATATGTATGCATACATCTACAGTATGTCTGTGAGTATGTATGTGTATATGTAGGTGTGTGTATATGTGTGTAGATGTGTATGTATGGGAATATGCATGTGTATATGGATGTATCTGTATACATTTGAGTATACATAGGTATATACGGGCCCTTACTACAGAAACAATGAGAAACAAAGCTTTAGCTAAGTCAAAAACACAGTTTATTACACAAATCAATGCAAAAATCAAAGTACTGTAACTACAGTATGTCAGTAGTAGTCCACTATTAGTTCTGATGCTGCCAATTAACAGCACCAGGACCGTTAAAATATTCACAGTAGTTGTCTCGGCAGGTCTTCGCATCCTGGGTGTTTCTGCCGGGTCCCAATGGTTGAAGGCCAGCAATTGCAGGATCATTTGCACGCCATTCACCGAGCTGCACTTCTCCATTGTTTGGTTCACAGAGTCCACAAGTCGAAGGAAGTTGTGCCGCACGCAACAAGCCAAAACAACAGAGTCAATTGATTCAAGCTTCATGTTAAGGCTCATTCCCACGTCAGTATTTGGTCAGTATTTTGCATCAGTGTTTGTATGTCAAAGCCAGGAATGGAACTTACCAAGAAAAAAATATAATTGAAAGACTGATGTCTGTTCTTTGTTTTGGAGACACTCCTGGTTTTGGCATACAAATACTGATGAAATACTGATCAAAAATACTGATATGTGAAAGAGGCCTTAATAGGTGTGTGCAAAACTCGGAAGCGATTGGCCATGATACCGAAGGCATTTTCTACCACCCGACGTGCCCTTGACCAGCGGTAATTGTAAATTCTTCTTTTCGCTGTGAGACTTTTTTGAGGGAAAGGTTTTATTAAATTGGGATGAAGCGGGAATGCCTCGTCGCCAACTAAAACAAAATTAAGGTTTCCTCTAGTCTCAGAGTTGGGAGGCAAGTGAAGGTCAAAGTTATATAAACACTCTCCAAAAAGTGTATGTTCTAAAACTCCATGATCGGAAGCCCTTCCGTTCATGCCAACATCAACATCAATGAATTCATAACTGGCGTTAACAAGGGCCATCAGGATGATGCTGAAATAGCCCTTATAGTTGTAGAAATATGATCCGCTGTTCGGTGGTTGAGTTATACCGACATGTTTCCCGTCCAAAGCCCCACCACAGTTTGGGAACTGCCAAAGCTGCTCAAAATCATTGGCAATCTTTTTCCATTCCTCCTCCATGTTGGTAAAACTCCATGTAGCTACGTAGATTACTGAAAATCACCTTACACGTTTCCGGAATGAGAACGCTGAGCAGGGTCCTTGAAATGGCTGAAGAAAAATGCAAGTCTTGCAAGGAGCATCCGGTGGCCAGGAATCGCAGCGTGACTGCCAATCGCTTATCTGCTGGGATGGCAGCACGCATCACTGTATCCTTTCGTTGAATAAGTGGAGTAATTCTTTCAAGTAAATAAATGAAGGATTCCTCTGACATCCGCGGATAGTGCGGAAACATGATAAAAAGTGCAAACAGATAAAAAGATATGGGGTATTAGTTACTATTTTGGCCAAAGCAGATAAGCTCACAACCCAACGTAAAGGGTCCCCAGATTTTGTGAGTCCCTAACACTAAATCTGAGCAGCGCACATAAAAAATAAAAAAAACCAATTGAGAGGTTAACTCACCAAAACCCTGACTGATGCACCAGCAGGATGCAGCAGACCCCCATTGATAAAGGCTGGGGCAAATTTAGTGTTAGGGACTCACAAAATCTGGGGACCCTTGACGTTGGGTTGTGAACTTATCTGCTTTGGCCAAAATAGTAACTAATACCCCATATCTTTTTATCTTTTTGCACTTTTTATCATGTTTGCAGGATGCAGTTAGACCTCTTCATGTTGGCTTGGTTTTCTCTGTGTAGTGCATATACATGGTGCTGAGCAGCCTGCCTGATAATACTATGGGTGTCATTAATAGGCTGCTCAGATGCTTTGCACCACACTTATCTGTGTGACTGATGTCTTATGCAAGCCATATTTGTGAGCATTTTTTCCACTAGGCAGCCAGGCCCTTTTGGGTTACTGGCTGTTCTCATCAGTGGATTGCACCTGTGCTGCCCCAGCCTTTATCAATGGGGGTCTGCTGCATCCTGCTGGTGCATCAGTGAGAACGCTGGCTGGCGGGCATGACAAAACCTCCAAGGCATGACAGGTGAGCTCAGGCCACTCTTCCATTTTTGAAAACCAAAATGCAAAGGTGTCCAAACTCCCCTGATGGCATTGATATTGAGCTCCAGATACTCCTGTACCATCCTCTCCAGTCGTTTACAACGTGTCAGACTTGTACTCTGTTCTGCTGGTGCACGGCTGGTCTAAAAAATGTGTGAAACAACTCACAGAAATTGCTTGTGCCACTTACACTGCTGCTGCTAATGTTTTGCGATGACGCCTTGATGAGAGTTGGACATTCACAACTGGGATGAACACTGTGTACCTCACTGCTTTTTTTTGGAAAACCACTCTTAAAATTGTCTAAAAGCTTGTTTGAATAATTCAGCATGTGTGCATCCCATTCCAAGGGGGAAAGCATCTGACAAAATTTACTCTTGTGTCATGGATCTAACAGAGTGACAACTCAGTAGTCAGCACTATTTCTAACCCTAAGAATACGGGCATTGTGTTAAAGATAGCACAGCAAGAAGGCACTCATATGTCCGGTGCTTCCATGAGGACCAGGTCCATGTGGTGTTGGTGGCGGGGTAACAATCAAGGTTCCTTCCTCCATCCCCTTCCGTCAACCATGGAAAGCAGAGAATGTATCATTATCCTACTCTTCATCTCCTGACTCCTTCACCTAATCCTCCTCAATTTGTTCCTTGGCTCCTGCATCTTCAGTAGCAGTTTATCTGGTACCATGAGCCCCCCTTGATTTCTGTAAGCTTCCCTCCCATGGCACCCGCCTGTGCGATGACAGCCCAGAAATTTGAGATATTGTTATCCCTACCGCATCCTCCTCTGCTTTTAGCTTTTCCTCTGGGACATCACTTCTTCACACAGACTATTCAAAGTGTGCTCCAGCATGTAGATGACTAGAATAGTGATGCTGATAACGGCATCATCAGCACTAACCATTTTAGTAGCCATTTTAAAATTGCGCAAAAGGGTGCAAAGTTCCTTTACCTGTGCCCACTCCGCAAGTGCGATATGCACCACCTCTGGACTGCTTTGGATCAGGCTATGCAAAAGGACATACAGCACCAGGGCTCATTGCTGCTGCCACAGCCGCTGCAACATGTGCGGAGTGGAATTCCACTGTGTCAGAACATTGCTAAACAAACGGTTAACAGGTATGCTGAAAGACCTCTGTAGCGATGCAAGTCATTGAGCTACAGGGTACGATCATGGGAAGTGAGCACATAGTGACCATGCTTGCTGCAGTGGCGATTCCAGGTCGGGTTAGTGGGTGGAGAAATTGCTGTATCACTAGGTTGAGGACATGAGCCATGTAAAGCATGTGTGCAAGGTTGTCATGGCATAGGGCTGTAAGGGGAAGGAACTAACTAGGCATGTCTCCTCCGTGAAGGGTCCGGAACCGTCGGGGTGTGATGGAAATATATACATTTCCTATAGATCTCACTTGCATATATATACTCATATATAATCACAGCTGATATATACAGTTTTGGCCAAAAGTATTGACACCCCTGCAATTCTGTCAGATAATACTCAGTTTCTTCCTGAAAATGATTGCAAACACAAATTCTTTGGTATTATTATCTTCATTTAATTTGTCTTAAATGAAAAAGCACAAAGAATTGTCCTAAAGCCAAATTGGATATAATTCCACACCAAACATAAAAAAGAGGGTGGACAAAACTATTGGCACTGCTCCAAAAATCATGTGATGCTTCACTAATTTGTGTAATTAACAGCACCAGTAACTTACCTGTGGCACCTAACAGGTGTTGGCAATAACTAAATCACACTTGCAGCCAGTTGACATGGATTAAGTTGACTCAACCTCTGTCCTGTGTCCTTGTGTGTACCACATTGAGCATGGAGAAAAGAAAGAAGACCAAAGAACTGTCTGAGGACTTGAGAAACCAAATTGTGAGGAAGCATGAGCAATCTCAAGGCTACAAGTCCATCTCCAAAGACCTGAATGTTCCTGTGTCAACCGTGCACAGTGTCATCAAGAAGTTTAAAGCCCATGGCACTGTGGCTAACCTCCCTAGATGTGGATGGAAAAGAAAAATTGACAAGAGATTTCAACGCAAGATTGTGCGTATGTTGGATAAAGAACCTCGACTAACATCCAAACAAGTTCAAGCTGCCCTGCAGTCTGAGGGTACAACAGTGTCAACCTGTACTATCCATCGGCGTCTGAATGAAAAGGGACTGTATGGTTGGAGACCCAGGAAGACCCCACTTCTTACCCCGAGACATAAAAAAGCCAGGCTGGAGTTTGCCAAAACTTCCCTGAAAAAGCCTAAAACATTTTGGAAGAATGTTCTCTGGTCAAATGAGACAAAAGTAGAGCTTTTTGGGCAAAGGCATCAACATAGAGTTTCCAGGAGAAAAAAAGGGGCATTCAAAGAAAAGAACACGGTCCCTACAGTCAAACATGGCAGAGGTTCCCTGATATTTTGGGGTTGCTTTGCTGCCTCTGGCACTGGACTGCTTGACCGTGTGCATGGCATTATGAAGTCTGAAGACTACCAACAAATTTTGCAGCATAATGTAGGGCCCAGTGTGAGAAAGCTTGGTCTCCCTCAGTGGTCATGGGTCTTCCAGCAGGACAATGACCCAAAACACACTTCAAAAAGCACTAGAAAATGGTTTGAGAGAAAGCACTGGAGACTTCTAAGGTGGCCAGCAATGAGTCCAGACCTGAATCCCATATAACACCTGTGGAGAGATCTAAAAATAGCAGTTTGGAGAAGGCGCCCTTCCAATATCAGGGACCTGGAGCAGTTTGCCAAAGAAGAATGGTCGAAAATTCCAGCAAAGCATTGTAAGAAACTCATTGATGGTTACCGGAAGCGGTTGGTCGCAGTTATTTTGGCTAAAGGTTGTGCAACCAAATAATAGGCTGAGGGTGCCAATACTTTTGTCTGGACCATTTTTGGAGTTTTGTGTGAAATGATCAATGTTTTGCTTTTTGCTTCATTCTCTTTTGTGTTTTTTCATTTAAGACAAATTAAATGAAGATACTAATACCAATAATAATGTGCTTGAAATAATTTTCAGGAAGAAACTGAGTATTATCTGACAGAATTGCAGGGGTGTCAATACTTTTGGCCAAAACTTTCCTGTATAATCCACTGCTTTAAAATGGCTGCCACGAAACAGACAGCTCTTAGAGTTTTTTCCAAGATAAGAAAAGAGGAAGAACAACATATGTGCTAAAGTGATGAGTAGATGTCTCAACTTTGTCCTGGTTTCAAGAGTTACACTTTAGTTACTTATTCAGCCTCTTGCCATGCGCTGATCACAATATATTCCATATACTCAAACAGCCAATAACATTGAAGCTTGACCTTATGTTAATTAACTAACCACCCCTTTCTATATGTAATTATAAAGCCATGTATGTGCAATAAACCTTCAGAGTATTGAGGGAATGTTATCCTGTAGCCATGCATGTCCAGTGTCATTTTCTTTGAGCTCTCAAAATACTCAGTTTAATTGGGAACGGCAGCAGCACACACAGGGATAGATTTATCCTAACCAAACTTCCATAACAGGGGCTGTCACCTATATTGCGGGGTAGAAAGCTTGAGACTCCAGACTGTACTCTGTGTTTCAGAAAAGGGGGTGTGGCTAAGCGGACAGAGCTGCAGACAGTGACCAGACAGTTTGGGCAGGAACTTCGGGCGTGTGGGTGCCTGTGAGGTAAAATCAGCTGAGAGGCGTCTGGACAGAACAGAGCAGAGCCTGGGACAGCAGAGTTCTTTGACAGGAGACCGTCGATTGAGTACTGCTCAGACACCGCTGTCCTAGCCGACTTGTCCTAGCTGACATGATATGTGCACACGATGCATTTTTTATGCGTTTTCATGGCATTTTTTCGCGCAGAAATGGTCCAAAAATTCAATGGAATCTTTATGCAAGTGAATTCAATGACAATTCTGATGTGTTGTACACATGATCAGTAAATTTCCATGCGTATCTGCAGTACGTTTTTTTTCTGCAGCATGTCAAATTTTTTTTGCGGTAAAAAAATGTTTGCGTATATTCTGAACTTTTGTGTCTTACCAGTTTCCTTTGGTGTCATCTGTGCATAGAGCTACATGTCAATGACAGCTGCTTCTCTAATCCCATTACACTGATGTCACACTGCATCAGCATGAAAAAGATATTGTTGAACCAAGAAACTACGTCACAAAACTTGTATTTAAAATATCTTTATTTAGCTCAAAAAAGCCTTCATTGCTATACAAAAACGCATGCAAAAACGTGGTAAAACGCACCAAATCGCAGCAAAAATGCATGTTTTTGCCACAGCGTTTTTCCTGCCAAGAGATGCAGAAACCTTGCAGGAATTTCTGCAAGCAAATACTCAACGTACACACATAGCCTTAAGCTGCAGATATGGGGTTAATCTGCCAGTTAATTGTGTTACTAAACTGCCCTGTGCCCTACTGCAGAGCGAGTGTCATTTAGGGTCGGGGAGCGGTTACAGAGTATTCTCAGAGAGTTGACTGAGACTGAATGCTGTCTGAGAGAATAATTTAATTTTCTTCCAACTGCGCTTGGCTGTGTGCAGGCGCCGGGAAGCTTTTAACCTGCAGATTAACCCGTACCTGCAGATTAATAGCATTGTTGTTGGTAACAGGTTCCCTCTAAATAACATAGTAACATACACTCACTGGCCACTTTATTAGGTACACCATGCTAGTAACGGGTTGGACCCCCTTTTGCCTTCAGAACTGCCTCAATTCTTCGTGGCAGAGATTCAACAAGGTGCTGGAAGCATTCCTCAGAGATTTTGGACCATATTGACATGATGGCATCACACAGTTGGCGCAGATTTGTCGGCTGCACATCCCTGATGCGAATCTCCCGTTCCACCACATCCCAAAGATGCTCTATTGGATTGAGATCTGGTGACTGAGGAGGCCATTTGAGTACAGTGAACTCATTGTCATGTTCAAGAAACCAATCTGAGATGATTCGAGCTTTATGACATGGCGCATTATCCTGCTGAAAGTAGCCATCAGATGCCTGTTCTTAGCTGAGAGGAGTGGTACCCAGTGTGGTCTTCTGCTGCTGTAGCCCATCTGCCTCAAAGTTCGACGCACTGTGCGTTCAGAGATGCTCTTCTGCCTACCTTGGTTGTAACGGGTGGCAATTTGAGTCACTGTTGCCTTTCTATCAGCTCGAACCAGTATGCCCATTCTCCTCTGACCTCTGGCATCAACAAGGCATTTCCGGCCACAGAACTGCCGCTCACTGGATTTTTTTTCTTTTTCGGACCATTCTCTGTAAACCCTAGAGATGGTTGTGCGTGAAAATCCCAGTAGATCAGCAGTTTCTGAAATACTCAGACCAGCCCTTCTGGCACCAACAATCATGCCACGTTCAAAGGCACTCAAATCACCTTTCTTCCCCATACTGATGCTCGGTTTGAACTGCAGGAGATTGTCTTGACCATGTCTACATGCCTAAATGCACTGAGTTGCCGCCATGTGATTGGCTGATTAGAAATTAAGTCTTAACACACAGTTGGACAGGTGTACCTAATAAAGTGGCCAGTGAGTGTAGTTATTAAGGTTGAAGGAAGACTTTAAATCCATCTAGTTCAACCCATATCCTATCCTAACTTGCCCTAACATGTTGATCCAGAGGAAGGCAAAAAAAACCCATGTGGCAAACAGTAAGCTTCACATTGGGGAAAAAAATTCCTTCCCGACTCCACATACGGCAATCAGACTAGCTCCCTGGATCAACGCAATATTAAGGAAACTAGTGTATATACCCTGTAATATTATACTTTTCAAGAAAGGCATCCAGTCCCTTCTTAAATTTTAGTAGGGAATCACTCATTACAACATCATATGGCAGAGAGTTCCATAGTCTCACTGCTCTTACAGTAAAGAATCCGTGTCTGTGAGTATGCTTAAACCTTCTTTCCTCCAGACGTAGAGGATGCCCCCTTGTCCCCGTCACAGGTCTAAGAGTAAAAAGATCATTAGAAAGGTCTTGGTATTGTCCCCGCATATATTTATAAATTGTAATAAGATCACCCCTAAGCCTTCGATTCTCCAAACTAAATAACCCCAAGTGTAATAACCTGTCTTGGTATTGCAGACCCCCTAGTTCCCTAATAACCTTGGTCGCTCTTCTCTGCACCCGCTCCAGTTCAGCTATGTCTTTCTTATACACCGGAGACTAGAACTGTACACAGTATTCTAAGTGTGATCGTCCTAGTGACTTATATAGAGGTAAAATTATGTTCTCCTCATGAGCATTTATGCCTCTTTTAATGCATCCCATTATTTTATTTGCCTTTGCAGCAGCTGCCTGACACTGGCCGCTAAATGTTAGTTTGTCGTCCACCCATACACCCAGGTCTTTTTCAGTGACTGTTTTGCCCAGTGTTTTACAATTAAGCACATAATTATACATCTTGTTCGTTCTACCCAAGTGCATGACCTTACATTTATCCCCATTAAAGCTCATTTGCCATTTATCAGCCCAAGCTTCTAGTTTACATAAATTCTCCTGTAATATAAAATTGTCTTCCTCTGTATTGATTACCCTGCAGAGTTTAGTGTCATCTGCAAATATTGAAATTCTACTCTCTATGCCCCCTACAATGTCATTAATAAATATGTTAAAAAGAAGCGGGCCCAAAACTGACCCCTGTGGTACCCCACTGCTAACTGTGACCCAGTCCGAGTGTGCTCCATTAATAACCACCCTTTGTTTCCTATCCCTGAGCCAGCTCTTAACCCACCTACACATATTTTCCCCTATCCCCATTGTTCTCATTTTATGTATCAACCTTTTGTGAGGCACCGTATCAAAAGCTTTTGAAAAGTCCATGTACACCACGTCCACTGCATTCCCTTGGTCCAATCCGGAACTTACCTCTTCATAAAAGCTTATCAGATTAGTCTGACAGGAACGGTCCCTTGTAAACCCATGTTGATATTGGGTCATAAGGTTATTCTTCTCCAGATACTCCAGTATAGTATCTCTTAGAAAACCCTCCAGGATTTTACCCACAGTTGAGGTTAAACTTACTGGCCTATAATTTCCAAGTTCAGTTTTTGTCCCCTTTTTGAATATTAGCACCACATTTGCTATAAGCCAGTCATGTGGTACAGACCCTGTTATTATGGAATCTTTAAAGATTAAAAATAATGGTCTATCTATGACTGTGCTTAATTCCTGCAGTACTCGGGGGTGTATCCCATCCGGGCCCGGGTATTTGTCAATTTTAGTGATTTTTAGACGCCGCCGTACTTCCTGCTTGATTAAGCAGGTGACATTTAACGGAGAATTTTTATCCCTGATCACGTTAGATGTCAATAAAATTATGCTTGCTTCTAATAAATTATGGGTGGATTATGATTAATCTTAGGTAATCTTTGCAGACAATTTATTATATTGGAGTACTCCACTCTATTATCTTTTTTTGGTAGAAGGAATTCATTGTTACTGTTCCTAACCAGTTTATATTGTGGTAGTTAAGAAGTTGTCCACTTCAATTTTATTGATGATCTCTCCAATTGATTTGAATAGGAGGAGCTATCAGAAGACACACTAGTTCCGCCCCTGTCGACACAAATAACAGCTGATCGTCGGGGGTGCCAGGTGTCGGCCCCGACCGATCAGACATTGATGACCTATCCCATGAATAGGTCATCAATGGAAAAAGTAGTGGATAAACTCTTTAATGTGGAAGTATATGTCTATCAGTACAAAGCTATTTCTAATGATGACAATGAACGTCCTTGATGCATAGAGAAAAGAAGATTTAATTATCATCACAGATGGCTTAATCTTTACTATAAGGGAAGGGACATTATGGAACCCTCTGACACAACATTTTTAGTGAAAAAAATCACTCTCACATCAAGGAAAAAAGGCGCGACTTCTTCAAATGGTTAAAGACATGTTCATAAGCCCAGATATCTTTGCTTGGTGTTTTCTTGTAAATATTGATGTCTCTACCTTCATATAGTAACTAACAGATGTATCACACACCCACATAATAAACTGTGTGGTTTCTTTGCCCATGTGGAAAATTATGACTAGACATGAAGAAATCAAAGATTCAGAAGCAGTATAAAATCATTGTGTCATTTCTTAAAGGAAAAATGGCAACAAGGTCATGCTGACAGAATCATGGGCAGCATGAAATCCCGACAGTGTCCCACATTACAAATATCTTTGTTTTACAGGCCGAGCATACCCTCTTCTGTTCTGCTTACCCCTGCCAAGCTTGGCTTGATTGACTGCTCTACTTGTGCCTGCCTTATTTTTAAAGCAGCAGCATTTCAGACCTGAACATAGTTATTTGTAATGTGGGATCCTGTCAGGATTTGTTGCTGTCTGTGGTTGAGGCAGCATGAAATTTATCACAGGTTCTGTCTTGATTCCACTAGTCATTGTGTATTTAACGCAGTGAGTGACACAGTTCACCATCCAATCTAGTAAAGAGGCATGCTGAGCTGTCAGTATTGTGATTGACGGCTCAGCTGTCTTATTTGGGCTGAGGTGTGTTGAACTGTTAGTGTTGTGAGTGACAGTCTAGCTGTCCAATCAGGCCAAGGGCAAGCTGGGTTTCTTCCAAGTGTCTCCCATCCTGGGTTATTACCTGCTATTTAGTTGGCTGGCTGTAGCTGATTGCTGCCAGTCGTAGCCTTAAGCCCCCGTCACACACAGCGATCTCACTAGTGAGATCGCTGCTGAGTCACAAGTTTTGTGATGCAACAGCAATCTCACCAGCGAGATCGCTGTGTGTGACACTTACCAGTGACCGGCACCCCTGCTGGGTATCGCTGATCGTCCTGGAATGGCAAGAACATTTTTTTGGTCGCTGATCTCCCGCTGGCCAGCACACATCGCTGTGTGTGGCAGGAGGGAGACCAGCGACCAGCGAGCTGGCGCTGGTAACTAAGGTAAACATTGGGTTTCTAAGTCGCACGCAGCGCTTAGAAAACCGATGTGTGCCTTGGTTACCAGCTCCCTGCACCAGCGCGCTGGTAACTAAGGTACACTGTGGGTAACTAAGCGACGTGCGTCGCTTGTTACCCGCGTGTTGCCGGTGCTGATCGCTGGTGAAGCTGCCTGTTTGGTAGCTCACCAACGATCATGTAGCGACACACCAGCGATCCTGACAAGGTCATATCGTTGTCGGGATTGCTGGTGCGTCGCTATGTGTGACGAGGCCCTTAGCTCAGTGATGTTTTGGTGCCTTGTATTTTTGTACTCTGTTTCTGATCTATTGCTGCCTGACCTTGGACCTTGCCTCTGACCATCCCTTTGCCTAGCCCTTTCATCTTGATTCGCTACCTTCATAGAATTCGTACCATGAATACCATGACCTGACTACTCCTCTGTTCTTCTCCTTAATTTACGATGCACTCTCTTGGTATCTGACCCCCGGACTTCTTGACTACCCTGCCTCATGACTTATCCATGAGTAGTCACTAGTATCACATGTTCTTTTTTAATGCTAAATTACCTGTACAAAATCTACAATTCCATGAATGCTATTTTTTAGAGACTACAGTACTTTATAAAGTACCTTTAACCAAAACTGAATTTGTCACATCATTATAAGCTTATATAATTAAATTACCAGAAGTGCCAAAAGGAAATGAAAATAGATCGTACATATACCTTGGTTATGCATGAGTAATTGATTTGAAACCAAATAATATCGTTAGGCGTCGGGTTCCTGTCGCTGCACAGCAGGAATCCCGAGCCATACCTTTGGCGGTCTCCCATTCCTCTCTAGCCGCAGAGGAGGCTGTGCAGCAGACTCATCGATCCCAGCACTCTGCTCAGACTAGCACTGTGGGTTCAGTTGCTGCTGCCACCTCTGGTCCAGCTATAGCAACGCATGCTGATCAGCAGCGAGCTACTCCAGGGACTAAGTCCTCCTCTCGGTCTACTGAGCATGCCCGTGGGACGATCTCTCATTGGAGATTGGAGGTCACATGCTCAGGTCCTTCTCCAACTCGGATTGGCCCATCAGGAAGGTCCCGAAGGGACGCTGCTATAAAAGGTTTGCATGGCCGCTTGGTCATGTGCTAGTATAGACTCTAATTGTATTTTGTGTGAGTGATGATGGATGCATGAAACTGGTGACTGACTCATTAAGACTCCCTTCCCTTGGATACATGTTATAGGGCTATAGAGTTAGATTCAGCGCCTGTCAGTGGCTTGGTCTGTGCCATGGAGCTTCCACATCTCAGCGCCATATGGTGCCGTCCAGCTCTGGGCACCTTCATTATCGCATTTAGTGGCTGCATCTGCCAGTGTGATGCCGTGCGCAAGTCTCAGGGTTAGAGTTCTGTGTCTGTACACCAGTGCTCACATTGCCGAGCTCTGTGAGCATAAACAGGCTGCAGCATTTGTGGTTGGCGGTCGGGCGGCTTTGTGAAGTAACAGAGTCCGCCTCTGTACACACTAGGTGGAGTTAACCCCTTGTGTTCCTCTACTGTACTGCCATGTAACATCCGCCATTACCGAGCAGCAGTTACCATCTCTGCATGGTGGACCCCGGGCTGCGAACGCACCTTATACCTTCTTTATTATTTGGTGCGTTCCGCCAGCCTGTAACAAATATAGTGCAAAATTCAACAAATACACTTAAATTGTAAGAGTGATTTCCGACTGACACACAGAGTCCTGTGTGATCTGGCAAGTCGGAATAGCCATCATGTGAAGTGACGTCTGTAAAATGTCTGTAAGGTGCTGTGGAATTAATGGCGCTATGTAAGTGGGTAAAATAAATAAAATGTGACAAAGCAGAGGACCACAGTGGGGTTGTGTCATGCCCTCAGCCACGGGCCCGGTCTTTCATGGAAAGGGGGTCCATCGCTCCCCACGCAGCGCTATGCACCTCACTCACCCTGTCCGTGGCTACAGACAGTCAGCGGCTCCACTCCCTGCTGGGAACCTGCATGCCCTTGGCAGTTCTCCTGGAAATGCTCTTAGGAGGCATGCCCTGCTTCCTGCACATACTTAAAGCAGCAGGGCACCTGTTCTTTATTAGGGCTGTCTGTGCTGTGATGGTTTGTGCATACTTAAATTCCTCACTTCCTTTGGGAGGTGCCTGGGCAACTTTGTGTTTTTGCTCTTAGTTGCTGTTCTCAGGTCCCTATTCAGTGCTTGCTTATTCTGACTTGCCTGAACTAGAATCCAGTATCCAGGGTTTTTCCCTAGTGCTGTTGTCCCGAATACCTACCATCTACCTTTGGACACTAATGGTATCCTTGGGTCCTGCTGGTTCTCCTTCTCTGGTTCCTGGTCCTCTCGCTCCTCCTCTCCCAGTATCACTGTCTCATTTGGGACTGACCCTCTGGTCTCTGGAACTGTTGCCCGTGAGCTTCCTTAGCTACATCGGGTCTATCCCTGTATAGGGGTTCACTCGCTGGAGCTCCCTCGGGAGTATTCTGTGTTTCAGCTCAGGGGGTTCTCCCTTGTGGGTTAACCTGCTTTATAACCTGAATATAGCTTTGCTAATTCATCTGATATCCTTGTCTGGCTGGTTCCTAAGGTTCAGCTTCCACAGAGTCCTCTGTGGTCTAGTGGGTTGACTAACCATGCTCCGCCTGCCTTGGCGTGACAGATTTTGCCCAGGTCATGGACCCCGGTGTTACACGATTCTCCACCCAAAGGGATCTAGCCAGCCTTCCACAAAGTCAGGATCAACTGGTGACTTTCATGCAGACCCTGGATGCTCATCTCAGTTCTCTACAGGCCATTGAACCCATCAATGCTACACAACTTGTGGATTTACATCAGGAACTTGACTGGCAACGTGAGATGCAAATCCGGATGATGAATTACATGACCTCTGTGGATGAATGCCTAACTAACATGCAAATGACGTCCGCGTCTCCTCCGGTACCGGTACCAGTGCTCTATCTGGTCATTGCCACTGCATCCGGTCCTTCTCCTCGTCTCTGTAAACCCACTCGATACTTTAGTGATCTCAAGTTGTGCAGGGAGTTTCTGAACCAGTTTCACCTGCATTTCCGGTTGTTGCCCCAGCAGTATCCGATGGACGTAGCTTAGGTGGCGTTCCTCGCCTCTCACTTGGAAGGAGAAGCCTTGGCAAGGTTCAATCCCTTACTGGAGCAGAATGATACCATTTTGTCCCATCTCCAAAATTTCCTGGATACTATCTGCAAGATCTTTAGCGAGCAATGATGAGTGGCATCATCGATGGAAGCTCTCTTTAACCTACAATAAGGTTGTCTCTCTGTTGGGCAGTGCGCCATCCAGTTCCATACTCTGGCTGTTAAGGGGAGAATATATGGCACATGAATATATACAAGAATCAAAACTGTACCACTATATAGTGGCTTTGTAGAATATTAGGATCATGTTGCTTTAAGATACTTCTGGCTTTCTGCTGAATTATTTCTGTGCATGACCCACCTAGGCTTCATATAATACCGCAATACTGGGTGGATCGGGTGGATCGGGCTAAAGAACAATACTTATGTACACGGTGATTATGTAGCATATGAGAACAGTAAACAGTAACTCAGAAACGTACATAGTGATATGTAGCGGCATGGGAACGGTAAATACTAACTTAGAAATGTACCCATGATGTAATAACACAAACTCTGTATAAAAGCTGTTCATTTTTGGATTAAAGACAGAGAAGAATCATATTGACATGATACACCTTGTCTTGTGTATTCTTTTCTCCGTGCACGTAAAATCTCTACCAAAGATCCAATTTGGCCACAGACAATTAAGACGGGCCACACCCTAGTGCGGCAGAATCAACATGGCTTCTGAGTTTGTATTGCCAAGGTTTTAACACTAAGGTTCGGATACGGCTTTAAAGAAGGCTACTACTTGCGATATAATGCAATTTTATTACAAAGTAAAAAATTAAAGGAATTGTATGATTAAATAGTATGATTGCGTACACTTTTGTATATTTTAAGATACAAAGGTTAAGTACATATAAAGATTGAATACATAAAATGATTAAGTATATATAAAGATTAACTATATACAGTGTATACTCACATCATCAATCACCACGAGGCTTTTAAACATCATCCGGCTGGAATATCAGAGAAGCAACGCCAAGACAGAGAACCCCTGGAAGATTCACAACACTGCATGGGCGTCCCCACTTATACAGGTATCACACTGTACACATACAGGTATCTGGTTTTGCTTCTGTCTTAGCCATGTTTCTCTGGCCTTATATACTAAATTACACTTATGTGTAACTAATAGTTTCATCCCACCCTTCCAGTGGCCGGCTTTCAAGATTGGATGAAACTGAGATATCATGGAATCATCAGACAATGGGTCATAGACCCTTAGAATATAAAAGCCACAATGGATTTAGGTAAAGCTACCACAGACAAACCTTAATGTTATTACAATAACAAACATAGAAACTTAGAACTATTTATGAAACAAGAGTTCTCGAGATTGTGTCACTTGTGAGTATTGTCTGTCACATCAGAAATGCAGCTAATGGTCTGATAAACCCACCACAGACAGAGATTACATCATTGTCTCGGTCTGTAACTGTTTGACCAGAAATGCAGCTCTGTCATGGTCTGAATGCATTTTGTATATTTCAATATATGGACTCAAAATAGCCATTTTATATTCACACTACAATTCGGTCTGTAACTGTTTGACCAGAAAAGCAGCTCTGTCATGGTCTGAATGCATTTTGTATATATCAATATATGGACTCAAAATAGCCGTTTTATATTCGCACTACAGAGTTACAGTGGTCCGATGAACCCTTGATTGGAGTCTTCCGACGTGGGTTATCTGGGAGACTTAAGGATGAATTGGGGGTTCGCGATCTACCCAATACTTTGGATGATTTCATCTTGCTCGCCATCCAAATCGACCTCCGTCTTCAGGAATGGACCAAGGAAAGAGCCCATGAGAGTCAATTTCCCCATTTAGCAACATCTTTCCAAAGACCCCCCCCCAGTCTGTTCCAGCTCCAACACCGGTTCCCGAGCCTATGGAGGTCGACCGCATCAAGTTGGGTGAATGAGAACGTGAGGAGAGATTTGCCAATAAGCTGTGCCTATACTGCGGGAATCCTACTCATTTTCGCCGCCAATGTCCCAAGAGGCCGGAAAACTCCTCCGCCTAGGTCAGGAAAGAGAGGCCTTCCTAAGTGAGAGTGAATCTTCTCTACCCTTACTGTGTCTATACAGGTATCGGCTGGTGGCGAGCGATTTTCTGAGACTGCATACTTGGATTCCAGTTCAGCAGGTAACTTCGTGCAGCAAGCTGTGGTTCACCAGTTTGGGATTCCTGTTGTTCCTTTGCAGCATCCTCGTCTCATCTCCTTGGATGGAAGACCCTTGCAAGATTCCATCTTAGGCATCACAGAAGAGGTGGAACTTCAGATCATGGCTCTTCATAAAGAGAAGATCGCCTTCTTTGCGCTGCCTAACCTTTCCCCTCCATTTCTGCTAAGTCTTCCTTGGCTTCGTACACACGAGCCGGTCCTGGATTGGCGGACAGGAGACGTCCTTCATTGGGTCTGTCGTGTCATCATCACTGTCTCACACCTATGCAACCAGGTCACTCTCCTCGACCTCCTTCAGTCCTGCCCTGATTACCATCGGACTACTGGTCCTTTGCGGATGTGTTCGATAAATGCGAAGCGGAAACTCTACCACCACACAGGTCGTATGACTGTCCCATTGATCTCATTCCAGGTTCTAATCCTCCCAGTGGCTGGATTTACCCTCTGTTGCCTGTAGAGACCCAAGCAATGTTCGACTATATCAAATAGAACCTGGCTAGGAGGTTCATCCAGAAATCTTCCTTCACAGCTGGTGTGGGATTTTTCTTTGTGAAAAAGAAGGATGGGTCTTTACATCCATGCATTGACTATTGAGGTCTCAATGCTATCACAGTGAAGAATAAATATCCTCTGCCTCTTATTCCAACTCTCTTTGATCGCCTCCATGGGGCCCAGGATCTTCACCAAATTGGACCTTCGAGAAGCCTACAGTCTGTTTAGGATTCGTTCTAGGGACGAGTGGAAGACCGGCTTCAACACTCGTGACGGGTAGAGTTGAGCGAAACGGGTTGGTCAATTCCAAAAATCGCCGACTTTTGCCAAAGTCGGGTTTCATGAAATGAAACCCGACCATAGCGTGAGGTCGGTGACCCGAGCGTCAAAGTCGCGTTTCAAATGATGCTTTGAGCGCCTTTTTTCAGCCAGTGATGGAGGACACACACTATGGGCAATGCGATAACATAGGCAGCGGCCACCATCATCTTAGAGAAGGGCATTGAAGTGATTGGCTGGCTTTGTGTGGTGTCACAGTGGGCATAAAAGGCTGTGACCGCTGAACGCCATCTTGCATCTGCCGATCTTAGCATAGGGAGAGGTGCTGCTGATTCTGAATAGGGAGAGCGATAGGCAGGGAAGAAGAAAAAAAAAATGCTTCTGCTGATAGCGCTTTTCACTGTACAGTTAGTGTGCAGTGAAAGGGAAGGATTTTTGCTTTTGTGCAGAAGCACTGGTGGTGAATAGGCTGCATTGTAAGGCTACCTGCTAGCTGCATTGCTGTGTGCACACTGGTGTTCAAACTGCTTTTTTCAAAGCACTCCAACTTTTATTATTTTGTCCTGGTGAGTTACTGAGCGTTCATTTTTTCAAAGACCGTATAGCGGTGTATGCTCCTCACACACTACCGTGTACCGGCTGGTATCACGGACAAATAGAAGCTATCTGGGTGTAACTCTGGAAGAAAAAGCCAAGGAGTTTGTCCATTTTTCCAGACCTACAACTTAGAGTGCTGTCCGCTTTTCAAACAGTTTCGTAGATCTGCTGTTTGACTACGGTGAAAACTAGACAGAGACAGCGTGTGTCAGTCCCTATAGAAATAAACAGAGATTGACAATTTTCCATACAGACACCGCATAGCGGTGAACGCTCCTCACACACTGCCGTGTACCGGCTGGTATCACGGACAAATAGAAGCTATTTGTGTGTTACTCTGAAAAAAAAAGCCGAGGAGTTTTTCCAGATCTACACCTTAGAGTGAGTGCTGTCCGCTTTTCAAACAGATTCGTATATCTGCTGTTTGACTACATTCAAAACTAGACAGAGACAGCATGTGTCAGTCCTAGAGTTGAGAGAAACAGGTCGAAAAATTTCAAAAGTTGCTGACTTTTCGCAAAGTCGGGTTTCATGAAACGAAACCCGACCCTAGGATGAGGTCGGCCACGAGGTCGGCGGCTTAAGCGCCAAAGTCGCATTTTAAAAGTTTGTTTTGCGCTCTTTTTCAGCCAATCAGGATCCACGGACACTGTGGGCAACGTGATGACATAGGCAGGGGTCACCACCATCTTTCAGAAGGGCATGCAAGTGATTGGCTTGCTTTGGTGGGCGTCACAGGGGGTATAAAAGGGCGTGCACGCCGACCGCCATGTTACTCATGCTGATCTCAGAATAGGGAGGGCTGCTGCTGCTGATTTTGTAGGGAGAGCGTTAGGCAGGGAAGAAGACATCAAAAACTGCTTCTGCTGCTAGCGATTTTGCCTGTACAACACACCAGTCACTGTGTGTGCAGTGCAAGTGGAGGCTATATTTTGCTGGATCAGCGGTGTTGGTTATTAGGCTGCCTTCTAAGGCTTCCTGACGGCTGCATTGCTGTTTACCCACTGCTCTGCAAACTGCTTTTTTAAACGCAATCCCAATTTTTTTTTTTGCCCTGGTGAGGTACTGAGCGTGCATTTTTTCACACCATACAGCGGTGCACACTCCTCACACAGTACCGTGTAACGGCTGTTATCACAGCCACAGTGAAGCTATCTGTGTGTCACTCTGTAAGAATAAGTCGAGGACATGTTCCGTTCTTACAGACCTGCACCTTCTAGTTTTGTCTAGTTTTCAAACAGTTAAATATATTTGCTGTTTGATCACATTCAAAACTATAGAGAGACAGCGTGTGTCAGTCCGTATACTTAAAAAACACGGAGCTTGACAATTTTACGTACACCGGACAGCCGTGTACGTGCACGCTCCTCTCTCAGTACCGTGTAACGGCTGTTATCACGGCCACAGTGAAGCTATCTGTGTGTCGCTCTGTAAGGATAAGTCGAGGACTTGTTCCGTTCTTACAGACCTACACTCTAGGGAGATTCCTATTCCGCCCAATTCTATATACACCTTGTAGTTTGTCATACACTAGCCAATTTCTGCCTGTGACATAGCGCTGTGATATTCAGTGGGCCTCACACAATCCAAAAGTGTCCAGTGTCCACAAGTGTGTGTAGAAATTCAAAATCTCCGTTATCCTCTAGTGACATTTTTCACACCTGCGACATCGAGCCTGTGACATAGCGCTGTGATATTCAGTGGGCCTCACACAATCCAAAAGTGTTCAGTGTCCACAAGTGTGTGCAGAAATTCAAAATCTCCGTTATCCTCTAGTGACATTTTTCACACCTGCGACATCGAGCCTGTGACATAGCGCTGTGATATTCAGTGGGCCTCACACAATCCAAAAGTGTCCAGTGTCCACAAGTGTGTGCAGAAATTCAAAATCTCCCCTGTCCTATAGACACCTTGTACCTTGTTTTACATTACTATATAGTTTGTTGGATTTTGTCTACATTTCTACCAAAAATGAGGAAGGCTGGTGGAAGAGGCCGTGGAATTGGGCGGGGGTTGGCAGCTGGTAATGATGGTGTTGGTGGTGGATCTGATGGTAGTGGCAAAAGCAAAATAGGACCGAATGCAGGAGGTGTTGAGCCTGCGTCATCGTTTGGCTCCACAAGGCCTCGAAGGCTTAGTTTTCTAGTTGTTGGCAAACCGCTTTTAAAGCCAGAGCTTCAGGAAAAAGTTTTGTCTTACATTGCTGACTCAGCCACCAGCTCTATCGCCTCCTCTTCTGAAGTTGTAAAAAATAAAAGCACTGAGTCGTCATTGGAGGCTCATGTTCATGAACCACACCTTTCCTTGTGTCCTTCACCCCAACCAAGATTGAAGGATGACGCAGGCCATACTACTGATTACTACATGGAACTGTTTTCACATACCATGCCTGGATTATCAAGTGAAATGGTGAATTACCCAGGCCAAGATGAATCTGACATGGAGTGCACTGATGCACAGCCACTGATAGATGATTCTGCTGGTACATTCACTCAGAGCACTACATTGTCCTCGCAGTGTACAGAGCCAGATTCTGACCCTGATGAGTCTCAGGTGCCCCTTCCCGCACACTATACCACCATACACGGTGACACAGAGGAAGGTGCACATGACATTGAAGAGGAGGTGATGGATAACCCAGTTGTTGACCCAGATTGGCATCCATTGGTTGAAGAGGGTGCTGCTTCCAATAGCTCAGATGAGGAGGAGTAGCATCCACAGCAGACATCGACATCGCAACAGCTGTTATCTGGCAGGCTCGGAGCACTCCAAAGACAGGTTCCAAAAATCAAAAGAGTTGCTGGACAGCTTGTCCAGAGGGTCAAACTATCACAGCGTGCTAGGCCGCAAAATGTATGCCAAAGTAGGAAGAGTGCAGTGTGGCACTTTTTTGAACAAAATCCTCATGATCAGGCCAAGGTTATCTGTAAGAAGTGCGCAAAGACCTTTAGCTGAGGGAAAAATCTGAAAAATTTGAATACCAGTTGCATGCTTAGTCATTTAACCAGCATGCACTTGCAAGCGTGGACACAACACCAACCTCAAGTACCACATGTGCAACTGATCACAAAGAAGGTAGTCAGCAACGCTACATTGTTTCCCCCATTGTAAGTCCACCGGTTAGCACAGCAGCAAATGTTGAGGTGTCGTTGCAAGGCCACAGCAGTCAGGGAATCCCACTGTTATATCAACGAAAGACTGAATCTAGGCCATCACTGCGCACTGGGTTAATGTGGTGGATGCAGGGTCCACAGGGGACAGTGGTGGTGGGACAGTGCTGCCTAGCCCACGGTATAGGAAACAGTTGGCTGTAGGTGTTCGACTCTCCTCCTCCTCCTCCTCCAGAAGCGAAAGCTCATCCACAGAGCGGAGTCGTATGAGCACTCCATCTGCAGCTGCCACTGTTGCACATGAGGTGTCCCCCTATCGAGCAGCTAGTGGAAAGCGTCAGCAGGCTGTGTTGCAGAAGATGTGTTTGGGCGACAGACACACCGCCGAGGTGCTGGCCGAGTACTTTCAGCGACAAACTGAGTCATGGCTGGGCAGAGTACATCTTGAGGCAGGCAAGGTAGTTAGTGATAACGGCCGTAATTTTGTGGCAGCCATAGCCCTTTCAAAACTCAGCCACATACCTTGCTTGGCTCATACCTTGAACCTGGTGGTGCAGTGCTTCCTCATTAATTATCCGGAGTTAACAGCCCTGCTCCAGAAGGTGCGAAGACTGTGCGCGCACATCCGCCGGTCGCCTGTACACTCCATTCGTATGCAGAAGCTGCAGCGATTGCTCCACCTTTCCAACCACCGCCTCATTATCGACATTGCAACAAGGTGGAACTCCACCCTACACATGGTTGAGCGGCTGTGTGAGCAGAGGCACGCCATAATCCCGGGCCCGGATGGGATACACCCCCGAGTACTGCAGGAATTAAGCACAGTCATTGATAGACCACTATTTTTAATCTTTAAAGATTCCATAATAACAGGGTCTGTACCACAGGACTGGCGTATAGCAAATGTGGTGCCAATATTCAAAAAGGGGACAAAAACTGAACTTGGAAATTATAGGCCTGTAAGTTTAACCTCAACTGTGGGTAAAATCCTGGAGGGTTTTCTAAGAGATACTATACTGGAGTATCTGGAGAAGAATAACCTTATGACCCAATATCAACATGGGTTTACAAGAGACCGTTCCTGTCAGACTAATCTGATAAGCTTTTATGAAGAGGTAAGTTCCGGACTGGACCAAGGGAATGCAGTGGATGTGGTGTACATGGACTTTTCAAAAGCTTTTGATACGGTGCCACACAAAAGGTTGATACATAAAATGAGAACAATGGGGATAGGGGAAAATATGTGTAGGTGGGTTAAGAGCTGGCTCAGGGATAGGAAACAAAGGGTGGTTATTAATGGAGCACACTCGGACTGGGTCACGGTTAGCAGTGGGGTACCACAGGGGTCAGTTTTGGGCCCGCTTCTTTTTAACATATTTATTAATGACCTTGTAGGGGGCATAGAGAGTAGAATTTCAATATTTGCAGATGACACTAAACTCTGCAGGGTAATTAATACAGAGGAGGACAATTTTATATTACAGGAGGATTTATGTAAACTAGAAGCTTGGGCTGATAAATGGCAAATGAGCTTTAATGGGGATAAATGTAAGGTCATGCACTTGGGTAGAACGAACAAGTTGTATAATTATGTGCTTAATTGTAAAACACTGGGCAAAACAGTCACTGAAAAAGACCTGGGTGTATGGGTGGACGACAAACTCACATTTAGTGGCCAGAGTCAAGCAGCTGCTGCAAAGGCAAATAAAATAATGGGATGCATTAAAAGAGGCATAGATGCTCATGAGGAGAACATAATTTTACCTCTATATAAGTCACTAGTGCGACCACACTTAGAATACTGTGTACAGTTCTGGTCTCCGGTGTATAAGAAAGACATAGCTGAACTGGAGCGGGTGCAGAGAAGAGCGACCAAGGTTATTAGGGAACTAGGGGGTCTGCAATACCAAGACAGGTTATTACACTTGGGGTTATTTAGTTTGGAGAATCGAAGGCTTAGGGGTGATCTTATTACAATGTATAAATATATGTGGGGACAATACAAAGACCTTTCTAATGATCTTTTTACTCTTAGACCTGTGACGGGGACAAGGGGGCATCCTCTACGTCTGGAGGAAAGAAGGTTTAAGCATACTCACAGACGCGGATTCTTTACTGTAAGAGCAGTGAGACTATGGAACTCTCTGCCATATGATGTTGTAATGAGTGATTCACTACTAAAATTTAAGAAGGGACTGGATGCCTTTCTTGAAAAGTATAATATTACAGGGTATATACACTAGTCTCCTTAATATTGCGTTGATCCAGGGAGCTAGTCTGATTGCCGTATGTGGAGTCGGGAAGGAATTTTTTTCCCCAATGTGAAGCTTACTGTTGCCACATGGGTTTTTTTTGCCTTCCTCTGGATCAACATGTTAGGGCAAGTTAGGATAGGATATGGGTTGAACTAGATGGACTTAAAGTCTCCCTTCAACCTTAAGTACTATGTTACTATGTTACTATAATGCATTTGTGGGAGGATACACGGCCAGGCACTTTGAGAGCAGACATGGAGTTGACAGGTGTGCAGTGGTCGAAGCTGAAAGACCTCTGTAAAGTCCCTCAGTGTTTTGAGGAATGCACACGGCTGGTAAGCGCAGACGATGCCATCCTAAGCATGAGCATCCCACTTATGCGTCTGCTCATGCAAACTTTGACGCACCTTAAGGAGCAGGCGTCTGCAGCCAATCTTAACGAGGGGGAAGAGGTGGAGGGAATCCTTGATGACATTCAGCCATTGTCTGCTCAGGGACCTCTCCTGGTCGAGGTGGAGGAAGAAGAGGAGGAGGATGATGATGGGGATGATTACTTAGGGGAGGAGGATGCATCTCGTGGGGCAAGTGAAAGTGTTGGCGTGGCAAGGTCTGGTACAGGGTTTGTACGTGACTGGAGGGATGTGGATTTGCCAGAAATTGCTCCTCCACCCAGCACTCGAAGTGCATCATTGACACTGGGAACATTGGCCCACATGTCAGATTATGCCTTGCAGATCCTAAAAAGGGACCCACGCATTGCCAAAATGATGAACGATGACGACTACTGGTTGGCCAGCATCCTGGATCCACGCTATAAAGGCAAATTACAAAACATCATTCCACAGGAGAACCTTGACCTAATATTGGCTACTAAACAAGCAACTCTGGTTAACCGGTTGGTTGAGGCATTCCCAGCACACAGCAGCGGTGATGGTTCTCACACGAGCCGTACGGGCCGGGGGCAGTTTGGCAGAGGTGTTCTTGGTGCACACAGCAGAAGTGGCGTTCGAGACAGGGGTTTCATGACAATGTTGTGGACTGATTTTTCACGGACTGCTCACACAACTGGTAATACTGCATCGATGGAAAGTGACAGGAGACAGCAGTTGTCAACTATGGTTACAAACTACTTTTCCTCCCATATCGATGTTCTCCCGCACAGGTCATTCCCCTTTGACTATTGGGCAGCTAAACTGGACACCTGGCCTGAATTGGCACAATATGCCTTACAGGAGCTCGCTTGCCCAGCTGCAAGTGTGCTATCGGAAAGAGCCTTCAGTGCTGCTGGATCAATCCTGACAGAAAAAAGGACCCGTCTGTCAACCCAAAATGTGGATGATCTAACCTTCATTAAAATGAACCATGCATGGGTTTCCAAGGATTTTGTCCCACCTTCCCTTGATGACACATAGGTTGCCAGAAAAATGGCTTGCTTTGGTGCTCCTCCTATTCCGCGAACTTGACCTATTTCGCCTTTTGCAGCAGCTAAATGACCCACATCTACATATGCCACTTTGTAAACCTCCCTAAGTGGGCGGCCCCCCCCATGGCCGGGGTCACCACCTAGTGCACAAAACCGTGCGAGTGCCATTGCCCTGGACAGGTGGGTAGACCGACTCTTGGGCGCGGGCACTGGCATAGGGTCCCTCATAGTGCAATCAAGTGTCTCTGACAGTGGTGGTGCACACCCACCGTCAGACACACCGCCGTACTATGAGGGACCCAGTGCCAGCACCGACGCCCACGAACGTGCCCCCCTTGCTTGGGCAGGGCCCCAGCATTTGCAATGTTTGCCTCTCCCTGCTCCTCCGCTGTGTAGTCTGGGCTGTCAAATCCTTCACTGGGACTGCCACTACAAATTGATTGAACTGAAAGATGATGGTTAAGATGTAGCTATGCCCTGTCCTGCTGGCCGGGCTCTAGCTCCAGATGATCAGTGGCTTCCATTTCTTATGGACGTCGACTCACAATTACATGCAGTGGTGGTTTATCATCAGCTTTCACAGTTTTCCTACTCACAAACGTGTGACATTCCGGCGCACATTTCAAAATGTGCCCTCTCATGCCAGTCAAATAGAATCGCCTACGGCCTGTGTGGCTTCTGTCTTTTGCACTCCAAAGTTACGTGACAGATCATGATAGCCAGTGAGCACCATGTTTACATCGCTCCCAGTGATAAAAATTGGATTGAGATGAGTAACAGTGATGGAATCAACGGAAGTGCGATACAGCAAGACTTTATTCACCAAAAAATGTTTTCACTGTCTCAACACACAAATTAATTGAGGGTCAGCATCGCCTATGAGAATTGTGAGGGATGTTTTTCCCGTGAATAATAATTCCTAGATTTCTGCAATCAATAGCCTTTATGTCACTAATTGCATGCATCTCATTTCCTATTGCGGAGAGGCTGGACTGTATTACTGAGACAGAAATATATATGAAGATTTAAAAATAGCACCAAAAGTATATAGTTGTGTACGCCTCAAATGCATTTCCTTTTTTCCACTTTTTAGATTGCTGTGTAATCCATACTGAGAACACGGAGATCTTACATGTTTAAACTATGCTATATATACCTGCTATCCAATGATAAAGTACCCTTTCTCAACTTTGTACAAACTGGTCAAATCCATACTGGGCCTGAGAACATCTGCCTCCTGATCTATAGACATATATTTTTAATGTGTAAACTAGGCTACATATATACGTGTTATCCGGTGAAACTGTACCCTTTATCAACTTTCTACAATGTTGTTGAATCCATACTGGGCCTGAGAACGGCTGCCGAGCTGTTAAGCAAGCTACAGCACCTGTGGTTTGGGCACGTAATTTTTTCAGGAATGAGGGTTAGGCCTAACTCCGGAATTGCGGTTGACCTGAACTTACTGGGAAATCATCGTTCGTGGGGAATAATCTGAATCCCAGATCCCCATCACTAACGGAGTTCAGCAGGTTATCTGCACCTGTAAGCGACAAAAGCTGGTCCTTTCAGTGTAGCGTGCATGCAGCCCCGGACATGTACTGGAATGCTAGACCTGTTATTGCTCGATCTCACGTGCCACAGCCTCGCGTATCCCTCTAGTAAGCTTGACGCGTACCGCGGGGCCATGCCGGAGTCTCGGTCGTTAACGGAATAAAGCTGAGAAATCGCTAGCACAACTACAAACGGACATACCACACCACACCACACACAGAATCAACAAAGCTTGCAATCTGTCCATCTTTTCTGTAGCTTGTATGGTAGTGGTTTCCCGGGTGCAGTCCAATTAAGCCACAGGCTCCACTCCTGGTGGTGCCCTTTTGGACATTCCTTTAAGGTTCAGCTTTGCAATCATACTGCCCCCGGAAACCAAAAACGTTGCCTTCAGGGACGCTGTTTGGGAGGTTCGTGGGAATAACGCCGCCCGATCAGCAGTCGGCATATGGGTCGCCCTCCCAGGGCTGTGGGGTACTCGGTACCGGGCCGGTGTCAGTGGGATGTGTCACAGCAGCGGTGACCCGGACGGTGGCCCTGGGTGCCCATGTAAATGGCGTG
The DNA here is from genome assembly GCF_039654945.1 of Dendrobates tinctorius. Classification (NCBI taxonomy): domain Eukaryota; kingdom Metazoa; phylum Chordata; class Amphibia; order Anura; family Dendrobatidae; genus Dendrobates; species Dendrobates tinctorius. Next base: position 5,728,755 of record NW_027361713.1, on the reverse strand, counting down.
GTATAATGGTAAAGAGTTTATATAGATAGTTTGACGCCAACTGTGGTGTTCGGCAACATAGATGTTAGGCCGACGCTGCATGCAGATCCTCTGGGACTGATGGTGTTGGGAGGCAAAGATGGTGAAGCTCCCCACAGGTGGAGCTGGAGTCCCAGGGAAGTGTAGATGTAGTAATGGGGGAAAGGCACAGGCGGTGTAGGTGCTGGTACCCAGATGCAGTGGTGGTGGAATAACTGTAGGACACCAGAGCGTGCAGTTCCAAAGTTTTACTCACAGTCTGCAGGTTACACAGATGCCTGCCTCCGTGCTGTGTCCTCCGGGTCAGGACCTCTGCCAACCTCCGGGACCAGAATGGAAAGCTCCCTTCCAACACTCCGCCAACATGTACCTTCCTGAACATCTCCTTTCTAGCGCTTGTGGGGGAAGCACTCACAGGACTGTGGTTCACTGAAATGCCTCCTGTCTAACAGATGTTCCTCAGACTTTACTTGTATGGCAGACAGCTGTAGCCTTTTCCTTCTGCCTCGCACACGTCGATGCTGGGGCCTCCGAGCCTTAGTTGGGTACAGAGCATTTATAGCTGCTACTTCCCCTGATTTCTGCTGCAGGAACATCAGTGTCCCTACAAACTCGGAGACCGGAATCCGGACCATGCGCTCCAGCTAGGAATGAGCCTTAACTCTGCTCATCCTCCAGCTCCCCTTCTCACGTCCACACACTTCCCCTTCCCTCACAGAGTGCCCTAACTTACCTCCTCCCGACCACAGAGAGCAGCTCCTCAGCAGTCAGGTTCAGAGGTCTCCCTGCTGGCCTGGAGTGGGAAATGTGTTGTGTGTTGGTTTCACTGCTAGAGAGATCCTTCGTTGCTCCCAAGCTTGACAACACACTCCCTAGGAGGAAGGCAATGCCACAGTGGCGACCATACTCTTGGGGACGCCACAAGTGCACTGAGGCCCAGCCACTGCTGGATGATGCTGCTGGTACATTGACCCAGACCACTACATTCCCCTCGCACTCTACACAGCCAGAATCTGACCCAGAGGAAACTCAGGTTCCCCTTCCTGCATACTATACCACCTTACACGGTGACAAAGAGGAAGGTGCAGATGAAAGTGCAGGTTCCTTGAGCAGGTGGGGGGGCATACTCATGGACGATGGCACTGGCACAGGGCACTGCATAGTACGCAAAAGTGTCTCTGCCGGTGGGAGTGCCTAAACAGCCAAATGCAGTGAGATGGAAGATGAGGACGACAAGGAGTTCAGAGTAGTGCAGGGATTCCCTAGCAAGGAGACTTATGTAATTGTTTTCAATGTTGGGACAGCAATTTTTGGGGAGCACTATACTCTGGTGAATGATATATGGGGCCCACCTTACACTGGAGCATTCCAAAGGTGGACATCAGACACTGGAGCAGCATTTACAGGGTCCATTATACACTAGAGCAGTAGAAATGGGGCCCATTATAAATGGAGCATTATTTGGGCCCATAAGACAGTGGAGCTTCATCTATTGGGACCAACATATACTGTAGCATTATGTGGAGCTCATCATATACTGTTTGAAACATTATATGGGAATAATGATTCCGTATGGAGAAATATATGGGCCTCATTACTCTGTATAGCGCACTAAGCGCTGGCCATAATACTGTATGGAGTTATATACTGTCCGTTTTTGGAGGTATTGGAGAATTTAAAATGGATATCAGTCATGAGTAGTGTTGAGCATTCCGATACCGCAAGTATCGGGTATCGGCCGATACTTGCTGTATCGGAATTCCGATACCGACTTCCGATATTTTTTCAATATCGGAATTCGGCATCGGAATCGGAAGTTCCAAGTTGATTGACAGACTGACGTCATCATGATGCGCGGTGTGTGCGCATCATGATGCGCCGTCATTTCGGGCCTGCCGGGGGTCTCTGCCGGCCTGCTGGGGGGCTGTGCCGGCCTGCCGGGGGGCTGTGTGGACTGCCCGGGGTCTGTACCGGCCTGCCGGGGGGCTGTGCCAGCCTGCCGGGGGGCTGTGCACCCTGTGGGGGTCTGTACCGGCCTGCCGGGGGGCTGTGCCGGCCTGCCAGTGGTCTGTGCACCCTGTGGGGGTCTGTACCGGCCTGCCGGGGGGCTGTGCCGGCCTGCCGGGGGGCTGTGCTGATGTCCGGGGGTCTGTGCAAGCATCGTCCGATGGGACTACAAGTCCCATCGGGCGATGCCTGCTACCATGACAGTGATTGACACATTAGCCAATGATGGGACAGTAGTAGTCCCATCATCCGGCTAATGTGTTAAATGTTAAAAAAAAAAAAAAATACTACATACATACTACATGCATGCTACATACATACTACATGCTACATACATACTACATATATACTACATACATACTACATGCATGCTACATACATACTACATGCATGCTACATACATACTACATGCATGCTACATGCATGTTACATACTACATATATACTACATGCATACTACATACATACCACATACATACCACATACATGCTACATACATGCTACATACTACATACATACTACATACATACTACATGCATGCTACATACATACTACATGCATGCTACATACATACTACATGCCACATACATACCACATACATACTACATACATACTACATGCTACATACATACCACATATATACTACATACATACAATACATTCATACAATACATACATAGACATACAGTACATATAACATAGAGTAACATACTTACCAATACTTGTCACATTGTTCCCCGAAGCCATTGTCTTTTCCGGAATAAATATTAACATAACAAACCACAAAAATACTCACCCACGATCCGAAGCAGTCCACGAGTGTGTCCCACGACGATCTTGGGTAGAGAACTGCAGCATCAGATGATGCTGCCGTTCTCTACGGGCTGCAGGAATCCAATGACGGAAGGTAGGTATCCTTCCGCACTGTATTCCTCCGCCACTTAAAAAAAAAAAGTCCCTAGTCTCACTTTATGCCATTGCTGCGTGGGAAATTTAACTGTGCATCGGTGACACCATCTGCAGCAAGATGATGCTGCCGGTCTTTGGAGGTGGTCTGTGGATTGTCCTTGACTGTTCTCAGCATTCTTCTTCTCTGCCTTTCTGATATTTTTCTTGGCCTGCCACTTCTGGGCTTAGCAAGAACTGAACCTGTGTTCTTCCATTTCCTTACTATGTTCCTCACAGTGGAAACTGACAGGTTAAATCTCTGAGACAACTTTTTGTATCCTTCCCCTGAAAAGCTATGTTGAATAATCTTTGTTTTCAGATCATTTGAGAGTTGTTTTGAGGAGCCCATGATGCCACTCTTCATAGGAGAATCAAATAGGAGAACTACTTGCAAGTGGCCACTTTAAATACCTTTTCTCATGATTTGATACACCTGGCTATGAAGTTCAAAGCTCAATGAGGTTACAAAACCAATTTAGTGCTTCAGGAAGTCAGTAAAAAGTAGTTAGGAGTGTTCAAATCAAGAAAATGATAAGGGTGCCCATACTTTTGCACCGGTCAAATTTTGTTTAAATGCAGATTGCACATTTTCTGTTAGTACAATAAACCTCATTTGAATCCAGAAATATAACTGAGTCCATCAGTTATTAGATATATGAAACTGAAATACCTGTTGCAAAAACCAAAATTGCTATTAAGAAAAAAGGTTAACATTAATAGGGGTGCCCAAACTTTTACATATGACTGTATATACGTAGATTTAATTTTTTTAATACACTTAACACAGCTGGACGCTCCTCATACAGTACCATCTCTCCGCTGGTATTTTTTGTACATTTTCCCAAACATGAGGAAGTATGGTGGAAAAGTCCGCGGACGTGGGCAGGGGGGTGCAGCTGGTATTGATAGTGGTGGTGCATCGGCTGGTTCTGGCAAAAGCACAATAGCAGCTAAGGCAGGAGGTATTGAGCCTGCGTCATCCTCTCGCCCAAGAAGGCCTGTAAGGTTGCCTTTTCTTGGAGTAGGAAAACTGCTTTTAAAGCTGGAGCATCAGGAACAGGTTTTGGCGTACATTGTCGAAACAGCCACCAGCTCTATTGCCTCCTCTTCTGAACGTTCGAAACCTGCAAGCACGGAGTCGTCAGTGCAGGGTTCTGGTCAGTAAAAACACCTTTCCTTGTGTCCTTCACCCCCACCAAAAGTTAAGGATGCGGCAGCCCACACTTCAGATTACTCTATGGAGCTCTTTTCACATACCATGCCTGGGTTATCCAGTCAAATCCAGTATTCCCCAGTCCAAGATGAATCTGACATGGAGTGCACTGATGCACAGCCACTGCTAGATGATTCTGCTGGTACGTCGACCCAGAGCACTACATTGCCCTCGCAGTCTATTGAGCTAGAATCAGACCCTGAAGAAACTCAGGTGCCCCTTCCCGCATACTATGCCACCTTACACGGTTATACAGAGGAAGGTAAAGAGGAAGGTGCAGATGACTTTGAAGAGGAGGTGATGGATGACCCAGTTCTTGACCCGGATTGGCATCCATTGGGGGAGGAGGGTGGCGCTGGCAATAGTTCAGATAAGGAGAAGGATCCGCAGCAGGCATTGACATCGCAGCAGCGGTTATCTGGCAGGCCCGTCGCTGTCCAAAAACGTGGACCAAAAACTAAAAGAGTTGCAGGACAGCTTGGCCAGACTGTCAACTTAGCACAGCATGCAATGCCAGAAAATGTATACCATAGCAGGAAGAGTGCAGTGTGTCAATTCTTTGTCCAAAATCCTACTGATGAGGCAAAGGTTACCTGTAAGAAGTGCGGAAGGACCTTTAGCCGAGGTAAACAACTCAGAAATTTGAATACTAGTTGCATGCTTAGACATTTAATCAACATGCACTTGCAAGCGTGGACGGATTACAAAACCTCAGGTAGCAGGTGTGCACCTGCTCCGACTGAAGGTAGCCAGCAACGCTCCATCGCTTCCCCCACTGTAAGACCACCGCCACCGTTAAGCACACCACCAGCACTAAATGTGGAGGTGTCGTCGCAAGGCCAAAGCACTCAGGGAATCACAATGGTTTTGCAACACAACACTGAATCTAGGCCATCACAACCAATACCATCACCAACCCCCGCTCACTCCATCCGGTCCACCGCTATTTCACCCATATGCAGCTCTCCAGTCCAGCTCACCCTACCAGACACTGAGTAGGACAAGAAAGTACTCATCCTCTCATCCGTGTACACTAGGGTGACCGCAAAAAATCGATGTCGGAATTTTGTCCGTCTGGACCCCACAAAACGATTCCCCTTTCCAGATATTGAGATAGCCAAAATTTGAGCTCGATCAAACGACGTTAACCCGTGCCGCTCGTCGCTCAAAGTTTGAAAAAATCCAAATTGAGGTATTTTAAGATTTAGGTATTTTGCATAGTCTGTTAGACTATAAAGAATGTGATGACAACATTGCAGAAATAGCCCTGACCAAATTTTCGAACCATTTGTGGTATTTGAATGCAGAGTTGGTGGGATTATCGTTTTTTGATCCCACCATTACAGCCAATGAAAAGTTGTTAATGGCTAATAAATTGCTCAGTAGCACAGATGAACAATCAGAGCACGCTAGGGTTGTAAATCCAAAAGTTAGGAAAGAAAAATTAAAAGAGGTAGGAAGTAACCGACTTTAACGACCTTCTGACAAAAGATGAAGAACAAAAGCAATATGTCCTGCAAGTTGTAAGCAAATGCCGAGCATTATATTCTGACGTTTCAAAAACTACTTTAACAAAAGCTCTAGAATAGATTAGATAACTATGTAAAATTATCAACTCATGTAGGTTAGCGTGCTCTGATGGTTCATCTGTGCTACTGAGCAATTTATTAGCCATTAACAACTTTTCATTGTCTGTAATGGTGGGATCAAAAAACGATAATCCCACCAACTCTGCATTCAAATACCACAAATGGTTCGAAAATTTGGTCAGGGCTATTTCTGCAATGTTGTTGTCACATTCTTTATAGTCTAACAGACTATGCAAAATACCTAAATCTTAAAATACCTCAATTTGGATTTTTTCAAACTTTGAGCGACGAGCGGCACGGGTTAACATCGTTTGATCAAGCTCAAATTTTGGCTCTCTCAATATCTGGAAAGGGGAATCGTTTTGTGGGGTCCAGACGAACAAGATTCTGACATTTTTTCCCCCCCATATGAGATCCGGTCACCCTAGTGTACACTTTGTTTGAATGCCTACATTGCCAAACTAATCTCAATAGAGATAATGCCCTACCGGTTGGTGGAAAGCGAAGCTTTCTGAGACCTCATGTCCTACATTGTCCCACACTATGACCTACCCAGTCGGCACTTCTTTTCTCGAAAAGCCATCCCTGCCCTCCACCGGCATGTGAATGACCGCATTGTCCATGCACTAAAACAGTCAGTGAGTGGAAAGGTGCACCTCATAACAGATGCATGGTCCAGTAGGCATGGCCAGGGCCGTTACGTTTCCATCACTGCGCGCTGGGTTAATGTGGTGGATGCAGGCTCCACTGGGGACAGCGGCGGTGGAACAGTGCTACCTAGACCACGGTATAGGAAACAGTTTGCTGTACGCTTTCGATCCTCCTCCTCCTCCTCTATCAGCGAAAGCTCATCCACAGAGCGCAGTCGCACGAGCACTGAATCCGCAGCTGGCAGTGTTGCACACGAGGTGTCCCACTATGGAACAGCTAGTGGTAAGCGTCAGCAGGCTGTGTTAAAGATGATGTCTTTGGGTGACAACAGACACACCACGGAGGCACTGGCCGACTACTTGCAGTGACAAACAGTCATAGCTGGGCAGTCTGCATCTTGAGGCAGGTAATGTAGTCAGTGATAACGGCCGTATTTTTGTGGCAGCCATAGCCCGTGCAAAACTCACACACATACCTTGCCTGGCTCACACTTTGAACCTGGTGGTGCAGTGCTTCCTTAATAATTATCCGGAGTTAACATCCCTGCTCCATAAGGTGCGAAGACTGTGCTCACACATCCATCGCTCGGCCGTACACTCCAGTCATACGCAGAAGCTGCAGCGATTGCTCCACCTCCCCAAGCACCGCCTAATCATAGACGTTGCAACAAGGAGGAACTCCACCTTGCACATGGTTGAGGCTGTGCGAACAGAGGCAGGCTGTAATGCATTTGTGGGAGGATACACGGGCAGGCAGTTTGAGGGAAGACATGGAATTGTCGGGTGTGCAGTGGTCAAAGTTGAAAGACCTCTGTAAATTCATTCAGTGTTTTGAGGAATGCACACGGCTGACTTATGCGTCTGCTCATGCAAAGTTTGACGCACATTAAGGATCAGGCGTCTGCAGAGAAGGAGGAGGGAAGCCTTGCTGACAGTCAGCCATTGTCCGGTCAGGGAACTGTCCTGAACGAGGTGGAGGAAGAAGAGGAAAAGGAGGAGGAGGAGGATGAGGGGGATGATTATTTTGGGCAGGAGGATGCTCTCTGGGGGCAAGAGAAAATGTTGGCATTCCAAGGTCAGGTACAATGTTTGTGCGTGACTGTAGGGATGTGGATTTGCCAGAAAGTGCTCCTCCACCCACCACTGGCAGTGCATCATTGACAACTGGAACATTGGCCCACATGTGCAATTATGCCTTGCGGATCCTAAAAAGGGACCCCCGCATTTCCAAAATGATGAGAGATGACGACTACTGGCTGGCCAGCATCCTCGATCCACGTTACAAAGGCAAATTACACAACATCATGCCACAGGAGAACCTAGAGATAATATTGGCTAACAAACAAGCAACTCTGGTAAACAGGTTGTTTGAGGATTTCCCAGCACACAGCAGTGATGCTGTTTCTCCCACGAGCCGGAGTGGGCAAAGCGGAAGAGGTGTTCGTGGTGCACACAGAGCCGAAGTGGCTTGGAGACAGGGGTTTAATGACCATGTTGTGGAATGATTTCTCAAGTACCGCTCACATGACTGCTAATACTGCATCGATGGAAAGTGACAGGAGACAGCAGTTGTCAAATATGGTTACAATCTACTTCTCCTCCAATATCGATGTTCTCCCTCACAAGTCATTCCCCTTTGACTATTGGGCCTCTAAACTGGACGCCTGGCCTGAATTGGCACAATATGCCTTACAGGAGCTCGCTTGCCCTGCTGCTAGTGTGTTATCTGAAAGAGTCTTCAGTGCTGCTGAATCAATCCTGACAGAAAAAAGGACCCATCTGTCTACCCAAAATGTTGATGATCTAACCTTCATTAAAATGAACCATGCATGGGTTGCAAAGGATTTTGTCCCACCTTCCCCTGATGACACATAGGTTCCCAGAAAACTGCCTCGCTTTTTTCCTCTTCCTCAGACTTGCCCAATTCTGCCCTTTGCAGCAGCTGAATGTCCAGCCAACACATCAACATACGCCATTTTTTAAACCTCCCTAAGTGGGCTGCCCACCCCCCACAATGGCTGGGGTCAACACCTGGCGCACCCGGGCAAGTGCCGTTGCTCTGAACAGGTGGATGGGCCCACAGATGGCTGACGGCACTGGCACAGGGCCCCTCATAGTACATACAGTCTCTCTGACAGTGGGGGGGCCCACTCACCATCAGACACACCAGCATAGTATGAGGGGCCCTGTGCCAGTACCGTCGACCACGAGTGTGCCCCCCCTGCTTGGTCTTGGCCACAGCACTTGCAAGTAGCCTGTGGCTTCTGTCTTTGGCACTCCAAAATGACCAGACACATCATGATAGTATGTGAGGACCAAGTGTACATCTCTCCCTGTGATCACAGTTTGATGGAGACGAGTAACGCTGATGTGATCCACGCTACTGTGATAAAGCAATCCTTTCTTCACAAAGAACCGTTTTTGCTGTCACCACAGACACAGTAACTGAGGGTCTGCATCGCCTCTGCAACATCTAGCGGGAGGTTTTCCCACGATGAGTAATTCCCAAATTTCTAACACTCGACTTTCCATCTGTACTTGTATCTATGTAGTTTCCAGTAGCAGAGAGTCTGGACTGGCTTACTGAGATTGAAATATATACGAAGATTTAAAAGTACCACAACACTGTATACTGTTGTACGCTTCGAATACCTTTCCCTTTTTCTACTTGTTAAATTCTGGTGTAATACATACTGAGCCTGTGAGTGTCTGTGTCTGACTCCGGAAGTATAGACGAAAATTTACAATTACCCCTAGACTGGATACACCTGGTATGTGCTGATACAGTACCTTTGTTCCAAATTTTGTATTACGGTATCATCCATAGTGAGTGAGCGTTTGTGGTTTACGCCTTCTATATAGATGGTGAATCAGAGATACCAATTTTTACCCTATACTCGATAAAGCTTGTATCTAGTTATACAGTACCTTTATTCGACTTTTAGTATTACAGTCAAATCCATACTGGGTAAGTGTCTGAGACTGACTATGGGACTATGTTTACGGAGATTTCAATTGTACCCTATAATATATATACTTGCTATCTTGTTATCCAGTACCTTTTTTTACAGCATTTGTTATTATGGTCAAACCCAGACTGAGTGAGCGTCTGAGCGTGACTCCGGAAATATATACCGAGATTTCAAATTTGCCCAACACTGTATACAGGTGTACGCTTGTTTTACATTACCCATTTGCAGCTTATCATATTCTTGTGTACTCCATACTGGGCCTGAGAGCGTTTGTGTCTGCCTCCTGAAATGTATACGGAGATTCAGAATGTTTACACTATACTATATATACCTTGTATCTGGTGATACTGTACCCTTTTTCACCTTTTTATTTTATTGGGTAATCCATACTGAGCCTGTGAGCGTCTGTGTATGACTCATGAAATATATACAGAGATTTACTGTTATCCCTAGCCTGTATAGACATGTACGCTTCTGATACAGTATCATATATCTGCTGGTATTTTGGGCCAATTTTCTAAAACATGAGGAAGTATGGTGGAAGAGGACACGTACGTGGGCATGGGAGGTCACCTGGTACTGATGGTGGTGGTGGTGCATCTGCTGGTAGTGCCAAAAACACAATAGCAGCTAAGGCAGGAGGTGTTGAGCCTGCATCATGGTGTAGCTCTGTAAGGCCTGTAAGGTTCCATTTTATGGGAGTAGGTAGACTGCTTTTAAAGCCAGAGCATCAGGAACTGTTTTTGGCTTACATTGCTGAAACAGCCTCCAGCTCTATCGCCTCCTCTTCTTAAGTTTAAAAAAATGCAAGCACTGAGTTGTAAGTGCAGGATTCTGGTCAGGAGCATCCACTTTCCTTGTGTCCTCCACCCACACCAAAAGTGAAAGATGCGGCAGCACACACTTCAGATTACTCCATGAAGCTCTTTTCACATACCATGCATGGGTTAATTTAAAATGGGACCCATCATACACTGGAGCATTCAAAATGGGTGACATCTGACACTGGAACATCATCCATGAGGCCCATCATATACTGGATCATTCCAAATGGGGCAGATCAGACACTGGAGCAGCATCTATGGGGCCCATCATATACTGGAGCATTCCAAATGGGGGACATCTGACACTGGAGCATCATCCATGAGGTCCATCATATACTGGAGCATTCCAAATGGGGGACATCTGAAACTGGAGCTTCATCCATGAGGCCCATCATATACTGGAGCATTCCAAATGGGGCAGATTAGACACTGGAGCAGGATCTATGGGGCACATGATACACTGGAGCATTAGAAATGGGGCCGATTATATATGGAGCATTATTAGGGCCCATAAGACACTGGAGCATCATCCATGAGGCCCATCATATACTGGAGCATTCCAAATGGGGCAGATCAGACACTGGAGCAGCATCTATGGGGCACATTATACACTGGAGCATTCTGTATGGAGAAATATATGGGGCTCATTATTCTGTATGGCGCACAATGTGGTGGCCATAATACTGTATGGAGTAATATACTGTCCTTTTTTGAGCTATTGTAGAATTTAAAATAGATCAGTCATGTCATGTAAGCAGTGAAGTATTTGTCATTGTACTATACCTATATTTCTGTGCTGTATCGGAGCATCATGAGTTGTGGTATGTGTTAAAGGGGTGCTCTTTGGCCCAGGGCACATGAAAACCTGAAGACAGCCCTAACCCCCCACAACTTTATCCAAATAACCCCCAGTTTTCAGTGCGTAACTATTATTATAAAGTAAATTAAGGTTGACAAGCTTCAGGAATAAGAATTGATGTTTTTGGCATTGAAATGGGCACTGTAAGTGTCTTTACTGTCCTCCACTCCCTGCCGACTTTGCTTCCCCATTGACTTGCATTGGGTTTCGTGTTTCAGTCGGCCTCCGACTTTTCCCTATAGTCGGCCGATTTTGTTCAACCCGATTTTTGAGAAAGTCGGATTTCATGAAACCCGACTCGACCCTAAAAAAGGCAAAGTCGCTCATCTCTAGTGACGGGCACTATGAATACCAGGTAATGCCTTTTGGACTAAGTAACGCAGTATTTCAGGAATTCATCATTGACGTCTTCCATGACCTTCTCTACATCTGTGTGGTTGTATATCTGGTGATATCTTGGTGCTTTCTCTGGATCTCCCTACTCATAGGAGAAGTGTCCGTTAGGTCCTACTACTGCTAAGAGAGAATCGACTGTATGCCAAGTTTGAGAAGTGCCTCTTTGAGCGGAACTCTCTGCCCTTCCTGTGTTACATCATCTCTGACATGGGTCTCGAAATGGATCCTGAGAAGGAGTCTGCTGTTCTCAAGTGGCCGCATCCTTTTGTAGTCAAGGCTATTCAGCTATTCCTAGGGTTCGCCAATTACTACCGGGAGTTTATCCCGCACTTCTCAGAGCTGACCAAACCTCTCACCTCTCTGACTCCAAAGGTATCCGATCCTATGGAGTAGCCTCCAGAGGCAGAGGCTTTTTTTTGTCTCTCAAGCAAGCTTTCTCTACTGCTCCCTCACTCCATAGGCCGATGGTCAGTAAGCAGTTCTTCATGGAGGTCGTTGCTTCTGAAACGCCCAGCAAGGTCGGGGGTTACTCGGTACCGGGCCAATTAGGTTCTTTTACAGGGGGAAAGTGTGTCACGGTGGTGATGGTGACCCAGTCCATGGCCCTGGGGGTCCAATGTAGATGATGGAAGTTCAGATGAAGGGGAAGATGGTAGGATAATTAATAGGAAAAGGGGAATCGTGACGCCACCCGTGGCACTCGGCTAGGATAGCCGACGCTGCGATGCAGATTCTCTGGGATGATGATTTAGCAGCTAAGATGGTGAAGCTCTCCACGGGTAGAGCTGTGTCCCAGGGCAGTTGAGCCGGTGATGGTGATGGTGTTTGCAGTGTGAGGCAGGCAGTTCTAAAATAACTCCAAGGACACAGTTAGGTGCAGTTTCTGGGTTTTTACTCACAAGTTTCGTGTTCACAGTGGTCAACTTAGTGCTGTGTCCTCCGAGGGAGGGGTCCCGCAAACTCCCAGGCAGATTGGGTACACCTTTCAGGACTCCTCCTTGTGTCTTCTCTCCAGGCCGTGTCTCTGCGCTTAATTCTCCTTGCTTTCCCTGCCCTGCGCCTTCACAAATAGTGCCCCCAGCTGGTAGCCACGGATCTCCTCAGGCGACATGGGTCAGGCCCCGAGGTCCGTTACTCATACCGCTGCCTTTTGGAGGGTGCTTGTGGCTGTGGCTGAGGCACTTAAAGTTACCTCAGCCTCCGGCTTCCTAGCTAAGTCCTATAATCCTCCACTAGTTTCAGGTGCCGGCTCCCCCACTTCGGCCAGATCCTTCCCTTCCGGGATGCAGGCTCCACGGGTGGCCAGTCGCACTACCCGTGCCCTTAGGACCCCTTCTTCCCAGTCCAGGAGCGTGGACAAGATGTTTCTCTCACTTCCAACCACAGTCCTCTACAGCAATCCTGCTCTCTCGCTGGTCCTATCACTGACTGACTAGTTTCTGGAAGGATCTCTTTACCTCAGAACTAGCTCCTCCCACCAACTGTCAACTTTCTCACTCTGATTGGATGCCTAACTATCACTCCATTGCCTAAGCTCCTCCCACTCTACCTACCTTCTACACTAACCCCCCCACACCCTTTCATAGCCAGTCTGTGATGAGGCCATCCTCCTTAAGGGTACGCCCAGTGTTAGGAGTCCTGGGTGGTAATCCCTCCTTACCTGAGGGTGGGATACCACACCTCTGGATGAGGTGCAGTACCTCTGTGGTGACCGGACCTTCAGGGCACCACACTTCCTCTTCTGGAGCCAGGGCCGTACTCACGCAGAATCTTCCTTCCAGGAGGATGGTGACCTTTGGGTTCTTTTCAAGGCGTTCTCGACCTGCAATGCATCAAATTGACCTTGGAGGAATGGTGATACCTTCTGGAGGATGCGGTGCATCAGATTATTATCTACACCAACAGTAAAAACTTGTCCTACCTTCAGTCGTCTCAGAGGCTAAATCCTCGTCAAGCTCTATGGTGGTTATTCTTCATCCGGTTCGACTTCCGTCTCCACTTCCCTCCAGCTGAAAAGAACATTAAGGTTGATGCTTTATCCAGATCTTTTATCTCCGACAACCTAGATGAGGAACCCAGTCACATCATTGATCTGTCTAAAGCAATCACCGTAGCACCTGTCCGACTGTTGCAACCGCCTCCTGATAAGACATTTGTCCCTATCTTGGACAGGAAATGTGTACTTCTGTGGGGACATTCGTCTAAGCTTGCTGGTCATGCGGGGCTTAAGAAGACCTTGCAGCTGATTTGTTGGCACTACTGGTGGCCCAAGATGCTTCCAGATGTCAGCGATTTTGTCGCCGCTTGTCCCTCGTGTGCCCGCAATAAGACTCCTAAAAAGCTTCCTACTGGTCGTCTTCTGCCTCTCCCCGTGCCATCTGCTCCCTGGAGGCACATCGTGATGGATTTCATCACCGACTTACTGGTGTCTTCTGGTTGTTCTGTGATATGGGTGATCGTGGATTGATTTTCCAAGATGGGTAGCTTCGTTCATTTATCTTCCCTCTGCACCCAAGCTCGCGGAGTTGTTTGTTCAACATGTTCTCTGTCTTCATGGCTTACCACTTCATATTGTGTCTGACAGGGGAATGCAGTCCTTGTCTCTGTTCTGGAGGTCCCTCTGAAAGCAGCTGGAGGTCACTCTGGATTTCTCTTCAGAATATCACCAGCAGTTCAGTGGCCAGGTGGAACAGGTGAACCAGGTACTCACTAACTAACTGCGTCACTTTGTCAATGCTCACCACAGTGACTGGGTTGCCTTGTTGCCATGGCCGAAATTCTCTTACAACAACCATGTCGGTGAGTCTTCTTCTAATTCTCCGTTCTTTATTGTTGCTGGATGCCACCCTAGGACTCCTACACCCTTGAACACCACTTCCAGTAATCCAGCAGCGAAGAATCGGGATAGAGACTTCTCTAAGATCTGGTCCGAGACCAAGACTTCTTTGGAACGGGCATCAAGCAGACCAGAGACATCTGGATTCCCCTCCATTCCAACCTGGGGACAAGGTATAGCTCTCTTCTAGGCAAATTCACCTCAAGGTCCCCTCCTACAAATTTGCTCCTCGGTTCATCGGTCCACTTAAGGTGCATTGGAGAATCAATGAAGTATGCTACTAGCTGAAGTTGCCTTCCTCTTTGTGGATCCACAACTATTTTCATGTCTCCCTCCTTAAGCCTGTCATCCTCGGATGCTACTTCCAGGATCCTGGAACTTTTCATTCCCCTCTCTCTGCTGGTGGTGTCTTTGAGGTCAAGGCCATTCTTGACATAAAACGCAGAGGGAACAAAACGCTCTTTCTGGTTGACTGGAAGTGATTTGGTTCCGGGACCCTGAGGAGAACATTATTGCCCCTGTTCTCCTTAGAAAGTTCCTAGCAGGAGTGAAGAAGGGTAAGCGTAAGGGGGGGTACTGTCATGCCCTCAGCCATGAGCCCAGTCTCTTATGGACAGGGGAAACAAAAAGCAAAAAACAAATATCCTAAACTAAAAAGTAAAAAATAAACTGCAAATAATGCATAAAGGTAATAATAATAATAAAGGTATTTAGTAAACACAATTTTGATCAAAATAATGTACAAGTCATCCCGCCACGTCACGGCAACCCTTGTGGGACAGTCCTACTCTAGTATTTAAAATCTATTCACTTGCCAAGTGACGTGAATGTGAACAAGAATCGAGCGACCAATGAAAATTGGTGAAATATTACAATCCAGCCATGGCCGATGCTGAAATAGCATCGGACATGGCTGGACACCGAGACCCGACCCCCCCCACACCGACTGACGGCACCGATCGGCTGCCGCCACCGTCTGACGGCACCGATCGGCAGCCGCCGTCATGATCTGCCCCTCCGCCTTCCCTCCGCCCCCCCCAGCCCTCCGATCGCCCCTCCGATCACCCACTCTCACCCTCCTTTGTGCCTCCGACCTCCCGCTATCCGTCCCGGTGTCCTGCCGTCCAGCGTCATGGGCGCCGCCATCTTGCAAGATGGCGGGCGCATGCGCAGTGCGCCGAATCGAATCTGCAATGCTGCAGATTCATTCATTTATTTTGATCACTATGATAAACTTTCATAGTGATCAAAATAAATAAAAAGTAAATCACCGCCCCCCTTATCACCCCCATAGGTAGGGACAAATAATAAAATATATATATTTTTTTTTCCATTAGGGTTAGGTCCAGGGCTAGGGTTAGGGTTAGGGTTAGGGTTAGGGCTAGGGTTAGGGTTGGACTAAGGGTTAGGGTTGGACTAAGGGTTAGGGTTGGACTAAGGGTTAGGGTTGGACTAGGGGTTAGGGTTGGACTAGGGGTTAGGGTTGGACTAAGGGTTAGGGTTGGACTAAGGGTTAGGGTTGGATTAAGGGTTAGGGTTGAACTTAGGGTTAGGGTTGAACTTAGGGTTAGGGTTGGAATTGGGGTTAGGGTTGGGTTGGGGTTGGGATTACGGTTAGGCTTGTGGTTAGGGTTAGAGTTGGGATTTCGTTAGGGGTGTGTTGGGATTAGGGTTGTGGTTAGGGTTATGATTAGGGTTAGGGGTGTGTTGGGGTTAGGGTCGGAGATAGAATTGAGGGGTTTCCACTGTTTAGGCACATCAGGGGCTCTCCAAATGCGACATGGAGCCACCATTTATTCCAGCCAATTTTGCGTTCAAAAAGTCAAACGGTGCTCCCTCCATTTCGAGCCCCGACGTGTGCCCAAACAGTGGTGTACCCCCACTTATGGGGTATCAGGGTACTCAGGAAAAATTGCACAACAACTTTGGGGGTCTAATTTCTCCTGTTACCCTTGGGAAAATAAAAAAATGGGGGCTAAAATAATTATTTTTGTGGAAAAAAAAGATTTTTTATTTTCACGGTTCTGCGTTATAAACTTCTGTGAAGCACTTGGGGGTTCAACGTGCTCACCACACATCTAGATAAGTTCCTTGGGGGGTCTAGTTTCCAAAATGGGGTCACTTGTGGGGGGTTTCCACTGTTTAGGTACATCAGGGGCTCTGCAAATGTAACATGACGCCCACAGACCATTCCATCAAGTCGGCATTTCAAAACGTCACTACTTCCATTCCGAGCCCCAACGTGTCCCCGAACAGTGCTCCCCCCCATATATGGGGTATCAACATACTCAGGACAAACTGGACAACAACTTTTGGGGTCCAATTTATCCTGTTACCCTTGTGAAAATAAAAAATAGTGGGCTAAAAATCACTTTTTGAGGAAAAAAAAAATATTTTTTTATTTTCACAGCTCTGCGTTATAAACTTCTGTGAAGCACTTGGGGGTTCAACGTGCTCACCACACATCTAGATAAGTTCCTTGGGGGGTCTAGTTTCCAAAATGGGGTCACTTGTGGGGGGTTTCCACTGTTTAGGTACATCAGGGGCTCTGCAAACGTAACATGACGCCCACAGACCATTCCATCAAGTCGGCATTTCAAAGCGTCACCTCTTCCCTTCCGAGCCCCAACGTGTGCCCAAACAGTGGTCCCCCCCCATATATGGGGTACCAACGTACTCAGGACAAACTGGACAACAACTTTTGGGGTCCAATTTATCCTGTTACCCTTGTGAAAATAAAAAATAGTGGGCTAAAAGTCACTTTTTGAGGAAAAAAAATATTTTTTTATTTTCACAGCTCTGCGTTATAAACTTCTGTGAAGCACTTGGGGGTTCAAAGTGCTGACCTCACATCTAGATTAGTTCCTTAGGTGATATAGTTTCCAAAATGGGGTCACTTGTGGGGGGTTTCCACTGTTTAGGAACATCAGGGGCTCTGCAAATGTAGCATGACGCCCACAGACCATTCCATCAAGTCTTCATTTCAAAGCGTCACTACTTCCCTTCCGAGCCCCAACGTGTGCCCAAACAGTGGTCCCCCCCACTTATGGGGTACCAGCGTACTCAGGACACTGGACAACAACTTTTGGGGTCCAATTTATCCTGTTACCCTTGTGAAAATAAAAAATAGTGGACTAAAAATAATTTTTTGAGGAAAAAAAAAAAATTTTTTATTTTCACGGCTCTGCGTTATAAACTTCTGTGAAGCACTTGGGGGTTCAAAGTGCTCACCACACATCTATATTAGTTTCTTGGGTGATCTAGTTTCCAAAATGGGGTCATTTGTGGGGGGTTTCCACTGTTTAGGTACATCAGGGGCTCTGCAAACATAACATGACGCCCACAGACCATTCCATCAAGTCGGCATTTCAAAACGTCCCTACTTCCCTTCTGAGCCCCAACGTGTGCCCAAACAGTGGTCCCCCCCACATATGTGGTACCAGCGTACTCAGGACAAGCTGGACAACAACTTTTGGGGTCCAATTTATCCTGTTACCTTTGTGAAAATAAAAAATAGCAGGCTAAAAATTTATTTTTTGAGGGGAAAAAAAATATTTTTATTTTAACGGCTCTGCGTTATAAACTTCTGCGTAGCACCTGGGGGTTCAAAGTGCTCACTATGCATCTAGATAAGTTCCTTAGGGGGTCTAGTTTCCAAAATGGGGTCATTTTTGGGGGAGCTCCAAAGTTTACGCACACAGGGGCTCTGCAAACACAACATGGTGTCCGCTAACGATTGGAGCTAATTTTCCATTCAAAAAGTCAAATGACGCTCCTTCCCTTCTGAGCCATGCCGTGCGCTCAAACAGTGGTTTTCCCCCACTTATGGGGTACCAGTGTACTCAGGACAAACTGGACAACAACTTTTGGGGTCCAATTTATCCTGTTACCCTTGGGAAAATAAAAAATAGCGGGCTAAAAAATCATTTTTGAGGAAAACAAATTATTTTTTTATTTTCACTGCTCTGCGTTATAAACTTCTGTGAAGCACTTGGGGGTTCAAAGTGCTCACCACACATCTAGATAAGTTCCTTCGGGGGGTCTAGTTTCCAAAATGGGGTCACTTGTGGGGGAGCTCCAATGTTTAGGCACACAGGGGCTCTCCAAATGCGACATGGTGTCCGCTAACGATTGGAACTAATTTTCCAATCAAAAAGTCACAAGGCGCTCCTTCCCTTCCGGGCCTTGCGGTGCGCCCAAACAGTGGTTTATGACCACATATGAGATATTGATGTACTCAGGAGAAATTGCCCAACAAATTTTATGATCCATTTTATCCTGTTGCCCATGTGAAAATGAAAAAACTGAGGCCAAATAAAATTTTTGTGAAAAAAAAAAGTACTTTTTTTTTTTTACAGATCAATTTGTGAAGCACCTGGGGGTTCAAAGTGCATACTATGCATCTAGATAAGTTCCTTGGAGGGTCTAGTTTCCAAAATGGGCTCACTTGTGGGGGGGCTCCAATGTTTAGGCACACAGGTACTCTTAAAACAAGACATGGCAACCGCTAAACATTCAAGCATATTTTACATTCAAAAAGTAAAATGGCGCTCCTTGCCTTCTGAGCCCTGCCGTGCGCCCAAACAGTGGTTTATGACCACATATGAGGTATCAGTGTACTCAGGAGAAATTGCCCAACAAATTTTAGGATACATTTTATCCTGTTACCCATGTGAAAATGAAAAAACTGATGCTAAAATAAAATTTTGGTTGGAAAAATTAAAATGTCCATTTTTTCATTCCATGTTGCTTTAGTTCCTGTGAAGCACCTGAAGGGTTAATAATCTTCTTGAATGTAGTTTTGAGTAGCTTGAGGGGTGCAGTTTTTAGAATGGTGACACTTTTGGGTATTTTCTGCCATTTAGACCCCTCAAAGTTACTTCAAATGTGAGGTGGTCCCTAAAAAAAAATGGTTTTGTAAATTTTGTTGTAAAAATGAGAAATTGCTGGTCAACTTTTAACCCTTATAACTTCCTAACGAAAAAAAATGTTGTTTCCAAAATTGTGCTGATGTAAAGTAGACATGTGGGAAATGTTATTTATTAACTATTTTGTGTCACATAACTCTCTGGTTTAACAGAATAAAAATTCAAAATTTGAAAATTGCAAAATTTTCAAAATTTTCACCAAATTTCCATTTTTTTCACAAATAAACGCAAAAATTATCGACCTAAATTTACCACTATCATGAAGCCCAATATGTCACAAAAAAACAGTCTCGGAATCGCTAGGATAAGTTGAAGCGTTCCTGAGTTATTACCTCATAAAGGGACACTGGTCAGAATTGCAAAAAATGGCCAGGTCATTAAGGTCAAAATAGGCTGGGTCATGAAGGGGTTAATATGCACTCACATTGTGCTTACACATTAACTTACCTTCTCAGTTCAGACTCCAGTTTTTTTTTTTTTTCTTCTCATGGACAGGGGGTGCGGTGCTCCCCAAGCAGCACTATGCACCTCACTCACCCAGTCCAGACGGTCGGCGGCTCCACTCCCTACTGGGGACCTGCATCCCCTTGGCAGGTTTCCTGGAAATGCTCTTAAGAGGTGCGCCCTGCTTCCTGCACATGCTTAAAGCAGCAGGGCACCTGTTCTTTATTAGGGCTGTCTGTGCTGTGATGATCTGTGCATACTTAAAGTCCTCACTTCTTTTGGGAGGTGCCTGGGAAGCTTTGTGTTTTTGCTCTTAGTTGCTGTTCTCAGGTCCCTGTTTAGTGCATGCTTATTCTGACTTGCCTTGTCTTGCCTGAACTAATATACAGTGCTTTTTACCTAATGCTGTTGTCCAGAATACCTATCATCTACCTTCGGACACTGACGGTATCCTTGGGTCCTGCTGGTTCTCCTTCTCTGGTTCCCTGATCCTCTCGCTCCTCTCCAAGTATCACTGTCCCGTTTGGGTCTGACCCTGTGGTCTCTTGAGCTGTTGCACGTGAGCTTCCTTGGCTGCGCTGCGCCTGTCCCTCCACCTACCTTGGCATAACAGGTTGGACTCTGGAGAAGATTGCTGAATGTATTAATACACCTACAGTACATATGCATTCACACGGGTTTAGTCAATAAAAATAATAAAAGGAAATGCTTTTTAAGATGCAGTTTGGGATTTATCTCATTATTTGAAACTATTGGATCTTTTGATGATAGTTTTTAAACTGTTTAGTTGGATGTTTCTGATAGATTATTTGTTTATATATACAGGTATATACTGTATATCGAATTAAATTACTGGATTATATTACTTGGTTTAATATAATTTACTCATACATAACCAGTGTTTATGTAGGTTTTATTTATAAATGACTTATTTACCAATAGATAGCAAGATAGATATGAGATAGATAGATGGACATGATATATACATACACAGTGGGTTCGGAAAGTATTCAGACCCCTTTAAAATTTTCACTTTTTGTTTCATTGCAGCCATTTGGTAAATTAAAAAAAGTTCATTTTTTTCTAATTAATGTACACTCTGCACCCCATCTTGACTGAAAAAGAAACAGAAAAGTAAAATTTTTGAATATTTATTTAAAACGAAAAACTGAAATATCACATGGTCATAAGTATTCAGACCCTTTGCTCAGACACTAATATTTAAGTCACATGCTTTCCATTTCCTTGTGATCCTCCTTGAGATGGTTTTACTCATTAATTGGAGGCCCAGCTGTGTTTAATTAAACTGATAGGACTTGATTTGTAAAGGCACTCACCTGTCTATATAAGACCTCACAGCTCACAGTGCATGTCAATCCAAATGAGAATCATGAGGTCAAAGGACCTGGCCAAGGAGTCAGAGACAGAATTGTGGCAAGGCACAGATCTGGCCAAGGTTACAAAAGAATTTCTGCAGTACTCAAGGTTCCTAAGAGCACAGTGGCTTCAATAATCCTTAAATGGTAGAAGTTTGGGACCACCAGAAATCTTTCTAGCCCTGGCTGTCCAGCCAAACTGAGCAATCGTGGGAGAAGAACCTTGGTGAGAGAGGTGAAGGAGAACTGCAAGATCACTGTGGCTGAGCTCCACAGAAGCAGTAGGGAGATGGTAGAAAGTTCCACAAAGTCAACTATCATTGCATCCCTCCACCAGTTGGGCCTCTATGGCAGAGTGGCCCAACAGAAGCATCTCTGTTACACCTCTCCGTCATACTCACCCGGCCTCCGCTCCCATGCCGCAGTCAGCCTCCGCTCCCATGCCGCAGCCGTCCTCCGCTCCCACGCCGCAGCCTCTTTCCACCCGACGGCCACGGCGGTCACCTCTGACGGGCTCGCCTCTCTGCTGCTTCTTGTGCTCCGGCTGTGCCCTGATCCGGAAGCACCTTCGGACCAATGGCATACCAGACGGGGCTATATCAGGCCACTTCCCCCTGAGGAAGGCGCCTGATCGTTGTGTTACCTTGTACACTGGGCCCTGCTTCCTCCTGTGCTCTCTACAGTCTCTCGGTGCCGACCTCAGTGTTTCCTGCAGCAGCCTCGCAGCCTGTCTTCTGTGTTCGCTAACAGTTATTCTAAGTCCTGCTCCAGTGTTCCTGTTTCCTCCATCTCCTGCCTCCGGTGTTCCTGATCCATCCTGCTCCAGTCCTGCCGTCCTACTCCAGTCCTGCCTCCGGTGTTCCAGTTCCATCCTGCTCCAGTCCTTCCGCCCTCCTTTATTCCTGTCTTCTGTGTTCCAACTCTGTCCTGTCATCTACACTTCAGTGCCTCCACGTTCCAGTCTATAGTCTTTCTCCATTCCTGTCTCCTGTGTGCCAGCCCTGTTCTGTGATCTGCACTTCAGTCCCACTGTCCTACTCCAGTCCATCCTGAGCCGCCCCTCTCGGTACCGGCTACCGTGGTACTCGAACCCCTGGGCCCTCTCCTAACGGTCCCTGTATAAGAGTCAGTTCCACCTGGCAGCTCGCCCGGGGCCCCTCGGTGCCACGGTCCAGAGGGTCCACTCCTGGAGATTCCGGCTCCTGACCACCCACACTAACAGTACGATCAGGCCATGGACTCTGCCGGGAATACTGCTGCTACTCAGAAAGAGTTGCTCTTCCTGCGGGAGAATCAGGGAAGCATTATGTCGATCAAGAAGTCTATGGACACCTGTTTGTCGGCCCTGCATGTGGCCGATCCTGGAAATGCCACTCAACTGGCCAGTCTCCAACAGGAGCTGGGTCAGCAACAAGATACTCAAGCCCACATTTTGTCTTATATGGCCTCCTTTGACAGTCGCTTGTCGGCCCTCCAGGCTGCTACCGCAGCCCCGACTCCTCCCTCCGCGTCTACAGCTCTCCTGACACCCTGTCTTGCCAAACCGCCTCGCTTCACCGGGGATCCCAAGTGCTGTAGGGGGTTCTTAAATCAGTGTAGCCTCCACTTTGAATCGTTGCTGCAGCAATATCCCTCTGATCGGGCCAAGGTGGCCTTCATCATGTCCCATCTGGAGGGGGAGGCCCTGTCTTGGTTGAATCCCCTCTGGGAACGTGACGACCCTGTAGTCTCGAGTCTCCCGGTTTTCTAGGATACTTTTTGCAGGGTTGTCGATGAGCCGGGCCAGTTAGCCTCTCTCACCTGAGTCACTCTTTAACTTACATCAGGGTTCTCTCATGGTCGGACAGTACGCTATTCGCTTTCGCACTGTCTCCTCTGAGCTCGGCTGGAATACCGCAGCTTTGGTAGGGGCATTCTGGTGCGATCTTTCAGGCAGAATAAAAGATGAACTCGCAGGTCGAGATACCCCGTCCACCTTAGAGGACCTTATCTCGCTGGCTACCCGCATTGACCTATGCTTCCAGGAGCGCGCTCGCGAGTCAGCGAGAGACAGGAGGTCCACCAGGCCAGTTCCCCTTTTCACCCGTTCTGCCAGTCCCCGTTCAGCTGGGTCCTCTTCTTCCTCCTCGGTCGAATCCATGCAGGTAGATCACCTAAAGTTGGCCGAGTTGCGTCAGAGATAGAGGCGGGCACAAGGTCTGTGCCACTATTGCGGTGATTCGTCACACTATGTCCGCACCTGTCCTAAGAAACAGGGAAACCTCTCCACCTAGCTCAGGTAAGAGGGGCCTCCCTAGGTGATGATGATCCCTCTCAACCTCTTACGATTTCTGTGCTTTTGGTTTCGGGGTAGAGACGTGGTTCCGAGGTGGCCTACGTGGATTCGGGCTCGGCAGATAACTTCATTCGACCTGAAGAGGTGGACAAATACCAAATTCCTGTGGTTACTCTATCTAACCCTGTCCAGATTGCCGCAGTGGATGGCAAACCGCTAGAGGTGACCGTCACCTTGGTTACTGAAGAGTGGAGTTGCAAGTTGGAGACTAACACTGAGAGAAGATAGCCTTCTACGTTTTGCCTAAGCTCTCTCACGCCATTCTACTCGGTCTTCCATGGTTAAGGACTCATCAGCCTGTTCTCGACTGGTCTTCTGGGGAGATACTCCGCTGGGGGCACCCATGCCAAGCTCGCTGTCTGACTCCTGTCCACCTGGCGGCCGCTCCTCGGTCACCTCCAGACCTTCCGGGTCTTCCTCCAGCCTACAGCTCTTACGCCAATGTTTTTGATAAGAAGGAAGCAGAGGACCTTCCTCCACACCGGCCATTTGACTGCCCAATTGAACTTGTTCCCGGTTCAACCCCTCCAAGGGGCAGAATCTACCCCTTGTCTCCTGCAGAGACCACCGCCATGTCCAAGTACGACCGAGAGAACCTCGCCAAAGGCTTTATACGGAAATCCTCTTCGCCCGCGGGAGCCGGGTTCTTCTTCGTCAAAAAGGATGGAACTCTACGGCCGTGCATTGACTATAGGGGCTTGAATGAGATTACTATCAAGAACAGGTACCCTCTTCCACTCATTCCAGAGCTGTTTGACCGTCTCAGAGGGGCTCGGGTCTTCTCCAAGCTGGACCACAGAGGAGCCTATAATCTGGTCCATATCCATGCAGGTGACGAGTGGAAGACCGCTTTCAACACTCGAGACGGCCATTATGAGTACCTGGTCATGCCCTTTGGTCTTTGAAATGCTCCTGCAGTGTTTCAAGAGTTCATCAATGAGATCTTCCGGGATCTCTTGTACTCCTGTGTGGTCATGTACTTAGACGACATCCTCGTCTTCTCGCTGGACCTCTTGTCCCACAGAAAGAGTGTCCACCTGGTGCTACAGCATCTTCGGGAGAACCGCCTGTATGCGAAGATTGAGAAATGTCTCTTCGAACAGACCTCTCTGCCGTTTCTGGGATACATTATCTTTGACGCTGGTCTAAGGATGGACCCTGAGAAGTTGTCTGCCATTCTCAAATGGCCTCGCCCTGTCGGAGTAAAGGCAATACAGCGATTTCTCGGATTCGCCAATTATTACCGGCAATTTGTCTCCCACTTCTCCGCGATCACAAGACCTACAGTATTTCTGCTCTCACCCGTAAGGGGACTACCCACAAAGATTCGACTCCTGAGGCGGAGGAGGCCTTTCTGACCCTAAAACGGGCTTTCTCCACGACTCCGGTCCTGCATCGCCCTGAGAGCAATCGACCTTTTGTACTCGAGGTGGATGCTTCCTCGACAGGTGCCGGGGCAGTACTGTCCCAGAGAACCGCCTCCGGTTGCCTGCATCCTTGTGGCTTCTTCTCGAAGGCCTTCTCTCCATCCGAATGTAACTACTCGATCGGCGACCGGGAACTCCTGGCCATCAAATTGGCCTTGGAGGAATGGCATCACCTCCTGGAAGGAGCTGTTCATCCCTTTGTCATCTTCTCGGACCACAAGAATCTGGCCTATCTCCAGTCTGCCCAGAGACTCAACCCTCGTCAGGCCAGATGGTCCTTATTTTTCGCCCGATTTGACTTTGAGCTCCGTTTCCATCCTGGCAACAAGAATACCAAAGCCGACGCCCTGTCCAGGGTCTTCCAGCTACATGAAACAACGGAGGAGCCTTTGCATATCATTGATCCCACTAGGATCATCACAGTGGCTCCAGTGAACTGGCTTACTCCTCCTCCAGGCAAGAGACTTGTGCCTGAGAACCTCAAGCGAAAGGTTCTCCTATGGGGGCATTCCTCCAAACCGGCCGGCCATGCCGGAACTAAGAAGACCCTTGATCTTATCACACGTCACTACTGGTTGCCCACGCTTCGCCAAGATGTACTCGACTTTGTGGCTTCTTGTCCATCCAGTGCTAAAAACAAAGATCCACGAAGACCTCCGTCCGGCTTGTTGCTTCCATTGCCCGTTCCTACGGTTCCTTGGGAAAACATCGCCATGGATTTCATCACCAACCTAACCCGCTTTTCGGGCTGTATGGTCATTTTGGTGGTGGTGGATCGTTTTTCCAAGATGGCCCACTTCGTCCCTTTGCCCGGTCTTCAGTCGGCGCTGGAGCTGGCCAAAGTTTTCATTGAACAAATCTTCAGACTCCATGGACTACCTCAACGCATTGTGTCTGACCGAGGGGTTCAGTTTACCTCCAAGTTCTGGCGTTCACTTTGTAAGCTCATGAACGTTTCCCTCGACTTCTCCTCAGCCTACCATCCACAGTCCAATGGACAGGTAGAGCATACCAACCAGACATTGATGGGGTACCTGCGTCAATTCTCCAACGCCCACCAGAACGATTGGGTCGACTTACTCCCCTGGGCAGAGTTTGCTTATAACAACCATGCTGGCGAGTCCTCGGCCAAGCCTCCGTTCTTCATTGTTTTTGGCAGACATCCTGGTGTTCCTCTTCCGATAACCCCTGCCTCCGAGGTACCCGCAGCCAACGCCTTGTCCTCTGAATTTTACAAGATTTGGGCCGAGACCAATACATCACTCAAGAGGTCCCCTGATCAGATGAAGAATTATGCCAACAAAAGGAGATTGGATTCTCCACCGTATCGTGTTGGGGACAAAGTCTGGCTCTCCTCCAAATTCATCCGGTTGAAATTGCCCTCCTACAAGTTGGGACCACACTACATTGGTCCGTTTGAAATTCTTGGACGAATCAACAAAGTCGCCTACAAACTGAGGTTGCCTGCTTCGCTCTGGGTCCCGAACGCCTTCCACGTCTCCCTCCTGAAACCTGTGGTGCTGAATCGCTTCCATTCCTTGCCTGATCCTGGTTTTCAGCCGGTGGGTGCCGATGATGTCTTTGAAATGCAGGACATTCTCGCTATGAAGAGGGTTAGAGGTAGGACATTCTTTCATGTTGATTGGAAGGGCTTTGGTCCTGAGGAGAGATCCTGGGAGCCTCGGGAGAATATCAATGCTCCCCATATCCTCAAGAGATTTCTTGCTAATCTCCGGGGAGGGCGGCTTAGGGCAGGGGGGACTGTTACACCGCTCCGTCATACTCACCTGGCCTCCGCTCCCACGTCGCAGCCGACCTCCGCTCCCACACCGCAGCTGGCCTCCGCTCCTACACCGCAGTCTCTCTCCACCCGACGGCCACAGCGGTCACCTCTGACGGGCTCGCGGCCGACGCCATCCCTGCATGCAATGCGGATGTGCTATAGGCCATGACCGCGCCTCCCTGCTGCTTCTTGTGCTCCGGCTATGCCCTGACCCGGAAGTACCTTCGGACCAATGGCAGACCAGATGGGGCTATATCAGGCCTCTTCCCCCTGAGGGAGGCACCTGATCATTGTGTTACCTTGCTCACTGGGCCCTGCTTTCTCCTGTGCTCTATACAGTCTCTCTGTGCCGTCCTCAGTGTTTCCTGCAGCAGCCTCGCAGCCTGCCTTCCGTGTTCGCTAACAGTTATTCTCAGTTCTGCTCCAGTGTTCCTGTTTCCTCCATCTCCTGCCTCTGGTGTTCCTGATCCATCCTGCTCCAGTCCTGCCGTCCTACTCCAGTCCTGCCTCCGGTGTTCCTGATCCATCCTGCTCCAGTGCTGCTGTCCTTCTCCAGTCATGCCTCCGGTGTTCCTGTTCCAGTCCTGCCGTCCTACTCAAGTCCTGCCTCTGGTGTTCCTGCTCCATCCTGTTGAAGTCCTGCCGTCCTACTCCAGTCCTGCCTCCGGTGTTCCAGTTCTATCCTGCTCCAGTCCTTCCGTCCTCCTTTATTCCTGTCTCCTGTGTTCCAACTCTGTCCTGTCATCTACACTTCAGTGCCTCCATGTTACTGTGCCATGTGCCTCCTCTTACTCTATTCCTGTCTCCTGTGTGCCAGCCCTGTTCTGTGATCTACACTTCAGTCCCACTGTCCTACTCCAGTCCATCCTGAGCCGCCCCTCTTGGTACCGGCTACCGTGCTACTCGAACCCCTGGGCCTGCTCCTAACGGTCCCTGTATAGGGGTCGGTTCCACCTGGCAGCTCGCCCGGGGCCCCTCGGTGCCATGGTCCAGAGGGTCCACTCCTGGAGATTCCAGCTCCTGACCACCCATGCTAACAATCTCTTCAGTGCAAGACATATGAAAGCCTGCATAGAGTTTGCTGAAAAACACACGAAGGACTCCCAGACTATGAGAAATAGAATTCTCTGGTCTGATGAGATGAAGATAGAGCTTTTTGGTGATAATTCTAAGCAGTATGTGTGGTGAAAACCAGGCACTACTCATCACCTGCCCAATACAATCCCAACAGTGAAACATGGTGGTGGCAGCATCATGCTATGGGGGTGTTTTTCAGCTGCAGGGACAGGATGACTAATTGCAATTGAAGGAAACATGAATGCAGCTGTAACGGGGTCTTCTGTGCTGTAATACCTCATTACCACCCCATTTCTCAGAAGGTTCACTCTGTTTTTCCTCGCTTCTGAATGAAGGACGCTGCTCGAAAGGCTTTGGAACATGGGAACATATAAAAGATCACTGCTACTCCATGTATTTCCAGTGTGACAACATTTAACTCATCGGTCTCAGAATATATACATACAGAGGGCAGGACAATCAATGTGTGTCATGCCAGTAGATAACAGGCTCCAATTAAGATGCCAGATGTACATTACAATAGCAGTGGGATTTACAAAGGTGGGGGGGAGGTCAGAAGTGGGATATCTTGTTTACCTCTGCCCAGGGGGTAACAGCCAGTCGGTTGCTGCATTAAGGGCATACATCTCCTATTCGGTGTGCTGGGGGGTTCTGTAACACAGTTCCCCCTTTTCAGTGACGTGATCGGCATACACAGTCTGATCCTTAACGGATCGGCTTGGGGATGACCGAAGTCTATGGGGTTGGTACAAGTTCCGTTTGTCGACTTAGTCCATCGGCGTTACCATTTTGTTTGCCGGGTCTGTAGTGGATGGTGAAGTCTAGAGGTTGTAGGGCTAAACTCCACCGCAGTAATCTGGCGTTGTCGCCAGAGACCCAATTAAGCCACACTAGGGGATTATGGTCCATTAGAAGGGAAAACTGTCATCCATACAAATATGGTTGTAACTTCTTGAGTGCCCATACTACTGCAAGGCACTCCTTCTCGATGGCCACATAGCTTACTTCGCGGGTCAGTAGTTTCCGACTCAGGTAAGCTACCGGGTGGTCTTGACCGTCCGGCCCAACTTGGCTCAGCACTGCTCCAGTCCAAACATAGAAGCGTCAGTGTGAACCAGGAAATGTTTAGTTGGATCGGGTGCGGCCAATACCGGGGTATTTGTGAGGGCGTCCTTTAGCTGGCGGAAGGCTTGCTCACACTCGGGGGTCCAGGTTACCTGGCGGGGGAGGTTCTTATGGGTCAGATCATTGAGGGGCTTGGCTATGCTGCTTTAAATGGGGACAAATTTCCTATAATACCATGCTGTCCCTAGAAACGCCATGACCTGGGTTTTAGTGCGTGGGGTGGGCCATTTGGCTATGGCTTCAATCTTGGCTGGTTCTGGTCACTGTTTCCCACTTCCCACCCAATGTCCTAAATACTGAACCTCTGCTTTGCCCACGTGGCACTTGTTGGGGTTCAAGGTGATTCCGGCCTTGTGGATCCTGTCCATTACTGTCTCTAGGTGATTTAGATGCTCATCCCATGTCGCGCTGTAGATGGCAATGTCATCCAGGTAGGCACAAGCATAGTCCTGGAGACCATCCAGAAGCCGGTCAGCCAGCCTCTGGAAGGTCGCAGGGGCATTCTTCATCCCGAATGGCATAACTCGAAACTGGAATAAGCCGAACGGGTTGACAAATGCAGACTTGGAAATAGCGTCAGGACTTAGGGGGGATCTGCCAATAGCCTTTGCATAGATCGATGGTGGTCAAATACTCATCCACACGCGGCATGGGATACGCATCCATCACCATTTTCTCATTTAGCTTGCGACAGTCTACACAAAACCGGGTAGTCCCATCCTTCTTGGGCACTAACACTACAGGGGATGCCCAGGGACTATCTGACTCTTCAATGACCCCTAAACGCAACATCTCTTGTATCTCTTGTCGCATCCCTTCTCATACAGACTCAGGGACGTGGAAGGGGGGTTGTCTCAGGGGTGTCTGATGCGGGGTCTCAACCTTGTGTTGTGCCAGGTGGGTCTACCCCGATCTCTCTGAAAACATCCTCTGTCGCTGCCTCAACAACGTCTCCTGTCTCCGCCTGCTGTCTCTCCTGGGGCCCAAGGGTTTCTCCCAAGTGTACCTGGTCCCATGTTTTAGACTGAGTCCTCTCCCCTAAGACATCAGGCAAGGGGAGTCCTGCTGAATCCTCTGCTTCGGGTGCACAGATGGCCACTACCTCTTCAGGGCGCTAACGGTAGGGCTTCAGCATATTCACGTGGAACATGCGGATAACCCTGGGGGTCGTCACAATTGGCGACATTGTAGGTGGTGTCGGCTATTTTCCCCACTACCTGGTAGGGCCCCTGCCATGCAGCTTTGAACTTGTTCTGACTAGTTGGTTCTAACACCAGGACCTTCTGTCCTATCTCAAAGGTGTGTTCTCTGGCCCTCCGATCATACCATACGCGCTGGTACCGTTTGGCCGCCTGCATGTTCCCACGTACAGCCTGAGTTAGCTCCTGTAGGCGGTCCCGGAATTCCAGCACATAGGGTACAATAGGTATCCCGTCTATGGTTCCCTCCCCTTCCCAGTGTTCTCGCACTAAGTCTAGGGGTCCCCTTGCCTGCCTCCCGTATAACAGTTCGAACGGGGAGAACCCTGTGGATTCTTGGGGCACCTCCCGATAGGCAAACAGGAGGTGTGGCAAAAATTTCCCTGTAGGTCCTGGTAAAAGTCCCAATGAGTTGTTTTAATGTTCCGTTAAAACGTTCACACAACCCATTGGTTTGCCGGTGGTACGGGGCGCTTCTAACGAACTTTACGCCGCATAGCTTCCACAGTTGGTTGGTCACCTCTGCTGTAAACTGGGTACCCTGGTCCGATATATCCTTCCGGGGAAATCCAACCCGTGAGAAAACCTGGAGCAGGGCAGCCGCCACTGTCTCTGCCAGTATGTTAGGTAATGCAACGCCTCTGGATACCATGTGGCATAATCTACCACTGTCAATATATACTTTTTCCCTGACGGACTGGGTTTGGCTAACGGCCCTATCAGATTGACCGCTACTCGGCTAAATGGCTCCTCCACAATGGGGAGGGGGTGTACTGTAGTTTTTGCCTTGCAGTGATCTCCCCTCTTTCCAATGCGCTGGCAACTGTCACAGGTCTGGCAGTACTGACGAACATCATAGGTTACCCCCGGCCAAAAGAAGTTTTGTGTCAGACGATGCCTTGTGCGACTGATGCCGAGGTGCCCGGCCAAGGGTATGTCATGAGAGATTCGCAGTAGCTCCTGCCTATACTTCTTGGGAACTACCTGCTGTCGTTTTATAGTGGGGCTCGTCCCTGTGTGGCGCTGCTCTGTAACCCGGTAGAGGAGTCCCTGATGCCATACAAACTGTTCCCCTTCCAGTACTCCTCTCCCCTCTTGTGCCTTCCAATGATACCCCTGTAATGAGGGATCCTCAAGTACCTCCCTTTTAAACTCAGCTGGGGTGGCCCAAGAAATGTGTCTGGCTATGGGAATACGTGTAGGGATGGGGTGTCTTACCTGGGCCTCCTCTGAGTGTGATTCCGCCTCCGCAGCTTGAGCTTGGCTCGGGTGGTCACAGGAGGGGCGACCGGGAAT
This sequence comes from Dendrobates tinctorius, assembly GCF_039654945.1. NCBI lineage: Eukaryota > Metazoa > Chordata > Amphibia > Anura > Dendrobatidae > Dendrobates > Dendrobates tinctorius. Next base: position 5,697,454 of record NW_027361713.1, on the reverse strand, counting down.
GCAGACAACATGGGCCCCAAGTCATTTCCCAGCAAGACATCTGCAGGCAAATCCTCCATCAGGCCGACCTCAACAAGGCCATCCCCGACTCCCCAGTTCAGGTGAATCCTGGCAGTGGGCAGTTGATATATGGCTCCCCCTGCTACACGGAAGGCCACTGTCCGGTCCGTCTTCTCTTGGTCCCGGACAAGATGAGGCTTCACAAGGGTCAAAGTTGCTCCGGAATCTCTTAGTCCCTGTATACATTTCCCATTAACCCACACCGCTTGTCGATGCTGTTGTCGATTTTCTGCCCGGGCTGCCTGCACGGGGTCTACTTCATGCAGCACTTCCTCCATCTCTTTCCTCCCCGGATTAGTCATAGCCCCCAATGCCGGGTCAGCTTCGCCCTGGTAGTAGTGTACAGCGGCCCGGTTGACGGTAGCCATTCCCGCCTTTGGCCACTGGGTACACTGAGTCCGGTTGTGACATTGTCTTTGCAGGTGGTCAAGCTGATGGCAGGTGTGGCATCGCACCCCAGGGGGACTTTGGTAAGCCGGGTACTTAGTTTGTCCCCCGACAATCTTCTGTGGTTTCGGGGCCTCCAGACCCATGGGAGGGCACCTAGTGACAGTCTTTGATCCTGACAACTGAGACCTCCTGGCATCATGATGTTCATCGGCCAGATGAGCGGCCTCCTCAAGAGTCATTGTCCGTTTGTCCCGAAGCTATTCTTGTGTCTCGGGGTTTAGTCCAGTAAAGAATCGCTCTAACAAGAAGAGCTGGAGGACGTCCTCCTTAGTGGTTGCTTGGCTCCCTTGTACCCACTGTAGCAGTGACTGCTGTAGTTTACAGGCCCATTCAGCATGGGTATCTGTTACCTGTTTTATAAGTCCGCGGAACTTTTGGCGGTATGCCTCTGGAGTCAACGCATACCGGGCTAAGATCAATTCTTTGACTTGCTCATAGTCCATGCAGTTCTCATCAGGTACCATGCGATAGGTGTCCTCTGCCCGGCCTGTCAGCTTGCTGGCCAGAACCTGAACCCAATCCTCCGGCTTCACTTGATGAAGGGCACACTGCTGCTCAAAGTCCTGCAGAAAGCCAACAATGTCTTCCTCTGCCTCCCCCAACTGTCGGAAGGCATTATACTGGATTTTTTTGTGGCTTACTGCTGACGGTACCTGGGCAGAGGTCAGAGCTCCCCCTGTTCGCTGACTCTCCTCTCTCCTCTCTGCCATCTCCATCTTGCCTAGCTCTATCTTGGCTAGCTTTATTTTGGTCTGCTCTGCCATCTCCATCTAGGCTAGCCCTATCCTGGTCCGCTCTGCCATCTTTTCCTTCAGATCAGTACGCACATCAGCCATCACCTCTCGTACAATCCCTACTGCAGGGTTTGGGCCATAGAATGCCAGTCTGCTCTTTACCTCCCTCTGGAATTCCGTCTCTTCCACGTTCACATTGGGGGGCGCTGCACCGTCGTGTTCCATGATGGCTGCTGTCAAATCCGCTTTTGTTTTGTTGCTGGCGATTAATCCCCGAGCTTCCACCAGGTCTTTTAATGTATTCCTCTTTAACTTCTGGTAGTTGTTTTCCATTCAGTCTTTTACTCCTATAGACGGGGTATCATATCCCACCGCTGCCACCAGTGTAATGGGGTCTTCTGTGCTGTAATACCTCTTACATTACCACCCCGTTTCTCAGGAGGTTCACTCTGCTTTTCCTCGCTTCTGAATGAAGGACGCTGGCTCGAAAGGCTTTGTAACATGGGAACATATAAAAGATCACTGCTACTCCATGTATTTCCAGTGTGACAACATTTTACTCATCGGTCTCAGAATATATATACATACAGAGGGCAGGACAATCAATGTGTGTCGTGCCAGTAGATAACAGGCTCCAATTAAGATGCCAGATGTACATTACAATAGCAGTGGGATTTACAAAGGTGGGGGGGATGTCAGAAGTGGGATATCTTGTTTACCTCTGCCCAGGGGGTTGCAGCCAGTGGGTTGCTGCATTAAGGGCATACATCTCCTATTCGGTGTGCTGGGGGATTCTGTAATAGCGGCCAATTACAGAGATATCCTGGATGAAAACCTCTTCCAGAGTGCTCTGGACCTCAGACTTGGCCAAAGGTTCACCTTACAGCAAGACAATGACCCTAAGCACTCAGCTAAAATAAAAAAGGAGTGGCTTCAGAACAACTCTGTGACCATTCTTGACTGGCCCAGCCAGAGCCCTGACCTAAACACAATTGAGCATCTCTGGAGAGACCTGAAAATGGCTGTCCACCAATGTTCACCATCCAACCTGATGGAACTGGAGAGGATCTGCAAGGAAGAATGACAGAGGATCCCCAAATCCAGGTGTGAAAAACTTGTTGCATCATTCCCAAGAAGATTCATGGCTGTACTAGCTCAAAAGGGTGCTTCTACTCAATACTGAGCAAAGGGTCTGAATACTTATGACTGTGATATTTTAGTTTTTCTTTTTTAACCCCTTTCTGCCATATGACGTACTATCCCATCCATGTGCCCTGGGACTTAATACCCAGGGATGGGATAGTACGTCATAGCATTCAGCGGCGCTCACATGGTGAGCACCGCTGATTGCGGCCGGGTGTCAGCTGATTATCACAGCTGACACCCGGAACTATGTGTCACATGTTAGCCCCTGGAACACTGCGATCAAACATAATCGCAGTGTACCGGGGGTTTAGGGAAGCATCGGCAGGGAGGGGGCTCCCTCCGTGCTTCCCTGAGACCCCCGCAGCAGTGCAATGTGCAGCGCTGCTCCGGGGGCCTCCTTCCCTGCAGGTCCCCGGATCCAAAATGGTGGCGGGGACCTTCGGGGGCCTGCAGGGAGCCGGCTTCCTTATGCCTGCAAAGCGCAGGCATGATGAAGCCTTCTGCACAGCGATCTGTCACATGACAGTGATGTCCCCCCTGGGACAATGTAATAAAGTAAAAAAAAAAAAAAAAGTGTAAAAATAATTTATAAAAAATCGCTAAATAAATTAAAAAAAAAAATATTTCCTAATAAATTCATTTTTTGGAAATAAAAAAAAAAACTATAAAAGTACACATATTTGGGATCGCCGCATCCATAACGACCTGCCCTATAAAACTGTCCCATTAGTTAACCCCCTTAGCGAACCCCCTAAAAAATAAAAAACAAAGCAAAAAATAATGCTTTATTATCAAAAAGACGGATATAAATAACCATGGTACCGCTGAAAATGTCATCTTGTCCTGCAAAAAACGAGCCACAATACAGCATCATCAGCGAAAAAATAAAAAAAGTTATAGCTCGCAGAATAAAGCGATGCAAAAATAATTATTTTTTATATAAAATTGTTTTCATTGTATAAAAGCGCCAAAACACAAAAAAAGACCTATGACTATATGAGGTATCGCTGTAATCATGCTGACCCGAAGAGTAAAACCGCTTTATCAATTTAACCACATGCGGAATGGTGTAAATGCACCCCACAAAAGAAATTCATGAAGCGCTGGATTTTGTTCATTCTGCGTCACAAAAATCGGAATAAAAAGCGATCAAAAATGTCACGTGCCCGAAAATGATACCAATAAAAACGTCAACTCGTCCCGCAAAAAATAAGACTTCACATGACTCAGTGGGTCAAAATACGGAAAAATTATAGCCCTCAAAATGTGCTGATGCAAAAACTATTTTTACAATAAAAAGCGTCTTTTAGCATGTGACAGCTGCCAAAAATGAAAATCCGCTGTAAATAGTAAGTCAAACCCCCCTTTATCACCCCCTTAGTTAGGGAAAAATAATAAAATTAAAAAAATGTATTTATTTCTATTTTCCCATTAGGGATAGGGCTAGGATTAGGGCTAGGGTTAGGGCTGAGATTTGGGTTAGGGGTGTGCTGAGGTTAGGGTTGGAGATAGAATTGGGGAGTTTCCACTGTTTGGGCACATCAGATGCTCTCCAAACACAACATGGCGTCTGATCTCAATTCCAGCCAATTCTGTGTTTAAAAAGTCAAACGGTGCTCCTTCCCTTCCAAGCTCTGCCATGCACCCAAACAGTGTTTTACCCCCACATATGGGGTATCAGCCTACTCAGGACAAATTGCAAAACATCTTTTGGGGTCCAATTTCTCCTGTTACCCTTAGGAAAATAAAAAATTTGGGGCAAAAATATCATTTTTGTGGAAAAAAATATGATTTTTTTATTTTCACGCCCGGGCGTTACAAACTTCTGTGAAGCACTTGGGGGTTTAAAGTGCTCACCACACATCTAGATAAGTTCCATGGGGGGTCTAGTTTCCAAAATGGGGTCACTTGTGGGGGGTTTCCACTGTTTAGGCACATCAGAGGCTCTCCAAACGCGACATGACACCCGCTGACCATTCCATCAAAGTCTGCATTCCAACATGTCACTACTTCCCTTCTGAGCCCTGACGTGTGCCCATACAGTAGTTTTCTCCCACATATGGGGTATCAGCGTACTCAGGACAAATTAGACAACAACTTTATGGGTCTAGTTTCTCCTGTTACCATTGGGAAAATAAAAAAATTGGTGACTAAAAGATCATGTATGTGGAAAAAATATGATTTTTTTATTTTCACGCCCAGGCACCAGGCATTATAAACATCTGTGAAGCTCTTGGGGGTTCAAAGTGCTCACCACACATCTAGATAAGTTCCTTTGGGGGTATAGTTTCCAAAATAGTGTCATTTGTGGGGGGTTTCCATTGTTTAGGCACATCAGGGGCTTTCCAAACACGGCATGGCGTCCAATCCCAATTCCAGCCAAAAAAGTCAAATGGCGCTGCTTCCCTTCCGAGCTCTGCCATGCGCCCAAATAGTGGTTTACCCCCTCATATGGGGTATCATCGTACTCAGGACAAATTGCACAATAACATTTGGGGTCCTGTTACCCTTGGAAATACAAAAATTGAGGGTAAAAAGATCATTTTTGTGGAAAAAATATGATTTTTTAATTGTACAGCTGTACGTTATAAACTTCTGTGAAGCCCTTGGGGGTTCAAAGTTCTCACCACATATCTACATAAGTTACTTGGGGTTCTAGTTTCCAAAATGGTGTAATTTGTGGGGGGTTTCCACTGTTTTGGTAAATCAGGGGCTTTCCAAACGCGACATGGTGTCTGATCCCAATTCCAGCCAAAAAAGTCAAATGGCGCTGCTTCCCTTCCAAGCTCTGCCATGCGCACAAATAGTGGTTTACCCCCACATATGAGGTATCAGCATACTCATTACAAATTGCACAATAACTTTTATGGTCCTGTTACCCTTGGAAAAATAAAAATTGGGGATGAAAAGATCATTTTTGTGAAAAAAAAAATGATTTTTTAATTGTACGGCAGTACGTTATAAACTTCTGTGAAGCCCTTGTGGGTTCAAAGCTCTCACCACATATCTAGATAAGTTCCTTTGGGGGTCTAGTTTCCAAAATGGGGTTACTTGTGGGGGTTTCCACTGTTTAGGTACATCAGGGGCTCTTCAAATGTGACATGGCATCCGATGTGAATTCCAGCCAATTTTGCATTGAAAAAGTCAAACGGCGTTCCTTCCCTTCTGAGCTCTGCCATGCGCCGAAACAGTGGTTCCCCCCACATATCAGGTATCAGCGTACTCAGGACAAATTGCACAATAACTTTTGCTGTCCAATTTCTCCTGTTGCCCTTGGTAAAATAAAAAAATTGGACCTGAAGTAATTTTTTTGTGAAAAAAAAGTTAAATGTTCATTTTTTTAAACATTCAAAAAATTCCTGTGAAGCACCTGAAGAGTTAATCAACTTCTTGAATATGGTTTTGAGCACCTTGAGGGGTGCCATTTTTAGAGTAGTGTCACTTTTGGGTATTTTCTATCATATAGATCCCTCAAAGTGCCTTCAAATGTGATGTGGTCAGCAAAAATAAAATGGTGTTGCAAAAATGAGAAATCGCTGGTCAACGTTTAACCCTTATAACTTCCTAAAAAAAAAATGTTGGTTCCAAAATTGTGCTGATTTAAAGTAAACATATGTGAAATGTTATTTGTTAAGTTTTTTGTGTGCCGTATCTCTGTGATTTAAGGGCATAAAAATTCAAAGTTGGAAAATTGCAAAATTTTCAAAATTTTTGCCAAATTTCCATTTTTTTCACAAATAAACGCAAGTTATTTGAATGAAATTTTACCACTACCATGAAGTACAATATGTCATGAGAAAACAGTGTCAGAATCAGTGGGATCCAAGGAAGCGTTTCAGAGTTATTACTTCATAAAGGGATAGTGGTCAGAAGTGTAAAAATTGGCCCGTGAACGTGCAAACCACCCTTGGGGGTTAAGGGGTTAATATATTTGCAAAAATTTCTACATTTCTGTTTTTTCAGTCAAAATGGGGTGCAGAGTGTACATTAATGAAATAAAATGAACTTTTTTGAATTTACCTGCAATGAAGCAAAGAGTGAAAAATGTAAAGGGTTCTGAATACTTTCCATACCCACTGTATATGTATATATATTGTGAGGCAGCGACTCGTGTGATTTGCGAGGGTCGCTATGCGTCCCCCAGGATGCGTTCAGAAGCGTATTAGATCTGCTGGAGTGCTTTGTGGTTACAGCAGAAAGCCTGTGAGTCACAAGGCAGAATAAAAGTAAGCTTGAGGCTGTGTGCCCACGATGCGATTTTTAAGCGTTTTTGCAGCGATTTTCGGCGCGAAAACGCTGCGAAAACAATTTTAAAATCTTGTACATGATGCACCCCATGCATTTCTATGGCATTCCGCACATGCTGTGCTAATGCTGCGTTTTTTTCCGCGTCAGAATCGCATCGCGGAAAAAATCGCAGCATGATCATTCTTTTGTGCGGAATCGCAAAGAATTGCCGCAATTCCGCACCCATAGGAATGCATGAGAATCGCTTACTTCCCGCATGTGGCTATGCCCACCATGCGGGAAGTTAAGCGTCTCATGTGCGGTTGGTATCCACGGTGTGGAGGAGAGGAGACTGTCCTCCAGGCCCTGGGCACCATACCCCTGTAAAAAAAAGAATAAAAAATAAAAAATTGGGGTATATTTACCTTCCGACGTCCCGCGCTGCATTCCAGGGTCTAAGCGTTCCCAGTAATGCCTTGCGGCAATGTCCTGTGATGACGTAGTCTCGCGTGACTCTAGCGGTCTCGCGAGATCGCTATAGTAACGCGAGACCAACGTCATCACAGGTCTCGCGAGGCATTACTGGGAACGCTGTGGCACGGGATGGCAGCGCGGGACGTCGGAAGGTAAATATACCCCGATTTTTTAATTTTTTTATTATTTTTAACATTTTATCTTTTAATATTGAGGCCGCATAGGCGGCCTCAATAGTAAAAAGCTGCTCACACTTGTCAAGCACTATGTTTGACGAGTGTGACCAACCTGTCAATCACTTTCCAAGCGATGCTTCAAATCGCTTGGAAAGTGCTTGAGAAAATCGCGGCAAAATCGCGAACAGAATCGCGGTAAAATCGCGGTGAAATAGCGTGGAAAAAAACGCGCGATTTCTGGGAAGGAGTCCGGTTTTCATTGTGCGTTTTAAAACGCTACGTGGGCCCATAGCCTTAACCTAGTTATTTGGCCAAGGAATTGTTAAGGAAATCCCGGTATGGGCTTTTATTTCTGAAACGAACTGCAGGAAGGTATTGGGGCCAGTCCGTTTCCTCCAGCCCGAATCTTACAATCCGAGTCAAGTTGAGATAGACATTAATTGAAATAGACATTGTATTTTAAAGATTTTAGGCATATCATATTTTAATTGTACTATTTAATAAAATATTCTGACATTTTAATTTTCTTTGGTTGATGCCTCTTTTTCCCCTTTAATTGATGGGAGATTTTGTATTAAAACAAAAAGAAATGGTATCCTCCGTATCGCAGCTGGGAAGCAAAACAGTCCATAAATGCGTCTGGTTGCCGGGGCCCACTGCACCACTGTATCACGCTTCGGGGTGTCAGGAGTTCGCCCCACTGGGCTCTGTGTTCTCTCACACAGGCAGAGCTTTTGCAGAGCTGTCTATATACATCCTAAATCACCAATATTGACTATTTTCACTTTTACTGCATTTTTTTGCACCATTCTATGGACCTTTAGCAATATTTATATTGTTTAGAGGATATTTGAATGCTGCTCTAATTATGCTGGTTTTGCCCCCTGCTGCCCTGTTTTAATTTTAATTGAGATTCCCATTGTATTTGAAAGATTTTTGGCATATCATATTTTAATTGTACTATTTAATAAAATATTCCGACATTTTAATTTTCTTTGGTTGATGCCTCTTTTTCCCCTGTAATTGATGGGGGATTTTATGTTATTTCATTGTCTATGAGGTTGAACTACATATGTGTAGGATTTTGTGATACATTTCTTTAGTTTGTAAGTTTTTTGGACATTAAAACCTTTGTTTACTTTGAACTTTCTTGGGTTACTGCCTCATCACTGCACAGCATGGGCACCGCTGCACTATATACTGTATATACAGTCAGGCAGACAGATAGACATGAATAGTACGATGCTGAAACAGCAAGAGAATCCTTAAATTAAAAGCAAGTATACAGAGCGATGAGCAGTTTGGGGTGAGGTGGCACTATATGCAGTCTACAACTGTAGGTTGTGTAATGAAAATAAAGTATCTCTATGTACATGTATTCTTCAGTTTGTCACACTATCTGCTGGATTTATCCCCTGGGGAGGTATATTAAGTGGGAGGAATTATGGCTGCACTGGGGATATCTGACAGCTGATGCAAGAAAGTTGAGAAAGACAGCACATACTGTGAGACATTTTTGTTAATGGCAAAAGCTTTTTATTGTAAAGCACAGGCATTCTGAGCAAGAATTTTAGCTGTAATTAGCAGCAAATATCGTTGTATATGCTAGCAAGATATAAATATAAATATGGACAAAAGAGTAATACTATTTACATAGTTTAAATATAAAATAATTATTGTTTATTGTTAGAGATGGGTGAACCAGTGGATATTTGGGTCCAGTGGGTTTGGCCGAATATTTAAGAAAAGTTTTGATTGGGTACCAGAACGGTACCCAAACTCGAGCCTGAACCCATTCAAACGAATCGTGGGGCCCAAACATTGTTCCCACAATGTGATCGGTGTGACACCATGAGAAACACCATCTCTGATTGATGGAAAGTGTGTTAACGCCGGTCAGAGCGCTGCTGTTCCCACACTGTCATACAGTTCTGACTGGCGGTAGAAAGGTTACCGCTGGTCACATGTGTCGGCTGATGAGAGTACTATTCTCATCATCCTACATTTAGTCTCAATGATAGCAGCAAGAGCATGTGTATGATGATCGGAGATTATGGGAGCCAGTACAATAAATAAATGTAAAAGAAAATATGGTGTGGGGTCCCCTTTGATTTTAATAACCAGAGCAGGCAAAACTGACAGCTGTGGCTGCAGCCCCTAGCTATCAGATTTATATTGGCTGGTTATCAAAAATAGAGTGGTCCTCGCAATGTATTTTTTAAAAATTATTTAAATAAATAATTAAAAAACGGCATTGTGCCCCCTCCAATTTTTATAACCAGCCAAGCTAAAGCAGACAGCTGGGGCTGGCATACTCAGACTGGTAAGTGGCCATGAATATTCATCCCCAGCCTAAAAATAGCAGCCCACAGCCGCCCCAGAAAAGGCGCATTTATTAAATGAACCAATTTTGGCACTTAGCCCAGCTCTTCCCAGTTTCCCTTGTGCTGTAGCAAGTGGGGTAATATTTGTGGGGTTGATGTTGGCTTTGTAATTTCAGCTGATGCCAAGCCCACAGGTTAGTAATGGAGAGTAGAGTTGAGCGAAATGGGTCGGTCAATTTCAAAAATTGCCGACTTTTTTTTCATGAAACGAAACCCTACCATAGCGTGAGGTCGGCAATGAGGTCGGCGACCCGAGCTCCAAAGTCGCGTTTCAAATGATGCTTCCAGCGCCTTTTTTCAGCCAATGATGGAGGACGCACACTGTGGGCAATGCGATGACATAGGCAGCGGACACCACCATCTTAGAGAAGGGCATTGAAGTGATTGGCTGGCTTTGTGTCGCGTCACAGTGGGTATAAAAGGCTGTGACCGCCGACCGCCATCTTACTTCTGCCGATCTTAGCATAGGGAGAGGTGCTGCTGCTGATTCTGAATAGGGAGAGCGTTAGGCAGGGAAGAAGAAAAATAAAATTGCTTCTGCTGATAGCGCTTTTCACTTTACAGTTAGTGTGCAGTGAAAGGGGAGGATTTTTGCTTTTGTGCAGCAGCACTGGTGGTGATTAGGCTGCATTGTAAGGCTACCTGCTAGATGCATTGCTGTGTGCACATTGTTGTTCAAACTGCTTTTTTCAAAGCACTCCAACTTTTATTATTTTGTCCTGGTGTGTTACTGAGCATTCATTTTTTCACAGACCGTATAGTGGTGTACGCTCCTCACACACTACCGTGTACCGGCTGGTATCATGGACAAATAGAAGCTATCTGGGTGTGACTCTGGAAAAAAAAGCCGAGGAGTTTTTCCGTTTTTCCAGACCTACACCTTAGAGTGAGTGCTGTCCGCTTTTCAAACAGTTTCGTATATCTGCTGTTTGATAACGGTCAAAACTAGACAGAGACAGCATGTGTCAGTCCCTATACAAATAGACGGAGATTGACAATTTTCAATACACACACCGTATAGAGCTGTCTGATTCTCAAACAGTATTGTATATCTGCTGTTCATATTACAGTCACATCTATACAGAGTCAGCGTGTGTGTGTGACACTCTGTAAATACATATACAGAGATTGTTAGTTACACAAAAAACGTATACAGCTGAACACTTCTGATACAGTTCCGTATATCTGCTTGTTGGATTACGGTCCAATACATACTGTGAGAGCGTCTGTGACTAACAAAATATATACGTAGATTTAATTTTTTTAATACACCTTACACAGCTGGACGCTCCTCATACAGTACCATCGCTCTGCTGGAATTTTTGTACATTTTCCCAAACATGAGGAAGTATGGCGAAGAGTCCGCGGACGTGGGCAGGGGGGCGCAGCTGGTACTGATGGTGGTGGTGTATCTGCTGGTACTGGCAAAAGCACAATAGCAGCTAAGGCAGGAGGTGTTGAGCTTGCATCATCCTCTGGCCCAAGAAGGCCTGTAAGGTTGTCTTTTCTTGGAGTAGGAAAATTGCTTTTAAAGCTGGAGCATCAGGAACAGGTTTTGACGTACATTGCCGAAACAGCCACCAGCTCTATTGCCTCCTCTTCTGAACCTTCTGAACGTTCGAAACCTGCAAGCACGGAGTCGTCAGTGCAGGGTTCTGGTCAGGAAAAACACCTTTCCTTGTGTCCTTCACCCCCACCAAAAGTTAAGGATGTGGCAGCCCACACTTCAGATTACTCTATGGAGCTCTTTTCACATACCATGCCTGGGTTATCCAGTCAAATCCAGAATTCCCCAGTCCAAGATGAATCTGACATGGAGTGCACTGATGCACAGCCACTGCTAGATGATTCTGCTGGTACATCGACCCAGAGAACTTCATTGCCCTCGCAGAATCTGACCCTGATGAAACTCAGGTGCCCCTTCCCGCATACTACACCACCTTACACGGTGATACAGAGGAAGGTAAAGAGGAAGGTGCAGATGACTTTAAAGAGGAGGTGATGGATGACCCAGTTCTTGACCCGGATTGGCATCCATTGGGGGAGGAGGGTGGCACTGGCAATAGTTCAGATAAGGAGAAGGATCCGCAGCAGGCATTGACATCGCAACAGCAGTTACCTGGCAGGCCCGTAGCTGTCCAAAACGTGGACCAAAAAGTAAAAGAGTTGCAGGACAGCTTGGCCAGATGGTCAACTTAGCACAGCATGCAAGGCCAGAAAATGTATAACATAGTAGGAAGAGAGCAGTGTGGCACTTCTTTGTCCAAAATCCTACTGATGAGGCAAAGGTTACCTGTAAGAAGTGTGAAAGGACCTTTAGCCGAGGTAAACAACTATGAAATTTGAATACCAGTTGCATGCTTAGACATTTAATCAACATGCACTTGAAAGCATGGACTGACTACAAAACCTCAGGTAGCACGTGTGCACCTGCTCCGATTGAAGGTAGCCAGCAACACTCCATCGCTTCTCCCACTGTAAGACCACCGCCACCGTTAAGCACACCACCAGCACTAAATGTGGAGGTGCTGTCGCAAGGCCAAAGCACTCAAGGAATCAAAATGGTTTTGCAACACAACACTGAATCTAGGCCATCACAACCAATACCATCACCAACCCCCTCTCACTCCATGGGTCCACCGCTACTTCCCCCATATGCAGCTCTCCAGTCCAGCTCACCCTACCAGACACTCTGAGTAGGACAAGAAAGTACTCATCCTCTCATCCGCATACACTTTGTTTGAATGCCTACATTGCCAAACTAATCTCATTAGAGATGATGCCCTACCGTTTGGTTGAAAGCGAAGCTTTCCGCGACCTCATAGCCTACACTGTCCCACGCTATGACCTACCCAGTCGGCACTTCTTTTCTCGAAAAGCCATCCCTGCCCTCCACCGTCATGAAAGACCGCATTGTCCATGCACTAAAACAATCAGTGAGTGCAAAGGTGCACCTCACAACAGATGCATGGACCAGTAGGCATGGCCAGGGCCGTTACGTGTCCGTCACTGCGCACTAGGTTAATGTGATGGATGCAGGCTCCACTGGGGACAGCGGCGGTGGAACAGTGCTGCCTAGCCCACGGCATAGGAAACATTTGGCTGTAGGCTTACGATCCTCCTCCTCTATCAGCGAAAGCTCGTCCACAGAGCGCAGTCGCACGAGCACTCCATCCGCAGCTGGCAGTGTTGCACACGAGGTGTCCCACTATCGAACAGCTAGTGGTAAGCGTCAGCACGCTGTGTTAAAGATGATGTCATAGGGCGACAACAGACACACCGCGGAGGTACTGGCCGACTACTTGCAGCGACAAACAGTCATGGCTGGGCAGTCTACATCTTGAGGCAGGCAAGGTAGTCAGTGATAACGGCCGTAATTTTGTGGCAGCCATAGCCCATGCAAAACTCACACACATACCTTGCCTGGCTCACACTTTGAACCTGGTGGTGCAGTGCCTCCTTAATAATTATCCGGAGTTACCATCCCAGCTCCATAAGGTGTGAAGACTGTGCTCGCACATCCGTCACTCAGCCGTACACTCCAGTCGTATGCAGAAGGCTGCAGCAATTGCTCCACCTCCCCAAGCACCGCCTTATCATAGACTTTGCAACAAGGTGGAACTCCACCCTGCACATGGTTGAGAGGCTGTGCGAACAGAGGCAGGCTGTAATGCATTTGTGGGAGGATACATGAGCAGGCAGTTTGAGGGAAGACATGGAATTGTCGGGTGTGCAGTGGTCAAAGCTGAAAGACCTCTGTAAAGTCCTTCAGTACTTTGAGAAATGTACATGGCTGGTAAGTGCAGACGACGCCATCATAAGCATGAGCATCCCACTTATGCGTCTGCTCATGCAAAGTTTGACGCACATTAAGGATCAGGCGTCTGCAGAGGAGGAGGAGGGAAGCCTTGATGACAGTCAGCCATTGTCTGGTCAGGGAACTGTCCTGGATGAGGTGGATGAAGAAGAGGAATTGGAGGAGGAGGAGGATGATGGGGATGATTACTTAGGGGAGGATGCTTCCCTGGGGGCAAGAGAAAATGTTGGCATTCCAAGGTCAGGTACAGTGTTTGTGCGTGACTGTAGGGATGTGGATTTGCCAGAAAGTGCTCCTCCACCCACCACTGGCAGTGCATCATTGACACCTGGAACATTGGCCCACATGTGCGATTATGCCTTGCGGATCCTAAAAAGGGACCCCCGCATTTCCAAAATGATGAGAGATGGCGACTGCTGGCTGGCCAGCATCCTCAATCCATGCTACAAAGGCAAATTACACAACATCATGCCACAGGAGAACCTAGAGATAATATTGGCTAACAAACAAGCAACTCTGGTAAACAGGTTGTTTGAGGATTTCCTAGCACCCAGCAGCAGTGCTGTTTCTCCCACGAGCCATAGTGGGCACAATGGAAGAGGTGTTCGTGGTGCACACAACCGAAGCGGCATTGGAGACAGGGGTTTAATGATCATGTTGTGGAATAATTTCTCAAGTACCGCTCACACGACTGCTAATACTGCATCAATTAAAAGTGGATTAAAAACACAAGATTAAAAACACACATGTGACATGCACAATGTGAACAAGTCTGTTGGACCATGTTCACTCCACCCTGACTGAAACACAAACAAAAAGCACAGAATGACAAATGTGCAAAAATACCTTGCAATAAGACATATAACAGTAGACAGCAAGTGCTGATAAAAGGTAATAACAAACACAGGGTATTTAGTCTATACGTTTTTTTGCAAAAAAATGTATACCAAGCTGCCTCACCAACGTCAAGGTAACCCGTATTGAAGCAGTCCCTATCTAATGTATTTAATACCTGAACATATGAACTGTGTCTAAATGAGCAGGATTAAGACAGGCGCTTTCTGGTATGGGCACGTGATGCAAGACAGCTCCTTATGTGCATGTCACACAAGAGAGGGGTGGGGTCTCTCAAATCATGCATAAGCATAAAAAAACTGGATTAAAAACACACATGTGACATGCACAATGTGAACAAGTCTGCTGGACCATGTTCACTCCACCCTGACTGAAACACAAACAAAAAGCACAGAATGACAAATGTGCAAAAATACCTTGCAATAAGACATATAACAGTAGACAGCAAGTGCTGATAAAAGGTAATAACAAACACAGGGTATTTAGTCTATACGTTTTTTTGCAAAAAAATGTATACCAAGCTGCCTCACCAACGTCAAGGTTTTGAAGCAGTCCCTATCTAATGTATTTAATACCTGAACATATGAACTGTGTCTAAATGAGCAGGATTAATCCAGTTTTTTTCATGCTTATGCATGATTTGAGAGACCCCACCCCTTTCTTGTGTGACATGCACATAAGGAGCTGTCTTGCATCACGTGCCCATACCAGAAAGCGCCTGTCTTAATCCTGCTCATTTAGACACAGTTCATATGTTAAGGTATTAAATACATTAGATAGGGACTGCTTCAATACGGGTTACCTTGACGTTGGTGAGGCAGCTTGGTATACATTTTTTTGCAAAAAAACGTATAGACTAAATACCCTGTGTTTGTTATTACCTTTTATCAGCACTTGCTGTCTACTGTTATATGTCTTATTGCAAGGTATTTTTGCACATTTGTCATTCTGTGCTTTTTGTTTGTGTTTCAGTCAGGGTGGAGTGAACATGGTCCAACAGACTTGTTCACATTGTGCATGTCACATGTGTGTTTTTAATCCAGTTTTTTTCAGGCTTATGCATGATTTGAGAGACCCCACCCCTCTCTTGTGTGACATGCACATAAGGAGCTGTCTTGCATCACGTGCCCATACCAGAAAGCGCCTGTCTTAATCCTGCTCATTTAGACACAGTTCATATGTTCAGGTATTAAATACATTAGATAGGGACTGCTTCAATACGGGTTACCTTGACATTGGTGAGGCAGCTTGGTATACATTTTTTTGCAAAAAAACGTATAGACTAAATACCCTGTGTTTGTTATTACCTTTTATCAGCACTTGCTGTCTACTGTTATATGTCTTATTGCAAGGTATTTTTGCACATTTGTCATTCTGTGCTTTTTGTTTGTGTTTCAGTCAGGGTGGAGTGAACATGGTCCAACAGACTTGTTCACATTGTGCATGTCACATGTGTGTTTTTAATCCAGTTTTTTTCATGCTTATGCATGATTTGAGAGACCCCACCCCTCTCTTGTGTGACATGCACATAAGGAGCTGTCTTGCATCACGTGCCCATACCAGAAAGCGCCTGTCTTAATCCTGCTCATTTAGACACAGTTCATATGTTCAGGTATTAAATACATTAGATAGGGACTGCTTCAATACGGGTTACCTTGACGTTGGTGAGGCAGCTTGGTATACATTTTTTTGCAAAAAAACGTATAGACTAAATACCCTGTGTTTGTTATTACCTTTTATCAGCACTTGCTGTCTACTGTTATATGTCTTATTGCAAGGTATTTTTGCACATTTGTCATTCTGTGCTTTTTGTTTGTGTTTCAGTCAGGGTGGAGTGAACATGGTCCAACAGACTTGTTCACATTGTGCATGTCACATGTGTGTTTTTAATCCAGTTTTTTTCATGCTTATGCATGATTTGAGAGACCCCACCCCTCTCTTGTGTGACATGCACATAAGGAGCTGTCTTGCATCACGTGCCCATACCAGAAAGCGCCTGTCTTAATCCTGCTCATTTAGACACAGTTCATATGTTCAGGTATTAAATACATTAGATAGGGACTGCTTCAATACGGGTTACCTTGACATTGGTGAGGCAGCTTGGTATACATTTTTTTGCAAAAAAACGTATAGACTAAATACCCTGTGTTTGTTATTACCTTTTATCAGCACTTGCTGTCTACTGTTATATGTCTTATTGCAAGGTATTTTTGCACATTTGTCATTCTGTGCTTTTTGTTTGTGTTTCAGTCAGGGTGGAGTGAACATGGTCCAACAGACTTGTTCACATTGTGCATGTCACATGTGTGTTTTTAATCCAGTTTTTTTCATGCTTATGCATGATTTGAGAGACCCCACCCCTCTCTTGTGTGACATGCACATAAGGAGCTGTCTTGCATCACGTGCCCATACCAGAAAGCGCCTGTCTTAATCCTGCTCATTTAGACACAGTTCATATGTTCAGGTATTAAATACATTAGATAGGGACTGCTTCAATACGGGTTACCTTGACGTTGGTGAGGCAGCTTGGTATACACATTTTTTTGCAAAAAAACGTATAGACTAAATACCCTGTGTTTGTTATTACCTTTTATCAGCACTTGCTGTCTACTGTTATATGTCCTATTGCAAGGTATTTTTGCACATTTGTCATTCTGTGCTTTTTGTTTGTGTTTCAGTCAGGGTGGAGTGAACATGGTCCAACAGACTTGTTCACATTGTGCATGTCACATGTGTGTTTTTAATCCAGTTTTTTTCATGCTTATGCATGATTTGAGAGACCCCACCCCTCTCTTGTGTGACATGCACATAAGGAGCTGTCTTGCATCACGTGCCCATACCAGAAAGCGCCTGTCTTAATCCTGCTCATTTAGACACAGTTCATATGTTCAGGTATTAAATACATTAGATAGGGACTGCTTCAATACGGGTTACCTTGACGTTGGTGAGGCAGCTTGGTATACACATTTTTTTGCAAAAAAACGTATAGACTAAATACCCTGTGTTTGTTATTACCTTTTATCAGCACTTGCTGTCTACTGTTATATGTCTTATTGCAAGGTATTTTTGCACATTTGTCATTCTGTGCTTTTTGTTTGTGTTTCAGTCAGGGTGGAGTGAACATGGTCCAACAGACTTGTTCACATTGTGCATGTCACATGTGTGTTTTTAATCCAGTTTTTTTCATGCTTATGCATGATTTGAGAGACCCCACCCCTCTCTTGTGTGACATGCACATAAGGAGCTGTCTTGCATCACGTGCCCATACCAGAAAGCGCCTGTCTTAATCCTGCTCATTTAGACACAGTTCATATGTTCAGGTATTAAACACATTAGATAGGGACTGCTTCAATACGGGTTACCTTGACTTTGGTGAGGCAGCTTGGTATACATTTTTTTGCAAAAAAACTTATAGACTAAATACCCTGTGTTTGTTATTACCTTTTATCAGCACTTGCTGTCTACTGTTATATGTCTTATTGCAAGGTATTTTTGCACATTTGTCATTCTGTGCTTTTTGTTTGTGTATCAATTAAAAGTGACAGGAGACAGCAGTTGTCAAATATGGTTACAAACTACTTCTCTTCCTATATCAATGTTCTCCCTCAGAAGTCATTCCCCTTTGACTATTGGGCCTCTAAACTGGACGCCTGGCCTGAATTAGCACAATATGCCTTACAGGAACTCGCTTGCCCTGCTGCTAGTGTGTTATCTGAAAGAGTCTTCAGAGCTGCTGGATCAATCCTGACAGATAAAAGGACCCATCTGTCTACCCAAAATGTTGATGATCTAACCTTCATTAAAATGAACCATGCATGGATTTCAAAGGATTTTGTCCCACCTTCCCCTGATGACACATAGGTTCCCAGAAAACTGCCTCGCTTTTGTCCTCCTCTTCCTCGGACTTGCCCAATCCCGCCATTTGCAGTAGCTGAATGTCCAGCCAATACATCAACATATGCCATTTTTTAGACCTCCCTAAGTGGGCTGCCCCCCCAATGGCTGGGGTCAACACATGGCGCACCCGGGCAAGTGCCGTTGCTCTGAAAAGGTGGATAGGCCCACAGATGGCTGACGGCACTGGCACAGTGCCCCTCATAGTACAATACAGTGTTTCTGGGCCCACTCACCATCAGACACACAAGCATACTATGAGGGGCCCTGTGCCAGTACCGTCGACAACAAGTGTGCCCCCCTGCTTGGTCATGGCCACAGCACTTGCAAGTTGCAATACTTACCTCTCATTGCTCCACTGCTGTGTAATCTGGGCAGTTAAATTCTTCACAGGGACGGCCACTAGAAATTTGGTGTATTGATCGATGATGGTTAAGATGTAGCTATGCCCTGTCCTGCTGGCCTCTACCTTCCGATGATCAATGGCTACCATTTGAAATGGACGTCAACTTACAAGCGGATGCTGTGGTGCTTTATGATCACCTTTCACAGTTGTGATAGTCACAGACGTGTAACATTCCTGCCACCGTTTTTCAATGTCTCCTCTCATGCCAATCCAATAGAATCGTCTACGGCCTGTGGTTTCTGTCTTTGGCACTCCAAAATGACCAGACACATCATGATAGGCAGTGAGGACCATGTGTACATCTCTCCCTCTAATCACAGTTTGATGGAGATGAGTAACGATGATGTGATCCACGCTACTGCGATAAAGCAATCCTTTCTTCACAAGGAACCGTTTTCACTGTCTCCACAGACACAGTAATTGAGGGTCTGCATCGCCTCTGCAACATCTAGAGGGAGGTTTTCCCGCGATGAGTAATTCCCAAATTTCTGATAACACTCGAATTTCCATCTGTACTTGTATCCATGTAATTTCCAGTAGCGGAGAGTCTGGACTGGCTTACTGAGATTGAAATATATACGAAGATTTAAAAGTACCACAACACTGTATACTGTTGTACGCTTCGACTACCTTTCCCTTTTTCTACTTGTTAAATTCTGGTGTAATACATACTGAGCCTGTGAGTGTTTGTGTCTGACTCCGGAAGTATAGACGAAAATTTACAATTACCCCTAGACTGGATACACCTGGTATGTGCTGATACAGTACCTTTGTTCCAAATTTTGTGTTACGGTATCATCCATAGTGAGTGAGCGTGTGTGGTTTATGCCTTCAATATATACGGTGAATCAGAGATACCAATTTTTACCCTATACTAGATACAGCTTGTATCTTGTTATACAGTACCTTTGTTCAACATTTAGCATTACGGTCAAATCCATACTGGGTAAGCATCTGAGACTGACTATGGGACTATGTTTACGGAGATTTCAATTGTACCCTATAATATATATACTTGCTATCTTGTTATCCAGTACCTTTTTTGCAACATTTTTTATTATGTTCAAACCCTGACTGTGTGAGCGTCTGAGGGTGACTCCGGAAATATATACCGAGATTTCAAATTTGCCCAACACTGTATACAGGAGTATGCTTGTGTTACATTACCCATTTACAGCTTTTCATATTCTTGTGTACTCCATACTGGGCCTGAGAGCGTTTGTGTCTGCCTCCTGAAATGTATACGGAGATTCAGAATGTTTACACTATACTATATATACCTTGTATCTGGTGATACTGTACCCTTTTTCACCTTTTTATTTTATTGGGTAATCCATACTGAGCCTGTGAGCATCTGTGTATGACTCATGAAATATATATGGAGATTTACTGTTATCCCTAGACTGAATAGAGCTGTACGCTTCTGATACAGTACCATATATCTGCTGGTATTTTGGGTCAATTTTCTAAAACATGAGGAAGTATGGTGGACGAGGACGCGAACGTGGGCGTGGGGGGACAGCTGAGACTGATGGTGGTGGTGGTGTATCTGCTGGTAGTGCCAAAAACACAATAGCAGCTAAGGCAGGAGGTGTTGAGCCTGCTTCATGATGTAGCTCTGGAAGGCCTGTAAGGCTCAGTTTTATGGGAGTAGGTAGACTGGTTTTAAAGCCAGAGCATCAGGAACTGTTTTTGGCTAACATTGCTGAAACAGCCTCCAGCTCTATCGCCTCCTCTTCTTAAGTTTAAAAAAATGCAAGCACTGAGTCGTAAGTGTAGGCTTCTAGTCAGGAGCAACCACTTTCCTTGTGTCTTTCACCCACACCAAAAGTGAAGGATGCGGCAGCACACACTTCAGATTACTTCATAGAGCTCTTTTCACATACCATGCCTGGGTTAATTAAAAATAGGGCCCATCATATACTGGAGCATACAAGATGGGGGACTTCTGACACTGGAGCATCATCCATGAGGCCCATCATATACTGGAGCATTCTAAATGGGGCAGATCAGACCCTGGAGCAGCATCTATGGGGCCCATCATATACTGGAGCATTCCAAATGGGGGACATCTGACACTGGAGCATCATCCATGAGGTCCATCATATACTGGAGCATTATAAATGGGGCCCATCATATACTGGAGCATTCCAAATGGGGGACATCTGACACTGGAGCATCATCCATGAGGTCCATCATATACTGGAGCATTCCAAATGGGGGACATCTGAAACTGGAGCATCATCCATGAGGCCCATCATATACTGGAGCATTCCAAATGGGGCAGATTAGACACTGGAGCAGGATCTATGGGGCACATGATACACTGGAGCATTAGAAATGGGGCCCATTATATATGGATCATTATTAGGGCCCATAAGACACTGGAGCATCATCCATGAGGCCCATCATATACTGGAGCATTCCAAATGGGGGACATCAGACACTGGATCAGCATTTATGGGGCACATTATACACTGGAGCAATACAAATGGGGCCCATTATATATGGAGCATTTTTTGGGCCCTTAACACACTGGAGCATCGTTCACGGGGACCATCATATACTGTAGTATTATGTGGAGCTCATCATATACTGTATGGAACATTATATGTGACCAATTATTCTGTATGGAGAAATATATGGGGCTCATTATTCTGTATGGCGCACACTGTGGTGGCCATAATACTGTATGGAGTAATATACTGTCCTTTTTTTGAGCTATTGTAGAATTTAAAATAGATCAGTCATGTCATGTAAGCAGTGAAGTATTTGTCATTGTACTATACCTATATTTCTGTGCTGTATCGGAGCATCATGAGTTGTGGTATGTGTTAAAGGGGCGCTCTTTGGCCCAGGGCACATGAAAACCTCGAGCCAGCCCTACCCCCCCACAACTTTATCCAAATAACCCCCAGTTTTCAGTGCGTAACTATTATTATAAAGTAAATTAAGGTTGACAAGCTTCAGTAATAAGAATTGATGTTTTTGGCATTGAAATGGGCACTGTAGGTGTGTTTTCTGTTCTCCACTCCCTGCCGAGTTTGCTTCCCCATTGACTTGCATTGGGTTTCGTGTTTCAGTCGGCCTCCGACTTTTCCCTATAGTCAGCCGATTTCGTTCGACCCGACTTTTGAGAGGGTTTCATGAAACCCGACTCGACCCTAAAAAGAGGCAAAGTCGCTCATCTCTAATGGAGAGGCTTCTATAAGATGCCCCATTACTATCCTTATAGTAAGACTGTAATAAAGACATAGCAAGAACAAAGTCCTTTAATTTGAAATAAACACACAAACTGCTTTATTTGAAATAAAACTCTCCACCACAATTTACCCATTTATTTTCAAAAATTTAAGATAATACCACATCATATTCCTCAACTATCCAATGAGAGGATAATCCATAACTGTCCCATGGTGGCCCAGATGATTTGGAGAGCAGTTACATTAGTGATGCGACCACTCTGCTAATCAGCCGGAACATATTGAGCAGAGCATTTCTATCATGTGATTGTGATGTGATAATGAATTACCATACTAGCTAGGAACCTAGTAAAGATCCTGGTTAGGAGGTTAAACCCTCAGTTATGTTCTGAATTGTCCAGGACTTTTTTGGAAATACCACTTGGTTGCTTAAATTATATTGCTGCTTTACAAATGCCAGTTTGCTATATGTTTGTCGTAATATGCCATTCGCTGTTAAACTAAAGTGTTTGTTATTTGTCACAGGTAGTGGTTTAGTAGTCTGAAGCACCACGAGTAAAAGCAGGAGGTTTTCACTCTTTTAAGAATACTTCCAGGTCACATCGTTAGGTTAGTGGGCAATATGGAGTCAGCAAAGAGCATGTGCTTCCATAGCCTTCTGTATCTGCCTTAGGACTTAAAAACCAAAACCACTATGCCAGTGGAGATGAGATACATATGTGTACCGCAGACAGTCAGACGGGGAGAAGTTGTGTGCCACAGAGGCAGCCCATGTTCTAACTAGTTAGCAATTGAAGTCCACTCTGTCCGCATCTACTCTCCCTCCAACCTCCAAGTGGCTGTCATATACCGACCTCCAAGCCCGACCACTGCCTTCATTGACCAATTCTCTACCTGGCTAATTCATTGTCTTTCAACTGACACTCCCACTATCATCATGGGTGACTTCAACATCCCCATTGATACCCTTCAGTCAGCAGCCTCCAAACTCCTGTCCCTTACTTTATCCTTTTGACTTACTCAGTGGTCCTCCTCAGCCACACACACAGACGGACACACATTAGACCTGGTCTTCACCCTTCTCTGCTCTCTTTCTAACTTCACCACCTTCCCTCTCCCTCTATCTGACCACCATCTACTCACTTTCTCATCCCTGTCCTCCTCACCTGGCACCCATGTCCAGCAACACGCGCACCCCCGCAGAAACCTTGCACACCTAGACACCCACGCGCTCTATGACTCTATTCTACCACTGGCATCCATATCCTCACTCCATGACACAGACAGTGCCACTGCTTTCTACAATGCCACTCTCGCATCAGCTATTGATGCGGTTGCCCCTCTCGTTCATGGCAGAATGCGACGTATCAACAGACAACCCTGGCACAACAACACCACTAAAAAGCTCCGGCAAGTGTCCAGGATTGCAGAGCGGTGCTGGAAGAAAACAAATTCGCAAGATGACTTCACCACATTCAAACAGGCAACACTCGATTTCAAATCTGCCCTCACCTCTGCTGAACAGGCCTACTTCACAACCCTCGTATCTTCCCTATCTTACAACCCCAAACAGCTATTCAAAACTTTTAACTCCCTCCTCCGCCCACCACTACCTTCTCCAACCTCTCTCATCTCTGCCGAGGACTTTGCCACACACTTCAAAAACAAGAGTGACCAAACATGGCAAGTCTTCTTCACTCAACCACCACAACCCCTTTATATACTAGACCAATGCCCAAACCCCATAACCTCACTCTCCAACATCACTGAAGGGGAGCTTAGTCGTCTCTTCTCCAAATCGCACCTCACAACCTGTGCACTGGACCCCATCCCATCCCACCTCCTCTCCAACCTCACCACCACACTTATCCCATCCCTAACCCACCTCTTCAACCTATCACTAACGTCCGGTACCTTCCCTTCTGCTTTCAAACATGCCACAATCACGCCTATCCTTAAAAAGCCAACCCTCGACCCAACTGCTATGTCCAGCTATCGCCCAATATCGTTGCTTCCATTCGCTTCCAAACTCCTGGAACAGCACGTCCATGCTGAACTTTCCTCCCACCAATCATCTAACTTGCTCTTTGACAATCTACAATCTGGTTTCCGCCCCCATCACTCCACTGAGACAGCCCTGACCAAAATTACTAACAACCTACTTACAGCCAAATCAAATGGACAATACTCTATACTCCTGCTTCTAGACCTGTCCTCTGCATTCGACACAGTTGACCACTGCCTCCTACTACAGATCCTCTCCTCCTTTGGCATCAAAGGCCTTTCCCTATCCTGGATCTCCTCATACCTTTCCAATCGCACATTCAGCGTCTCCCACTCCCACACCACCTCCTCATCCCATCCTCTCTCTGTTGGAGTCCCCCAAGGCTCTGTTTTAGGACCCCTACTCTTCTCAATCTATACACTTGGTCTGGGGCAACTCATAAAGTCCCACAGATTCCACTACCACCTTTATGCTGATGACACCCAGATCTACCTCTCTGGCCCAGACGTCACCTCACTGCTGTCCAGAATCCCAGAGTGTCTATCAGCCATATCCTCCTCCTTCTCCTCTCGCTTCCTCAAGCTCAATGTGGACAAATCTGAACTCATCATCTTTCCTCCATCTCTCTGATCTTCCTTACCCGACCTAGCTATAAAAATTAACGACATCACACTTTCCCCAGTACCGGAAGTCCGCTGCCTCGGAGTAACCTTTGACTCTGCGCTGTCCTTCAAACCGCACATCCAAGCTCTTTCTACCTCCTGTCGCCTCCAGCTCAAAAATATTTCCAGAATCCATGCTTTCCTCAGCCCTCAGTCTACTAAAATGCTTGTGCATGCCCTCATCTTCTCCCGCCTCGACTACTGCAACATCCTTTTCTGTGGTCTCCCTGCTAACACCCTCGCACCTCTCCAGTCCATGCTTAACTCTGCCGCCCGACTAATTCATCTCTCTCCTCACTACTTCTCCGCTTCTCCCCTCTGCAAATCTCTTCACTGGCTCCCATTCCCTCAGCGTATCCAGTTCAAATTACTAATACTGACCTACAAGGCCATCTATAACCTGTCTCCCCCATATGTCTCTGAACTAATCTCCCGATACCTTCCCTCACGTAATCTCCGGTCCTCCCAAGACCTCCTTCTCTCCTCCACACTTATTCGCTCCTCACCCAACCGCCTCCAAGACTTCTCCCGAATAGCCCCTATTCTCTGGAATTCTTTGCCCCAACAAGTCTGACTATCAACCACATTTGGATACTTCAGACGGAACCTGAAAACCGACCTCTTCAAGAAAGCCTACAGCCTGCAATGACCCTGCTACCTCCTTCTCTCTCACCACTACCGGTGATCTCACCTCAACCAACACCGAAACTGCTGCAACCCACCAACCTACTGTCTCCTTCCCCACCATCCTGTAGCATGTAAGCCCGAAAGGGCAGGGTCCTCTCTCCCCTCTGTATCAGTCTGTCATTGTTAATTTGTTTACTGTAAGTGATATCTGTAATTTGTATGTAACCCCTTCTCATGTACAGGACCATGGAATCAATGGTGCTATATAAATAAATAATAATAATAATAATAATTGGAGGAAAGAAGCCGTTGCTATTAAGGCATTCTACCCACGGCTTGATGTGGGACACCAATGGACATAAAAGTGCTTAGGCCATAGATTAATTCAATGTATGTACAAGGTGGCGAAAACCTGCCCACATTAAAGAGAACAGCCAATAGTGATGTGAGGATTGCCACAGCAGATGAATTTAGAGATGAGCTGGTCAATCTGATGGGGATCAATTTCCAGTTGAATGTCTTGAATTTCACGGTTTGATGCTAATTTGAACACTTTGAGAATCGATCCATGGTTCACAAAAAATGTGTGCAGCACAATTTCCACACTGCTGAAGGGTCAAAGAGTGGTCTAATGTCTTTTTGTGTGGCTACTTGAGCCTCCTCATAATGTCCAGCTGCTATCACAGAAGGTGGATTATCATACCTTGTACAGTGGTACAGCAGATCAATGGATGCCAGAGAAACAAAGTTTGTACAGCAAAATTTTTTTCCAACCTCAGAGTCAATTGGTAAGCGAATACATTCGGCACTATTCGTTACTCGCATGAATAGTGCGACATTCAGGCTATTTCTTACTAGTCGAGTAATTTGCGATTCACCTCGGTATATTCGGGTGACCCACCCAGCATGTTTGGCTCTTTATTTGCAGCCAATGAACATGCTAGGCTTGCTTGCTAATCACAGTAATTCCGGCGCCATCTTTTGTGTGGCATTACTGTGATTGGCTGGCCTTACAGCATCATAGGGGATATTTAATCCCTGCGGCACCATCTTGCGCAAATTACAGTCAGAAACAGCGTTGTTATGATTAGGTCATCGAGGAGGATAGCCGGGGAATAAGCTAGTCAACCATAAAACCAGAAAGGTTTAGAAGACTAACAACACAACTATAATTAGCCGTGGGACGTACCTACGATGCCCTAGAGGACTCGGCACAGCCAAAGGGTTAACTGAGAGTAAAGCAAGAAAGGGGAAAGCTAAACTGCCCCGGAGTAGAACCCCAAAGGAATAGATAGCCCCCAAACATATATTGCCCGTGAGACAAGATGAGGCACAAACACAGGCATAAAATAGAGTAAGCAAATGATGGGGCCCAAACTGTCTAGATAGAACAGGACAGGTAAGGATACTGTCTGCAATCACGCAAAAAACCCTAAGAAAAATCCAACACATCTGATATGCAAAAATGCTGAGGCCACACGATTTCTCCCCCACTAGATCAACATTCTGGTGTGAACTGGAAGCAAGCAAAAGATACTGATATAACAGGGGACTAGCAATACTGAACAGACGGACATAAGCTGTGGCATATGCAACGGGGTCCAGCACTGGTCCCAGCAGGGAACAATGCTGAACCCACACAGCAATGCAGAAAGCAGAGAAAGTCAAAAACTGGATCAAATGCAAAAAAAATTCCAGCAAACAAATAACTTCTCTGAATGATGCAGGACCAAGCAGGGAGCAAGCGGACTTCAAAATGCACAGGAAGAAAACCAAATCACCAGCAACAACTGAAGGAAGCTTGCTTACTTAAATCTTCCCAGTCTGTAACACCTGACTTCCAATCATCATCTTCAGATGATTGACTTCTGTCAACCCGACCAGCTCCGTTACCCACAGGAACCACCAGAGGGAGCCCAAACTCAGAAGTCAGGTCTAAAGTATTCACAACACAGTGTAGTGTGAGCCTAGGAAGCGTGAAAGCAGCACATAGGGAGAGTTTGTGATTACAAAAAGCTCTTTTAAGAGCTACTGAGAGGGAAGATTAATTGTCTGTTAGGCGAAGATAGCGTAGTGAGTTTTAATAAGAGGGAGAGGGAAAGGCAGGCAGGATATTATCATTGCAAGAACATGCTGCAGATCTCTGCTAGTTTGCACTATGTTGTAAAGTGTAGGAACAGACTGAGGGATTAAGGAGAGATGCAGGGTTTCATATTTTATTCCATAATATACAAAACAGCACTTTTTAGAGCTAAATATTATTACTCAGTACCAGCATATACTAAACAATTTTTTTTGGAGCTACATAATTTTCCTGCGTACCTTCATAAACTAAACCGCTTTTTTTACAGCTAAATAATATTCCTCAATGCCTGCATATACTAAACATCTTTTTTAAAAGCTAATTACTAAATAATGTTCCTCTCCTATCGCTGAAATAGCTAATATTTATCTAGCAGTTGTGCAACTGTGCAAACCCTACAGAGGTATGAAAACATCACTATTTACCAGTAATTTCCCAGAGTCTGCTGTTGGCATGTGTCATAAAGGCGATATGTAAAAAAAATTATTTTGGTTAAATAAATAGCATATATTTATCTAGCCGTTGTGTGACTTGCGCAAAGCTTGTAAAGATACACAAACATCACTACTTATCAGTGCAAATAATTTGCCTTACTCCTATGTTGGCGTGTGTGATAAAGGCGATATAAAAAAAAAATATTGGCTAAATAAATAGCGTATGTTTATCTGCCAGTTGTGCGCCTGGTGCAAAGCCTGCAAAGATACGCAAATATGATTATTCACCAATAATTTACCTGAGTCTGCTGTTGCCGTGTGTCATAAAGGCAATATAAAAAAATAGTAATTTTCCTGTTGGTTAAATAAATAGTGTATATTTATCTAGCTGTTGTGCCACTGGCGCAAAGCCTGCAGAGATACACAAACGTTACTATGTACCAGTAATTTTTCTGAGTTTGCTGTTGTCATGTGTAATTATTATATTTATTATTATTTATCAAGCACCATTGATTCCATGGAGCTGTACATGAGAAGGGGTTACATACAAATTACAGATATCACTTACAGTAAACAAACTAACAACCACAGACTGATATAGAGGGGAGAGAGGACCCTGCCCTTGCGGGCTTACATTCTAAAGGATGGTGAGAAAGGAGACAGTAGGTTGGGGGGTTGCAGCAGCTCTTGTGATGGTGAGGCGGTAGCTCCAGTAGTGGTGAAGAGGCAGCGGGGATCATTGCAGGCTGTAGGCTTTCCTGAAGAGGTGGGTTTTCAGGTTCCATCTGAAGGATCCAAGTGTGGTTGATAGCCAGATATGTTGGGGCAAGGAATTCCTGAGGATGGGGACTATTCGGAAGAAGTATTGGAGGCGGTTGGGTGAGGAGCGAATAAGTGTGGAGGAGAGAAGGAGGTCTTGGGAGGATCAGAGATTATGTGAGGGAAGATATCGGGAGATTATTTCAGAGATATATGGAGGGGACTGGTTACAGATGGCCTTGTAGGTCAGTTTTAGTAATTTGAATTGGATACGCAAAGGGAGTGGGAGCCAGCGAAGAGATTTGCAGAGGGGAGAAGCAGAGAAGCAGTGAGGAGAGAGATGAATTAGTCAGGCAGCAGAGTTACGGATGGGCTGGAGAGGTGCGAGGGTGTTAGCAGGGAGGCCACAGAAAAGGATGTTGCACTAGTCGAGACGGGAGGTGATGAGGGCATGCAAAAGCATTTTAGTAGAGTGAGGGTTGAGGAAGGGACGGATTCTGGAAATATTTTT
Organism: Dendrobates tinctorius; assembly: GCF_039654945.1. Classification (NCBI taxonomy): domain Eukaryota; kingdom Metazoa; phylum Chordata; class Amphibia; order Anura; family Dendrobatidae; genus Dendrobates; species Dendrobates tinctorius. Next base: position 5,668,547 of record NW_027361713.1, on the reverse strand, counting down.
GAGCTGGAGGCAGCAGGAGGTGGAGAAAGCTTGGATGTGTGGTTTGAAAGACAGGGCAGAGTCAAGGGTTACTCCGAGGCAGCGGACCTCCGGTACGGGGGAAGTGTGATGTTGTCAATTGTTATAGATAGGTCAGGTAAGGAATATCTGTGAGATGGGGGAAAGATGATCAATTCAGATTTGTCTACATTCAGTTTGAGGAAGCGGGAGGAGAAGGAGGAGGATATGGCTGATAGACACTCCGGGATTCTGGAGAGCAGAGAGGTGACATCTTGGTCAGAGAGGTAGATCTGAGTATCATCGGCATAATGGTGGTACTGGAATCCATGGGACTTTATGAGTTGGCCCAGGCCAAGTATATAGATTGAGAAGAGTAGGTGTCCTAGGGCAGAGCCTTGGGGGACTCCAACAGAGAGAGGGTGGGATGATAGCTGATAGCTGATAGGTTAAAAAAAATTACCCACACATTGCTAGATACAGGGAATTTGTACATAGCTCCTCTTTGAGGATACTTGTGAAAAATAAAGCCAAGGCCATTTTACAGATTAGAAGGTGACTTTATCTTGTTCTACTTTCCTGTCAAAATTCGGTCTGCACGCTACACCACTGTCGAGCCCAGAGAAGTGTGTTGATAAGCAGCACCACCAAGTCTTCCACGTGGTCCAGTCTCAGTAGCCAAGTGCTGGTCCTCACAATCCTCAATCTGGTTCTGCTTGCTCCCCTCATCAAGAGTCCCAGGAGACGTATGACCCCAACGCTGGCCACTCCCAGTAACTGTTTACATGTCCTTGTAGTTACAGTGGGTACGGAAATTATTCAGACCCTGTTAGGTGTCGGATTCCTGCCCCTGCACAGGAGGAATCTCGTGCCTTGCCTTCTGCGGTCTCCCATTCAGTCCCAGCTGCAGGGGAGCCTGCTCTGCAAAAACGTCTTTCCGAGCATCTTGCTCAGGCTAGTGCTGTCAGGTTGGATGCTGCTGCCACCTCTGGGTCAGTTTTAGCAATCCGCACTAGCCAGCAGCGAGCAGCTCCAGAGGCTAAGTCCTTTTTGCAGCCTTCTGAGCATGCCCATGGGAGGACCTCTCATTGGAGGTTTAGGGTCACATGCTAGGGTCCTTCTCCAGCTCAGATTGGACCATCAGGAAGGTCCCGGAAAGACGCTGCTTTAAAAAGTTCGCATGGCCAAGCGGCCATGCGCTAGTATAGTCTGTAATTTGTAGTGGTATGTGTGATGATGGATGCTTGTGAAATGCCGACTGACTCATTATGAAACCCCTTCCCTCTGATACGTATGTTGTTAGGGTTTAGAGTTCCAGTCAGCGCCAGGTAGTGGCACTGCCTAGCGCCGCAGTGCTCCCAGCTCCCATCACATGCTAGTGCCAGTGTGCGCCACACTACATTAGGCACTACGGTACTGCAAGTTCAGCGACAGCAGCCTGAGTGGCGCCGTGCGCCACTAATGCGCTTTCCAGCCCAAAGCTTAGGCTGGTTAGTGGCTTCCGTCAGAGCTGCGCTGTACGTACCTCGTGCGGTATGGAGCTATCAGCTGTGCCCTGTGGCTGTTAACAGGGCACAGCGTTTAGTAAGGGTCTCTCCCGGGTGCTGCAGTTGCGGTGCCAAACGCTGGGGGGTCTAGAGGGATTCTAACCCTGTGTCCTTGGGGCAGTGTCCTGTGACCAAAACACTAGTGTTCACTCTGCGGTATTGCGGCCCTGTGAAGCAACAGGGTTGGTCTCCTATTCACCGGGTGAAGTTAACCAGTGTGTGTCTGGTGTCTGCTATACCGCCAGTTTCTGTCCGCCATTACCGAGAAGCAGTCTACAATCTCTGCACGGTGGACCCCGTGCTGCGAACGCACCGCATTACCATCTTTTATTATTCGGTGCGTTCCACCAGCCCTAACGGACCACTATAAATTTTTCACTCTTTGTTTCCTTGCAGCCATTTGGTAAATTCAAAAAAGTTCATTTTTTTCTCATTAATGTACACTTTGTACTCCATTTTGACTGAAAAAAGAAATGTAGAAATTTTTGCAAATTTATTAAAAAAGAAAAACTAAAATATCACATGGTCATAAATATTCAGACCCTTTGCTCAGTAATGAGTAGAAGCACCCTTTTGAGCTAGTACAGCCATGAATCTTCTTGGGAATGATGCAACAAGTTTTTCATACCTGGATTTGGGGATCTTCTGCCATTCTTCCTTGCAGATCCTCACCATTTCTGTCAGGTTGGATGGTGAACGTTAGTGGACAGCCATTTTCAGGTCTCTTCAGAGATGCTCAATTGTGTTTTAGTCAGGGCTCTGCCTGGGCCAGTCAAGAATGGTCACATAGTTGTTCTGAAGCCACTCCTTTGTTATTTTAGCTATGTGCTTAGGGTCATTGTCTTGTTGGAAGGTGAACCTTCTACCAAGTCTGAGGTCCAGAGCACTCTGGAAGAAGTTTTCATCGAGGATATCTCTGTACTTGGCCGTATTCATGTTTACTTCAATTGTAACCAGTTACCCTGTCCTTGCAGCTGAAATACACCCCCATGGCATGATGCTGCCACCACTATGTTTCACTGTTGGGATTGTATTGGGAAGGTGATGAGTAGTGCCTGGTTTTCTCCACACATACCGCTTTGAATTATCACCACAAAGTTCTATCTTCATCTCATCAGACCAGAAAATCTTATATCTCATAGTCTGGGAGTCCTTCATGTGTTTTTTGGCAAACTCTATGCGGGCTTTCATATGTCTTGCCCTGAGGAGAGGCTTCCGTCGGGCCACTCTGCCTTTAAGGCCCAACTGGTGGAGGGATGCGGTGATAGTTGACTTTGTGGAATTTTCTCCCATCTCCCTACTGCATCTGTGGACCTCAGCCTCAGTGATCTTGTGGTTCTTTTTTACCTCTCTCACCAAGGCTCTTCTCCCATGATTGCTCAGTTTGGCTGGACAGCCAGATCTAGGAAGACTTCTGGTGGTCCCAAACTTCTTCCATTTAAAGATTATGGAAGCCACTGTGCTCTTAGGAACCTTAAGTACTGCAGAAATTCTTTTGCATCCTTGGCCAGATCTGTGCCTTGCGACAATTCTGTCTCTGACTCCTTGGCCAGTTCCTTTGACCTCATTATTCTCATTTGATCTGACGTGCACTGTGAGCTATCAATGAAAAAATCCACGGGAGAAACAAGTGCAAAATAGTGTCTTATCTGATGGATATTCAAGATATACAGTATATTTCAGATGGTACTTACCTGGTGCTGCTTTCATTGAGGCATGAAAATACAGACAGATTATCAGCTGCAGAAGATCCACGGGCCAGCAAATGACCAAACCAGGAACGATAAAATTGGAAATTTGTGGATATAATCCACGCTGCTGAATAAAATAGGAATCCAGACGTTTAAATATAGATGATGGTGGTTTATTCTTAACACGTTTCAAAGTTTATACAACTTTTTCCTCAGGAGACAACTACATGTATACAGAGATAATGGAGGATTGCCGTTTAAGTAGGTTTAGAATTAAAATCCAGCGCCAAACGAAACACATGACAAACAGTGTCAGAGTTCATGAAACTGACACATGGTATGGCACATTACATGTTAACAATCTGTAACTATCAAAAGTCCACTTGAGGTATATCCACTTGAGGTATCTTACAAACCTCAGACCAATCACTATGCACTTTATTATTTTTTGCTGCTATTATAAATATACCATAGTATATTAATTTGATAAGGTCACCTGTTAATATAGGGTCTGCAACTACATTTGCTACTTCTTTTGGTATTATCACTGGCCCCTGTTTTCAGCTCCCAGCCATTTTTATCCTGTTTGAGAATATTCCTTGTGATTATATGTTACATTTACTTTTTAATATTGATAATAAAATATTTTTAATTACATTTTTGCCTATGCCTCTTTATCCCTATTAATGATATGGGATGGTGAATATTATCTTAGCAATATTGTAAAAAATCAGTATATAAAATGAAAGAAATACATACTGATATTGAGGAATCTTTACTGTTAGTGTGTTACTCGCAGGTACGCAGGATGCAGTGACGAGCCGGAGATGGAGAAAGAGCAAACTCAACCTTTATATATGGATTATATGGATAAACGGTAAAGCTGACAATAGTTTTCCACGCAGGGAAGCTAGACACTAATACACAAATAACACGATATCAGACAGTACGGCAAGTGCCGGTAACTCTATGGCCACGATATGGCCGACTACGGGTCCTTGGATTATAGTTAACGATCAACGAAGTGTCACTTTTCAGTCTCTGAAATCCTGCAGAGTTGTTGTCCGGGAGGTGTCTGGTCGACGTCTCAGCCGCTGGGTCCAGCCGAAGAGGAGTTGTCACAGGCTTCAGGCGTTCCTATTCCCAGGTGCTGAGGGGGCAAAGCAGGCCCCAGGCTGGTTCCCCACCATCGAGGCTGCCCCATTAGGAGGCAAGGTAGAGGCGGCCACGGGCCTCAGCGTATAGGCCGCAGCCGCGGGATGGAGCGGGGCCGTGGCGGCCACGGGTCTCAGTGTACAGGCCGCAGCCACGGTATGGAGAGGGGCAGTGGCGGCTGTGGATCTCGGTATACAGGCCGCAGCCGCAGTATGGAGCGGGGCAGAGGCAGCCGCGGGTCTCAGTGTACAGGCCGCAGCCACGTTATAGAGCGGGGCAGTGGCCGCCGTGGGTCTCAGCGTACAGGCCGCAGCCACGGTATGGAGCGGGGCAGTGGTGGCTGCGGGTCTCAGTGTACAGGCCACAGCTGCAGTATGGAGCGGGGCAGTGGCGGCCTCGGGTCTCAGCATACAGGCCACGGTATGGAGCAGGGCAGTGGAGGCCTCGGGTCTCGCTGTATCTCCTCCTTGTGCTATTCGGCACCGTCCTCTCCCCTGGTCAGGCGAGCCCCCGTCCTGTCTGTCTGGAAGACACTGGCTCGCTCTCGCTCTCCAGTGCCACTTAGGCTCCTCCTTCCTGTCTCTCGTCTCTCTCCTTGCCGAGTTCCTCCTACTCGTCTCCTGTGCTCGTTTTAATCGTTGCCCCGCCCCCCCACATTTCCTGGAAGAGCCTCGGTCCCGGCTGTAACAACTTCCCACGGGAACATACCCTCTGGGAAACTATGTGACAGCCCCCTTAGTTCTGCCCGATTACACAGCGGACCCTTATTGCTCTCTCCCCTACACTAGGGCAGTGAGAATCTGGAATGGTGGTGATGGCGAGCTCAGTCAAGGGGTTCAAGAGAAGCCTGGATGTCTTCCTGGAATGTAACAATATTGTATCTTACAGTTATTAGGTTCTTTAGAAGGACATAGATCTGGGGATTTGTTTGGAATGAATATAGGCTGAGCTGGAAGGCCTTGCTAACTATGTTACTATGTTACTATGAAATTCAAATGGTGAAAATAATGTTTTCTCTCTTACAGATTCAATCAAGAGACAGAAGAAAAAAGAAATTCAGTATAAAAGAAAAAGAATGGGAAAAAATTTGTGCTATTGTAGGTTCTCACCCCAGTCCAGCACAAATTTTTTCCTATTTTTTTCTCTTTTTTTCTGTATTTCTTTTTTCTTCTGTCTCATGATTGAATCTTTAAGAGAGAAAACATTATTTTAACCATATGAATTTCAATATGAATTTCTTTCATTTTATATATGAATTTTGTACCAGATTAGAGTTGAGCGAAACAGGTCGAAAAATTTCAAAAGTCGCCGACTTTTTGCAAAGTCGGGTTTCAGGAAACGAAACCCGACCCTAGGATGAGGTAGGCCACGAGGTCGACGACTTACGCGCCAAAGTCGCATTTCAAAAGTTTGTTTTGCGCTCTTTTTCAGCCAATCAGGATCCACGGACACTGTGGGCAACGTGATGACATAGGCAGGGGTCACCACCATCTTTCAGAAGGGCATGCAAGTGATTGGCTTGCTTTGGTGGGCGTCACAGGGGGTATAAAAGGGCGTGCACGCCGACCGCCATCTTACTTCTGCCGATCTCAGTATAGGGAGAGGTTGCTGCTGATTCTGTAGGGAGAGCGTTAGGCAGGGAAGAAGACAAAAAAACTGCTTCTGCTGCTAGCAATTTGGCCTGCACAACACACCAGTCACTGTGTGTGCAGTGCAAGGGGAGGCTATATAGTGGTGTATCAGTGGTGTTGGTTGTTGGGCTGCCTTCTAAGGCTTCCTGACATTCCTGCATTGCTGTTTACCCACTGCTCCGCAAACTGCTTTTTTAAAAGCAATCCCAATTTTTTTTTTTTTTGTCCTGCTGAGAAGAAAAAAAAACTGCTTCTGCTGCTAGCAATTTGGCCTGCACAACACACCAGTCACTGTGTGTGCAGTGCAAGGGGAGGCTATATTGTGGTGTATCAGTGGTGTTGGTTGTTGGGCTGCCTTTTAAGGCTTCCTGACAGGCTGGCATTGCTGTTTACCCACTGCTCTGCAAACTGCTTTTTTAAAAGCAATCCAATCTCCCTTATCCTCTAGTCACTTTGGTCACAGCTGTGCCATCGAGCCTGTGACATAGCGCTCAGATATCAGTGGGCCTCACACAATCCAAAAGTGTCCAGTGTCCAAAAGTGTGTGCAGAGATTCAAAATCTCCCTTATCCTCTAGTCACTTTGGTCACAGCAGCTGTGCCATCGAGCCTGTCACATAGCGCTCAGATATTCATTGGGCCTCACACAATCCAAAAGTGTCCAGTGTCCAAAAGTGTGTGCAGAGATTCAAAATCTCCCTTTTTACTCTTCGCCACGACAGCACCCACTGGAGGTATCGGATCCGCCCATTTGGAACAGGAAACCCTACAGGAAAGATAAAAGGGGCGGTCCGCCTTTCCTCCTCAGTTTTGGTTTCCTGTTCCAAATGGAGCAGGATCCTGCAGGATCTTACCCGGGCCATGCATCCGCCTGTGCGGTCTCCTCGGGAACGGCAGGGGCTGCGGTCCGGAAGCAGCGTCGGGGGAGATTCCGTTTGACGGCTCCCCCCTCGTCTGATGGCATAGTGGTAATGACCGGGTCCGGGGAGGGCCGCCCGGTCTTACCAGGGAGCAGGCCGGGCCGGTCCGGCATCCGGGGGATCCCCCCCCAATTGGTGGGGATATAGCGTGGAGGTGAGGCCATGAGCGCGCGAGCCGCGTGTGTGAGTAGCGGTGGCGCGGAAGCCGGCCGGCACCCGACGCTCCTATACCCCGGAAGTAATGGTTGAACTTCCGGGGTAGGATGGCGATGACGCGGCGCATGCGCCCTGTGACAGGGCGACTTCCGGGGGCACGACAAGAAGAAAGATAAAACAGCGCTGCATCGTTGGAACCATGTCGTCCCCCGCAGAGTCGCAAACCCCAGCAGGGGATTCAGCTGGGGGCAACTCCACCAGGGACCGCAGCGCCAGGACAGAGACTGCCCGCAGGAGCGAGGCAGCAGAAACCCGATCCAGACCGTCTCAGCCATCCGACCCGGTATTAAGCTTCACTGGGTGAGTGTGCAAAGTATATACTCTACCTATTAAGCTAACCTCCTCCCTCCCCCCCCTCCTCTCTTTACCTTTGACCTCTCACTTCAGTCAAAGAAAAAAGAAAAAACTAAACATAAAGAATGCGCATTATGTTCAGATCCTCTCCCTGACTCCTACCCCAAAAAACTCTGCAAACAATGCATGAAAGAGACCAGGCAGGGGTCGACGATATCTTCCAAAGATATCCGAGCCATAATTAGGGAGGAAATACAAGCCATCAACCGCGCCAGCACTCCCGCAGAGTCCAGTCATAAGAAACAGGTCACTGTTAGTTCAGAGTCAGAGGAAGAACAGGAGTTAAACTCAGGCTCCGCATCCACGTCCTCATCGTCATCCTCGGAGATGGAAGGACGCGCATGTTTTCCACTGGACAGCGTAGATAACCTTGTAAAAGCGGTTAGAAATACTATGGGATGTGAAGAAGAAAGGGGAGCCCAAACCGCGCAGGACATTATGTTTGCGGGATTGGCAGAGAAAAAGAGGAGATCATTTCCGGTGATACCGGCAATTAAGGACCTCATCAAAAGAGAGTGGGAGAAACACGACCAGAGGGGTTTTCTCCCATCAGCTTCAAAACGGAAATACCCGTTCACTGATGAAGATTTATTAAAATGGACTAAAGTACCAAAGGTGGATGCCGTCATATCCTCCACTTCCAAACAGACCTCGATCCCGGTCGAGGACGCAGGATTGTTAGCAGACCCATTAGACCGAAAGGCTGAATCTTCGCTCAAAAGGTCCTGGGAATCCACCACCGGGGTATTCAAACCCGCAATAGCCAGCACATGTACGGCTAGATCAATGCTGGTATGGCTAGATCAATTAGACCAGCAGATTGAGCAAAGAGTGTCAAGGGAGAAACTGCGTGCAGCCATCCCGTTGATAAGAGGTGCAGCTGCCTTTATGGCAGACGCTTCAGCGGACACCCTAAGACTGGCAGCGAGGTCGGCAGCCCTGGTGAATAACGCCAGATGCGCGCTGTGGATAAAGAGCTGGAAAGGGGATGCACAATCAAAATCCAAAATTAGTGCAACCCCATGCGAGGGTGAGTTCCTCTTTGGAAAAGCCTTAGACGAAATTCTCGCCAAGGCAAAAGAAAGGAAAAAGGCCTTCAGTGATTCTCCCATTCCGTTTTATAGGAAAACCTTTAAAAGACGGCCATTCGGGAGAAGAAGGCAATCGGACAGAACGAACAGATGGGCCACGAAAGACGAAAAGCAGAAGGGTACCATCTTCAGAGGGCCAACATACAGGAGAGATAAAAATTAAAAGTTTAGACCCACCAGTTGGGGGTAGATTAAAATTTTTTTTTACCAAGTGGGAACAAATTACGTTAAACCCATGGATTTTGAGCATAATCAAGGAAGGAATAAAGATTGAATTCCTTCGGATCCCCTATGAGTTCTTTGTTATAACTCGCCTTAATTCCTCACTTCAGCAAAAGGCTCTCGAAGACGAGATTCGAGTCCTATTAGCTAAAAAAGTTTTAGTTGACGTCCCTGAGGAACAACAGGGTAGAGGTTTTTACTCTCCCCTGTTTTTGGTGCCTAAACCAGACGGTACGTTTAGAACCATTATTAATTTAAAGAAGCTAAATTCATTTATAAAAAATTATAATTTCAAAATGGAATCAATTAGATCCACTATAAAGCTTCTTTTCCCAAATTGCGTAATGGCAGGGATTGATTTAAAAGATGCTTATTATCATCTCCCTATACACAACAGATTCCAGAAATACCTAAGAGTCGCAGTGGAAGTCGAGGGAAGGATTCGTCATTTCCAATACGCGGCAATGCCCTTCGGGCTTTCCACGGCACCAAGAATATTTACCAAGGTGATGGCAGAAGTGATGGCCTACCTTCGCCAAAAAGACACACTAATTGTGCCATATCTAGACGACTTCCTAATAATTGGGAATTCAGTCAAACAATGTACTGAACGCGTAACTGACGCAATCTCCTCTTTTCAGAGCCTTGGCTGGATCATCAATATCCAAAAGTCCAGACTCGATCCGCAATCTCTCCAGACATTTCTGGGATTTCATCTAGATTCCTTGACCCAGAGATGCCTACTACCTCAGGTAAAAATCACCCTCACAAAACAAAAAATACAAGCAGCTATAGATAAACCACATGTATCCTTGAGAGAAGCAATGTCACTATTAGGATCACTAAATTCTTGCACCCCGGCAGTCCGGTGGGCCCAGTACCATGTCCGTACGCTACAACACCAGATCCTCCAAGAGGATAAGCGACATAGTGGTCATTTGCAGAGCAAAATAACCCTGTCACAAGAAGTCTTGACTTCCCTAGAGTGGTGGTTAGACGATAACCATTTATGTTCAGGAGTTCCATGGGTTATAGTTCCATCCTGTATCGTAACCACCGATGCCAGTCCCCAGGGCTGGGGAGCCCACATGGAGAATGGGTTTTGTCAGGGAAGGTGGAGTAAAGAGGAATGCGATTACTCATCTAATTTAAAAGAACTGACTGCAGTGTTCTATGCTCTATACAACTTCCTTCCGCAGCTCCAACAGAAGCATGTAAGGATCCTGTCGGACAACACCACCACAGTGGCATATATAAACAGACAAGGAGGAACTCGATCAGAGACTCTGTCTTCAGCGTCAAGAATTTTAAACTTAGCAGAAAACTATTTTTTGTCCCTCTCGGCCCTTCATATCAGAGGCGAGAGCAATCAAAAGGCAGACTTCCTAAGCCGACACACTCTACGACAAGGAGAGTGGTGCCTCAATCGGAAGGTCTTCAGGGACATAGTAGCCTCATGGGGACAACCCGAGGTGGACCTTTTCGCCACAAAGGAGAACAGGCAGATAAAAACATTTGCCTCCCTATCTCCGTCAGATCACCCAGACATACTGGACGCCTTTCTGACTCCATGGAATTTCAACCTGGCATATGCGTTCCCCCCATTGATCCTCCTACCTCAAGTAATTCGGAAGATCAGAGACGACAAAGCAAGAATAATCTTAATAGCACCGTTCTGGCCAAAAAGACCGTGGTTTTCGTGGCTGCAGATTATGTCAATAACAGATCCTTGGATCCTTCCGACTGCCAATCTACTCTCCCAAGGCCCCTTTTTCCACCCTCAAGTGCTCAGCTTGCACTTGACGGCGTGGAATTTGAGAGGCAGTTATTGAGGACAAGAGGATTCTCGGAGTCCTTAATTACTACACTACTACAAAGTAGAAAACAATCCACAACCCAAATTTACACTAGAATATGGAAAAAATTTCTTCAATTCCATACAGTACCTCATACAGCAGAAGTTCCGATAATCCCAATCTTGGAATTTCTGCAGAAGGGCAAAGACTTAGGCTTAGCAGTAAATACACTGAGAGTACAAATATCGGCATTAGGAGCACTATATGGCCATAATATAGCAGGCAACAAGTGGATAACTCGTTTCATTACAGCATGTGAACGAATAGCTCCAATCCACATACCCTCCGTCCCTACATGGGATCTAAATCTGGTCTTAGACGCCCTAACGGTAGACCCCTTTGAGCCGATCGACACAATACCCTTCAAATACTTAGCACTTAAAATGGCCCTCTTAGTATCACTGACCTCAGCTAGAAGAGTGGGTGATATCCAGGCCTTGTCAATAGATCCACCCTTTTTCCAAGAATACCAAGACAGATTGGTTTTAAAACCAGACCCTGCCTACCTGCCAAAAGTGGCAACAAAATACCATAGATCTCAGGAGATACTCCTCCCAACCTTCTATAAAAATCCCTCTACTCCGGAAGAGCAGAAGTTCCATACTCTGGACGTCAAAAGAACTGTCCTAAAATGTATTGAGAGGTCCAACAGTTGGAGGCAGAGTAGGGCCCTATTTGTTTCATTTCAGGGCTGTAAGAAGGGGTATGGAGTCACGAAGAGCACCATTTCCCGGTGGATCAGAGAGGCCATTCGTTTAGCTTACTCCGCAAAAAACGAAGATCCTCCAGGGAACATCAAGGCGCATTCCACCAGGGCAATGGCAACCTCTTGGGCGGAAAAGGGAGATGTTCCGATTGAAACTATATGTAAGGCGGCAGTTTGGTCATCCCCTTCTACCTTCTATAACCACTACAGACTTGATCTTTCATCAACCTCTGACTTAAGCTTTGGCAGGACTATCCTTGGCACGGTGGTCCCACCCAGGTGATGGTCTCTGGAATCTCTCCAGTGGGTGCTGTCGTGGAGAAGAGTAAAAAGCCGGATTACTTACCGGTAATGCTCTTTTAATGAGTCCACGACAGCACCCGTTCACTTCCCCCCCCTAAGGATATCAATAGTTAAAGTATATTAACCAAATAATGGATAAGAAAGATGTTAAAATAAGAGAACATTGCCTAATCCTTGGCGGTCCTTCTGGTACTCTGAAACGAAAAACTGAGGAGGAAAGGCGGACCGCCCCTTTTATCTTTCCTGTAGGGTTTCCTGTTCCAAATGGGCGGATCCGATACCTCCAGTGGGTGCTGTCGTGGACTCATTAAAAGAGCATTACCGGTAAGTAATCCGGCTTATCCTCTAGTCACTTTGGTCACAGCTGTGCCATCGAGCCTGTCACATAGCGCTCAGATATTCATTGGGCCTCACACAATCCAAAAGTGTCCAGTGTCCAAAAGTGTGTGCAGAGATTCAAAATCTCCCTTATCCTCTAGTCACTTTGGTCACAGCTGTGCCATCGAGCCTGTGACATAGCGCTCAGATATCAGTGGGCCTCACACAATCCAAAAGTGTCCAGTGTCCAAAAGTGTGTGCAGAGATTCAAAATCTCCCTTATCCTCTAGTCACTTTGGTCACAGCAGCTGTGCCATCGAGCCTGTCACATAGCGCTCAGATATCAGTGGGCCTCACACAATCCAAAAGTGTTCAGTGTCCACAAGTGTCTGCAGAAATTCAAAATCTCCCCTGTCCTATAGACACCTTGTACCTTGTTTTACATTACTATATAGTTTGTTGGATTTTGTCTACATTTCTACCAAAAATGAGGAAGGCTGGTGGAAGAGGCCGTGGAATTGGGCGGGGGTTGGCAGCTGGTAATGATGGTGTTGGTGGTGGATCTGATGGTAGTGGCAAGAGCAAAAGAGGACCGAATGCAGGAGGTGTTGAGCCTGCGTCATCGTCTGGCTACATAAGGCCTCGAACGCTTAGTTTTCTAGGAGTTGGCAAACCGCTTTTAAAGCCAGAGCATCAGGAAAAAGTTTTGTCTTACATTGCTGACTCAGCCTCCAGCTCTATCGCCTCCTCTTCTTCAGTTGTAAAAAGTAAAAGCACTGAGTCGTCATTGGAGGCTCATGTTCATGAACCACACCTTTCCTTGTGTCCTTCACCCCAACCAAGATTGAAGGATGACGCAGGCCATACTACTGATTACTCCATGGAGCTGTTTTCACATACCATGCCTGGATTATCAAGTCAAATGGTGAATTACCCAGGCCAAGATGAATCTGACATGGAGTGCACTGATGCACAGCCGCTGATGGATGATTCTGCTGGTACATTCACTCAGAGCACTACATTGTCCTCGCAGTGTACAGAGCCAGATTCTGACCCTGATGAGACTCAGGTGCCCCTTCCCGCGCACTATACCACCATACACGGTGACACAGAGGAAGGTGCACATGACATAGAAGAGGAGGTGATGGATGACCCAGTTGTTGACCCAGATTGGCATCCATTGGGGGAAGAGGGTGCTGCTTCCAATAGCTCAGATGAGGAGCATCCACAGCAGACATCGACATCGCAACAGCTGTTATCTGGCAGGCCCGGAGCACTCCAAAGACAGGTTCCAAACCTCAAAAGAGTTGCTGGACAGCTTGTCCAGAGGGTCAAAAGATCACAGCGTGCTAGGCCGCAAAATGTCTGCCAAAGTAGGAAGAGTGCAGTGTGGCACTTTTTTTAACAAAATCCTAATGATCAGGCCAAGGTTATCTGTAAGAAGTGCGCAAAGACCTTTAGCCGAGGGAAAAATCTGAAAAATTTGAATACCAGTTGCATGCTTAGACATTTAACCAGCATGCACTTGCAAGCGTGGACACAACACCAAACCTCCAGTGCCACATGTGCAACTGATCACAACGAAGGTAGTCAGCAACGCTACATTGTTTCCCCCACTGTAAGCCCACCGGTTAGCACAGCAGCAAATGTTGAGGTGTCGTTGCAAGGCCACAGCAGTCAGGGAATCCCACTGTTATATCAACGAAAGACTGATTCTAGGCCATCAGAAAGAACACCAACTCCATCACCATCATCAACCCTCTCTCAGTCCGCCCTGTCCACCGCTACTTCCACCATATGCAGCTCTCAAGTCCAGCTCACCCTCCCAGACACTATGAGTAGGTCAAGAAAGTACTCAGTCTCTCATCCGCGTACACTGGGTTTGAACGCCCACATTGCCAAACTAATCTCGTTTGATATGATGCCCTTTCGGTTGGTGGAAAGCACAGCTTTCCGCGAACTCATGGCCTATGCAGTACCACGGTATGACCTACCCAGTCGCCACTTCTTCTCTCGCAAAGCCATCCCAGCCCTCCACCATCATGTGAAAGACCGCATTGTCCATGCACTCAAGCAGTCAGTGAGCGGAAAGGTGCACCTCACAACTGATGCATGGTCCAGTCGGCATGGCCAGGGCCGTTATGTGTCCATCACTGCGCACTGGGTTAATGTGGTGGATGCAGGGTCCACAGGGGACAGCGGTGGTGGGACAGTGCTGCCTAGCCCACGGTATAGGAAACAGTTGGCTGTAGGCGTTCGACCCTCCTCCTCCTCCTCCTCCTCCAGAAGCGAAAGCTCGTCCACAGAGCGCAGTCGTACGAGCACTCCATCTGTAGCTGCCACTGTTGCACACGATGTGTCCCCCTATCGAGCAGCTAGTGGAAAGCGTCAGCAGGCTGTGTTGCAGATGATGTGTTTGGGCAACAGACACACCGCCGAGGTGCTGGCCAAGTACTTGAAGCGACAAACTGAGTCATGGCTGGGCAGTGTACATCTTGAGGCAGGCAAGGTAGTTAGTGATAACGGCCGTAATTTTGTGGCAGCCATAGCCCTTTCAAAACTCAGCCACATACCTTGCTTGGCTCACACCTTGAACCTGGTGGTGCAGTGCTTCCTCAAAAATTATCCGGAGTTAACAGCCCTGCTCCAGAAGGTGCGAAGACTGTGCGCTCACATCCACCGGTCGCCTGTACACTCCGTTCCTATGCAGAAGCTGCAGCGATTGCTCCACCTTCCCAACCACCGCCTCATTATCGACATTGCAACAAGGTGGAACTCCACCCTGCACATGGTGGAGCGGCTGTGCGAGCAGAGGCAGGCCATAATGCATTTGTGGGAGGATACACGGCCAGGCACTTTGAGAGCAGACATGGAGTTGACAGGTGTGCAGTGGTCGAAGCTGAAAGACCTCTGTAAAGTCCTTCAGTGTTTTGAGGAATGCACACGGCTGGTAAGCGCAGACGACGCCATCCTAAGCATGAGCATCCCACTTATGCGTCTGCTCATGCAAACTTTGACGCACCTTAAGGAGCAGGCGTCTGCAGCCAATGTTGATGAGGAGGAAGAGGAGGAGGGAATCCTTGATGACATTCAGCCATTGTCTGCTCAGGGACCTCTCCTGGACGAGGTGGAGGAAGAAGAGGAGGAGGAGGATGATGATGGGGATGATTACTTAGGGGAGGAGGATGCATCTCGTGGGGCAAGTGAAAATGTTGGCGTGGCAAGGTCTGGTACAGGGTTTGTGCGTGACTGGAGGGATGTGGATTTGCCAGAAAGTGCTCCTCCACCCAGCACTCGCAGTGCATCATTGACACCGGGAACATTGGCCCACATGTCAGATTATGCCTTGCAGATCCTAAAAAGGGACCCCCGCATTGCCAAAATGATGAACGATGACGACTACTGGTTGGCCAGCATCCTGGATCCACGCTATAAAGGCAAATTACAAAACATCATGCCACAGGAGAACCTTAACCTAATATTGGCTAATAAACAAGCAACTCTGGTAAATCGGTTGCTTGAGGCATTCCCAGCACACAGCAGCGGTGATGGTTCTCACACGAGCCGTACGGGCCGGGGCAGCTTGGCAGAGGTGTTCGTGGTGCACACAGCAGAAGTGGCGTTGGAGACAGGGGTTTCATGACAATGTTGTGGACTGATTTTTCAAATACCGCTCACACAACTGGTAATACTGCATCGATGGAAAGTGACAGGAGACAGCAGTTGTCAACTATGGTTACAAACTACTTTTCCTCCCATATCGATGTTCTCCCACACAGGTCATTCCCCTTTGACTATTGGGCCGCTAAACTGGACACCTGGCCTGAATTGGCCCAATATGCCTTACAGGAGCTCGCTTGCCCAGCTGCAAGTGTGCTATCGGAAAGAGTCTTCAGTGCAGCTGGATCAATCCTGACAGAAAAAAGGACCCGTCTGTCAACCCAAAATGTGGATGATCTAACCTTCATTAAAATGAACCATGCATGGGTTTCCAAGGATTTTGTCCCACCTTCCCCTGATGACACATAAGGTGACAGAAAAATGGCTTGCTTTGGTCCACCTCTTCCTGGGATTTCACCTATTTCGCCTTTTGCATCAGCTGAATGTCCAACATCAACATATGCCACTTTCTAAAACTCCCTAACTGTGCTGCCTACCCCCCCATGGCCGGGGTCACCACCTAGCGCACGACACCGTGCGAGTGCCGTTGCCCTGGACAGGTGGGTAGGCCGACTCTTGGGCGCGGGCACTGGCACAGGGTCCCTCATAGTGCAATCAAGTGTCTCTGACGGTGGTGGTGCACACCTGCCGTCAGACACACCGCTGTACTATGAGGGGCCCAGTGCCAGTACCGACGCCCACGAGTGGGCCCCCCTTGCTTGGGCAGGGCCCCAGCATTTGCAATCTTTACCTCTCCCTGCTCCTCCGCTGTGTAATCTGGGCCGTCAAATCCATACTGTGCCTGACACCATCTGAGCCTGCCTCCTGATGTATAGTCATATATTTTGAATGTGTACGCTATCCATACATGTTATCTGGGGATACGGTACCCTTTCTAACCTTTGTGCAATCACGTGCAATCCATACTGGGCCTAACACCGTCTGAGCCTGCCTCCTGAGACATATATATTTTGAATGTGTACGCTATCCATACATGTTATCTGGGGATACGGTACCCTTTCTAACCTTTGTGAAATCACGTGCAATCCATACTGGGCCTAACACCGTCTGAGCCTGCCTCCTGAGACATATATTTTGAATGTGTACGCTATCCATACATGTTATCCGGGGATACGGTACCCTTTCTAACCTTTGTGCAATCCATACTGGGCCTAACACCGTCTGAGCCTGCCTCCTGAGACATATATTTTGAATGTGTACGCTATCCATACATGTTATCCGGGGATACGGTACCCTTTCTAACCTTTGTGCAATCACGTGCAATCCCATACTGGGCCTAACACCGTCTGAGCCTGCCTCCTGAGACATATATTTTGAATGTGTACGCTATCCATACATGTTATCCAGGGATACGGTACCCTTTCTAACCTTTGTGCAATCACGTGCAATCCATACTGGGCCTAACACCGTCTGAGCCTGCCTCCTGAGATATATATTTTGAATGTGTACGCTATCCATACATGTTATCCGGGGAAACGGTACCCTTTCTAACCTTTGTGCAATCCATACTGGGCCTAACACCGTCTGAGCCTAGCTCCTGAGACATATATTTTGAATGTGTACGCTATCCATACATGTTATCCGGGGATACGGTACCCTTTCTAACCTTTGTGCAATCACGTGCAATCCATACTGGGCCTAACACCGTCTGAGCCTGCCTCCTGAGACATATATTTTTAATGTGTACGCTATCCATACATGTTATCCGGGGATACGGTACCCTTTCTCACCTTTGTGCAATCACGTGTAATCCATACTGGGCGTGAGAATGGCTGGCGAGCTGTTAAGCAAGCTACAGCACCTGTGGTTTGCACACGTAAGTTTTTCATTTTTTCAGGAATGACTGTTAGGCCTAATTCCGGAACTGCGGTTGACCTGCACTTACTGGGAAATCATTGTTCGCGGGTAATAATTGTAATCAGTGATCCCCATCACTAACGTTGTTCAGCGGGTTATCTGCACCTGTAAGCGTCAAACGCTGGCCTTTTCAGTGTAGCGCACATGCAGCCACGGACATGTAAGGGCATGACACACCAGTTATTGGCCAATCTCATGTGCCAGAGCCTCACGTGTCCCTCTAGTAAGCCGGACTCGGACCGCGGGGCATGACGGAGTCTCGTTCGTTAACGGAATTAAGCTTGCAATGTGTGCATCTGTTCTGTAGCTGGCATGGTTGAGGTTTCCCAGGTGGAGTCGAATTTAACCGTAGGCTCCACTCCTGGTGGTGCCCTTCTGGACATTCCTTTAAGGTTCAGCTTTGCAACCATACTGCCCACGTAAAACAAACACTTTGCCTTCATGAACGCTGTTTGGAGGGTCATGACTCGTGGGAATAACGCCGCCCAATCAGTTAACCTGCTAGAGAGATCCTTCATTGCTCCCAAGCATGACCTCACACTCCCTAGGAAGAAGGTAATGCCACTGTGGCGACCGTACTCCTGGGGGCGACACAAGTGCACTGATGCCCAGCCACTGCTCGATGAATCTGCTGGTACATTGACCCAGACCACTACATTCCCCTCGCACGCTACCCGGCCTGAATCTGACCCTGATGAAGCTCAGGTTACCCTTCCAATATACAGTTCCATCTTACACGGTGACAAAGAGGAAGCTGCAGATGAAAGTGCAGGTTCGGCCCACCCGCCATCAGACACACCACCGTACTATCAGGGGCCCTGTGCCAGTGCCGTCGACAATGAGTGGGCCCCCCCTGCTTGCCCAGGATCACAGCACTTGCAAAGTTGAAATACTGTGCAGTGAGATGGAAGATGGGGACGACGAGGAGTCTAGACTAGTACAGGGATTCCCTAGCGAGGAGACTTATTTGATTGTTTTCAATGTTGGGACAGCAATTTTTGGGGAGCACTATACTCTGGAGAATGATAGATGGGGCCCACCATACACTGGAACATTCCAAAGGTGGACATCAGACACTGGAGCAGCATTTACAGGGCCCATTATACACTAGAGCATTAGAAATGGGGCCCATTATGTTTGGAGCATTATTTGGGCCCATAAGACAGTGGAGCTTCATCCATGGGGACCAACATATACTGTAGCATTATGTGGAGCTCATCATATACTGTTTCAAACATTATATGGGACCAATGTTTCTGTATGGAGAAATAGATGGGCCTCGTCATGAGATGTAAAAAGTGAGGTATTTTTCATTGTACTATACCGCTATTTCTCTGCTGTATCGGAGCATGATGAGTTGTGGTATGTGTTAAAGGGGCGCTCTTTCACCCAGGGCACATGAAAACCTGCAGCCAGCCCTCCCCCCCCACAACTTTAACCAAATAACCCCCATTTTTCAGTGCGTAACTTGTATTATGAAGTTAATTAAGGTTGACAAGCTTAAGTAAGAAGAATTGATGCTTTTGGCATTCAAATGGGCACTGTAGGTGTGTTTCCTGTCCTCCTCTCACTGCCGACTTTTATTCCCCATTGACTTACATTGGGTTTCGTGTTTCGGGACGACCCCGACTTTTCCCTATAATCGGACGATCTTGCTCGACCCGACTTTTGGAAAAGTCGGGTTTCACGAAACGAAACGCGACCCTAAAAAACCAAAAGTCGCTCAACTCTATACCAGATTGTTAACATGCCATGTGCAATGCCATTTGTCAGTTTCATGAACTCTGACACTGTTTGTCATGTGTTTCGTTTGGCGTCGGATTTGAATTCTAAACTTACTTAAATGGCAATCCTCCATTATCTCTGTATACATGGGGATGTCTCCTGAGAAAGAAGTTGAATAAACTTTGAAACGCATTGAGAATAAACCACCATCATCTATATTTTAAACCTCTGGATTCCTATGCATCCTGATAGAGCATTTATTCTTTTTTAACTTTTGGAGAATTTTTGATATGCTGTCAGGATGCAGCAGACCCATGTAGTTAAGACGGTGGTAGCACAGGTGCAAAAATACTGATGAGATGCCTCCTGCCCACAACTAGTGTGGGCATCACTAATAGGTTGTTAACCTGGATGCTGTGCATTACCTTTATGTGAACAGCGCCCCATACAAGCCTCTATTGTCCAATAACATACTAAGCAACTATCCCCTCCATGGATTGGAGCTGGGGGGCACGAATGTGCTCATTAGGCTCCCAGGTCCTATGCTCTGGTTGATGACCCTTCCAGTCTACCAAAAAGAATTTTTTGCCGTGCACCACGTTGGACCCAACAATGGCGTTAACTTCAAAATCAACCGAGGACGTATCTGAGCCTCCAGCAGAAGACTCAGAAAACCAGGCCATATACATGGGTTTCAGAAGAGACACATGAAGTGTCGGTGATGTTCAAGTGCAGCAGAAGACTGAGGCGATAGACTACAGGATTCACCTGTTCAAGGACCTTGAAAGGACCTAGATAAGCTGGGAGCAAATTTAGTGGACTCTACATGCAGTCTGATGTTATGAGCTGACAGCCACACGAAATCACCCGGGGCAAAGACTGGAGCAGGACGACAATGCGTGTCGGCAGACGCCCGCATCCTCTCCTTCGACACCTTAATTGCATCTTGCATGTGATCCCAGATGTCACACGCCTCCACTGCCCAGTCTATGACCCTAGGGTCTGAAGACAAGACAGGCATAGGGACACAGGGACGCATGGATGCTGACCATAGTTCAGGAGAAAAGATGTCTGCCCCATGGAATCGGCGACAGCATTGTTCAGAGCAAACTCTGCCCAAGGCAGGAGGGACGACCAGTTGTCTTGCCTGGCGGACACAAAGTGCCGCAGATAAGAGACCAGTGTCTGGTTAGTCCTCTTTACCAGCCCATTAGTCTCAGGATGATAAGCTGAGGACAAATTGAGCTCTATGCAGAGCAGGCGACAAAACTCCCTCCAGAAACGAAAGGCAAACTGTGGACCACGGTCAATGACAACTTTATCAGGCATCCCATGAAGGCGGAACACGTGCTTGATGAACAATGCCACCAGAGCCCGTGCGGATGGTATATGCAGAAGAGGAACCAGGTGTGCCATCTTGGAGAAATGGTTGGTGACCATGACCACCCATATAACCTTATTGTTATGAGATTTGGGTAAGTCTACTATGAAGTCCATCCTGACCATCTCGCAGGGTCTATCTGCCACAGGCAAAGGATAAAGCAACCCCGCAGGTCTCTGCCTGGAAGGCCAGTTCCTGGCACATGAGACAAAGGCTTGTACGTACTCCCTGACATCCTTTGCCATCTGAGGCCACCAGTAAGACCTCTCTAGAAGCTCGATGGTCCTTTTATTGCCAGAATGGCCACCCAATTTGGAGGTGTGAGCCCACGAGAGAACCTCCGGCTGCAGATTAGGTGGAACATAGGTCTTGCCCAGAGGTACTTGCTCTAGCAACACTGTCCAAATGCTCTCAGGAGGCACTATAAGACATGGCTCATCTCCCTCTTTGGACGAGATCACAGAACAGGACAGGGCATTGGCACATATATTCTTGGTAAATTTGAACCGGGAGAAGAATAAAGACCACCTGGCCTGATGAGAATTCAGGTGTTGGGCAGTTTGCAGATAGAGGAGGTTCTTGTGGTCCGTGTAGACCTTAAAAGAATGCCGAGCCCCCTCTAGGAGATGTATCCACTCTGAAAATGCCAATTTCATGGCCAACAGCTCCCTGTCCCTAATGGAATAATTCTTCTCTGCCGATGACAAGGTCTTGGAAAAAAAGAAACAGATTTCTGGCCTTGAGCATCCTTTTGGTACAGGACTGCTCCAGCACTGGCGGAAGAGGCATCCACCTCCAAGATGAAGGGCATATCCACATCAGGCCAATGCAGAACTGGTGCCCTAGAGAAATGGGACTTTAGGGAGGTAAAGGCCTTGGAGACCTCCTCAGCCCACCGCTTAGGATTAGCTGCCTTCTTGGTGAGCGCTACCAAAGGAGCTCCTAGAGTGGAAAAGTGGAGAATGAATTGGCAGTAGTAATTGATGAACCCTATAAAGCTCTGTACCGCTTTAAGGGAGTGAGGCCCCTGCCAATTCATCACTGACTCTAGCTTAGCAGGGTCCATAGCTAAACCCTTAGCTGAAACGAGATACCGTATTTTTCGGATTATAAGACGCTCTGGTTTATAAGACGCACCCCAAATTTTGAGGAGAAAAATAGGAAAAAAACTTCTTTTTAATAAAATGGTGGTGCTTCTTATAATCCATGCATCTTACCGGGGGTGGTGACTGCAGTGAAGTGGGGTCCCAGGGGTGGTGACTGCAGTGAAGTGGGGTCCTAGGGTCACTGCTGGAGGAGGCAAGAGTGGAACGTTGCTGCAGGCTGGGATGAGGTGTTGTTCTGATGTGCGGCACACCACTGCGGGTGTCCCAGTGCCGCTGTTGCGCTGTGTCCCGGTGGAGGTACTGTGCTGTGTCCCAGTGGCGGTGTTGTGCTGTGTCCTGGTGGCGATGCGATGCTGTGCTGTGTCCCCGGTGGCGGTGCAGTGCTGCACTGTGTCCCTGGTGGCGGGGCAGCGCTGCACTGTGTCCCTGGTGCTGCAAGGGACTTTGCTGAAATTTTTTGAAAGGCCAGAGCCTCTGGCAGTTCTTCCATGGTATCCTGTATGGAGGACTCTGGGATATTGGCCACCGGGAGTCATCGTATGCAGAGATGGAGATCTCTGCACCGATATCTGGGGAGATGGGATTTCAGCCGCTAATATCCGTGAGAGCAGGAGCTGCTCCTGTGCTGTAAATAAATAATAATAAAAAAACAGCGTGGGTTCCCCTGTATTTTTGCTAACCAGGCAGGCAAAACTCACAGCTGGGGGCTGAAATCCTAATCTGTCACCTTCAGCAAGGCTGGTTATCAAAAATAGAGGGGTTCCCACACTGTTTTTATAATTATTTAAATAAATAAAAAACGGCTCGGGGTCCCCCCCATTTTTGACAACCAGCATTGCTAAAGCAGATAGCTGGGGGACGGTATTTTCAGGCTGGTAAGGGGCCATCGATATTTGACCCCAGCCTAAAAATAGCAGCCTGTAGCTGCCCAGAAAAGGCACATCTATTGGGTAAGCCAATTCTGGTGCTTTGCCCAGCCATTCCACTCTAGTAGTGGCAAGCGGGGCGATAGTTGGGGAGGTTGATGACACCTTTGTATTGTCAGGTGACATCAAGCCCTGAGGTTAGTAATGGAGAGGCATCAATAAAGCACCCCCATTACTAACCCCATAGTCTCATGGTAAGGAAGCACAGACGCACAGAAAAAAGTCCTTTAATTGAAAGAATGACACAGGCTCCATTAATTATCTTAATTAAACCATACTTATGACCTCGCCTAATTCCACCGAAACCCTCGATCTCCTGTAATAAAACTAAAATAATAAAACAACAATATACCATACCTGTTTGTCGTTCTGTCTCACACCATAATCCATGTCTGGGGAGAAATAATTTTCAACCTGGATGGTGCCAATGAATGAGTGAATGAGCTGCTACGAGCGCAGCATCAGTGACTAGCGGTGACCTCACTGAGGCTGCGTTCCCAGCCGGGCTGAACTGCCATGACCAGTTGCTTTATTAGCCCATGTGGCAATGTTTCAGATCCATAACAGAACATTTCTCTGCTATGGAACTGAAATGTTACCAAAAGAGTTATCCACTTTTCTCTTATTTAATTGGTGTGCTGATTATTTTCTTTTTATAAATCCCTTTGATTTAGGGGTGTGTGTTCTAAAAGCATTTCACCCTCTGCTTAATATATGGTGGTGCTCAGTTATGACACATACAGTATACAGCAGTATCACCTATATATTGTACATACAGCAGTCTATACACATTATATAGGTCAAACTGCAAATGCTGAATATACAAAAAAAGTTTTCATCCTGGTACTCACCTGAGATGGGGGAGGATGAAATGGGCCCACTGTCTAGCCAGCGTCGCAGGTGCTGAGGACTTGGAGCGGATGCCGGCTGGGGACTGGTGAGGAGAGCGCTGTTCTCTGATGCTGGTACTGGCAAGCATCAGACAGAGATAGGCTCAGGCAGTTATCCTGTGCGCGCGGTGGCGGCCTTTTCAAACTTCGCACAGGCCTGGTGCACTCTCCTGCTTGCCTGCACAGACCTGGGCCACAGACGTGTTCGCAAGCACACACAAGGGCCACGCTCACGCACTGATGCGGGCCGCTGTGGCCCTGGTTACTAGATGCACCAAGAGAGCCTTGCAGAAGATTTAAAGGGCCGGTGGCCCATTTTGTAGCTCAGAGCTGCCAGCTCAGCGGGTATATGCCCAGCTCGGCAGATTAGCAATACGGACCTGCCTCAGACTGTCCTAAGTTTCAGAAAACTGTCACAGGAGTCAGAAAATAGTCACAAATATAATCCACCAAGGCCAATACCAATGATCTTTTGTTGTTTAAGACAACGTGTGGCCTCCAGTGAGGTTTTTTAAGCCATCAGTAAAAATCTTATATTGTACTTAAAGGGGTACATCAACATCTTACACAATGACCCCTGTCACACCTATTAGGCCAGTGTTACACTGGTAAGAAAAATACATTGCTACAGGGTGAATGCAAAAAAATTAAAACCAAAAGCAACTATGTCACCTGGAAATAGTAGTTATTTGCATAGACTGCTCCTCGATTGAGCATCTAAACAGGTTCTGTATTACAAAACATTCAAGTTAAACGAGGATAAAATATCCAAATTTGTTAGAATGCTAAAACTTCATAATCCAGAAAAAAATATAAAATAGACCAACGTGTTTCAAATGCAGATATGTGCATCATCTGTGGTGGTATGATAAAGGATCAATGTCTGCATTTGATTGCATTTGAAACGCATTAGTTTATTTTATATTTTTTCCGGATTATGATAGTTTAGCATTCTAATAAATTTGGATATTTTATCCTTGTTGAGACAGAATTTTTGAAATATAGAGCAGAATGGTAGTGTTAGTGTATCATATGGTACGGGAGATTTAAAAAAAATGGTAGACACTAGTGATGGGCGAGCACTAAAATGCTTGGGTCTCGTTGCTCGGGTTGAGCAAATTGGAATACTCAGGTACTCGGACAGAACAACAAGCCCAATGTAAGTCTTTGGGAGACCCGATCATTTTTACCGCAATCCCCCCCTGGGGGTCCTTTTAAGGTCTAAAAAACAAACGTCTGAAAATGATGGAAACACTGCTAAAATGACACGGGGACATCATGGGGATTGCCCCTGGAAGCATTTCTGACTCCTAGTTCACAGCTTTAAACAATCTTGTCAGAGTTTCATGCCATTTTTACCGATGCACCAAAAAATATACCAAAACGGATTTTGCTTGGAAATATGTAAAGGAACATCCTTTCCAGGTTAATGTATCAGGGCAGCACGGTGGCTCAGTGGTTAGCGCTGCAGCCTTGCAGCGCTGGAGTCCTGGGTTCGAATCCCACTAAGGACAACATCCCTGTGTTTGCGTGGGTTTCCTCCGGGCACTCCGGTTTCCTCCCACACTCCAAAGACATACTTATGGGGAATTTAGATTGTGAGCCCCATCAGGGACAGTGATGAAAATATGTGCAAACTGTAAAGCGCTGCGGAATATGTTAGCGCTATATAAAAATAAAGATTATTATTGAGATCTAGGATACAGCCAACAATGATTCATTGTTTAGCCACCATCAATTACCAGAATCGGTTTCATGCCCGTTTGAAGATTGGTGTAACAGATGCACGTGTGAGACTCGGCCTACGAAATGCCCTTTCAAAATACAGTCATATGTTAAAGTTTGGGCACCCCTATTAATGTTCACCTTTTTTCTTTATAATAGTTTTGGTTTTTGCAATAGCTATTTCAGTTTCATATATCTAATAACTGATGGACTCAGTTATATTTCTGGATTCAAATGATGTTTATTGTACTAACAGAAAATGTGCAATCTGCATTTAAACAAAATTTGACTGGTGCAAAAGTATGGGCACCTCAACATAAAAGTGACATTGATATTTCGTAGATCCTCCTTTTGCAAAAATAACAGCCTCTAGTCGCTTCCTGTAGCTATTAATGAGTTCCTGGATCCTGGATGAAGTTATTTGTGACCATCCTGTTTACAAAACAATTCCAGTTCAGTTAAGTTTGATGGTCGCCGAGCATGGACAGCCCGCTTCAAATCATCCCACAGATGTTCAATGATATTCAGGTCTGGGGACTGGGATGGCCATTCCAGAACATTGTAATTGTTCCTCTGCATGAATGCCTGAGTAGATTTGGAGCAGTGTTTTGGATCATTGTCTTGCTGAAATATCCATCCCCTGCGTAACTTCAACTTCGTCACTGATTCTTGCACATTATTGTCAAGAATCTGCTGATACTGAGGAATCCATGCGACCCTCAACTTTAACAAGATTCCCGGTGCCGGCATTGGCCACACAGCCCCAAAGCATGATGGAACCTCCACCAAATTTTACTGTGGGTAGCAAGTGTTTTTCCTGGAATGCTGTTTTTTAGCCTCCATGCATAACGCCTTTTTGTATGACCAAACAACTCAATCTTTGTTTCGTCAGTCCACAGGACCTTCTTCCAAAATGTAACTGGCTTGTCCAAATGTGCTTTTGCATACCTCAGGCGACTCTGTTTGTGGCGTGCTTGCAGAAGCGGCTTCTTTCGCATCACTCTCCCATACAGCTTCTCCTTGTGCAAAGTGCGCTGTATTGTTGACCGATGCACAGTGACACCATCTGCAGCAAGATGATGCTGCAGGTCTTTGGAGGTGGTCTGTGGATTGTCCTTGACTGTTCTCACCATTCTTCTTCTCTGCCTTTCTGATATTTTTCTTGGCCTGCCACTTCTGGGCTTAACAAGAACTGTACCTGTGTTCTTCCATTTCCTTACTATGTTCCTCACAATGGAAACTGACAGGTTAAATCTCTGAGACAACTTTTTGTATCCTTGCCCTGAAAAGCTATGTTGAATAATCTTTGTTTTAAGATCATTTGAAAGTTGTTTTGAGGAGCCCATGATGCCACTCTTCATAGGAGAATCAAATAGGAGAACTACTTGCAAGTGGCCACCTTAAATACCTTTTCTCATGATTTGATACACCTGGCTATGAAGATCAAAGCTCAATGAGGTTACAAAACCAATTTAGTGCTTCAGGAAGTCAGTAAAAAGTAGTTAGGAGTGTTCAAATCAAGATAATGATAGGGGTGCCCATACTTTTGCACCGGTCAAATTTTGTTTAAATGCAGATTGCACATTTTCTGTTAGTACAATAAACCTCATTTGAATCCAGAAATATAACTGAGTCCATCAGTTATTAGATATATGAAACTGAAATAGCTGTTGCAAAAACCAAAATTGTTATAAAGAAAAAAAGGTTAACATTAATAGGGGTGCCCAAACTTTTACATATGACTGTATGTTGCCAAAAACGCACGTGACTGTATAAAAGGCAAAGTGCAACATGTTCATGAGATGCGGAGTTACAGAAAGCAGATCAGTGTTGGAGGAAAACCAAACAAGCTAGTGGATGCTCGTGAAAAATTAAGTTTAAAGAGGAGTGCACCATCCATAACTATAAACACACCCATGGCACAAGCTTCTTCATCTTCACCCATACATATTACCAATAATATCCTAATGTTCCAGTCTAAAATGAATTGTCCTAGTGTAATGAACACTGTTAAAGGAATGGCAAAAAACATAAATAACCTTGGAAACACCTGATTTCCTCTTTACAACATATGGATGATGATGGTATTAATGACAACTTAGAAATTTATCACATACACACCAATAAGATGAAGATCACAGCTGCAAAAAATGTGCAAAAAGGGCAGAAAATCAATTTCTCTAGGGCAAAGTTTACCTCTTAATAAAGTGGTACCGAATGAGGCATACACAGCTCTCAGGTGTACTCAGCGTGAGATGCTTGAAAGATGATGTATTCTGATTTGTCCATGTCCACTTTTTGAAAGCGAGCAGAAAAGAAGGATGATTATGTGGGAAGATGTGTGATTTTGGTCAGTAAGGAGGTGATGTCAGATACAGATAGGTAGATCTGCGTGTCATTGGTGTAGTGATGATATTGCAAAACCGTGCCATTACATAAGCTGTCCCAGGCCGAAGGTGTAGATGGAGAAGAGTAGGGGTCCTAGAACAGAGCCTTGGGGAACACTGAAAGACAGGTGTCTAGGTGAGGAGGTGGTGAGAGATGGAGACAATGAATGTCCCCCTACCAGTCTTGTTGTTTTTTAAAGACTCTGCCGATAACCCCAAAATGGACAGTTGCAACACTGGCCATGGCCGCATCAGCAGGGGTAGTCCAACTACCAGCCTTACCACCACCAGCATGATCAGGCACATGGCAGCAAAGCACCCAACTTTGTTGGTTGAACACCAGGCTCCATGAACAGTGTCTGTGGGTGATACCACTGATTCTTCAACTGTTGTGCGTGCAAGCCAATCCCATGTCCATGGTGCATGCAAAGATGCCTCCTGCCCTGCACCTGTCATTGCACACATTCAACTTGCACCGTTAAGGCCGGTTACACATTTGCGCTTCAGGGTGCAGCGAGCCCCGCCCCCTGCCGCGCCTCCGCCGGTAGCTCTGCTTCTGGGCGCATAATGCTGCATGCGTTATGCGTCCCCTATCTTTTTCACTGAGGACACAGGCCATGCGCAGTATGCGTTTTTGCATCCTTCAAAAGGGCGCAAGCGCCGCCAAACGCATACTGCGCACGGCCTGCGTCCTCAGTGATAAAGATAGGGGACGCATGACGCATGCAGCGTCATGCGCCCGAAGGCAGAGCTACCGGCGGAGGCGCGGCAGGGGGCGGGGCTTAGCGATGGCCGTGCGCAGGCCTTCACTGCGCCCTGAAGCACAAATGTGAAACCGGCCTAACAAGCACCTCCACGTTCTTGTCCCAGCGCAGGCTTCAGTTGTCCATACCCCAGTCACTGGACCGTAAGCGGAAAGACGCAGCCAACGGCCCACAGGCCACAGTACTAAATTCACAAATTTCTAGTCTGCTTGCGCTCTAAATGTTGTATTTTAGGCTCATTGGAGATGGATGCTTTCCACAACCTGATGGCGGTGACAGTAACAAGGTACTCGGCTCCCACCCACCACTATTTCTCCAGTTATGCCGTCACGACATTAGATAAGCAAGCTCGTGTCCCACAACATTACCCAGGCCATCAACAATGCTGTTACAGGGAAAGTGCACTTAACAACGGACCCTTGGACAAGTGCTTGTGGGCAGGGACGGTACATCTCGCTGACGGCACACTGGGTTTGCGTAGAAGAAGTCATGACCCAGTCGGACATTGGGAGACCATGTTACAGATGTATGGAGGAAACAGGTTGTGGAAGGCTTTGTATGTCGTATTTAGGGTTTTGAACTGTAGCCTATGGGCAATAGGAAGGCAGTGAAGGGCATGGCAGAGAGGAGAGGCTGGTGAAAAATGGAGGGACAGTTGGATTACTCTGGCAGCAGAGTTTTGGATAGATTTGAGTGGTGCAAGAATGCTAGAGGGGAGGCTAGAGAGTATAAGGTTGAAATAGTCGAGGCGGGAGATCATGAGGGCATGCACAAACATTTTTTATGTTTCTTGGAATGTACGGATCCAGGAAATATTTTTGAGTTGTAATGGGCAGGAGGAGGCAAGGGCTTGGATCTTAATAATAATAATAATAATAAATTTTATTTCTATAGCGCCGACATATTCCACAACACTTTACATTTCAGAGGGGACTTCTACAGACAATAGACATTACAGCATAACAATAATCACATAGATCGTAACAGATACCAAGAGGAATGAGGGCCCTGCTCGCAAGCTTACAATCTATGAGGAAAAAGGTAGACACGAAAGGTGGGTGGTAACAATTGCCCTGATTGTTTGGACCAGCCATAATGTTGTGTGTAACAGTACAGACACAGAGGGCTAATGGATTCATAAAGCATGTGGGAACATGATGCGGTGAACCTGGTTATAGTAAAACTTTTGGCTGTGCCACACAGGGATAGATTAGGTTAATGTGTTGAGGTGGTAGGCGAGTCTGAATAAATGCATTTTCAGGGCACGCTTAAAATTGTGGGGATTGGGGACTAATCGTATTGACCTGGGAAGTGCATTCCAAAGAATTGGCGCAGCACATGTAAAGTCTTGGAGACGGGAGTGGGAGGTTCTGATTATTGAGGATGCTAACCTCAGGTCATCAGCAGAACAGAGGGGGTGGGTAGGATGGTATACTGAAACAAGAGAGGAGATGTAGGGTGGTGCTGAGCCATGGAGAGCTTTGTGGGTGAGGTTAATAAGTTTATACTGAATTCTGGAGTGGATGGGTAGCCAATGTAATGACTGGCACAAGGTAGAACCATCGGTGTAACGATTGGTGAGGAATGTGATCCTGGCTGCAGCATTCAAGACAGATTGGAGGGGGAGAGTTTGGTAAGAGGGAGACCGACTAGAAGAGAGTTACAAAAGTCGAGATGAGAATGAATAAGAGAAACAGTAAGAGTTTTTGCAGAGTCAAAAGTAAGAAAAGGTTGAATTCTAGAAATGTTTTTGAGGTGCAGATAGTAAGAGCTAGCCAGTGATCGGATGTGGGGGGCAAAGGAAAGCTCGGAGTCAAGTGACCTCAAGACAGCGGGCATGTTGCTGGGGAGTAATAGTGGAATCACACACAGAAATGGCAATGTTGGGTATAGGTACATTAGTAGCGGGAGGAAACACAAGGAGTTCAGTCTTTGACAGGTTCAGTTTCAGATATAGTGAGGACATGATGTTGGACACAGCGTTTAGACAATCGTTTTCTAGAAAGGCTGGCATGATGTCAGGAGAAGAAGCGTATAATTTGGTGTCATCAGCATAGAGATGGTACTGGAAACAAAATCTACTGATTGTTTGACCAATAGGGGCAGTGTACAAAGAGAAGAGGAGGGGGCCTAGGACTGATCCTTGAGGAACCGCAACAGTAAGGGGAAGATGAGAGGAGGAGGAACCAGCAAAAGATACAGTAATGGAGCGGTCAGAGAGATAGGAGGAGAACCAGGAGAGAATGGTGTCCTTGAGGCCAATAGAACAGACCATAGCGAGGAGGAGCTGATGATCCACAGTGTCGAATGCTGAAGAGAGATCCAAGAGAATTAGCATGGAGTAATGACGATTTGATTTAGCTGTTAGTAGATCAATAGAGACTTTAGTGAGGGCAGTTTCAGTAGAGTGTAAAGAGCGGAAACCGGATTGGAGAGGGTCGAGAAGAGAGTTATCAAAGAGATAGCGGATAAGACGGGAGTGGACCAGACATTCCAGGAGATTAGAGATGAAGGGAAGATTAGAGACAGGTCTATAGTTAGCGGCACAGTTTGGGTTGAGGGATGGTTTTTTAAGTATTGGATGTATGATGGATCTTTGCTTGAAAGTGTGATGTGTGGTGAGAGTGGACCCTCTGGGTCGCGGCACCGAAGCTCCCAGGGGCGAGCTGACCAGGTGGTGCCGACCCCTATACAGGGACCGTTAGGAGCAGGCCAGAGGGAGGCGAATACCGCGATAGCTGATAGCAAGAGGGACTGCTCCGTGTGAGCGAGATAGCCCAACCGGGCCTGTGTAAATGAGGCTAGCAAGGCAGAGGCTAAGACAAGCGGAAAGGAATACGGATGTGAAGGTGCAGGGGACTAAGCTGGAGGACACACCAAGCAGGGATCAGGGGCAACCGGAGGCAGAGGCAACCGGAGTCAGGAGCGACCGGAGTCTGGAGCGACCAGAGTCAGAGCGACCGGAGTCAGGACGACTGAAGTCAGAGAGGGTCAGGACGGGGTCAGAGTACCGTACAGGATGCACACGATAATCCGGCACCTCCATAAGGGAGGAGTCGCCTGATATACCCTGTGCTGGAGCTTGATTGGAGATCGCTCTAACGGGATGGTGGAGAAGGAGTTAAGGGGAGAGAAGAGCACGCGCCCGCGGCCTAAGACGCATGCCCAGAACAGGAGCAAGACAGGGAGGAGGATTAGCATGCTGGGTCCCCCGGGCTGCTGGATGGAAGGCTGAGGATGCAGTGCGGCGACAGGAGCGGTGAGTGGGGAGACGAGAGGAGATCCTGGGAGCAGCAGCAGGGGGAGCGGGGCCCGGCATGACAGTGCGTGCCAGTACCAATCTGACAGCCGGCGCCAGCATGAAAGTACCCCCCCTTTACGTCTCCCCCTCCAGAGATTGGCCAAGAATCTGTCTATGATGCGTGGAGCACCAACATTCTCTCAAGGTCCCAAGACCTCTCCTCAGGACCGAAACCCTTCCAATCGATGAGGAAGAAGGTCTTTCCCCTAACCTTTCTCATGGCCAAAATATTTTTCACTTCAAAGACGTCATCTGCCCCTACTGGCTGAGGAGCACCGGGGGGGAGCAGGGCAAAACTGGTTGAGGATGACTGGTTTCAGGAGCGAGACATGGAAGGCACTAGGGACCTGGAGTGAAGCAGGCAGCCTCAATTTATAGGCCACAATGTTAATGCGTCCAAGAATCTCAAAGGGGCCGATCTACTGGGGGCCCAGCTTGTAGGAAGGGATTTTCAAGCGGATATGTTTGGTCGACAGCCAGACTTTGTCTCCAGTACGGTATGGTGGAAGATCTCTCCGCCTCTTGTCAGCATGTCTCTTCATCAGGAGTGCGGCCTGTACGAGAGCTTCCTTGGTCTTCCTCCAGACTTGGGCAAATTCTTGGGAGAGTGCATCGGCAAAATCATATGAAAAAACCCTAACAACGATACTTTATTATTAAAAGACCAAAGGTCACACCACAAAGTGAACAGAACAAAAAACAAAACGTGTCCAATCAGTACCCAAATAAAAACATGTAATGGGGGTTTCCTAGGAGTCCCTATTAACGTCTAAGGCTCAATCCTTCCTTGCCGCGGAGGTTGGCACCCTAGGGGGAGCGTTGTGGCGCCCCCGCTCAACGATGGCTGTCCCTGTGGACCCTGATGTACCCTACAGCCACTGGGGATCCCTTCCCCGATGCTAAGGGGGCCCCTATCAATAGACAGAGATCAACTGTGTTAAGGAGGACCCTAATCCCCAAATACAATTAAAAATCAAAGGAACACATTTATGTACTGGCATTAAAGTGATGGCATATCAGTGACACGAGTCAAGTAGATACGACAGATACAATAGATAAAGTCCACAGCATATAGAATATCATTAACATGAGGTTAGATCAGAATGGCACAAAAATGCAAACTCCACAGATGATCAATCACTCAGTAGCCAAAGATTAGATGTATAGTGACCAATACATGCCACCTGACTGGAGAAACAGTGCCAATGAATAAATAGTTCAAACACTCAGTGATCAAATGCTGCAGATACTCATCGTGTCAAACGCCTTCTGCCATGTACGTGAAGCGCCTCGACGCGTTTCGCCCCATCTGGGCTCATCAGGAGGGCCGGTCTCAGTGAAAATAGTGTCCTGATGTGGTATAGTCGATGTGCTGGCCTGATATCCCTTATTTTATAGTTACCGCCACAGCGTTCGCCAGCTCCGGACGCTATGAAGGGACACACCCCCTTAACACCACTGCGCATGTCACGACTCAAGGAGACTCACCCATTGGTTGTAAAGTGTCTCATTCACTTCCTCACATCGAGTACGCCTGTCATGATTTAGGTAACGCCCCTTTCACGGATGTAAATAAAATCCTCGTATTATACTGCGTTTACTGATAGACGCGCAAGACACCGGGGGGTGGGCATGTGTCAACAAGAGAATGCAATGACACTCAACATAACCCAGTCTCCAACACGCATATCACCCATCAATACACCTCAGCACGAGACCTGCGTGTATACAGCCCGGAACTGACTGCACTATCTCCGGATAGGTCAAAAGTGGAACTCACCGTGCAGAGACACAGTCTCTCAAAAGCGCACCCACTGCATCTATAGCCCACAAGGGTCTGCCAGGCACCATCATGAATCATTTTTTCTGCGCATGTCCCCCATCGGCCATTCAAAGCCCGCATGCGCAGTGGGTACATAGCGCTCAATGGAAGGCAGCCCAAATCGACCCGAACAAAGGCAGATGGAACCGATCCTCCAATACAGGGGAGTAGAGGCAATATTTAACGCTGGCACCATAACCAACAGCCCATGTTCGTATCTTTGATTAAACTGCGATATGAAACGCAATCAATGTTGATCTATGGTGGAAATCATCATATTAGTAGATGTATTCTATCCTCAATTCATATATATATATATATATATTTGGCCAATGTGTATAATTAGACACAGTAATTGTTCATGGCAAAGCAGAGGCAATACAAACTAATATCCTCATAGGAAAGCATGCATTTTAATGCCCGTGTTCATCTCTTATGAATGGTGCCAGATACGGCACCCTGTTAATAGGTGCATTACATGCTCTATTAGTGTCTGTTACGCCAATACATACATCTGTGATTGGCCAGTAATATGCCTCAAAATACCTTAATCATCTGGGTGGTCTCAAGGCGGGGTGTCAATTCCCCAGTAGTGTAAGAGGGAATTTTTGGTCATCAAAATAATTTGTCATGGTAAATCCATGTAGGTCTCAAAACTAGACCTAAACAAGAATTTGGAAAACAGTCCAGTCTTACAGTTGGTCCTCATAAAAATTATATCTGGGTTGATTCAAAATTTGATATGTATCAAACCCATGAAGAAGGATGAAGAATCACAGAAAAAATCACAAAAAACAGGCAAAAGATAATTGTTCATTTAATCCCCTTGGTTCACGACTCTCCATCCTGAATATCCATTCACACTCTCTTTTTAGGATGGTTTTATCTGTGTTGCCTCCTCTAGGGTTAATGTTCACTACCTCAATAATCATGAACCTGACCTCCGCAAGGGAATTATTGTGGACTAATAGCATGTGCTTAGCCAAAGGGGTATCTCTCCCATTCCTGATATCTCCCATGTGCTCACCTACTCTGCGTCTGAATTCCCTCTTGGTTTTCCCTATATAATCCTTAGGGCAAGAGCAAGTGGCTAGATAGATCACTCCAGTGGTCTTACAGTTTGAGAAATTACGTTGATAGAAGGTTTTTCCCGTGGCCGCACTACAAAAGGATTTGTTGGGTTTCATCCAGCTACATAGGCTACAGTCCCCACACTTAAAGAAACCAATGGGTTTCCTCTCAAGCCAAGTACCCTTCGGTTCAGGCCTCTTATATTGACTATGTATTAACATGTCTC
The DNA here is from genome assembly GCF_039654945.1 of Dendrobates tinctorius. Classification (NCBI taxonomy): domain Eukaryota; kingdom Metazoa; phylum Chordata; class Amphibia; order Anura; family Dendrobatidae; genus Dendrobates; species Dendrobates tinctorius. The sequence continues at coordinate 5,633,679 of NW_027361713.1, read as the reverse complement.
TAATAGACTTCCCTTTCCTGAATGTGATATTAGGGCGTTCGCCTATGAGACTTCCAATGTCTGGATCTAATTTAAGAATATCCCAGTGTCTTGTAATAATTCTCCTAACTTCTTGATGTTTATCATCAAATGTACCAATGATTCTGACTATTTCAGATGTATCCCTTTCTGTACGTTTCTGTAGGAGTTTCTGCCTATCCGCTCTTTCAGCAAAATTTAATGCTGCATCCAAGACATGTGTCGGATATCCCTTTTCCCTAAATCTATTAAACATGTCACCAGCCTGACTATAAAAAAGATCTTTTCTCGAACAATTTCTCCTCAGTCTAAGGAACTGGCTTTTAGGGATTCCTCTCTTGAGAGGGACAGGGTGATGGCTCTGCCAGTGAAGCAAACTGTTGGTACTAGTGGGTTTACGATGGATACTTGTTGAGATATTCCCGAAAGATTCTCTCCTGATTTTAATATCCAGGAAGGCCAGTTCTTGCTTCTCAATTTCAAAGGTGAATCTGAGATTAATATCATTATGGTTAAGCTCGTTAACGAACATCTCAAATTGTTGTTTCGATCCCGACCATACAACAAAAACATCATCTATATAGCGATACCACATAGAGATGTGTTGCTGCCACCATTTTGTGTCACCTCCGAACACAATAGTCTCCTCCCACCAGCCCAGGAACAAATTTGCATACGACGGGGCACAGGGGCTCCCCATCGCAGTGCCCCTGAGCTGGTGGAAAAACCTACCGTCGAAGGTGAAAACATTACGTGTGAGGGTGAAATGGAGAAGAGATGATAAAAAGCTATTGTGCTTTCTGCAGGCAATTGACCTTTGTTGTAGATAGTATTCGACACTGCTAATCCCTTCCTGGTGTGGGATACTACTGTATAATGCTTCTACATCAATAGAACCCAGCCAAGTACCTTCCTCAAGATGGATACCTTCAAGTTTTAATAATAGGTCTGATGTATCCCTCAAGTATGAGGGAAGTGAGGTCACAAATGGACGCAGAATTTGATCTACATATATCCCACAGTTTTGTATCAGGGAGTCCACCCCTGAGACAATTGGGCGTCCTTTCAAAGGATCTATACCCTTATGTACTTTGGGAAGTGCATAAAAGGTCGCTATCATTGGAAACTTGGGTACAAGGAAGTCAGATTCAGTTTTGGAAATTAATTTATTCAAGAGAGCCTCATTAACTAGGGATCTAAGTTCTGCCTTATAGTCCAATGAGGGACTTACCTTCAGGACCTCATATGTAGAAGCGTCCTGCAGAATATTTAGACACATCTTGCGATATTCTGGATGATTCATAATCACAAGATTACCACCTTTATCGGATGATTTAATAATCAGATGGTCATTTCTCTTTAAACCCATGAGGGCATTCCGTTCTCCTATTGTCAGATTCTCCTCGTCATCCCAGTTAGTTCTTTTCATAATCCTTTTAAGATCCCTCTCAACTAATGATGCAAAAATATCAATGTTCTTAGTATCACCTTGAGGTGGCATCTTTTCACTCTTGTTTTTGAGTTTAGTAAAGGGACCTTTTCCATCCACTGGGAGATTCTCATTCTCTCTGAGGAGACCCAAGAGTGCTTGATAACTCTCAATGTCCTCATCACTGAGGCCTTGTCTATAGCACTCCTCCCGGTCATTATGTCTAAAAAATTTTTTCCATTTTAGTTTTCTGCAGAACAGGTTGAGGTCCTTCACCCACTCAAAACAATTATAGCTATTCGTGGGGACAAAATTCAGTCCTCTTGACAGTACAATAGATTCTTCTTTACTTAGGGTGTGCGAGGATAGATTTATAATTTGACCCTTAGTTAGTTGAACCGGGTTCTTAGATGATAGCCTGCCCTCGCACCCCGCTCCAAAAAAGAGGACGAAGAGGATAAGGGTGTAATAGGGGAGGGGGTATTTAAGGAAGACGGTCCCGCAGGTACCGATGACATATTTACTTTTGAGTAAGATACTTCTTGTCTCATACTGCCCCTGTATGACCCTCTTCCCCTTCTTCTCCCCCTTCCACCCTGCCATCTTTGTTTCGAAAAGGAACCTCTGAATAATGGTACACTATCTGCTCTTTCTGTATCTGAGGCTTCTAAGTCAGACGACGATGCCTCTGACTGTCTTTCTGTTTGGAAATTAAAAACTTGGTTCTCACTGAAGTCCCTCAGATCCCTTTGAAACTGAAGGTGTTTTCTTTCCTTCAGGAGAGCCTGATATCTTTCTACAGAGGTTTGTAAAAGACCTTCCCTTCTGGCAAAATCAGAGTCCGTTTTATGCTTGAGAGTTTGCTCAATTAATAAATTGAGTTGGCTATTAGACCTCTCAAATATTTTCTTCTCTTCTGCTAATAGAATTTGCATGAACCTTAATGATGCCTCAATAGATTCCTTTGTCCAGATATTCAAGAACTCAGGTGAGGTAACTCTTAGGGAAGGATTAATGTTAATTCTAAGCCCTCTTGGTACAATACGATTTTTCAAATAATTTTCCAATGTCCTGATCTCCCACCAGGATTTAAGATAGTTTTTGTAACCAACGTATGTTTCATTAAACAGATTCTTTAGAGCCTGTGGACCAGTATTATTCTCTATAGTACCACCAATGTTGAACGCCTGATTTGCATCCTCCATCCATATATCTGAATTAACCGGACCTGTCAAAAAACTGGCCATTCCAATTCCGAATTGCTAGCAAAAATGACTGTCAAATGTAAAGGGTCTCAGAACAGAAAATCATATGAAAAAACCCTAACAACGATACTTTATTATTAAAAGACCAAAGGTCACACCACAAAGTGAACAGAACAAAAAACAAAACGTGTCCAATCAGTACCCAAATAAAAACATGTAATGGGGGTTTCCTAGGAGTCCCTATTAACGTCTAAGGCTCAATCCTTCCTTGCCGCGGAGGTTGGCACCCTAGGGGGAGCGTTGTGGCGCCCCCGCTCAACGATGGCTGTCCCTGTGGACCCTGATGTACCCTACAGCCACTGGGGATCCCTTCCCCGATGCTAAGGGGGCCCCTATCAATAGACAGAGATCAACTGTGTTAAGGAGGACCCTAATCCCCAAATACAATTAAAAATCAAAGGAACACATTTATGTACTGGCATTAAAGTGATGGCATATCAGTGACACGAGTCAAGTAGATACGACAGATACAATAGATAAAGTCCACAGCATATAGAATATCATTAACATGAGGTTAGATCAGAATGGCACAAAAATGCAAACTCCACAGATGATCAATCACTCAGTAGCCAAAGATTAGATGTATAGTGACCAATACATGCCACCTGACTGGAGAAACAGTGCCAATGAATAAATAGTTCAAACACTCAGTGATCAAATGCTGCAGATACTCATCGTGTCAAACGCCTTCTGCCATGTACGTGAAGCGCCTCGACGCGTTTCGCCCCATCTGGGCTCATCAGGAGGGCCGGTCTCAGTGAAAATAGTGTCCTGATGTGGTATAGTCGATGTGCTGGCCTGATATCCCTTATTTTATAGTTACCGCCACAGCGTTCGCCAGCTCCGGACGCTATGAAGGGACACACCCCCTTAACACCACTGCGCATGTCACGACTCAAGGAGACTCACCCATTGGTTGTAAAGTGTCTCATTCACTTCCTCACATCGAGTACGCCTGTCATGATTTAGGTAACGCCCCTTTCACGGATGTAAATAAAATCCTCGTATTATACTGCGTTTACTGATAGACGCGCAAGACACCGGGGGGTGGGCATGTGTCAACAAGAGAATGCAATGACACTCAACATAACCCAGTCTCCAACACGCATATCGCCCATCAATACACCTCAGCACGAGACCTGCGTGTATACAGCCCGGAACTGACTGCACTATCTCCGGATAGGTCAAAAGTGGAACTCACCGTGCAGAGACACAGTCTCTCAAAAGCGCACCCACTGCATCTATAGCCCACAAGGGTCTGCCAGGCACCATCATGAATCATTTTTTCTGCGCATGTCCCCCATCGGCCATTCAAAGCCCGCATGCGCAGTGGGTACATAGCGCTCAATGGAAGGCAGCCCAAATCGACCCGAACAAAGGCAGATGGAACCGATCCTCCAATACAGGGGAGTAGAGGCAATATTTAACGCTGGCACCATAACCAACAGCCCATGTTCGTATCTTTGATTAAACTGCGATATGAAACGCAATCAATGTTGATCTATGGTGGAAATCATCATATTAGTAGATGTATTCTATCCTCAATTCATATATATATATATATATATTTGGCCAATGTGTATAATTAGACACAGTAATTGTTCATGGCAAAGCAGAGGCAATACAAACTAATATCCTCATAGGAAAGCATGCATTTTAATGCCCGTGTTCATCTCTTATGAATGGTGCCAGATACGGCACCCTGTTAATAGGTGCATTACATGCTCTATTAGTGTCTGTTACGCCAATACATACATCTGTGATTGGCCAGTAATATGCCTCAAAATACCTTAATCATCTGGGTGGTCTCAAGGCGGGGTGTCAATTCCCCAGTAGTGTAAGAGGGAATTTTTGGTCATCAAAATAATTTGTCATGGTAAATCCATGTAGGTCTCAAAACTAGACCTAAACAAGAATTTGGAAAACAGTCCAGTCTTACAGTTGGTCCTCATAAAAATTATATCTGGGTTGATTCAAAATTTGATATGTATCAAACCCATGAAGAAGGATGAAGAATCACAGAAAAAATCACAAAAAACAGGCAAAAGATAATTGTTCATTTAATCCCCTTGGTTCACGACTCTCCATCCTGAATATCCATTCACACTCTCTTTTTAGGATGGTTTTATCTGTGTTGCCTCCTCTAGGGTTAATGTTCACTACCTCAATAATCATGAACCTGACCTCCGCAAGGGAATTATTGTGGACTAATAGCATGTGCTTAGCCAAAGGGGTATCTCTCCCATTCCTGATATCTCCCATGTGCTCACCTACTCTGCGTCTGAATTCCCTCTTGGTTTTCCCTATATAATCCTTAGGGCAAGAGCAAGTGGCTAGATAGATCACTCCAGTGGTCTTACAGTTTGAGAAATTACGTTGATAGAAGGTTTTTCCCGTGGCCGCACTACAAAAGGATTTGTTGGGTTTCATCCACCTACATAGGCTACAGTCCCCACACTTAAAGAAACCAATGGGTTTCCTCTCAAGCCAAGTACCCTTCGGTTCAGGCCTCTTATATTGACTATGTATTAACATGTCTCTAATAGACTTCCCTTTCCTGAATGTGATATTAGGGCGTTCGCCTATGAGACTTCCAATGTCTGGATCTAATTTAAGAATATCCCAGTGTCTTGTAATAATTCTCCTAACTTCTTGATGTTTATCATCAAATGTACCAATGATTCTGACTATTTCAGATGTATCCCTTTCTGTACGTTTCTGTAGGAGTTTCTGCCTATCCGCTCTTTCAGCAAAATTTAATGCTGCATCCAAGACATGTGTCGGATATCCCTTTTCCCTAAATCTATTAAACATGTCACCAGCCTGACTATAAAAAAGATCTTTTCTCGAACAATTTCTCCTCAGTCTAAGGAACTGGCTTTTAGGGATTCCTCTCTTGAGAGGGACAGGGTGATGGCTCTGCCAGTGAAGCAAACTGTTGGTACTAGTGGGTTTACGATGGATACTTGTTGAGATATTCCCGAAAGATTCTCTCCTGATTTTAATATCCAGGAAGGCCAGTTCTTGCTTCTCAATTTCAAAGGTGAATCTGAGATTAATATCATTATGGTTAAGCTCGTTAACGAACATCTCAAATTGTTGTTTCGATCCCGACCATACAACAAAAACATCATCTATATAGCGATACCACATAGAGATGTGTTGCTGCCACCATTTTGTGTCACCTCCGAACACAATAGTCTCCTCCCACCAGCCCAGGAACAAATTTGCATACGACGGGGCACAGGGGCTCCCCATCGCAGTGCCCCTGAGCTGGTGGAAAAACCTACCGTCGAAGGTGAAAACATTACGTGTGAGGGTGAAATGGAGAAGAGATGATAAAAAGCTATTGTGCTTTCTGCAGGCAATTGACCTTTGTTGTAGATAGTATTCGACACTGCTAATCCCTTCCTGGTGTGGGATACTACTGTATAATGCTTCTACATCAATAGAACCCAGCCAAGTACCTTCCTCAAGATGGATACCTTCAAGTTTTAATAATAGGTCTGATGTATCCCTCAAGTATGAGGGAAGTGAGGTCACAAATGGACGCAGAATTTGATCTACATATATCCCACAGTTTTGTATCAGGGAGTCCACGCCTGAGACAATTGGGCGTCCTTTCAAAGGATCTATACCCTTATGTACTTTGGGAAGTGCATAAAAGGTCGCTATCATTGGAAACTTGGGTACAAGGAAGTCAGATTCAGTTTTGGAAATTAATTTATTCAAGAGAGCCTCATTAACTAGGGATCTAAGTTCTGCCTTATAGTCCAATGAGGGACTTACCTTCAGGACCTCATATGTAGAAGCGTCCTGCAGAATATTTAGACACATCTTGCGATATTCTGGATGATTCATAATCACAAGATTACCACCTTTATCGGATGATTTAATAATCAGATGGTCATTTCTCTTTAAACCCATGAGGGCATTCCGTTCTCCTATTGTCAGATTCTCCTCGTCATCCCAGTTAGTTCTTTTCATAATCCTTTTAAGATCCCTCTCAACTAATGATGCAAAAATATCAATGTTCTTAGTATCACCTTGAGGTGGCATCTTTTCACTCTTGTTTTTGAGTTTAGTAAAGGGACCTTTTCCATCCACTGGGAGATTCTCATTCTCTCTGAGGAGACCCAAGAGTGCTTGATAACTCTCAATGTCCTCATCACTGAGGCCTTGTCTATAGCACTCCTCCCGGTCATTATGTCTAAAAAATTTTTTCCATTTTAGTTTTCTGCAGAACAGGTTGAGGTCCTTCACCCACTCAAAACAATTATAGCTATTCGTGGGGACAAAATTCAGTCCTCTTGACAGTACAATAGATTCTTCTTTACTTAGGGTGTGCGAGGATAGATTTATAATTTGACCCTTAGTTAGTTGAACCGGGTTCTTAGATGATAGCCTGCCCTCGCACCCCGCTCCAAAAAAGAGGACGAAGAGGATAAGGGTGTAATAGGGGAGGGGGTATTTAAGGAAGACGGTCCCGCAGGTACCGATGACATATTTACTTTTGAGTAAGATACTTCTTGTCTCATACTGCCCCTGTATGACCCTCTTCCCCTTCTTCTCCCCCTTCCACCCTGCCATCTTTGTTTCGAAAAGGAACCTCTGAATAATGGTACACTATCTGCTCTTTCTGTATCTGAGGCTTCTAAGTCAGACGACGATGCCTCTGACTGTCTTTCTGTTTGGAAATTAAAAACTTGGTTCTCACTGAAGTCCCTCAGATCCCTTTGAAACTGAAGGTGTTTTCTTTCCTTCAGGAGAGCCTGATATCTTTCTACAGAGGTTTGTAAAAGACCTTCCCTTCTGGCAAAATCAGAGTCCGTTTTATGCTTGAGAGTTTGCTCAATTAATAAATTGAGTTGGCTATTAGACCTCTCAAATATTTTCTTCTCTTCTGCTAATAGAATTTGCATGAACCTTAATGATGCCTCAATAGATTCCTTTGTCCAGATATTCAAGAACTCAGGTGAGGTAACTCTTAGGGAAGGATTAATGTTAATTCTAAGCCCTCTTGGTACAATACGATTTTTCAAATAATTTTCCAATGTCCTGATCTCCCACCAGGATTTAAGATAGTTTTTGTAACCAACGTATGTTTCATTAAACAGATTCTTTAGAGCCTGTGGACCAGTATTATTCTCTATAGTACCACCAATGTTGAACGCCTGATTTGCATCCTCCATCCATATATCTGAATTAACCGGACCTGTCAAAAAACTGGCCATTCCAATTCCGAATTGCTAGCAAAAATGACTGTCAAATGTAAAGGGTCTCAGAACAGAAAATCATATGAAAAAACCCTAACAACGATACTTTATTATTAAAAGACCAAAGGTCACACCACAAAGTGAACAGAACAAAAAACAAAACGTGTCCAATCAGTACCCAAATAAAAACATGTAATGGGGGTTTCCTAGGAGTCCCTATTAACGTCTAAGGCTCAATCCTTCCTTGCCGCGGAGGTTGGCACCCTAGGGGGAGCGTTGTGGCGCCCCCGCTCAACGATGGCTGTCCCTGTGGACCCTGATGTACCCTACAGCCACTGGGGATCCCTTCCCCGATGCTAAGGGGGCCCCTATCAATAGACAGAGATCAACTGTGTTAAGGAGGACCCTAATCCCCAAATACAATTAAAAATCAAAGGAACACATTTATGTACTGGCATTAAAGTGATGGCATATCAGTGACACGAGTCAAGTAGATACGACAGATACAATAGATAAAGTCCACAGCATATAGAATATCATTAACATGAGGTTAGATCAGAATGGCACAAAAATGCAAACTCCACAGATGATCAATCACTCAGTAGCCAAAGATTAGATGTATAGTGACCAATACATGCCACCTGACTGGAGAAACAGTGCCAATGAATAAATAGTTCAAACACTCAGTGATCAAATGCTGCAGATACTCATCGTGTCAAACGCCTTCTGCCATGTACGTGAAGCGCCTCGACGCGTTTCGCCCCATCTGGGCTCATCAGGAGGGCCGGTCTCAGTGAAAATAGTGTCCTGATGTGGTATAGTCGATGTGCTGGCCTGATATCCCTTATTTTATAGTTACCGCCACAGCGTTCGCCAGCTCCGGACGCTATGAAGGGACACACCCCCTTAACACCACTGCGCATGTCACGACTCAAGGAGACTCACCCATTGGTTGTAAAGTGTCTCATTCACTTCCTCACATCGAGTACGCCTGTCATGATTTAGGTAACGCCCCTTTCACGGATGTAAATAAAATCCTCGTATTATACTGCGTTTACTGATAGACGCGCAAGACACCGGGGGGTGGGCATGTGTCAACAAGAGAATGCAATGACACTCAACATAACCCAGTCTCCAACACGCATATCGCCCATCAATACACCTCAGCACGAGACCTGCGTGTATACAGCCCGGAACTGACTGCACTATCTCCGGATAGGTCAAAAGTGGAACTCACCGTGCAGAGACACAGTCTCTCAAAAGCGCACCCACTGCATCTATAGCCCACAAGGGTCTGCCAGGCACCATCATGAATCATTTTTTCTGCGCATGTCCCCCATCGGCCATTCAAAGCCCGCATGCGCAGTGGGTACATAGCGCTCAATGGAAGGCAGCCCAAATCGACCCGAACAAAGGCAGATGGAACCGATCCTCCAATACAGGGGAGTAGAGGCAATATTTAACGCTGGCACCATAACCAACAGCCCATGTTCGTATCTTTGATTAAACTGCGATATGAAACGCAATCAATGTTGATCTATGGTGGAAATCATCATATTAGTAGATGTATTCTATCCTCAATTCATATATATATATATATATATATTTGGCCAATGTGTATAATTAGACACAGTAATTGTTCATGGCAAAGCAGAGGCAATACAAACTAATATCCTCATAGGAAAGCATGCATTTTAATGCCCGTGTTCATCTCTTATGAATGGTGCCAGATACGGCACCCTGTTAATAGGTGCATTACATGCTCTATTAGTGTCTGTTACGCCAATACATACATCTGTGATTGGCCAGTAATATGCCTCAAAATACCTTAATCATCTGGGTGGTCTCAAGGCGGGGTGTCAATTCCCCAGTAGTGTAAGAGGGAATTTTTGGTCATCAAAATAATTTGTCATGGTAAATCCATGTAGGTCTCAAAACTAGACCTAAACAAGAATTTGGAAAACAGTCCAGTCTTACAGTTGGTCCTCATAAAAATTATATCTGGGTTGATTCAAAATTTGATATGTATCAAACCCATGAAGAAGGATGAAGAATCACAGAAAAAATCACAAAAAACAGGCAAAAGATAATTGTTCATTTAATCCCCTTGGTTCACGACTCTCCATCCTGAATATCCATTCACACTCTCTTTTTAGGATGGTTTTATCTGTGTTGCCTCCTCTAGGGTTAATGTTCACTACCTCAATAATCATGAACCTGACCTCCGCAAGGGAATTATTGTGGACTAATAGCATGTGCTTAGCCAAAGGGGTATCTCTCCCATTCCTGATATCTCCCATGTGCTCACCTACTCTGCGTCTGAATTCCCTCTTGGTTTTCCCTATATAATCCTTAGGGCAAGAGCAAGTGGCTAGATAGATCACTCCAGTGGTCTTACAGTTTGAGAAATTACGTTGATAGAAGGTTTTTCCCGTGGCCGCACTACAAAAGGATTTGTTGGGTTTCATCCAGCTACATAGGCTACAGTCCCCACACTTAAAGAAACCAATGGGTTTCCTCTCAAGCCAAGTACCCTTCGGTTCAGGCCTCTTATATTGACTATGTATTAACATGTCTCTAATAGACTTCCCTTTCCTGAATGTGATATTAGGGCGTTCGCCTATGAGACTTCCAATGTCTGGATCTAATTTAAGAATATCCCAGTGTCTTGTAATAATTCTCCTAACTTCTTGATGTTTATCATCAAATGTACCAATGATTCTGACTATTTCAGATGTATCCCTTTCTGTACGTTTCTGTAGGAGTTTCTGCCTATCCGCTCTTTCAGCAAAATTTAATGCTGCATCCAAGACATGTGTCGGATATCCCTTTTCCCTAAATCTATTAAACATGTCACCAGCCTGACTATAAAAAAGATCTTTTCTCGAACAATTTCTCCTCAGTCTAAGGAACTGGCTTTTAGGGATTCCTCTCTTGAGAGGGACAGGGTGATGGCTCTGCCAGTGAAGCAAACTGTTGGTACTAGTGGGTTTACGATGGATACTTGTTGAGATATTCCCGAAAGATTCTCTCCTGATTTTAATATCCAGGAAGGCCAGTTCTTGCTTCTCAATTTCAAAGGTGAATCTGAGATTAATATCATTATGGTTAAGCTCGTTAACGAACATCTCAAATTGTTGTTTCGATCCCGACCATACAACAAAAACATCATCTATATAGCGATACCACATAGAGATGTGTTGCTGCCACCATTTTGTGTCACCTCCGAACACAATAGTCTCCTCCCACCAGCCCAGGAACAAATTTGCATACGGGTCTCCTCAGAGAGAATGAGAATCTCCCAGTGGATGGAAAAGGTCCCTTTACTAAACTCAAAAACAAGAGTGAAAAGATGCCACCTCAAGGTGATACTACGAACATTGATATTTTTGCATCATTAGTTGAGAGGGATCTTAAAAGGATTATGAAAAGAACTAACTGGGATGACGAGGAGAATCTGACAAAAGGAGAACGGAATGCCCTCATGGGTTTAAAGAGAAATGACCATCTGATTATTAAATCATCCGATAAAGGTGGTAATCTTGTGATTATGAATCATCCAGAATATCGCAAGATGTGTCTAAATATTCTGCAGGACGCTTCTACATATGAGGTCCTGAAGGTAAGTCCCTTATTGGACTATAAGGCAGAACTTAGATCCCTAGTTAATGAGGCTCTCTTGAATAAATTAATTTCCAAAACTGAATCTGACTTCCTTGTACCCAAGTTTCCAATGATAGCGACCTTTTATGCACTTCCCAAAGTACATAAGGGTATAGATCCTTTGAAAGGACGCCCAATTGTCTCAGGGGTGGACTCCCTGATACAAAACTGTGGGATATATGTAGATCAAATTCTGCGTCCATTTGTGACCTCACTTCCCTCATACTTGAGGGATACATCAGACCTATTATTAAAACTTGAAGGTATCCATCTTGAGGAAGGTACTTGGCTGGGTTCTATTGATGTAGAAGCATTATACAGTAGTATCCCACACCAGGAAGGGATTAGCAGTGTCGAATACTATCTACAACAAAGGTCAATTGCCTGCAGAAAGCACAATAGCTTTTTATCATCTCTTCTCCATTTCACCCTCACACGTAATGTTTTCACCTTCGACGGTAGGTTTTTCCACCAGCTCAGGGGCACTGCGATGGGGAGCCCCTGTGCCCCGTCGTATGCAAATTTGTTCCTGGGCTGGTGGGAGGAGACTATTGTGTTCGGAGGTGACACAAAATGGTGGCAGCAACACATCTCTATGTGGTATCGCTATATAGATGATGTTTTTGTTGTATGGTCAGGATCGAAACAACAATTTGAGATGTTCGTTAACGAGCTTAACCATAATGATATTAATCTCAGATTCACCTTTGAAATTGAGAAGCAAGAACTGGCCTTCCTGGATATTAAAATCAGGAGAGAATCTTTCGGGAATATCTCAACAAGTATCCATCGTAAACCCACTAGTACCAACAGTTTGCTTCACTGGCAGAGCCATCACCCTGTCCCTCTCAAGAGAGGAATCCCTAAAAGCCAGTTCCTTAGACTGAGGAGAAATTGTTCGAGAAAAGATCTTTTTTATAGTCAGGCTGGTGACATGTTTAATAGATTTAGGGAAAAGGGATATCCGACTCATGTCTTGGATGCAGCATTAAATTTTGCTGAAAGAGCGGATAGGCAGAAACTCCTACAGAAACGTACAGAAAGGGATACATCTGAAATAGTCAGAATCATTGGTACATTTGATGATAAACATCAAGAAGTTAGGAGAATTATTACAAGACACTGGGATATTCTTAAATTAGATCCAGACATTGGAAGTCTCATAGGCGAACGCCCTAATATCACATTCAGGAAAGGGAAGTCTATTAGAGACATGTTAATACATAGTCAATATAAGAGGCCTGAACCGAAGGGTACTTGGCTTGAGAGGAAACCCATTGGTTTCTTTAAGTGTGGGGACTGTAGCCTATGTAGGTGGATGAAACCCAACAAATCCTTTTGTAGTGCGGCCGCGGGAAAAACCTTCTATCAACGTAATTTCTCAAACTGTAAGACCACTGGAGTGATCTATCTAGCCACTTGCTCTTGCCCTAAGGATTATATAGGGAAAACCAAGAGGGAATTCAGACGCAGAGTAGGTGAGCACATGGGAGATATCAGGAATGGGAGAGATACCCCTTTGGCTAAGCACATGCTATTAGTCCACAATAATTCCCTTGCGGAGGTCAGGTTCATGATTATTGAGGTAGTGAACATTAACCCTAGAGGAGGCAACACAGATAAAACCATCCTAAAAAGAGAGTGTGAATGGATATTCAGGATGGAGAGTCGTGAACCAAGGGGATTAAATGAACAATTATCTTTTGCCTGTTTTTTGTGATTTTTTCTGTGATTCTTCATCCTTCTTCATGGGTTTGATACATATCAAATTTTGAATCAACCCAGATATAATTTTTATGAGGACCAACTGTAAGACTGGACTGTTTTCCAAATTCTTGTTTAGGTCTAGTTTTGAGACCTACATGGATTTACCATGACAAATTATTTTGATGACCAAAAATTCCCTCTTACACTACTGGGGAATTGACACCCCGCCTTGAGACCACCCAGATGATTAAGGTATTTTGAGGCATATTACTGGCCAATCACAGATGTATGTATTGGCGTAACAGACACTAATAGAGCATGTAATGCACCTATTAACAGGGTGCCGTATCTGGCACCATTCATAAGAGATGAACACGGGCATTAAAATGCATGCTTTCCTATGAGGATATTAGTTTGTATTGCCTCTGCTTTGCCATGAACAATTACTGTGTCTAATTATACACATTGGCCAAATATATATATATATATATATATGAATTGAGGATAGAATACATCTACTAATATGATGATTTCCACCATAGATCAACATTGATTGCGTTTCATATCGCAGTTTAATCAAAGATACGAACATGGGCTGTTGGTTATGGTGCCAGCGTTAAATATTGCCTCTACTCCCCTGTATTGGAGGATCGGTTCCATCTGCCTTTGTTCGGGTCGATTTGGACTGCCTTCCATTGAGCGCTATGTACCCACTGCGCATGCGGGCTTTGAATGGCCGATGGGGGACATGCGCAGAAAAAATGATTCATGATGGTGCCTGGCAGACCCTTGTGGGCTATAGATGCAGTGGGTGCGCTTTTGAGAGACTGTGTCTCTGCACGGTGAGTTCCACTTTTGACCTATCCGGAGATAGTGCAGTCAGTTCCGGGCTGTATACACGCAGGTCTCGTGCTGAGGTGTATTGATGGGCGATATGCGTGTTGGAGACTGGGTTATGTTGAGTGTCATTGCATTCTCTTGTTGACACATGCCCACCCCCCGGTGTCTTGCGCGTCTATCAGTAAACGCAGTATAATACGAGGATTTTATTTACATCCGTGAAAGGGGCGTTACCTAAATCATGACAGGCGTACTCGATGTGAGGAAGTGAATGAGACACTTTACAACCAATGGGTGAGTCTCCTTGAGTCGTGACATGCGCAGTGGTGTTAAGGGGGTGTGTCCCTTCATAGCGTCCGGAGCTGGCGAACGCTGTGGCGGTAACTATAAAATAAGGGATATCAGGCCAGCACATCGACTATACCACATCAGGACACTATTTTCACTGAGACCGGCCCTCCTGATGAGCCCAGATGGGGCGAAACGCGTCGAGGCGCTTCACGTACATGGCAGAAGGCGTTTGACACGATGAGTATCTGCAGCATTTGATCACTGAGTGTTTGAACTATTTATTCATTGGCACTGTTTCTCCAGTCAGGTGGCATGTATTGGTCACTATACATCTAATCTTTGGCTACTGAGTGATTGATCATCTGTGGAGTTTGCATTTTTGTGCCATTCTGATCTAACCTCATGTTAATGATATTCTATATGCTGTGGACTTTATCTATTGTATCTGTCGTATCTACTTGACTCGTGTCACTGATATGCCATCACTTTAATGCCAGTACATAAATGTGTTCCTTTGATTTTTAATTGTATTTGGGGATTAGGGTCCTCCTTAACACAGTTGATCTCTGTCTATTGATAGGGGCCCCCTTAGCATCGGGGAAGGGATCCCCAGTGGCTGTAGGGTACATCAGGGTCCACAGGGACAGCCATCGTTGAGCGGGGGCGCCACAACGCTCCCCCTAGGGTGCCAACCTCCGCGGCAAGGAAGGATTGAGCCTTAGACGTTAATAGGGACTCCTAGGAAACCCCCATTACATGTTTTTATTTGGGTACTGATTGGACACGTTTTGTTTTTTGTTCTGTTCACTTTGTGGTGTGACCTTTGGTCTTTTAATAATAAAGTATCGTTGTTAGGGTTTTTTCATATGATTTTCTGTTCTGAGACCCTTTACATTTGACAGTCATTTTTGCTAGCAATTCGGAATTGGAATGGCCAGTTTTTTGACAGGTCCGGTTAATTCAGATATATGGATGGAGGATGCAAATCAGGCGTTCAACATTGGTGGTACTATAGAGAATAATACTGGTCCACAGGCTCTAAAGAATCTGTTTAATGAAACATACGTTGGTTACAAAAACTATCTTAAATCCTGGTGGGAGATCAGGACATTGGAAAATTATTTGAAAAATCGTATTGTACCAAGAGGGCTTAGAATTAACATTAATCCTTCCCTAAGAGTTACCTCACCTGAGTTCTTGAATATCTGGACAAAGGAATCTATTGAGGCATCATTAAGGTTCATGCAAATTCTATTAGCAGAAGAGAAGAAAATATTTGAGAGGTCTAATAGCCAACTCAATTTATTAATTGAGCAAACTCTCAAGCATAAAACGGACTCTGATTTTGCCAGAAGGGAAGGTCTTTTACAAACCTCTGTAGAAAGATATCAGGCTCTCCTGAAGGAAAGAAAACACCTTCAGTTTCAAAGGGATCTGAGGGACTTCAGTGAGAACCAAGTTTTTAATTTCCAAACAGAAAGACAGTCAGAGGCATCGTCGTCTGACTTAGAAGCCTCAGATACAGAAAGAGCAGATAGTGTACCATTATTCAGAGGTTCCTTTTCGAAACAAAGATGGCAGGGTGGAAGGGGGAGAAGAAGGGGAAGAGGGTCATACAGGGGCAGTATGAGACAAGAAGTATCTTACTCAAAAGTAAATATGTCATCGGTACCTGCGGGACCGTCTTCCTTAAATACCCCCTCCCCTATTACACCCTTATCCTCTTCGTCCTCTTTTTTGGAGCGGGGTGCGAGGGCAGGCTATCATCTAAGAACCCGGTTCAACTAACTAAGGGTCAAATTATAAATCTATCCTCGCACACCCTAAGTAAAGAAGAATCTATTGTACTGTCAAGAGGACTGAATTTTGTCCCCACGAATAGCTATAATTGTTTTGAGTGGGTGAAGGACCTCAACCTGTTCTGCAGAAAACTAAAATGGAAAAAATTTTTTAGACATAATGACCGGGAGGAGTGCTATAGACAAGGCCTCAGTGATGAGGACATTGAGAGTTATCAAGCACTCTTGGGTCTCCTCAGAGAGAATGAGAATCTCCCAGTGGATGGAAAAGGTCCCTTTACTAAACTCAAAAACAAGAGTGAAAAGATGCCACCTCAAGGTGATACTAAGAACATTGATATTTTTGCATCATTAGTTGAGAGGGATCTTAAAAGGATTATGAAAAGAACTAACTGGGATGACGAGGAGAATCTGACAATAGGAGAACGGAATGCCCTCATGGGTTTAAAGAGAAATGACCATCTGATTATTAAATCATCCGATAAAGGTGGTAATCTTGTGATTATGAATCATCCAGAATATCGCAAGATGTGTCTAAATATTCTGCAGGACGCTTCTACATATGAGGTCCTGAAGGTAAGTCCCTTATTGGACTATAAGGCAGAACTTAGATCCCTAGTTAATGAGGCTCTCTTGAATAAATTAATTTCCAAAACTGAATCTGACTTCCTTGTACCCAAGTTTCCAATGATAGCGACCTTTTATGCACTTCCCAAAGTACATAAGGGTATAGATCCTTTGAAAGGACGCCCAATTGTCTCAGGGGTGGACTCCCTGATACAAAACTGTGGGATATATGTAGATCAAATTCTGCGTCCATTTGTGACCTCACTTCCCTCATACTTGAGGGATACATCAGACCTATTATTAAAACTTGAAGGTATCCATCTTGAGGAAGGTACTTGGCTGGGTTCTATTGATGTAGAAGCATTATACAGTAGTATCCCACACCAGGAAGGGATTAGCAGTGTCGAATACTATCTACAACAAAGGTCAATTGCCTGCAGAAAGCACAATAGCTTTTTATCATCTCTTCTCCATTTCACCCTCACACGTAATGTTTTCACCTTCGACGGTAGGTTTTTCCACCAGCTCAGGGGCACTGCGATGGGGAGCCCCTGTGCCCCGTCGTATGCAAATTTGTTCCTGGGCTGGTGGGAGGAGACTATTGTGTTCGGAGGTGACACAAAATGGTGGCAGCAACACATCTCTATGTGGTATCGCTATATAGATGATGTTTTTGTTGTATGGTCGGGATCGAAACAACAATTTGAGATGTTCGTTAACGAGCTTAACCATAATGATATTAATCTCAGATTCACCTTTGAAATTGAGAAGCAAGAACTGGCCTTCCTGGATATTAAAATCAGGAGAGAATCTTTCGGGAATATCTCAACAAGTATCCATCATAAACCCACTAGTACCAACAGTTTGCTTCACTGGCAGAGCCATCACCCTGTCCCTCTCAAGAGAGGAATCCCTAAAAGCCAGTTCCTTAGACTGAGGAGAAATTGTTCGAGAAAAGATCTTTTTTATAGTCAGGCTGGTGACATGTTTAATAGATTTAGGGAAAAGGGATATCCGACACATGTCTTGGATGCAGCATTAAATTTTGCTGAAAGAGCGGATAGGCAGAAACTCCTACAGAAACGTACAGAAAGGGATACATCTGAAATAGTCAGAATCATTGGTACATTTGATGATAAACATCAAGAAGTTAGGAGAATTATTACAAGACACTGGGATATTCTTAAATTAGATCCAGACATTGGAAGTCTCATAGGCGAACGCCCTAATATCACATTCAGGAAAGGGAAGTCTATTAGAGACATGTTAATACATAGTCAATATAAGAGGCCTGAACCGAAGGGTACTTGGCTTGAGAGGAAACCCATTGGTTTCTTTAAGTGTGGGGACTGTAGCCTATGTAGGTGGATGAAACCCAACAAATCCTTTTGTAGTGCGGCCACGGGAAAAACCTTCTATCAACGTAATTTCTCAAACTGTAAGACCACTGGAGTGATCTATCTAGCCACTTGCTCTTGCCCTAAGGATTATATAGGGAAAACCAAGAGGGAATTCAGACGCAGAGTAGGTGAGCACATGGGAGATATCAGGAATGGGAGAGATACCCCTTTGGCTAAGCACATGCTATTAGTCCACAATAATTCCCTTGCGGAGGTCAGGTTCATGATTATTGAGGTAGTAAACATTAACCCTAGAGGAGGCAACACAGATAAAACCATCCTAAAAAGAGAGTGTGAATGGATATTCAGGATGGAGAGTCGTGAACCAAGGGGATTAAATGAACAATTATCTTTTGCCTGTTTTTTGTGATTTTTTCTGTGATTCTTCATCCTTCTTCATGGGTTTGATACATATCAAATTTTGAATCAACCCAGATATAATTTTTATGAGGACCAACTGTAAGACTGGACTGTTTTCCAAATTCTTGTTTAGGTCTAGTTTTGAGACCTACATGGATTTACCATGACAAATTATTTTGATGACCAAAAATTCCCTCTTACACTACTGGGGAATTGACACCCCGCCTTGAGACCACCCAGATGATTAAGGTATTTTGAGGCATATTACTGGCCAATCACAGATGTATGTATTGGCGTAACAGACACTAATAGAGCATGTAATGCACCTATTAACAGGGTGCCGTATCTGGCACCATTCATAAGAGATGAACACGGGCATTAAAATGCATGCTTTCCTATGAGGATATTAGTTTGTATTGCCTCTGCTTTGCCATGAACAATTACTGTGTCTAATTATACACATTGGCCAAATATATATATATATATATATATATATATGAATTGAGGATAGAATACATCTACTAATATGATGATTTCCACCATAGATCAACATTGATTGCGTTTCATATCGCAGTTTAATCAAAGATACGAACATGGGCTGTTGGTTATGGTGCCAGCGTTAAATATTGCCTCTACTCCCCTGTATTGGAGGATCGGTTCCATCTGCCTTTGTTCGGGTCGATTTGGGCTGCCTTCCATTGAGCGCTATGTACCCACTGCGCATGCGGGCTTTGAATGGCCGATGGGGGACATGCGCAGAAAAAATGATTCATGATGGTGCCTGGCAGACCCTTGTGGGCTATAGATGCAGTGGGTGCGCTTTTGAGAGACTGTGTCTCTGCACGGTGAGTTCCACTTTTGACCTATCCGGAGATAGTGCAGTCAGTTCCGGGCTGTATACACGCAGGTCTCGTGCTGAGGTGTATTGATGGGCGATATGCGTGTTGGAGACTGGGTTATGTTGAGTGTCATTGCATTCTCTTGTTGACACATGCCCACCCCCCGGTGTCTTGCGCGTCTATCAGTAAACGCAGTATAATACGAGGATTTTATTTACATCCGTGAAAGGGGCGTTACCTAAATCATGACAGGCGTACTCGATGTGAGGAAGTGAATGAGACACTTTACAACCAATGGGTGAGTCTCCTTGAGTCGTGACATGCGCAGTGGTGTTAAGGGGGTGTGTCCCTTCATAGCGTCCGGAGCTGGCGAACGCTGTGGCGGTAACTATAAAATAAGGGATATCAGGCCAGCACATCGACTATACCACATCAGGACACTATTTTCACTGAGACCGGCCCTCCTGATGAGCCCAGATGGGGCGAAACGCGTCGAGGCGCTTCACGTACATGGCAGAAGGCGTTTGACACGATGAGTATCTGCAGCATTTGATCACTGAGTGTTTGAACTATTTATTCATTGGCACTGTTTCTCCAGTCAGGTGGCATGTATTGGTCACTATACATCTAATCTTTGGCTACTGAGTGATTGATCATCTGTGGAGTTTGCATTTTTGTGTTTTGTGCCATTCTGATCTAACCTCATGTTAATGATATTCTATATGCTGTGGACTTTATCTATTGTATCTGTCGTATCTACTTGACTCGTGTCACTGATATGCCATCACTTTAATGCCAGTACATAAATGTGTTCCTTTGATTTTTAATTGTATTTGGGGATTAGGGTCCTCCTTAACACAGTTGATCTCTGTCTATTGATAGGGGCCCCCTTAGCATCGGGGAAGGGATCCCCAGTGGCTGTAGGGTACATCAGGGTCCACAGGGACAGCCATCGTTGAGCGGGGGCGCCACAACGCTCCCCCTAGGGTGCCAACCTCCGCGGCAAGGAAGGATTGAGCCTTAGACGTTAATAGGGACTCCTAGGAAACCCCCATTACATGTTTTTATTTGGGTACTGATTGGACACGTTTTGTTTTTTGTTCTGTTCACTTTGTGGTGTGACCTTTGGTCTTTTAATAATAAAGTATCGTTGTTAGGGTTTTTTCATATGATTTTCTGTTCTGAGACCCTTTACATTTGACAGTCATTTTTGAGAGTGCATCGGCAGCAGGAATGCCAGAGGATGAAGATATAGAAAGAGGTACACCAGGGTTCTGTGCATAGACCACAAAAAATGGGGATCGGGTGGTAGATTCATTAGAATGGTTATTATGGGCGAACGCTGCCCAGGGAAGGAGATCTACCCAATTATCTTGATGTGCATTAGCGAAGTTGCATAGGTAGGAGGTCAAAACTTGGTTGACTCGTTCGACTTGCCCGTTGGTCTGTGGGTGATATGCTGAAGAGAAATCCAAAGATATGCCCAAGAGTTTACAGAGCGCTCTCCAGAAGCGGGAGGTAAACTGTACCCCGCGATCAGACACGATCCGTTGAGGGAGCCAATGCAGTCTGAAAATTTGATGAATGAAGATCTTGGCCAATTCAGGGGCCGTGGGTAAGCCACGCAATGGAACGAAATGAGCCATCTTGGAAAATCTATCTACTACCACCAAAGTTGTGCATTCGGAGGAGCGAGGTAGATCAGTAACAAAATCCATGGCGATGTGTTGTCACAGAGCTTCGGGGACAGGCAATGGATGTAAGAGGCCGGAGGGCAACCTTCTGGGTACCTTGTTTCTTGCGCAGGTCGGACAGGAGGCTACAAAGTCCAACACATCTTGACGGAGGGAAGGCCACCAGTAATAGCGGGAAAGAAGAGCGAGAGTCCTCTTGGTGCCAACATGTCCTGCAATCTTGGAGGAGTGACCCCACCGCAGCACTTCTACCCTTTTTTCTTGCGGGACGATGGTCTTGCCCAGCAGGACAGGGTGAAGACTCACAGGGGCTACCGTAATAACTTTGGCAGGATCGATGACATAAGACGGAGCTTCCTCTACTTCAGAAGACTGCAGGGACTGGGACAGTGCATCAGCCTTAGTATTTTTGTCACCAGGTCGGAAATGGAGCTCGAAGTTGAAGTGAGAGAAGAACAATGACCACTTGGCTTGTCTGGAGTTAAGTCTTTGAGCCGAGTGAAGGTAGGCTAAGTTTTTGTGGTCAGTAAATATCAAAAAGGGATGGACAGCCCCTTCCAAGAGATAGTGTCACTCCTCCAACGCCATCTTGATGGCTAGCAGTTCTCGATCTCCAATTGTGTAAATTGCATTCTGCGGGGGAGAACAACTTGGAGAAGAACCCGCAAGGAACCAAGCATCTGGTGGGCATCCTCTGGGAGAGGATCACACCAGCCCCCATGGAGGAGGCATCCACCTCCAGGACGAAGGGCCTGCTGACCACTGGTCGATGCAAAACTGGAGCTGTGGCGAAGGCCTGCTTCAGGGCGAGAAAGGCGTCCTCAGCTTCCGATGGCCAGATGTTGGGTCTTGCTCCCTTCCGGGTAAGGGCAGCAATAGGCTTGGTTAAAGAGGACAAGCAAGGGACGAATTGCCTATAATAATTTGCGAAGCCCAAGAATCGCTGGATGGCTTTCACCCCGACAGGACGCGGCTATTTGAGCACAGCGGACAATTTCTCTGGATCCATCTGCAGCCCAGAATCCGTGATGATATACCCCAGGAAGGGTAAGGAGGTCTGCTCAAACAGGCATTTCTGTATTTTGGCATAGAGTCGATTCTCCCGTAGGCGTTGCAAGACTAGGTGTACACTCCTTCTGTGGGAAGGCAGGTCGGGTGAAAAGATGAGAGAAAAGTGAACATGTAATCCCTATAAAAAAACACTTTATTTCATTACGTATAAAAACACCATTTTCCCAGTGAAAAAAATGGCCAATGCCAAAATATAGAAATAGACCTAAACTGAGATGCTACAAAGCCCTGGGATAAGCCTTTCTGATACCTTCCTATCTGTGGAGGTTGGCACCCTAGGGATCCCGATTTTTTGGCGCCCCCACTCAGTGAGGACTATCCCTTGCTGCCCTGCCGGTCCCTGATATCACAGGTATGAAAACAATGATCGATAGTGCAGAGATGAATGGTAAAAGTGCCCTAGAGCTACTGCAAACAATCCCAGGAAAAGATTAATTAAAAGCAAATTACCACATCATGACATAAAAGGTGCACCATATTGCAATAAATGTGCCCTAGCATTGGAGCATATATATAGATTAGAAAAGTGGCCACTTATTATGTGTGGGATCACCCCAACGCATTTCCCCGCACCAGCGGTTCATCAGGAGGCATATAGGATATAAGTGATGTCCATCATGTCAGATACCGAGAGGAGATGGCACCGGAGGTCAGAGGAGGCCGGACTTATAAAGCCCACCGATATTTACTGCAATGAGCATCGCCTACCCAATCGCAAGCATTCAAATCACGGAGAAAAAACATGGTTAGTCCCACACATGCCGCAAAAAAATCACTCACATGTGCGCATCCGGGTGTTCGATATTGCCGTGGTAGCTTCCGGTATACGTCACAAACCCATTTCACATGCCCGGAAGCCAGTACAATCACCGTGGGGCCAGAGACAAAGATGGCCACGAACGCACATCAAATACAAACTGCGCATGCTCATACACTTAGTAGTCGTGCGCAAAACTCCAAATAATCAGGCATGGAGAGAAGCGCGTCACATCCTAGCTGCGCAAGCCCACATCATACATAGTGAAACGCGATATGGAAAGCAGATAAATAGATGTAAATAGAGAAGTTATGTCTCAATAGAGGGGCACTTCAGACACGACGCACTCGACGCATAATATATGATAAACATAAGGGCCTATCATACAGGTCCACAAAATAAATATTAAAGCGGAGTAAAAATGCAAATACAGTATTTAATATTATATAGGGCAGATATTAAAGAGTCAAATATAAATATATAGATAAAGCCACACAATATGGCACACGTGTCAAAACATGTTATGACGTACCATTATGTTCCCCCATATAAACCTCAAGGAATTGGCACAATTATCAAATCAGGAGATATTAAATAAAACAGGTATAAGACATAAACTCATTCATACCATCAAGGGAAAGGGATTGTAATCTAAATATCCATTCACATTCCCGTCTCAAAATGATTTTATCCAAATTCCCTTCCCTCACTCTAGGTTTTATTACCTCTATCATGTTAAAGGTGATCTCATTCGGACGGCCATTATGGACAGCATTCACATGTCGGGCAACCGGGGTATCCCGTTTGTTCTTAATATTGCCCAAATGCTCGCTCACTCTCACTCTAAGTTCTCTAGTGGTTTTACCCACATAGTCCATGGGGCACGTGCATGTCGCTTTATACACCAAACCTGTTGATCTACGATTCCCAAAATCTCTAAGACAGAAAACCTTTCCATTGGTCGCACTGGTAAATGTTTTACATTGGGTCATTGCACTACATCTGGAACAGTCGCCACATCTACTTTAAAAAAACCCAAAGGTTTTCTATCCAGCCAGGTGCCCGTTCCAGTCGGCCTTTGATATAGACTGTGTACAAGACGGTCTCCTATTGACCTTCCGTTTCTATAGGTGACGCTTGGTTTCTGTGAGATGAGGCCTCTCAGATTGGGGTCAGCCAATAAAATACCCCAGTGTTTTTTAATGACCCTATAGACTCTATCTGACTGTCCGTCATAGGTACCGATAAGTCTCATCAAATTCTCATTGGCCACATCCTGTGCATCTTTCTTCTGGAGAAGGGAGGATCTCTCAACATGAAAGGCCTCATTCTGTGGTCCATTTAGTACATGTGCAGGGTAGTCCCTCATTCTGAATCTATCATACAGATCATTAGCCTGTCTCCTAAAGATACCAAAGTTGGAGCAGTTTCTCCTAATTCTGAGAAAATGACCCTTTGGTATTCCCTTTTTGAGTGGGACTGGATGGTGACTAGTCCATCTCAACAGGCTATTGGTTGCAGTAGGCTTCCTAAAAGTACAAGTACTGATACCGCCATCAGGTTTCTTAGATATGGTTAGATCCAAAAAATTAATAGTCGTGGCCTGGCACTCAGATGTGAAACTTAGACCAATGGAGTTCACATTTATACTCTCAATGAAACGGTGGAAGTCAGCCTCTGAGCCAGACCAAAAAATCAAGATGTAATCAATATAGCTGGCCCAGAGGCTAATATAGGGATTCCACCATTCCGCCTCTTCCCCAAAGATATAGGTTTCCACCCACCAGCCCAGGAAGATATTTGCATATGAGGGGGCACAGGGGCTCGCCATCGCAGTCCCCCTGAGCTGGTGGAAGTACTTTGAATCAAAGAGGAAGCAATTCCGTGTTAGAACAAATGTGAGTAATTTTTTAACAAATTGGTTTTGTGCCCAACATTCCACTGCTCTCATCTGTAAAAAGTGGGTTACAGCTTTCAGGCCACACCCATGTGGAATACAGCTATATAGCACTTCTACGTCAATGGATGCCAGCAGCGTATTCTTTTCCACCGTGACTCCATCAAGGAGACTCAATAAATGTGACGTGTCACGCACATATGAGGGTAATGAAATCACAAAGGGTCTCAAGATCTTATCCAGATAGATACCACTGTTCTGGGTTAGGGAATCAATTCCTGAAACGATGGGACGACCCTTCAGTGGTTCAAGACCCTAATGTATCTTGGGTAGGGAATAAAAAGTTGCTATAACCGGGGAGTTTGACATCAAAAAGTGAAATTCGTTGTCAGAAATTAACCTATCATCCCTCGTCCCATTAAGGATTGACAACAATTCACCTTTATATTCTGCAGTCGGATCTCTACCAAAAATTTTGTATGTGTCCTTATGATTTAGAAGGGAGTAACACATCCCACGATAATTATCATGATCCATGAGCACTAGATTACCACCCTTATCCGAGGCCTTAATGATAATCTTAGTATTTTTTTCAAGCCTTTCCAGAGCCAATTTTTCACCAGGTGTAAGATTTGACTGACCATATAGGTCAATGTGCGGGATCTTACGCAGATCTTCCTCCACCATTCTGGTGAAAATATCCATACTCGTTACCTCCTTAATGGGTGGCATTCTAGTGCTCTTGTTCCTCAAGGTAGTAAAAGGGCCTATTCCCCGCTGTTGTTCATTCTCCCTCAGGAGACCAGTCAGGGCTTCCAGACCTTCCAAATCTTCTTCTGAAAGCCCCAGATGGAGACACTGTTCTCGATCATACTGTTTAAAGAATAATTTCCACTTTAGATTGCGTCCAAACAGGTTAATGTCTTTTACCCAGTTAAAGCAGTTGAAATCATTCGTAGGCACAAAGTTCAACCCCTTCTGTAAAATAAGAATTTCATCCTCAGATAACACATGTGATGATAAATTAATTATTTGACCTTGATCTATCACAGTCTTTTCCTTAGATCATACCCCACCGTTGGACCTTTGTCCAAAAAAGATGGTTGCACTGATGAGGAGGGACCGGAGGAAGATTGATGAGCACCCCTTCCAGCACCCCTTTGCCTGTACTGGTTTCTCTGTGGGCACCATCTTGCTCTATTGTGCCCACCTATTCCCCGAAAGATGATGGAGTTATCTGTATGTTCAGTGTCAGAGGTATCAATGTCAGAAGAAGACTGTAGAATATCCCCCCTGATATTCGTATGCTCTGTTATCTTTAAACTCAGCAAGATCCCGAGTAAAATGAGAGTGCTTTCTATCCTTTAGATTTATCTGAAATTTTTCCACTGATGTTTGAAGACTGGTTTCCCTTTTAACAAACTCAGGGTCAGATTTTAATTTTTGCACTTTTTCAATCAAGCAGTTTAATCTTTTAGTAGTGTCCTCAAACAGCTTTTTTTCTTCAGTAACAAGAAGTTGCATAAAACGAATAGATGATTCAATGGACTCTTTTGTCCAGGCTAACAATAAATGGCGGTTTGCAGTTCTAGGTGAGGATTGTATATTTATACATAGGCCCTTGGGCACAATTTTATTTTTAATATAGCTCTCTAGACCCCGTATTTCCCACCAAGATTTTATATTCTCCTTGTATGCCAGGTAAAGTTCATTAAACAAAGTTTTTAGAGAAGCGTTTTCCGTACTATCTGCAATAGGATTAGTGGAAAATACCTGATTGGCGTCCTGTGGCCATAAATCTGTATTAATGAGGGTTGACAAAAAACTGGCCATATCAATAGAATTCAACTTTTTGAAAAAAACAAATATTGTAGGAATTACTAATATAAAAAAGTGAACATGTAATCCCATAAAAAACACTTTATTTCATTACATATAATAAAACCATTTTCCCAGTGAAAAAAATGGCCAATGCCAAAATATAGAAATAGACCAAAACTGAGATGCTACAAAGCCCTGGGATAGCCTTTCTGATACCTTCCTTTCCGTGGAGGTTGGCACCCTAGGGATCCCGATTTTTTGGCGACCCCACTCATCGAGGACTATCCCTTGCTGCACTGCCGGTCCCTGATATTACAGGTATGAAAACAATGATCAATAGTGCAGAGATGAATGGTAAAAGTGCCCAAGAGCTACTGCAAACAATCCCAGAAAAAGATTAATTAAAAGCAAATTACCATATCATGACATAAAAGGTCCACCATATTGCAATAAATGTGCCCTAGCATTGGAGCTTATATATAGATTAGAAAAGTGGCCACTTATCATGTGTGGTATCACCCCAACACGTTTCCCCACATCAGCAGTTCATCAGGAGGCATAGAGGATATAAGTGATGTCCATCATCTCAGACACCGAGATGAGATGGCACCGGAGGCCAGAGGAGGCTGGACTTATAAAGCCAACCGATATTTACTGCATTGAGCATCGGTATCTGACATGATGGACATCACTTATATCCTCTATGCCTCCTGATGAACCGCTGGTGCGGGGAAATGCGTTGGGGTGATCCCACACATGATAAGTGGCCACTTTTCTAATCTATATATATGCTCCCATGCTAGGGCACATTTATTGCAATATGGTGGATGTTTTATGTCATGATGTGGTAATTTGTTTTTAATTAATCTTTTTCTGGGATTGTTTGCAGTAGCACTAGGGCACTTTTACCATTCATCTCTGCACTATCGATCATTGTTTTCATACCTGTGATATCAGGGACCGGCAGGGCAGCAAGGTATAGTCCTCACTGAGTGGGGCGCCAAAAAAATCGGGATCCCTAGGGTGCCAACCTCCACGGATAAGAAGGTATCAGAAAGGCTTATCCCAGGGCTTTGTAGCATCTCAGTTTAGGTCTGTTTCTATATTTTGGCATTGGCCATTTTTTCACTGGGAAAATGGTGTTTTTATATGTAATGAAATAAAGTGTTTTTTATAGGGATTACATGTTCACTTTTTTGTATTAATAATTCCTACAATATTTGTTTTTTTTCAAAAAACAGGTGAAAAGATGAGAATGTCATCTAGGTATATCACGAGACATGAGAAGAGAAGATCCCTGAAGACTTCATTAACAAATTCTTGGAAGACTGCCGGAGCGTTACAAAGTTCAAAGGGCATAACCAAATATTCATAATGGCCATCTCATGTGTTGAAGGCGGTCTTCCACTCATCTCCGGCACGTATTCGGACCAAATTGTAGGCCCCCCAGAGATCCACAAACTCAGCAATGGAAATATCCACCTCTATTTATACGTATTGTAGCAATCGGATATTTTTAAAATCTAACTTTTATTATTTGAGGATAAAATACAAGGTGCTCAAACAAACAAACAACACATAAAATAGTTGAAGTGCTATAGAGCAAACCCAACAAATACTCTCCTCTTGTTGGAACAGGTACCTTATAATGAAATATGCCAATAGGCGTAGTACATATATGTCCAAACATCAGCCCTTTTCATCTTCTAGGTGTCAAATCACACCATAAACTCAATTATCCCGGTACCTGTATATACAAATGTATTGCAACTACCCGTAGGCCTATGGTACCTCCTAGTTGTAATGGTCTATTAACCACTTCGTATTAAACTTATCACAACCAATATAGGGATGTTGCATACAAATACAAATTCAATTATAAAGTGCGGTACCAATCTAACTTGTAATCCAGTATTGCATATCATCCTCCAATGCCTATACTGAAATATATCCGCCATATATTGAAACTTCACTTTTATAATATACAAAAACCATAGCACAATCAGCTTAGTCCCTCATAATTCAGAGGGATTCATTGGTAAACATATGCATGAGGGCCATGTTATAAACATTATGGGATGTGTCTTCTATCGTGCACACTCCTACTTACACCGCATTCCATAATTAAGGATTGTTAAACACGAGAAGACAACCCCATGATAAAAAAGGAACGGTCTCACCAGTTTTCAGGCTTCAATCATATACTGCCCATATTGCCAGATGTGCTACCCCTTCTCCCTACGCATTTCGTTACACTCATCAGGGGAGTCACATGGGGTTACAGGAGCGAAGCGTCATGAGTGGCCGTTTTGTACTCAGGCCGTCATGGTATGAACATTGTAATAGCGAGTCGTTCATTTATATAATCGCGCCTTGCTTACCGGAAGAAACACTTCCGGTCTCCTCATCACTTCCTGTGGTTCAACCGCTGACGTCATCCATGCGCCCGTTCCCGTGGAACGCTCGGCGCGAGGTGAGCGGACAAACATAACAAAGCATGCGCTACATCGCGCTGCTCCTATTGTGGGAGGGGGCTGGTACGCTGACATCATGTAATTTATGCCTCCCGCAGGAGACATAATGTCTTCGCCCACCGTCTAGATACAACGCATGCGCCGCACCTAGACGCTTAAAAACCAGGGGAAATAGTCATTAATATACAGCAATGATTTATCTCCCCATGAAGCCTCTCTCCAGACTTGTAAGCAAATCAGAAATATTGACCCTTACAATTTCCTTACCAATAACTATGTGCAGGTTCCAATTCAAACATAGAAATATCTATGATACCCTGGATATCATGAAAGATCCCAGATGCACATCAACACAGAAAAGAGACACCCGTCTCAAAAAATCTCATATCATATAAATGTAAGTCCATGAGCAGCTAGATACACAGGAGTCGGACATAGATCTAAGATAAATATACATTTCTTATAGTGATGGTAAATTTTATGTACCAACCACTTCCTTGGAAATATAACACCGAGGGGTGAAAAGGAGATAGATGCCCTAATTATACCCTACAGGCCCTAGTCTACCTAACCCTACCTCACGCGGAGATTGGCACCCTAGAACCTGCGCAGTGGCGTCCCCACTCAATGGCGACTCTCCCTCTCTATAAGCCCTACAGTCCCTACACTACATATAGGAAACAAAGGAAAGTTGGTGGTTAAGGCCCTTTGGATATACAGTCTGTAGCCAGAAGATCCATTTAGTCTCTTTCTGTAGGATCCTCTGGTCCCAGTTTCCACCTCTCACAGATTGACTAATCCTGTTAATCCCTCTGAACGTGATCATCTTGACATCACCCTGGTGAAACTTGTTGTTATGATTGGCTATTGATGTGTCTCTTCTGTTCACAATATCTCCTACATGTTCTCCTATCCTTCTACGGAACTCTCTTTTTGTTTTTCCTACGTACTCCATCCCACACTCACAGGTTGCCTTATACACAACACCCACACTCTGGCAGTTAATGAACTGTCTAATGGAGTACATCCTTCCAGTGTTGTTACCCAGGAGAAACATGCACACAGAATTTGCACTTGCCGCATCTAAAGCATCCTGCTGGTGGTGAGCTCAGCCATGTTTGGTTCTTTTGGGACTGAAAGTGGCTATGAACGAGCCTGTCCCTTAGTGATCTACCCTTGCGGAAGGTGATCTGAGGAGTGGGGCCCACTGTTTCCCTGACATCCATGTCCATGCGTAGAATAGACCAGTGACGTTTAAATATTTTTCTAATCTCTTTTGCCCCGTTAGAGAACTTTGTTATAAAACGTGTCACATTCTCTTTCTTTTTGGACAATGTAGGCTTCAATAGATCTTTACGGTTTGTGGCCTGAGAGTTATTATATGCCTCTCTCAAAACACTATTTGGATACCCCCTTTCAAGGAATCTCATTTTTAAATCGTCCGCCTGCTCTTTAAAATTGCGTATATCAGAGCAATTTCGGCGGACCCTTAGGTATTGCCCTTTAGGTATGCCTCTCTTCAGGGATTTTGGATGGCCACTTTCCCACCTTAGAAGGGAATTTGTGGCAGTGGGTTTCCGATATGTTTTAGTTGTCAATTCACCGTTCTCACTTTTTTGGACAAGGATGTCAAGAAACGCCAGCTCACATTCACTGGTCTCATGGGTGAAATGGAGTCCTAGCTGATTAACATTCAGTTCTCTCACAAAGTTATCAAAATCCATTCTTGTACCTCTCCATATGACGAACACATTGTCTTTGCAGCGTAACCAAAATACAATTTTCTCACTCCAATCAGCCATAGAGTCATGAAACACTATGTTCTCTTCCCACCAGCCCAGGAGCAAATTTGCATAAGTGGGCGCACATGGGCTCCCCATCGCTGTGCCCCTGAGCTGGTGGAAGAATTTATTATCAAACAGGAAAACATTGTTGGTAAGACAAAAATCCAATGCTTTGATCAAAAATTCATTGTGTCTATGAAACTGTAAACCCCTAGTTTGTAAATAGCTTTCAACCGCTTTCAGACCCACTTCATGGGGAATTGACGAATATAATGCCTCCACATCTATGCTCCCCAATATCATATCAGTTTCTAAGCATATCCCATCAAGTTTTCCAAGGAAGTCGGTGGTATCACGTACATATGAATTAAGGGAAAGAACAAAAGGTCTAAGTGCCTGATCTAGGTATAGACCTAGGTTCTGTGTTACACTCCCAATACCTGCCACAATTGGTCTCCCCTTCAGGGGACTTACTCCTTTATGGACCTTTTGAAGACAATAAAATGTGGCCATTATGGGGTATGCAGGGATAAGGAAACCCCTTTCATTTGTATCGATCACCCCTGCATCGAAGCCATCATTAATTAGCCTAGTGAGATTACCCACAATCTTACTGGTCGGGTTACATGTTAGTATTTCATAATTTTCTTTGTCTTCCAGGATAGTGGTGCACATCATCCTATATAATGAAGTGCCCATGACCACTACATTGCCCCCTTTATCGGAAGGCTTAATAGTAATATTGCTGTCCGACTCCAAATCTCTAAGACTGCTCATTTCCTTTTTTGAGAGATTATGAAATTTAACCTTGGTAGAACCTTTCAGCTCCAAAAGCTCCTCTGATACTAAATTAACGAATACATAGATAGAGTTTAAATCTCCCGTTACTGGTGGCATCCTCGTGCTTTTATTTTTTAAGGTGGTAAAGGGACCATCCCCTTTGTCATTGGGATTCAGGTCTCCCAGATTGAATAAAAAACGCACATCCGCCAAAAGACTATCATCTATACCCAATTCGCTCGAGGTTCTTTTGTCCTCTTTAACAAAATGTTTACGCCATTTGAGTTTACGAGCAAACAAATATAAATCTTTTATTGCTTCAAAACAATCATAGTCCGTGGTGGGAACAAAAGACAATCCTTTACTTAGAACACTCATTTCTGTATCCATTAGAGGACGTTTAGAGAGATTGAGGACCTGTGGTTCTAAGGGGCATTGTGAGTATTTTGTCGATTCCTCAGAGGGTAACTTTGATCTAAAAAATCCCTTTGTGGTGACCTCTTATTCCCTCCTCTATTACCTCCCCGACCACCTCTCCCTCTACCTCTCCCTCTCTGATACCTTGGTCTTGTCTCTGTATCAGACACTTCTGCCTCCGAAGAGGAGATATCGGTCTCAGGGACCTTGAAATTGCGACCCAAAGATACAGAATAGGCTTTATTCTCTCTGAATTCCAATAAGTCTCTATTAAAAAGTTTGTGTTTACAATCTTTCAAGTGGTATTGGAATCTCTCAATACTATTTTGTAAGCTCAGCTCTTTCATTGCAAAATCGGGTTCACTCACAAAGTTTTTGTGACCTCAATCTGTTCTTTCAAATTGTCATTTAGCTTACTTAGAGTAGTTTTTTCTTCTTCCAATAACAGTTTCCTCAACCTAATGGAACTATCAGTGGCTTCTTTCTCCCACTTGGCTATTAAACCTGGGCTCTTATATCTATAGCCTGGTGCAAGAGTTATTCTAAGGTGTCTTGGGACTATTCCAGCTCTAATATAATTGTCTAAACTCTGCACTTCCCACCACGACGCAATCTGGTCCTAATAGGTCTTTGTTAACTCTTTAAATGCGGCGTTGTATGAGGGGGTGTATCTCTTCTGTACAAACGCACGATCTGAAAAAACCTCCCTGGCCTCCGATATCCAAATATTTGTGTCAATTCCTGTTGAAAGGAACCCTGCCATAGTATCTAAATATTCACAAACTCAGCAATGGAAATATCCACCTCTATATATACGTATTGTAGCAATCGGATATTTTTAAAATCTAACTTTTATTATTTGAGGATAAAATACAAGGTGCTCAAACAAACAAACAACACATAAAATAGTTGATGTGCTATAGAGCAAACCCAACAAATACTCTCCTCTTGTTGGAACAGGTACCTTATAATGAAATATGCCAATAGGCGTAGTACATATATGCCCAAACATCAGCCCTTTTCATCTTCTAGGTGTCAAATCACACCATAAACTCAATTATCCCGGTACCTGTATATACAAATGTATTGCAACTACCCGTAGGCCTATGGTACCTCCTAGTTGTAATGGTCTATTAACCACTTTGTATTAAGCTTATCACAACCAATATAGGGATGTTGCATACAAATACAAATTCAATTATAAAGTGCGGTACCAATCTAACTTGTAATCCAGTATTGCATATCATCCTCCAATGCCTATACTGAAATATATCCGCCATATATTGAAACTTCACATTTATAATATACAAAAACCATAGCACAATCAGCTTAGTCCCTCATAATTCAGAGGGATTCATTGGTAAACATATGCATGCGGGCCATGTTATAAACATTATGGGATGTGTCTTCTATCGTGCACACTCCTACTTACACCGCATTCCATAATTAAGGATTGTTAAACACGAGAAGACAACCCCATGATAAAAAAGGAACGGTCTCAACAGTTTTCAGGCTTCAATCATATATTGCCCATATTGCCAGATGCGCTACCCCTTCTCCCTACGCGTTTCATTACACTCATCAGGGGAGTCACATGGGGTTACAGGAGCCAAGCGTCATGAGTGGCCGTTTTGTACTCAGACCGTCATGGTATGAACATTGTAATAGCGAGTCGTTCATTTATATAATCGCGCCTTGCTTACCGGAAGAAACACTTCCGGTCTCCTCATCACTTCCTGTGGTTGAACCGCTGACGTCATCCATGCGCCCGTTCCCGTGAATCGCTCGGCGCGAACAAACATAACAGAGCATGCGCTACATCGCGCTGCTCCTATTGTGGGAGGGGGCTGGTACACTGACATGTAATTTATGCCTCCTGCAGGAGACATAATGTCTTCGCCCACCGTCTAGATACAGCGCATGCGCCTAGATGCTTAAAACCAGGGGAAATAGTCATTAATATACAGCAATGATTTATCTCCCCATGAAGCCTCTCTCCAGACTTGTAAGCAAATCAGAAATATTGACCCTAACAATTTTCTTACCAATAACTATGTGCAGGTTCCAATTCAAACATAGAAATATCTATGATACCCTGGATATCATGAAAGATCCCAGATGCACGTCAACACAGAAAAGAGACACCCGTCTCAAAAAATCTCATATCATATAAATGTAAGTCCATGGGCAGCTAGATACACAGGAGTCGGACATAGATCTAAGATAAATATACATTTCTTATAGTGATGGTAAATTTTATGTACCAACCACTTCCTTGGAAATATAACACCGAGGGGTGAAAAGGAGATAGATGCCCTAATTATACCCTACAGGCCCTAGTCTACCTAACCCTACCTCACGCGGAGATTGGCACCCTAGAACCTGCGCAGTGGCGTCCCCACTCAGTGGCGGCTCTCCCTCTCTATAAGCCCTACAGTCCCTACACTACATATAGGAAACAAAGGAAAGTTGGTCGTTAAGGCCCTTTGGAGATCCAGCTTAGTGAAGATCCGGGCCCCACGCAGGCGGTCAAAAACCTCGGGAATGAATGGTAGAGGATACCTGTTCTTGACCGTGATGTTATTTAAGCCTCGTTTGTCGATGCAAGGTCGAAGGGATCCATCCTTCTTCCGAACAAAGAAAAACCCCGCGCCTGCTGGGGAAGATGATTTCCGGATGAAGCTCTTGGCCAGGTTCTCCCGGATGTACTCCGACATGGTTGAAGTTTCTGCCGGGGACAGCGGATAAGTTCTCCCCCTGGGAGGGGTGGCTCCAGGAACCAGCAATAGTAGGCCCGATGAGGAGGAAGGGTCTCAGCCTCCTTCTTGTCAAAGACATCTGCAAAGGAATGATAGGCGTTGGGAAGCCCTGGTAGATCCACGGGTGCTTGGTGCGGACTAGAGCGGATGACTGGAAGCAGACAGTGTTTGTGGCAAGAGTGACCTCAGCGAAGGACTTCCCCTGAGTGCCAATCCAGGACTGGCTCATGCAGCCTGAGCCAGGGCAAACCCAGGAGCAGGGCGTGGGACAGATTGGGCAAAACATGAAAAGCAATTTTCTCCTGGTGCAGGGTTCCGATCTGCATCTCCAACTCAAGAGTAACCGTGGTAATGGACGCAGGTAACGATTTGCCATCCACAGAGGAGATCATACGCGGTTCTTCAAGGGTGACAATTGGAATCTGGAACTTGTCAACTTCTTCCAACCAAATGAAGTTGCCAGCCGCACCCGAGTCCACATATGACTCCACAGATCTATGCTCCCGACCTAGGATAATTAATGCTGAGACAATAAGGGGTAGAGAGGAAACAGAGTTACCTAGGGAGGCCTCTCTTACCTGGCCTAGGTGGAGGAGTTTCCCGGTCTCTCCGGACATGAACGTAGAAAGTGATTGGCTCCACCACAATTGAGGCATAATCCTTGCGCAAGTCTCTCCCTGCGCCGCAGCTCAGACAACTTCATGTGGTCCACCTGCATGGGCTCCGGGGCAGCACTACTGGGAGGCTTGGTGGGACGTGGATAAAAACCAGATTAAACCTAGAGGGCCCTCTCTCCCTGACCGACTCGAGAGAGCGTTCCTGAACCGTAGGACAATACGTGTGGCCAGGGATATAAGGTCTTTGATTTTACTCAAAAGGCCCCTCCAAAAGGCCCCTACCTAAGTCTCATTATTCCATCCCAGCTCCGAGGATAGTGTTCTGAAGTGAATGGCATACTGTCCCACTGTATGAGTTCCCTGACGGAGGTTAAAAAGGGACTCAGTGGTGGAAACCAAGCGCCCTGGTTCATCAAAAACCCGGCGGAAAGTGTCCATGAAGTTTTGTATGCTGGACACAACTGGGTCATCCCGCTCCCATAGGGGATTCACCCACGCCAAGGCCTCCCCCTCGAGATGGAACACGATAAATGCCACCTTGGCGCGATCAGATGAGTACTGCTGGGGCAAAAGCTCGAAACGTAAGCGGCATTGGTTGAGGAACCCCCGACACAATTTACGATCCCCGTTATACCTAGGAGGCTTACCCAAACGTGGCGGCAGGTGAGGGACCGAGTCACGAGATGGGGCAGAGGCCCCGGAAGAAGACTGAAGAGAAAGTAAACGATCATCAACAGAAGCAATATAACTAAGGATATGGGACTGAGTATCACGCTGCTGCGTAAGCTCCTGCTGGAGTCCTCCCAGCGGGGGGCACTCCCGGGATTGGAGGTTTGCATGACGGACAACTGGGTGTCCATGGATTTCATAAAGGCCATAATCCGAGTTTGGTTCTCCCGTAAAAAGAGTAATTCTTTTTGGGTCGCGGCCGAGGCACCAGCAGGGTCCATGGCCTGATTATACTGTGATGTGTGGCGAGAGTGGACCCTCTGGGTCACGGCACCGAAGCTCCCAGGGGCGAGCTGACAGGTGGTGCTGACCCCTATACAGGGAACGTTAGGAGCAGGCCAGAGGGAGTCAAATACCGCGACAGCTGATACCAAGAGGGACGGCTCCATGTGAACGAGATAGCCTAACCGGGCCTGGGTAAATGAGGCTAGCAAGGCGGAGGCTAAGACAAGTGGAAAGGAATATGGATTTGGAGGTGCAGGGGACTAAGCTGGAGGACACACCAAGCAGGGATCAGGGGCGACCGGAGTCAGGGGCGACCGGAGTCAGGAGTGACCAGCGACCGGAGTCAGGACTGACCGGAGTCAGGAGCGACCAGAGTCAGAGCGACCTGTTATGAATGGGAAACCGAGGAGGAAAAAAAGACGACAAGCTAAGTCTCAGAAAACCAGAGAAGTTGGTAACTATGCAGATTGCAGATTCCTGATCTTAACCGCACAACTAGCAGCAGTCGTGGAGCGTTCCTACGTTGGTCCTAGACGCCTCGTCACAACCGCAGAACTACATTTGCCTAAAGCAGGAAAAGAGGAAAACTAACTGCCCTAGAGCAGACCCCAAAGGAAAGACAGCCCCCCACATGTATTGACGGTGAAACAAGATGAAAATACAAACAAAGGCAGGAAAATAGGCTGAGCAAACGACTAACTAAAAAGGACAGAAAAGGAAAGACACTGTCTGCAATCTGCCAACAAAAAAACCTACAAAAATATTGTCCAACACTTCTGATAGCAAAATTAACCCTGAAGTCACTAGACTTCTAAACCTATATCAGCACTCTGAAATATTCTGAGACAGAGCAAAAAAGAGGCTAATCTAATAAGGGACAAAAAGCAGATTGGCAAATACTGATTAATAGGAGTGGAATTTCAGCATAGCCCCAGCAGGGGCAGGCTGATTACCCAAAAAACTGAATTGACCAACAAGCACAAGTGTGAACATTAGCAAAAAACAAACTTAACTTGAGAAGACTGGAAGAGAGCTGAAGTCCAGGACCTGAGAAGCAGACTGAATCACCAGCACCCGGATAGGGCGTCGGCTGTCTTATATCCAGTCTGATACTCCAGAGATCCAATTGTTATCTTTCTCATCAGGTTGTAGATCACTACCACTTAAACCAACCGCACCACCTCCCGTCACCACCAGAGGGAGAACGGAAGGGGAACTCTCAACTGGTGGAGCAGAAAATGAGTTCATGACAGCGACTGGAGTCATGATGACTGAAGTCAGAGAGCGTCAGGACGGGACCAGAGTACCGTACAGGATGCACACGATAATCAGGCACCTCCATGAGGGAGGAGCCGCCTGATATACCCTGTGCTGGAGCTTGATTGGAGATCGCTCCACCGGGATGGTGCAGAAGGAGTTAATGGGAGAGAGGAGCTCGCGCCCGCAGCCTAAGGCGCATGCCCAGGACAGGAGCAAGACAGGGAGGAGGATTAGCATGATGGGTCCTCCGGGCTGCTGGATGGAAGGCTGAGGATGCAGCGTGGTTGCAGGAGCGGTGAGCGGGGAGATGGGAGGATATCCTGGGAGCAGCAGCAGGGGGAGCGGGGCCCAGCATGACAGTGCGTGCCGGTACCGACATGACAGCCGGTGCCGGCATGACAGGGAGCGCCGGCACTGGCCTGACAGGCCGTGCCGGCATGACAGAAAGAGAGGGCAAAGTTGAGTATCACCCCAAGGGCACGAACATGTGGGAATATTTGTCCCAGTGTGCCGTCCCGGCATTACACAGGCACGTGTCCCACAACATTACCCATGCCCTCCACAATCCTGTTACTTGGAAAGTCCACCTAACCACAAACACGTGGACAAGTTCTTGTGGTCAGCGACGGTACATCTCACTGAGGGCACAATAGGCTAACGTAGAGGAAGCTAGGACCCACTCTGACCTTGGTATGGTGCACGTCCTCCCAAACCCTGAGTATTGCAGGCCCTACGTCAATCTGGGTTGCCACCACAGTCTACAGCTCCTGCACCTCCTCCTCCTCCACCTCCTCTTCAGCCTCCAGCTACAAAAGGTAGCACATCAGTCTCAAGCTGGAAGCACTGCAGCATTGCAAATGAAAGTGGGAACAGGCTGTACTGAAGCTAATATGCTTCTCTAACAAACCCAAAAATGCTGAAGAGTTGTGGACAGCTGTGAAAGAGCAGGCAGATCGGTGGCTGAGATGGCTGAACCCACAGCCAGGCATGGTTGTGTGTGACAATGGCTGGAACCTGGTGGCTGCTCTGTGACAAGGCGAGCTCACACACGTACCATGCCTGGCTCATGCGCTTAACCAAATTGGTCAAAGTTTTTTGAAAAGCGACACAGAGCTGGCAGATCTGCTCAGAAAAGTGCAACCCTCAAAATACCCATTTTAGAAAGTCAGCTACAGCTTAATTCGCCCTTGCCGTGATTCAGCAGCGCATGCAGCTTCTAGATCAACGACTGGTGTGTGATGCCCCCAGGCCTTGGAACTCTACACTGCAGATGCTGGAAAAGATTTGTGAGCAGAAGAGGGCAGTTGGTGAATAGTCTACCAGCATCAACAAGGTTGTCGGTATTCAGTTCTGTTTTCACACATAACATGTGAGGAGTGGACATGGATGTCTGACAAATGTAACATCCTCCCAAAACTTTGATGAATCCACAAAGAGGATGAGCGTCAATGACACCATTATTAATGTCTCCGTCCTGCTTATCTGTGTTCTACTTTTAAGATTCAGAGTTATTATAGAGCGAAAACATATTTACAGTTTAACAGTTTCAAACACAACAGTCCTAAGTAACAACAATAACAATAATCCAATAATTAAACCAAAACAAAACTACCCCGCTGGTGACAGCTTTCAATCTACACTAAGTAACAACTATAACAATAATTAAACCCAAACAAAACTATCCTGCTTGTGACAGCTTACAATCTAAATTGAGGTGGGGGAGATAAAAAAAAATTCAGGGGTGTATTTACAAGAAGGTATTTACAATGATGTTTATACAATGATATCACTGAGGTTAGTTCTAAGTGTTTGAGGCCTGAGGACAAGGAGGAGGAGGAGGGCATGGTCAGTCATCCTCTTGGTGAGGACACGGAAGTATTGACTGTTAGCAGTCTTGCACGCATGGCTGAGTTTATGTTACACTACCTTTCCTGTCACACTCGCGTTATCAAAATTTTGGGTGACGGGCAATACTGAATGGTGACACTTCTAGACCCATGCTACAAGGAGAACTTTACATCTCTTATTCCAGAGGCAGACAGTGTACTAAAATGTTGGAGGAACAGAGGGCCCTTCTTGCGGAATTATTAAAAAAATTCACATCTGAAAACGCTGGCAGCAGACGTCAAAGTTTGTTGGCCAAGCAAGGAGTACAGGTGAGAGAGACAAAACTCCAAGACAGCAAAGGCAGTGGAACACTGGCAAGGTTTGGTGAGAGTTTTCTCAGACTCTCCCATTGCCCTGTCCCTGAGGCGCAGGGGACTCTCACATGGCGTGCAAGTTTTTGAAAATGCTGAGGGAGTGCCTTGCTGACCGTGCCAACGTCCTCTGTCATTCCTCTGTGCCTTCTAATTATTGGTTATCCACGTTGAACACTTGGCATGAACTGGCTCTCTCTAATGCGCACGTGCGCTGTACTCACGGTCAAGGAGCACACTGAACCTCGCTCTCTGGCAGTTACTGGTCAAGCGGCACCTTGGTAAATGGCAGTACCACTTTTAGTGGCAGGAGACAATGGGAGCTGTCCTTTGCTGTGCCACTGCTCTAAGGACAGAGCACGGTACTCAGCCTCCTATGCGCTGCTTGTCCACGCCAAAAATCTTTGATGTTTTGCCCGCTTTCTCTTAAGCTGACCCCATGCCTCTAGGTCACTGGGTCTGTCTGCTGCATTTTGCCGCAGCGTCGACACTTTGGGTGCATAGTGCACTGCCCCCCTTGCTGCTCACACGGTCACAGATGCTTTGCTCTTTTTCCCTCAGCTTCCAGCCAGGTTCCCTGTCTAA
Source organism: Dendrobates tinctorius (assembly GCF_039654945.1). NCBI lineage: Eukaryota > Metazoa > Chordata > Amphibia > Anura > Dendrobatidae > Dendrobates > Dendrobates tinctorius. The sequence continues at coordinate 5,593,217 of NW_027361713.1, read as the reverse complement.
GCACAAACCCTCTTTCTGCGTAATGGGGCCTTAGCATTACCCTATTCCTTCCGCCGGGAAACAGCGGACGCAGCCTTGACAGTTCCGGAAACGGCGCAGATCAGGTACCCGCAGCCCGGTCATTCTGACTCCGTACATATCTGGCAAATCAGTTCTTTAATGCAAGCAGCATAGTAGCATGTACTTCCAAATTTCTAGAGAAAATTGTACAGTACATCCAGAACAGTTTCAATTTGAAGGACTTTTGTGGCTCATATCGTTCCATAAGATGACACTAGTCTCATACTTGAAATTTTTGGTGGAAAATAATTTCTCCACTGATAGCTTGTGTAAGTTTAGAATTATGTTACATCATTTGTGTGAATAATTATTCATACCTATTTGGTTCACAATATATTTATCTTTTTCTTCAAGGCTTTGGAATATAATGTTGTAAGAGTTAAAGCAACTTGTTGAAGTGTTTTATACCTCAAATGTGAAACTATTTGTCAATTGTCATCTTTACTATTTCTCCATTCCATGTGCGGCTAACTATCTCATTGATGTTATTGAGTTTCTTTGTCAAGAAAACAACAGCTAAACCAATACCACATGCTTTTCCTATTAATTTATCATGCTGCTGAAGTAGAGGTAAGATTAGGGACCTACATACAGTTGTGGCCAAAAGTATTGACACCCCTGCAATTCTGTCAGATAATACTCAGTTTCTTCCTGAAAATGATGCAAACACAAATTCTTTGGTATTATTATCTTCGTTTAATTTGTCTTAAATAAAAAAACACAAAAGAGAATGAAGCAAAAAGCAAAACATTGATCATTTCACACAAAACTCCAAAAATGGGCCAGACAAAAGTATTGGCACCCTCAGCCTAATACTTGGTTGCACAACCTTTAGCCAAAATAACTGCGACCAACCGCTTCCGGTAACCATCAATGAGTTTCTTACAATGCTCTGCTGGAATTTTAGACCATTCTTCTTTGGCAAACTGCTCCAGGTCCCTGATATTTGAAGGGTGCCTTCTTCAAACTGCCATTTTTAGATCTTTCCACAGGTGTTCTATGGGATTCAGGTCTGGACTCATTGCTGGCCACCTTAGAAGTCTCCAGTGCTTTCTCTCAAACCATTTTCTAGTGCTTTTTGAAGTGTGTTTTGGGTCATTGTCCTGCTGGAAGACCCATGACCTCTAAGGGAGACCCAGCTTTCTCACACTGGGCCCTACATTATGCTGCAAAATTTGTTGGTAGTCTTCAGACTTCATAATGCCATGCACATGGTCAAGCAGTCCAGTGCCAGAGGCAGCAAAGCAACCCCAAAACATCAGGGAACCTCCGCCATGTTTGACTGTAGGGACCATGTTCTTTTCTTTGAATGCCTCTTTTTTTCTCCTGTAAACTCTATGTTGATGCCTTTGCCCAAAAAGCTCTACTTTTGTCTTATCTGACCAGAGAACATTCTTCCAAAACGTTTTAGGCTTTTTCAGGTAAGTTTTGGCAAACTCCAGCCTGGCTTTTTTATGTCTCGGGGTAAGAAGTGGGGTCTTCCTGGGTCTCCTACCATACAGTCCCTTTTCATTCAGACGCCGATGGATAGTACAGGTTGACACTGTTGTACCCTCGGACGGCAGGGCAGCTTGAACTTGTTTGGATGCTGGTCGAGGTTCTTTATCCAACATCCGCACATCTTGTGTTGAAATCTCTTGTCAATTTTTCTTTTCCGTCCACATCTAGGGAGGTTAGCCACAGTGCCATGGGCTTTAAACTTCTTGATGACACTGCGTACGGTAGACACAGGAACATTCAGGTCTTTGGAGTTGGACTTGTAGCCTTGAGATTGCTCATGCTTCCTCACAATTTGGTTTCTTAAGTCCTCAGACAGTTCTTTGGTCTTCTTTCTTTTCTCCATGCTCAATGTGGTACACACAAGGACACAGGACAGAGGTTGAGTCAACTTTAATCCATGTCAACTGGCTGCAAGTGTGATTTAGTTATTGCCAACACCTGTTAGGTGCCACAGGTAAGTTACAGGTGCTGTTAATTACACAAATTAGAGAAGCATCACATGATTTTTCGAACAGTGCCAATACTTTTGTCCACCCTCTTTTTATGTTTGGTGTGGAATTATATCCAATTTGGCTTTAGGACAATTCTTTTTGTGTTTTTTCATTTAAGACAAATTGAATGAAGATAATAATACCACAGAATTTGTGTTTGCAATCATTTTCAGGAAGAAACTGAGCATTATCTGACAAAATTGCAGGGGTGTCAATACTTTTGGCCACAACTGTAATATCTGGGGACTGTAGTCAACCTGACACTGTGCCAACACCCACTGGGGTATTGCTACAAAGTTGACATAGTTTGTGCACAGCCGAACAGAGTAGTCAGAAAAAAAAAAATCCTTCAATAACATGTTTGATAGATTGTCTAGTGGAAACACCCATATAGTATTATTGCTCTGTCATCACTGAATGAAGCAGACTTCACGTAGCTATACAGCCAGCTAAACTGCTATACCGGGGTCCAATAAGGAGACTGTAGGTTGAATCTGTGCTTTATTGAACGTGATGGTATATTGGCACGGTGAAACTACAAACAAAAACATATATGCATACAATCAGTACTGGGTTCATCAGGGATTCATATGTATACATAATACATATCTGCACTAATAGCTAACCAGGGGAGAACTAACTAAGCAGGCTAGTATGAGACAGGAATTGGATACAGGAAACATAAATACATACCAGCGATGCTGCCACAAGGGGAGAAGAGAAATAAGATGCTTCCTGAATGCAGGCAGAAGGAAAATGGTGGACTGGAGGGAAAATGGGGCTGAACTAACCATAATCCTTTGCAAAAGGCTACCAGGGTGCATTGCAACCTTACCAGAATGCACTGCAAACGGAGGGAAATAGCAAAGTGAAAGTAAAACACACAATAACACTGCGATTATGACTCTGGTCACTAGATGGAGCCAGAAAACCCAGAAGAAACTGTAAACATTAACAAGCAGAATAATCAGGGATTATGAATTAAATGTCGGAGACAGAACAATTATTATCATTATTATTTAGTTATTTATATAGCGCCATTAATTCCATGGTGCTGTACATGACAAGGGGTTACATACATAGTAAATGATATTGTTTACCCCCAAAAAATGACAATGACAGACTGTTACAGAGGGGAGAGAACCTTGTCCTTGCCGACTTTTATTCTGCGGGAGATTGGGAAAGAGACATAAGGTGGTGGGTGCGGCACCTCGGGTGGTGGAGAGGCGGCAGCTCGTGTGGTGGTGTTGAAGTCACATCTCCGACCACCATGCTCTCCAATTGACATCTCTGGAAATGCATCCGAAATGTCAAAATATCTAGCTTCAGTCATAGAAAATGCATGGGCTTCTTTTAAACGTCATCGTCCAACCAGTTCAGTATTAGTAGGTGAGGGCTTGTCACACGGACGTATGATGCGTGTCACAGATATAACACACTGTAAAATATGTTTTTTTGGTTTGGTGAAAGCAAAAGAGTGCTGGATATAACGAGAGTGACAGACTGCCCAAAAAAGGGAATTTAGGACTAAAATGCCTCAATTATTGGCACACGGATATATGAGGTGTGTCACAGTTAGACCCCACTGTAAAATGTGGCTTGTTTTTTAAAATAATGCAACATAGTGCTGTATATAAGTACTGTGACACCCAGGACAAAACAACTGCCATAAACTAGTCAAAATTTGAGCACGCACAGATATGAGCTAGCAGAGATACCACACCGAAAAATGTGTGGCCTGTTTTTTTTTTGGCTAAATACTGCTGTAAATAAGTACATGACACCCAGGACAAAAAAAATAAAACTGCCATAAACTGGCCAAACTTTGAGCAGGCACAGATATGAGCTGTAATGGAGATACCACTACGACAAATGTTAGCCTGTAATTTTTTTTATTTTTTTGGCTAAATAGTGTTGTATATAAGTACAGAGACAGACAGCAAAAAAATTGAATTTAGGGCTAAAAATTTTAGCAGACGGATGGATGAGGCGTGTCACAGATATACCACACTGTAAATTATGTGGCCTGTATATATTTTTATGGGGTTCAGCAAAATAGTGTCAAGAAATTGTGTAAGACACTCAAAAAAAAATCTACTCAACCATACCACATAAAAATTAAATATATCTCTATGCCACTCAAAAGGGATGTTTGGGACCCCTTTAAAATTGCTGGATTTTCACGCTGTGCTAGGAAAAGGATCTGGCTATATTGTGCACTGTCAAAAAGCAAATGGAGGAAAAAAAATTGCTCTGGATTACTTTGCAATAAAAAAAGCTCTATTAGCCCTGGACAAAAAATTTTTCCAAGCCAATTACACCTTGGGCTAGGTATATACGGCCAATATATCCTACAGGTATCAGCAGCAGCACCAAAACACAGGAAGGGAATTGTCATGATCCAGGACGGGGTTTCGCTTTGGCCCATCCTGATCAGACTGGGGGTTAATTGTTCCGCCTCTCTCTGGCAGAGGGCGGCTATTTAATGCTCACTGTACCTAGGTCCGGTGTCAGTTATACTTCTGCCCTCGGCTGAGTTAGTTGACCTTGTGCGTACGTGTGCCTTGTGCCTGATATCTTGCTTGCTTGTTTGGTTTTGATCCGGTTCTGTCCCTGTTACGAGTTTTTGCCTGTCCCTCTTGTACTGCGCTACCTCTTGTGTATGACTCTCTGCTTGTGACCCGACTTCTCTCTGCTTGTCCCCTTGGTACCACGTCGCCCTCTTGTGTATGACCTTTGGCTTTGTCTGACCACCCGTCTGTTTGTCCCTCCTGTGCCTCGTTTGCCCGTACTGTGTGTGACCTACGTTTTACCTGACTCTGAGTTGTTGTATGGTGTCCTGCCATATCTGAAAGCAGGATGCTAAGCCCCTCCCCCTTGCAGTCACATGACCATAGGTCCTGTGCCAGCTTGCTAACTTCAGCATCCACAGGTCCTGTGCATCTTTACTTTCCGGCGCTGACAGGATCCTGACACCGATAGTTTGAAGCACGCATTATCACCTCTGCTGCCCTGCTCCACAGGTATCTTTTAGCACTGTTTCTGTACTCAGAACACGCGCACTGGCTCAGTGAGTGAGTGAAGTGCGGTGTTCATGACATGAATGAATCCTCCTGATGTATGCAATGATCTATGTGCACACATACAGTGCCTGCAGGTCTTGCATTGATGTGTATAGAGCGACATACACTACCCTGCCTGCCTAACATTGGAACCTATATACTCCGGAATTAGTCCTTAGAAGGACTGTTGGTTTATCTGGATTTGAGTAGTTTACGATGGTAGACCCCACACTAACTAATAAATCCCCAATTCTGACCCTATCTCGGCAGCAGCTCTCCCTACACTATCTAAATCCAGAGCTGAATGCACCAAGCAGGGCATTGTCTGGTCTCTTATACCCCTGATTATGCTGTGTGGCCAGCCAATCACTGCATGACCACAACAAAGATGGCTGCGGCATTTCATTGCCTGGCAGACAATCCCTGCATCGTGATTGGGTCTCTACAGTCCGCCAAAAAAGCTAGGTGGAGACCCGAGTTCCCGCCGAGTAATCCTGAAAATGCTCGTGTTTGCCGAGTACACTGAGTACCGTGATACTCGGGCGAGTAACGAGTAGTGGTGAGCACATTCGCTCATCACTAGTAGACACACTAGGTTTTTAATAGATTTTACATAAAGCTAACAGAAAAAGTGATACTCTTTCCCTACCTGAAACCTACACAAATAAGCCAAAAAAATGTGGAATGTAAATGTGGTTAAAGATTCTTGATAATCATTAGTGATGAGCGAGCATGCTCGCCATTACTTGGTACTCACCCGAGCAGCTCACTGCTCGTGATGCATGGATCTCGCTGAGTATTTCCGGGGTTGCTCGGCGGGAGCTCGGGTCCCCTCCCTGTATGTTTGGCACTCTTTAGAGAACATGCAGGGCTAGTCTGCCACATACTGTAATGCCACAGCCTATTTGGTTGTGCCATTACAGTGATTGGCTGGCCACGCAGCGTCATCACCTTTATATCAGACCTGGCACCGCCATGCTCATCACAGTCTACTCTGGAATAAGGCAGTTTAGGAAGAGGTGCTGCTGAGCTAGGGAGAGATTTGTTTGTTTCTTAGTTAGTGTAGGTATACCACAATATATTATACACATATCCATCCCAACTAACAATTCTTCTGAGAACTAATCCAGCTGCATAGACATCAGTGCTATGCAGGCTGGCAGTGTATGTGGCAGACATGTAGCAAGAGGGTTCATTCCAGTTCTGTCTGCTGCTGCTTTTACAGATATTTCCCCATAGCCCCAGGTATCAGGGGCCAGGAATAATTTTTTGGGGGATCGTAATTTTGATTATTTGCTTAAAAAGCAATCCCGAGAACACTGTTTTTCTGCTACATTTGCTTATTGACACTGCAGAAAACAGTCAGATCCATTCCATATATCAGCGCTAAAAATCCATCTATTTAAATCTGAAGTTCACATATAAGTGCGCTCAAAATTCTGCCATTTCTGGCCTCCATTTAAATTTTGTTGCAGTGTGTTAGCAAAGTTATTCACACCAGTTTACTGTTAACCCCTTAATCCCATATGACGTACTATCCTGTCCATGTGCCCTGGGACTTAATTCCTAGGGACGGGATAGTACGTCATAGCGATCAGCGGCGCCCACGTGGTGAGCGCCACTGATCGCGGCCGGGTGTCAGCTGATTATCACAGCTGACACCCGGCACAATGTGTCAAGGGTGGTCACGGACCGCCCCCGACAACGTTAACCCCTTGCACACCGCGATCAAACACGATCACGGTGTACCGGGGGTTAAAGGGAAGCATCGGCAGGGAGGGGGCTCACTTCGTGCTTCCCTGAGCCCCCCACGGCAGTGCAATGTGCAGCGCTACTGCGGGGGGGCTCCTTCCCTGCAGGCCCCCGAATCCAAGATGGCGACGGGGACCTTCGGGGGCCTGCAGGGAGCCGGCTTCCTCAGTGCCTGCAAAATGCAGGCACGAGGAAGCCTACTGCACTGCCTGTGACAGATCGCTGATCTGTCACAGTGATCTGTGATGTGACAGATCAGTGATCTGTCACAGGACAGTGATGTCCCACATAGGACAATGTAATAAAGTTAAAAAAAAAAAAAAAAAGTGTTAGAATAATTAAAAAAAAAATCTCGAAATAAATTAGAAAAAAAAAATATTTGCCCAATAATTCATTTTTTGGAAGTAAAAAAACCCCAAAACAATAAAAGTACACATATTTGGTATCGCCGCGTCTGTAACTACCTGCCCTATAAAACTTTCCCATTAGTTAACCCCTTTAACGAACCCCTTAAAAATAAAAAACGAAGCAAAAAATAATGATTTATTATCATACCGCCGAACAGTGGCGGATTAAGTGGACTATGGGCCCGGGGCTGTTCATAAAACCTGGGCCCCTGTACCCCCCTTCCCACCTGAGCGCTGCGGTCCCCGTGCGGGAATTGACAGCCGTACGGACCGCAGCACTTGGTTTGCTGCGGGTCCATACGGAAAACCCGCCACCATTCCACCACGTGTGGACATGGCCTAAAAAGACGTTGCACATAAGCTGTAGGCCTACGGCCAATACGCACAAAATCGCCCAACGTGATCCTGGCCATAGGGGATCCACTTTAATGTCCCCACTTTAATTTGAAGTCCCCTTACTTCATCCATTGCAGTCCCCTATCACCCACTCACTTCATCTGCAGTGCCGCTTCATCATTTGCAGCCCCTTATCCCCCCTTCCATTTCATCATGTGCAGTCCCCTTCCCCCCCAACTTCATGTGCAGCCCCACTCCCCCATCATCAAGTGCAGTTAATTTTACCCCCACATCATGTGCAGTCCCCCTTACCCCCAATTCATCATGTGCAGTTCCCCTTACCCCCAATTCATCATGTGCAGTCCAACTTACCCCTTAATTCATCATGTGCAGTCTCACTTACCCTTTAATTCATCATGTGCAGTCCCCCTTACCCCCAATTCATCATGTGCAGTCTCACTTACCCATTAATTCATCATGTGCAGTCCCCCTTATCCCCCACTTCATCATGTTCAGCCCCACTCACCCCCCTTCATCATATGCAGCCCCACTCACTCCCCTTCATCATGTGCAGCCCCACTCACCGCCCTTCATCATGTGAAGCCCCCACTCATCCCCCCTTCATCCTGTGAAGCCCCCACTCATCCCCCCTTCATCCTGTACAACCCCAGTCACCCCCCTTCATCCTGTACAACCCCACTCAACCCCCTTCATCCTGTGTAACCCCACTCAACCCCCTTCATCCTGTGTAGCCCCACTCACCCCCCTTCATCATGTGAAGCCCCCACTCATCCCCCTTCATCCTGTGAAGCTCCCACTCATCCCCCCTTCATCCTGTACAACCCCAGTCACCCCCCTTCATCCTGTACAACCCCAGTCACCCCCCTTCATCCTGTACAACCCCACTCAACCCCCTTCATCCTGTGTAGCCCCACTCACCCCCCTTCATCATATACAGCCCCCAGTCACCCCCCCGTCATCATATACAGGCCCCAGTCACCCCCCCCTTCATTGTGTACAGCCCCCACTCACCCCCTCCCCCATTTAATTCATTTTATAAATAAAAAAAATAAATAAAGTTCCCCATACTTACCTCACAGCCGGCTCGCTCCCAGCAGCGCCTCTGCTTTCAGCATCCTCCGGGACATGTCGGCGCGTGCACGATGACGTCATCGCGCACGCCCGACATCTGACCCGGAAGTACAGCCGGAGGGAGCCGGAGCTGAGCAGCCGTCAAGGTGACGGCCGTGCACAGCTCCCGGCCCCGGCCTCATAGAATGTGACGCGGGCGGCTGTCTGCTGCTGGCGGCGTCACAGCACAGGGCACGGCCGGCACTATACAGGTGCTGGGGGAGCGGCCCGGGGGGCATTTGCCTCTCTGACACCCGGCCCAGCCCGCCTCTGCCCCTGGGCCCCCAAAAAACCTTGGGCCCGGGGCGACCGCCCCATCTGCCCCTATTAAGATCCGCCATTGCCGCCGAACAAAAAGTGCAATAACGCGCAATCAAAAAGACGCATATAAATATCCATGGTACCGCTGAAAACATCATCTTGTCCCACAAAAAAATGAGGCATGAAACAGCATCATCAGCGAAAAAATAAAAAAGTTATAGCTCGCAGAATAAAGCGATGCAAAAATAATTATTTTTTTATATAAAATAGTTTTCATTGCATAAAACCGACAAAACATAAAGAAACGACATAAATGAGGTATCGCTGTAACCGTACTGACCCGTAGAATAAAAGGGCTTTATCAATCTTACGGCAAGCGGGTCGGGTATTTCTTCTCCCTGAGGTCATTCCACATGGGCTCTGCACCTTAATGCTATTTTTCATACCATCACTTATGGGACATTGATCCCGCTCATCAGCGCTCATGTGCCTTTGTTGTCTCTATTTTGGGGTTGAGGATGCACTCATTTGATGACGGTCATGTGCATGTATTATTCCCTTGATGGACACTGTGGGCAATGGTGTTTAAGTGTGTTTTCTATATAGAACCTATTTAGGGGGCATAATACTATTGAATATCATTAATTTCCATCATTTCAGGTATTCAGATTGATGGGTATTATTGTATGCTCTTGTAGATTATTTCATTTCTTACACTTAGCCACCAGTTGGTATGCTGTTTATATAGGCAGGTCTCCTGTGGAGGGTACTTACAGGGTGTAGGTTCTATTGTGAGCCAGTTATGTGATTGTTAAGTCACATGTGTGACTTTTTAATGTTTTTAATTTGTGTGTGGTTTATACATGTCCAATAAAATTTGTCTATCTAAATGCTAACTAATTGTCTGTGGTGATCCCCCGCGTATAGCCTATCCCTGCTTCTTTGCTATGTTTCACTCAGGACAAATTACACAATAAATTTTAGGGTCCTGTTACCCTTGGGAAAATAAAAATTGGGGGTGAAAAGATCATTTTTGTGGAAAAAATATGATTTTTTTAATTGTACGGCTGTACGCTATAAACTTCTGTGAAGCCCTTGTGGGTTCAAAGTTCTCACCACATATCTAGATAAGTTCCTTGGGGGGTCTAGTTTCCAAAATGGGGTCACTTGTGGGGGGGTTTCCACTGTTTAGGTACATTAGGGGCTCTCCAAACGCGACATGGCATCCGATCTGATTTCCAGCCAATTTTGCATTGAAAAAGTCAAACGGCGCTCCTTCCCGTCTGAGCTCAGCCATGTGCCGAAACAGTGGTTCCCCCCCACATATCATGACAAATTGCACAGTAAATTTTGCAGTCCAATTTCTCCTGTTACCCTTGGTAAAATAAAAAAAATTGAACCTGAAATATTTTTTTTGTGAAAAAAAGTTAAATGTTCATTTTTTTTTAAATATTCAAAAAATTCAGGTGACGCACTTAAAGGGTTAATAAACTTCTTGAATGTGGTTTTGAGCACCTTAAGGGGTGCAGTTTTTAGAATGGTGTCACTTTTGGGTATTTTCTATCATATAGACCCCTCAAAGTGGCTTCAAATGTTTTTGGTCCGTAAAAATAAAATGGTGTTGCAAAAATGAGAAATCGCTGGTCAATTTTTAACCCTTATAACTTCCTAACAAAAAAAATTTTGGTTCTAAAATTGTGCTGATGTAAAGTAAACATGTGGGAAATGTTACTTATCAAGTTTTTTGTGTGCCGTTTCTCTGTGATTTAAGGGCATAAAAATTCAAAGTTGGAAAATTGCGAAATTTTCAAAATTTTCTCCAAATTTCCGTTTTTTTCACAAATAAAGGCAAGTTATTTGAATGAAATTTTACCACTAACATGAAGTACAATATGTCATGAGAAAACAGTGTCAGAATCACCAGGATCCATGGAAGCGTTTCAGAGTTATTACCTCATAAAGGGACAGTGGTCAGAATTGTAAAAATTGGCCTGGTCATGAACATGCAAACCACCCTTGCGGCTTAAGGGGTTAAAAATAGTTACCTACAGGCTAGCTATTTAAAACTGTGGTTTTCCGTTAAACAGATCACATTTAAGTTTCCTGCAAATTTAGCCATTTGTAGCGAACCTGGAAAATATTGTCCTCCATTTAAAATGGGCAAGGCGCGTGGCATGGGACAGGGAACTGGACGTGATGATGGTGATGTGCATGCAAAGGCCAATCCCAGGCCGTGGGCAAGTTGAAATTGTGCCACAACAAACACCGACATCTTCTTGCATGACCTTCCTGTCCCAGTTGCAAGGGGACCGTAGCACACCACTATTGAACCCAGAGCAGTATCAAAAGGTTGTTGATTGTATAGTGGATAATGCTTCCAGTCACTTTGCCACCACCACCACCACTCTGTCTTCCACACGGTCAAGTCTCAGTAGCTGTGAGTTTGGACTGCATATTCCTCACCTTGATCCTCCTTCCTCCCACCATGCCGAGTGCCCAGAGACAAGCAGTTAATACTATTGGCACTAAATCAACCCTATACTTTTAGAGATGCAGTCTTTTGATCTGTGTGCTAACAATTAGCTGGGTGGTCCTTCTCTTAAAATCGCAGGACATGGCATCCATGATTTCCATAAAAAGGTTCAAATTTTGATTCAAAACAGTTTTCCATTTTGCATTAGTCCATTTTAAATAAGCTTTGGCCTAGAGGACACAGTACCATTTCTAAATGATGATAACCTATGACTTCTTTGCATGAAAGAGTTTTAACTTGCATTTGGACAAATTTTGGCCACAGTCAATCATTTCTAGAGTTATTTTTTAGCCATGCAGTGATTTGCATGACCGAATCATGCCTGTTTTTAATGCATCACCAGCTAAGTGACTTGTAGATAATAAGCATTCAATATTGACCATCCACCTTGTCCCTTGTGCACGTGAATGTCACATTCAACTGTGCCATTTTGCTGAATTCAAGTGGAGGGAATAGCAAAAAATTCAGAATCTAGAGAATAAAAATTGTGAAAAATTCAATTCCATTTAAATAAGTTTGCTTATCTTAGTATCAGAACATACAATGGGCTGCATACCTTGGCAAGTAGGTCTGGCAAGTCAGGATGTGTTTTTAAAAACACTGTACAACTAAGTTCAGCATGTGGGCCACGCTTGGAACCATCTTGCCGAACTTTAAAGCCGCCACCAAGTTACGTTCAACCAGTGGCGTAGCGTGGGGGGGGCGGGGGGGGCGGTCCGCCCCAGGCGGCACGTGTGTGGGGGCGGCGCGGCAGCAGAAGCAATTCCTCTCCTCTGTGGGAGAAGCGCGGAGCCTGGACTCACTGACTGTACATTTCGGCCTGCGGGGCTGTGCAGTGAGGGGGTAATGTAATGCAGCCTCTTCCCACCCTTCCTCCATCCTTCTCCTCCGCCTATCGGGAGTCTCTGTACCCCTGCTACCTAGCAGCTTCTCCCTCCTCTCCGCCTGGACCCTCAGTGAGCAGCGCTGCGCTGGGCAGAGGCAGTGCTGACTTCAGCCCCGCTGCACTGGAGGACTGTCATGGTGGGATGGTCGCGACTGCCAGGAATGTGATGCACACAAGGAGCCATGTTAGGAAGAGCCGAGCAGTGAGCTGGTGAGTGCGGGGCTGGGGTAAGGTGGTCTGCGGCTGCCCCCGGCGGCCCTGTGTGCAGGCAGTTGTCATCCTCATCACAGGCTGCGCTGGGTGTGTGTCTGCCTCCATTGTGTGCAGTTATGTGCCACCAACACCGCTGCCTGTGTCTCACCATGTGCAGCAGCGAAAGGATCTGTGCATGCAGCCACACTGTGTGTGTGTATGTACACTTGTGTGTGTGTGTATGTACACCTGTGTGTGTGTGTGTGTATGTACACCTGTGTGTGTGTATGTACACCTGTGTGTGTGTGTGTATGTACACCTGTGTGTGTGTGTGTGTGTATGTACACCTGTGTGTGTGTGTGTACACCTGTGTGTGTATCCACCTATGTGTGTGTACACCTGTGTGTGTGTGTCTGTGTGTGTGTGTGTGTGTGTGTGTGTGTGTGTACACCTGTGTGTGTGTGTACACCTGTGTGTGTGTACACCTGTATTTGTGTATGCCTGTGTGTCTGTGTGTGTGTGTGTACGCCTGTGTGTGTGTCTGTGTATATACACCTATGTGTGTGTGTATGCCTGTGTTTGTGTATGCCTGTGTGTGTGTATACACCTGTGTGTGTGTGTGTGTGTGTACGCCCGTGTGTGTGTATCCACCTATGTGTGTGTATGTACACCTATGTGTGTGTGTACACCTGTTTGTGTGTATCCACCTATGTGTGTGTATGTACACCTATGTGTGTGTGTGTACACCTGTGTGTGTGTATCCACCTATGTGTGTGTATGTATACACCTGTGTGTGTGTACGCCTGTGTGTGTATCCACCTATGTGTGTGTACACCTGTGTTTGTGTATGCCTGTGTGTGTGTCTGTGTGTGTATACACCTGTGTGTGTGTCTGTGTGTGTGTATATACACCTATGTGTGTGTGTGTGTACGCCTGTGTGTGTGTCTGTGTGTGTGTGTGTGTATACACCTGTGTGTGTGTGTACGCCTGTGTGTGTGTGTCTGTGTATATACACCTATGTGTGTGTATGCCTGTGTGTGTGTGTGTCTGTGTGTGTGTATACACCTGTGTGTGTGTACGCCTGTGTGTGTGTGTCTGTGTATATACACATATGTGTGTGTGTATGCCTGTGTTTGTGTATGCCTGTGTGTGTGTGTCTGTGTGTGTGTGTATACACATGTGTGTGTATACACCTGTGTGTGTGTGTATATACACCTATGTGTGTGTGTATGCCTGTGTGTGTGTGTCTGTGTGTGTGTATACACCTGTGTGTGTACACTCTGCGCATGTGTCAGCACAGCAGCAGCTCTGCTTTCCTAGGTTTTCTGTCCCGTCCTGGCACCGTAGCAGCTGCAGAGGCTCCGCCCTATTGATGCTCCCGGGAGGAGGAAAGAATATGGCGGTGCTGCTGCCCCGGCTGGGAGCGAGAGGAAAAGGGTAGGACAGTACTGCACGGGGTGAGGTGGGATACTGGGGAGCATGGTATGGGGGCGATTTGTGGGAGAGGCTGCTGGGTGCACCGCGGCCATTACCGGAGAATGCACCACCAACATCTGTACGGGAGAAGCCACAGACAGCTGTCACATGCCACATAGACATCACACCACAGGTGTCCTAATACAATAATCATCCCCCATATAAGTGTTCTCGTACATCCCCCCATATATACGTGTCCTCGTACATCCCCCTATACGTGTCCTCGTACATCCCCCCCATATATACGTGTCCTCGTACATCCCCCATATCCATATATACGTGTCCTCGTACATCCCCCCATATATACGTGTCCTCGTACATCCCCCTATACGTGTCCTCGTACATCCCCCCCATATATACGTGTCCTCGTACATCCCCCATATCCATATATACGTGTCCTCGTACATCTCCCCCTATACGTGTCCTCGTACATCCCCCCATATACGTGTCCTCGTACATCTCCTCCCCATATATTTTCTGTTTTTTTCTGTCACATTATTAAAAATTATTATTAAAAAAAGCCATTAGGTCTTCATCCAGCATCATCAAGCTAATACATACATATATATATAGAGAGAGAACTGCAAGAAGATGAAAGTCTAGAAATGTAGAAATAATAACAGCAGAGTTAGTAGCAGACTAAAAATTAGATCTTTGAGTGTAGTGTGGGCTCTCCTGATGCTTCCGGATTATCATCGACCAAAGGGGCGGCAAATTTTTCGACCGCCCCGGGCGCCACAAACAGTTGCTACGCCACTGCGTTCAACTGATCCCACACTTGGGCACTCCGAATAGCTGTTCACTTTTCCATTTATAGATTCAGGCCTCTTATCCGGTCCATTTGAAGCGGGGCAAGAGGAGATCGCATGTAGCGGTGCCCAAATATTTGAGCAGCGACGGTCACGAAGGTGACGGTGAGAACGTGTCACAAGAGGTGGACGATGATGAGACACAAATGCCAGAAAGTCAGGAGGAGGACCAGGGTGCTGAAGTGGAAGACAAAGTGGTGGATGATATAGTAAATGGCCTCTGCTGATAACCTCAAAAAGGCTATTTGCATCACCTGCCTGGCGAGAATCAGCAGGGGTAGCAAAACTACCAGCCTGACCGCACCAGCATGATCAGGCACATGGCAGCAAAGCACCAGACTTTGTGGGCCGAACCACAGGGTCCAGGAACAGTGTCTGCAGGTGACACCACTGCTTCTTCCGCTGTTGTGCATGCAAGCAAATCCACTGTCCATGGTGCACGCAAAGATGCCTCCTGCCCTGCACCTGTCATTGCACACACTCAACTAGCACCATCGGCAAGCACATCCATGTCCTTGTCCCAGCTCAGCATTCAGTTGTCTATACCCCAGTCCTTGGAACGCAAGCGCAAATATACAGCCAACGCCACACAGGCCACACTACTAAATTCTCACATTTCATGACTGTTTGTGCATGAAATGTTGCCTTTTAGGCACAAGGAGACAAACGCTTTCCGTAACCTGATGGCAGCAGCTATCCCTCAGTACTCGGTCCCCAGCTGCCACTATTTCTTCCTGTGTGCCATCCCCGCATTACATAATCATGTGTCCCACAATTTTAGCCATTCCCTCAACAATGCAGTAACTGGGAAAGTACACCTAACAACGGACACGTGGACAAGTGCTTGTGGGCAGGGACGGTACATCTCGCTGACAGCACACAGGGATAGCATAGTGGAAACCGGGACCCAGTCGGAGCTTGGGATGGAACACGTCCTCATGATGCCAAGGCTTGCGGGCCCTAGGTCAATCAGGGTTGCCCCCACAGTCTACAGTTCCTGCATCTCATCCTCCTCCTCCTTCTAATCTTCAGCTTCCATCTCCAAATTGACCACATCAGTCACAAGCTGGAAGCACTGCAGCATTCCCTCAGCCAAGCGGCAACAGGCTGTGCTGAAGCTAATATGCTTAGGTGACAAACCCCATAATGCTGAAGATTTGTGGACAGCTCTGAAAGAGCAGGTAGATCTGTGGCTGACACTGCTGAACCTACAACCAGTGATGGTCAGGTTTGACAATAGCCGAAACCTGGTGGCAGCTTTGAGGCAAGGCGAGCTCACACACGTACTATGCCTGCCGGATCTACTGGTCAAGGTACGCCACCTGTGTTCCCATTTAAGAAAGTCAGCTACAGCTTTTGCTGCCCTAGGCAGTTTCCGGCTCACCGACTGGTGTGTGAAGTCCCCATGTATTGCAACTCTACACTGCAGTTGTTGGGAAGGATTTGTGAGCAGATGTGGGCAGTTGTTGACTACCAGCATCAACAAGGCCGTTGGTATTCAGTTCAGACTCCACACATAAGACCTCTGGAGTGAACATGGATGTCAGACATATGTACCATCCTCCAAAACTTTGAGTACTCCACCAAGATGGTGAGCAGCGATGATGCCATAATTAGAGTCACCATCTCGCTTCTCTGTGTTCTGAAATGCTCTCTGCTCACAATCAAAGAGGATGCATTGCAGGCAGAGTATGATGAGATGGAGCAAGGAACCATACAGGGTGATTACACACAGCCCAGCCTCATGTCATCCTAACATGGATTGGGTGACAATGAGGAAGAGGAAGAGGAGGAAGAACAGGAGCTAGTTTCATGCGCTATAGATGGTAGTACCTTCACAACTGTCATAACGTTGGTTCAGCGTGGATGGCCTGAGGACAGGGAGGAGGAGGAGAGCATGGTCAGTCATCCTCTTGGTGAGAGTGTAGGGGAGAGGGCCCCGGAAAAAAGGCCCACCATGTGTCTGGGCCGGAGCCAGGGAGTACGTTCCTGGGGGGAAGGATTGCAGGCCAGGACCAACAGTCGACCAGGAAGCATGGGGGCGGGTTGAAGAAAGGGGGTGGGGCAACTATAAAATGAGTGGTAGAGAGCAACAGGGGACACTTGACGGGGGAGACAAGAGACAGGAGGGAGGAGTCTAAGTGGCATCCAGGAGCGCTAGTGAGTCAGCACAAGAGAGACGGGGGCTCACCTGACCAGGAAAGCGGACAGTGCCGAGGAGTACATTGAGGATATCCAGAGAGACCAGCCTCAGCCATTGCCCCGCTCCACACTGCGGCTGTGGTCTGTACAGCAAGACCCTCGGCTGCCACTGCCCCGCTCCACACCTCGGCTGCGGCCTGTACAGCGAGACCCGTGGCCACCACTGCCCCGCTCCATACCACGGCTGCGGCCTGTACAGCGAGACCCGTGGCCACCACTGCCCCGCTCCATACCACGGCTGCGACCTGTACAGCGAGACCCGGGCCGCCACTGCCTCGCTCCATACCACGGCTGCGGCCTGTACAGCAAGACCCACGGCTGCCACTGCCCTGCTCCATACCGCGGCTGCGGCCTGTACAGCGAGATCCGCGGCCGCCACCACCCCGCTCCATACTGCGGCTGCGGCCTGTACGCCGAGACCCATGGCCGCCTCTGCATTGCCTCCCGACGAGGCAACCCTGGAGGTGGGGGACCGGCCAGGGGCCTGTACCACCCACCCAGCACCAGGGCGTAGGAACGCCCGAAGTCTTCAGCAACTCTTCTTTGGCTGGACCCGGCGGCTGAGGAGCCGACCAGACATCTTCGGGACAACAACTCTGCAGGATGTCAGAGATCGATAAGTGACACTCCGTTTGTTCGTATTTAGTCCAAGGACCTGTAGCCAGCCATACCGTGGCCATATAGTCGCCACTTCTTCCCTTACCATTTAGTATTGTTACTTGTGTATTCGTGTCTGGCTTCCCTGGGTGGAAAACCGTTGTTAACTTTCCTCTTTATCTATATAAATAAAAGTTGCTTTTAACCTTTGCTCTGTCTCCGGCTCGTCACTGCATCCTGCGTACCTGCTAGTACCACAAGGACACGGAAGTCTTGAATGTTAGCAGTCTGGCATGTATGGCTGAGTTTGTTATGCTGCCTTTTCCGTGACCCTCGCGTTCTCAAAATTTTTAGTGACAGTCATTACTGATTGGTAAATAAAGTCCGTGGCACCTCATTTAAGAGTCTCAAACACGGGACTAGCCAGATTTTCCTCCAGGGCTCCTTTCGGAAACCACCATATTAAGTGGCCCTTTAAGTCAATATCCAGCTCTTTACGAGTTTACAGATATGACAAAGGAAATACCAAGGCCAGGTATCCATCCACAGACAGCTGTTTCGGGGTGTTGCCCCTCATCAGTGTGGAGTAGGATTCTGGCTAGGTGGGAGCAATGCCTAGTGGACCAACATCACGAAACAATCACTGACCTCAGGGAGACTGATTTCTGCTAGGTGACATTTCTAGACCCACGCTACAAGGAGAAATTTCTATTTTTTATTCCCGAGGCGGACAGGTCTATTACAGTGGGGCAGTACCAGAAGGCCCTTGTTGCGGAATTATTAAAAAAAATTCCCATCTGAAAACGCTGGCTGCAGAGGTCACTTTTCGTTGGACAACCAAGGTGTACAGGCAAGAGAGACACAACTCCAATTCAGCAGAGGCAGGGGAACAGTGGCAAAGTTCTGGGAGATTTTTCGCAGACCCTCCCATCGCACATGCCCTGAGGCGCGTGGCTCTCTCACAAGGAGTGCAAAGTTTGGGAAGATGCTGAGGAAATATCTTACTGACCATACCAATGTCGTCCATGATTACTCTGTGCCTTTCAATTATTGGGTATCCAAGCTGGACATGTGGCATGAACTGGTTCTCTACACCCTGAGGTCATGGCCTGCCCTGCCACTAGCGTTTTGTCAAAGCGGGTTTTTAGTGTTGCTGGTGGAATTATAACTGATAAGCGCATCCGCCTGTCAACTGAAAAAGCTGACAAGCTGACTCTTATAAAAATGAGCAAGAGATGGATTGCGCTAGACTTCTCAACACAACCGAATAATAGCAGCCTAACATAAACTCAAATCCAGTGTCTTTTTTTGGGAGGTCTATTCCCATGCACCTCTTCATACCCACTCATGGGTATGCACTTCCTGATTTTGGCTATTTGCTGTTGTCCTCCTCCTTTTCCTCATCCTCATCTTCCACTACCATATCACCAGGGTGACTGTGGTTTTTTTTAAACTGTGTTTATGATGCCCGTAAAAAATTTTTTTTTATACAATATGTTCATGTATACCCCCCAGGGATAAATGTTTGTCAGCCCATACACTTAGTGCATGGACATTACAAGTATAGGAGACCCGCTCCTTTCTAATGGGAATATTTTTTATGAAGCCCTCCTCCACATCTCTTCCAAGGGGCATTGGAGTGCCTCCAAGTTTTTGGCAGCCCTTGCATTCACGGCATATGCAAACTCTATGGGAGACCCACTTCCTAATAATGGGAACATTTTTCATGAGGCCCTCCTCTACGTCTCTTCAAAGGAGCATTGGAGTGCCTACAAATTTTTGGCACCCCTTGCCTTCACTGCATAGGCAAACAGTATGGGAGACCCACTTCCTAATAATGGGAACATTGTTTTCAGGAGGTCCTCCTGTGCGTCTCTTCAAAGGGGTATTGTGGTGCATCCAAATTTTTGTCAGCCCTGCCAATCACTGCATATGCAATAACAGTATAGGAGACCCACTGTTTAATAATGGGAACAACAAATCATATCCGGCTGATGCTCTCTAAGAATAGTGAGGGTCGACTGATGGCCCGTTAAGAATAGCAAAGGCTGCCTGGTGGCCCTTTAAAAATAGGCTTTGTGACTTTCAGAGTCCCTCCTTCATAAATGAAACAGGATGTGTCTGATGATATGTCAAACACGACATGGCCAGAAAAGGTTCCAAAATGCTAAAATTACATTTCCCAGTGAATGCATTTGTCTTTGTTGAAAGCAATGCTAAAGTTTAAAAACGCATAAAAAACGCTACATGTGAACATAGCCAAAGGTTTGGAGGAACATTTCCATTTTGGTTATTTATTTTGCCTTAAATGCAAGTTATTACCCTGGAGAGGATGTTCCTTAACATATTTCCTAGGAAAATCTAATTTGTTTTTGTATGCTTTATTGTGAGGCTGTAAAAGTGGCATAAGATTCGGACAACATTGTTCACAGCAGTGACCTGGGAGTCAGAAATGCTTCCAGGGGTCTTCCCCATGCTGTTCCAATGTCATTTGAGCACTGTTCCCATCGATTTCCATAATTTCTAGTCCCTCTGCAGACTGCCGGGGGGGGGGGGGGGCGCCAGAAAAATGCTTGAGTTTCCCATAGACTTACATTGGGCTCGTTGCTCCTGTTGAGCACCCGAGCATTCCATTTTAGTGGACGACCATCTCTCTATATAAAAATCAGTGTGTGTGTGTGTGTGTGTGTGTGTGTGTGTGTGTGTATCACCAACCAATCACGAAGCATCTTTCATTTCACCAGACCTGTTCAAAAGAAGCTCAGCTGTGATTGGTTGCTTTAACCAACAGTTTTCCTTGCAACCAATCACTTGGCATCTCTCATTTCACCAGAGTTGGTTAAAAGTAGCTGAGCTGTGATTGGTTGCTATGCGCAAGTTTTCCCACTTGACAGCACCTCAGCAGACACTGACATGGTGGGAGAAGTCTAGCATCCCCAGGAACATAAGCTCCAGCCATCGTCTGTCCCCCAGAAAGGAGCAGTGAGTGCATGACAGAAATGAATCCCCTCCCGTGTGGTATCATTAAGTGACAAACATGAATGTAGGAAAGTGCACATATTAAATGTCATGTGGATTTAATATTTTCTCACAGACACTTTTATGCATTATTGATGGGTTACTGTGCTCTGATGTTGTGAGCTTTTTTAAAGTGCTACTTTCCCCATAATTCATCTGAATATACCCATATAACACGTAATGCTTTTCCCATAACAACCCATTAAATATGATACTATACTGCATACAGATGCTGTTCATCCATGAGCAACTCAGCCGGACAAATTACAAGTTGACCTGGAATCTTAGTGAATCATGATTCTGTGCAATTTCACTATTCTACTTTCACTGGCTTTGACGGAATGATGTGGGATATTATGGGTAGAAGTCCAATAGCCCTGACTGACAGGTTAATGTGGGATATTATAGTGAATGTGGCTATGCAGAGTGGGCGGGGCTCTACACTCAGCTTTATATATATAACGATGTGGGATATTAGAGGTAGTAGTCCGGTGGCTCAGGATTATGTGGGATATTAGGGGTAGTTGCCCGGTGGCTATGGCTGATGGGATAATGTGGGATATTAGGGGTAGAAGTCCAGCCGCTGTGACAAGATGATGTGGGATATTAGGGGTAGTTATCTGGTGGCTCTGGCTGACGGGACAATGTGGGATATTAGGGGTAGTAGTCTGGCGGCTGTGACAGGATGATGTGGGATATTAGGGGTAGTAGTCCGGTGGCTATGGTTGACGGGATGATGTGGGATATTAGTAGTCCGGTGGCTCTGGCTGACAGGACGGTATGGGATATTAGGGGTAGTAGTCCGGTAACTTTGCCTGACGGGATGATGTGGGATATAATAGTGAATATGGCTATGCGGCATGGGCGGGGCTATACACTCAGCTTTGCACACTAACTAACCGTATACGTAACCGTAGTTAGTTACAATGCCCAGGCAGCTAGTCACTAATAATCATGCTTCACCCTTTCTTCTGCTGTGCAGTACATCAAAAATCGCTGTGCCAATTCTAGTCTATATTTGGTTTAGCAACTATGGAGCTTGAGGCCTTGTTCCATTACAGCAACTTAATCATCAGGTTGAAGGTAGCACAATCAAGTTAGTGCAAGGCAGTAAAGCTATATACAACCACTTGTAACCCAGGAGCCTAACCTGCATAGAAAATACATATTATACCCCGATCTAATGTTTGCAAAGTCTCTACATCAAGAGAAGTGTTATTGGGTTTCAATCTTCGCAGGGCTTGCTGTAAAGACATGCTTTGTTAAGAAAATCAGCAATAATTAGAAATGCGAAGATAGAAATGTGCATTTTTGGCCAGAGAAAAAAGCAGTATAATGGAAATGAACTGAAATGAGAAATCTAACAATGAAGGGAGGGGGAGTGCAGAGAGACTAAAGCATGCAAAATTCCTTATTGGCCCCAGGAAAAATTGTCCAGATGCCAACACTATGTGTCGGCTACCCTAAATATCTAAAGACACATCTTCAGTCTATGAAAAAAGCCTTTTAATGAGTAGAGTTGAGCGACTTTTGGTTTTTTAGGGTCGAGTTTCGTTTCGTGAAACCCGACTTTTCCAAAAGTCGGGTCGAGCAAGATCGTCCGATTATAGGGAAAAGTCGGGGTCGTCCCGAAACACGAAACCCAATGTAAGTCAATGGGGAATAAAAGTCGGCAGTGAGAGGAGGACAGGAAACACACCTACAGTGCCCATTTGAATGCCAAAAGCATCAATTCTTCTTACTTAAGCTTGTCAACCTTAATTAACTTCATAATACAAGTTACGCACTGAAAAATGGGGGTTATTTGGCTACAGTTGTGGGGGGGGGAGGGCTGGCTCCAGGTTTTCATGTGCCCTGGGCGAAAGAGCGCCCCTTTAACACATACCACAACTCATCATGCTCCGATACGGCAGAGAAATAGCGGTATAGTACAATGAAAAATACTTCACTTTTTACATCTCATGACGAGGCCCATCTATTTCTCCATACAGAATCATTGGTCCCATATAATGTTTGAAACAGTATATGATGAGCTCCACATAATGCTACAGTATATGTTGGTCCCCATGGATGAAGCTCCACTGTCTTATGGGCCCAAATAATGCTCCAAACATAATGGGCCCCATTTCTAATGCTCTAGTGTATAATGGGCCCTGTAAATGCTGCTCCAGTGTCTGATGTCCACCTTTGGAATGTTCCAGTGTATGGTGGGCCCCATCTATCATTCTCCAGAGAATAGTGCTCCCCAAAAATTGCTGTCACAACATTGAAAACAATCAAATAAGTCTCCTCGCTAGGGAATCCCTGTACTTGTCTGGACTCCTCGTCGTCCCCATCTTCCATCTCACTGCACAGTATTTCAACTTTGCAAGTGCTGTGATCCTGAGCAAGCAGGGGGGTCCCACTCATTGGCGACGGCACTGGCACAGGGCCCCTGATAGTACGGTGGTGTGTCTGATGGCGGGTGGGCCGAACCTGCACTTTCATCTGCAGCTTCCTCTTTGTCACCGTGTAAGATGGAACTGTATATGGGAAGGGTAACCTGAGTTTCATCAGGGTCAGATTCAGGTCGTGTAGCGTGCGAGGGGAATGTAGTGGTCTGGGTCAATGTACCAGCAGATTCATCGAGCAGTGGCTGGGCATCAGTGCACTTGTGTCGCCCCCAGGAGTACGGTCGCCACAGTGGCATTACCTTCTTCCTAGGGAGTGTGATGTCAATCTTGGGAGCAACGAACGATCTCTCTAGCAGGTTAACTGATTGGGCGGCGTTATTCCCACGAGTCATGACCCTCCAAACAGCGTTCATGAAGGCAAAGTGTTTGTTTTACGTGGGCAGTATGGTTGCAAAGCTGAACCTTAAAGGAATGTCCAGAAGGGCACCACCAGGAGTGGAGCCTACGGTTAAATTCAACTCCACCTGGGAAACCTCAACCATGCCAGCTACAGAACAGATGCACACATTGCAAGCTTAATTCCGTTAACGAACGAGACTCCATCATGCCCCGCGGTCCGAGTCCGGCTTACTAGAGGGACACGTGAGGCTCTGGCACATAAGATTGGCCAATAACTGGTGTGTCATGCCCTTACATGTCCGTGGCTGCATGTGCGCTACACTGAAAAGGCCAGCGTTTGTCGCTTACAGGTGCAAATAACCCGCTGAACAACGTTAGTGATGGGGATCACTGATTACAATTATTACCCGCGAACAATGATTTCCCAGTAAGTGCAGGTCAACCGCAGTTCCGGAATTAGGCCTAACCGTCATTCCTGAAAAAATATAAAACTTACGCGTGCAAACCACAGGTGCTGTAGCTTGCTTAACAGCTCGCCAGCCGTTCTCACGCCCAGTATGGATTGCACGTGATTGCACAAAGGTTAGAAAGGGTACCGTTTCCCCGGATAACATGTATGGATAGCGTACACATTCAAAATATATGTCTATACATCAGGAGGCAGGCTCAGACGGTGTTAGGCCCAGTATGGATTGCACGTGATTGCACAAAGGTTAGAAAGGGTACCGTTTCCCCGGATAACATGTATGGATAGCGTACACATTCAAAATATATGTCTATACATCAGGAGGCAGGCTCAGACGGTGTTAGGCCCAGTATGGATTGCACATGATTGCACAAAGGTTAGAAAGGGTACCGTATCCCCAGATAACATGTATGGATAGCGTACACATTCAAAATATATGTCTATACATCAGGAGGCAGGCTCAGACGGTGTTAGGCCCAGTATGGATTGCACGTGATTGCACAAAGGTTAGAAAGGGTACCGTATCCCCAGATAACATGTATGGATAGCGTACACATTCAAAATATATGTCTATACATCAGGAGGCAGGCTCAGACGGTGTTAGGCCCAGTATGGATTGCACGTGATTGCACAAAGGTTAGAAAGGGTACCGTTTCCCCGGATAACATGTATGGATAGCGTACACATTCAAAATATATGTCTATACATCAGGAGGCAGGCTCAGACGGTGTTAGGCCCAGTATGGATTGCACGTGATTGCAAAAAGGTTAGAAAGGGTACCGTTTCCCCGGATAACATGTATGGATAGAGTACACATTCAAAATATATGTCTATACATCAGGAGACAGGCTCAGACGGTGTTAGGCCCAGTATGGATTGCACGTGATTGCACAAAGGTTAGAAAGGGTACCGTATCCCCGGATAACATGTATGGATAGCGTACACATTCAAAATATATGTCTATACATCAGGAGGCAGGCTCAGACGGTGTTAGGCCCAGTATGGATTGCACGTGATTGCACAAAGGTTAGAAAGGGTACCGTATCCCCAGATAACATGTATGGATAGCGTACACATTCAAAATATATGTCTATACATCAGGAGGCAGGCTCAGACGGTGTTAGGCCCAGTATGGATTGCACGTGATTGCACAAAGGTTAGAAAGGGTACCGTTTCCCCGGATAACATGTATGGATAGCGTACACATTCAAAATATATGTCTATACATCAGGAGGCAGGCTCAGACGGTGTTAGGCCCAGTATGGATTGCACGTGATTGCACAAAGGATAGAAAGGGTACCGTTTCCCAGGATAACATGTATGGATAGCGTACACATTCAAAATATATGTCTATACATCAGGAGGCAGGCTCAGACGGTGTTAGGCCCAGTATGGATTGCACGTGATTGCACAAAGGTTAGAAAGGGTACCGTATCCCCAGATAACATGTATGGATAGCGTACACATTCAAAATATATGTCTATACATCAGGAGGCAGGCTCAGATGGTGTTAGGCCCAGTATGGATTGCACGTGATTGCACAAATGTTAGAAAGGGTACCGTTTCCCCGGAGAACATGTATGGATAGCGTACACATTCAAAATATATGTCTATACATCAGGAGGCAGGCTCAGACGGTGTTAGGCCCAGTATGGATTGCACGTGATTGCACAAAGGTTAGAAAGGGTACCGTTTCCCCGGATAACATGTATGGATAGCGTACACATTCAAAATATATGTCTATACATCAGGAGGCAGGCTCAGACGGTGTTAGGCCCAGTATGGATTGCACGTGATTGCACAAAGGTTAGAAAGGGTACCGTATCCCCAGATAACATGTATGGATAGCGTACACATTCAAAATATATGTCTATACATCAGGAGGCAGGCTCAGACGGTGTAAGGCCCAGTATGGATTTGACGGCCCAGAATACACAGCGGAGGAGCAGGGAGAGGTAAAGATTGCAAATGCTGGGGCCCTGCCCAAGCAAGGGGGGCCCACTCGTGGGCGTCGGTACTGGCACTGGGCCCCTCATAGTACGGCGGTGTGTCTGACGGCGGGTGTGCACCACCACCGTCAGAGACACTTGATTGCACTATGAAGGACCCTGTGCCAGTGCCCGCGCCCAAGAGTCAGCCTACCCACCTGTCCAGGGCAACGGCACTCGCACGGTGTCGTGCGCTAGGTGGTGACCCCGGCCATGGGGGGGAAGGCAGCACAGTTAGGGAGTTTTAGAAAGTGGCATATGTTGATGTTGGACATTCAGCTGATGCAAAAGGTGAAATAGGTCAAGTCCCAGGAAGAGGTGGACCAAAGCAAGCCATTTTTCTGTCACCCTATGTGTCATCAGGGGAAGGTGGGACAAAATCCTTGGAAACCCATGCGTGGTTCATTTTAATGAAGGTTAGATCATCCACATTTTGGGATGACAGACGGGTCCTTTTTTCTGTCAGGATTGATCCAGCTGCACTGAAGACTCTTTCCGATAGCACACTTGCAGCTGGGCAAGCGAGCTCCTGTAAGGCATATTGTGCCAATTCAGGCCAGGTGTCCAGTTTAGCGGCCCAATAGTCAAAGGGGAATGACCTGTGCGGGAGAACATCGATATGGGAGGAAAAGTAGTTTGTAACCATAGTTGACAACTGCTGTCTCCTGTCACTTTCCATCGATGCAGTATTACCAGTTGTGTGAGCGGTACTTGAAAAATCAGTCCACAACATTGTCATGAAACCCCTGTCTCCAACGCCACTTCTGCTGTGTGCACCACGAACACCTCTGCCAAGCTGCCCCCGGCCCGTACGGCTCGTGTGAGAACCATCACCGCTGCTGTGTGCTGGGAAAGCCTCAAGCAACCGATTTACCAGAGTTGCTTGTTTATTAGCCAATATTAGGTCAAGGTTCTCCTGTGGCATGATGTTTTGTAATTTGCCTTTATAGCGTGGATCCAGGATGCTGGCCAACCAGTAGTCGTCATCGCTCATCATTTTGGCAATGCGGGGGTCCCTTTTTAGGATCTGCAAGGCATAATCTGACATGTGGGCCAATGTTCCCGGTATCAATGATGCACTGCGAGTGCTGGTTGGAGGAGCACTTTCTGGCAAATCCACATCCCTCCAGTCACGCACAAACCCTGTACCAGACCTTGCCACGCCAACATTTTCACTTGCCCCACGAGATGCATCCTCCTCCCCTAAGTAATCATCCCCATCATCCTCCTCCTCTTCTTCCTCCACCTCGTCCAGGAGAGGTCCCTGAGCAGACAATGGCTGAATGTCATCAAGGATTCCCTCCTCCTCTTGCTCCTCATCAACATTGGCTGCAGAAGCCTGCTCCTTAAGGTGCGTCAAAGTTTGCATGAGCAGACGCATAAGTGGGATGCTCATGCTTAGGATGGCGTCGTCTGCACTTACCAGCCGTGTGCATTCCTCAAAACACTGAAGGACTTTACAGAGGTCTTTCAGCTTTGACCACTGCACACCGGTCAACTCCATGTCTGCTCTCAAAGTGCCTGGCCGTGTATCCTCCCACAAATGCATTATGGCCTGCCTCTGCTCGCACAGCCGCTCCACCATGTGCAGGGTGGAGTTCCACCTTGTTGCAATGTCGATAATGAGGCGGTGGTTGGGAAGGTGGAGCAATCGCTGCAGCTTCTGCATACGAACGGAGTGTACAGGCGACCGGCGGATGTGCGCGCACAGTCTTCGCACCTTCTGGAGCAGGGCTGTTAACTCCGGATAATTTTTGAGGAAGCACTGCACCACCAGGTTCAAGGTGTGAGCCAAGCAAGGTATGTGGCTGAGTTTTGAAAGGGCTATGGCTGCCACAAAATTACGGCCGTTATCACTAACTACCTTGCCTGCCTCAAAATGTACACTGCCCAGCCATGACTCAGTTTGTCGCTGAAAGTACTCGGCCAGCACCTCGGCGGTGTGTCTGTCGCCCAAACACATCATCTGCAACACTGCCTGCTGACGCTTTCCACTAGCTGCTCGATAGGGGGACACATCGTGTGCAACAGTGGCAGCTGCAGATGGAGTGCTCGTACGACTGCGCTCTGTGGACGAGCTTTCGCTTCTGGAGGAGGAGGAGGAGGAGGGTCGAACGCCTACAGCCAACTGTTTCCTATACCGTGGGCTAGGCAGCACTGTCCCACCACCGCTGTCCCCTGTGGACGCTGCATCCACCACATTAACCCAGTGCGCAGTGATGGACACGTAACGGCCCTGGCCATGCCGACTGGACCATGCATCAGTTGTGAGGTGCACCTTTCCGCTCACTGACTGCTTGAGTGCATGGACAATGCGGTCTTTCACATGATGGTGGAGGGCTGAGATGGCTTTGCGAGAGAAGAAGTGGCGACTGGGTAGGTCATAGCGTGGTACTGCATAGGCCATGAGTTCGCGGAAAGCTGCGCTTTCCACCAACCGAAAGGGCATCATCTCAAACGAGATTAGTTTGGCAATGTGGGCGTTCAAACCCAGTGTACGCGGATGAGAGACTGAGTACTTTCTTGACCTACTCATAGTGTCTGGGAGGGTGAGCTGGACTTGAGAGCTGCATATGATGGAAGTAGCGGTGGACAGGGCGGACTGAGAGAGGGTTGATGATGGTGATGGAGTTGGTGTTCTTTCTGATGGCCTAGAATCAGTCTTTCGTTGATATAACAGTGGGATTCCCTGACTGCTGTGGCCTGCAACGACACCTCAACATTTGCTGCTGTGCTAACCGGTGGGCTTACAGTGGGGGAAACAATGTAGCGTTGACGACTACCTTCGTTGTGATCAGTTGCACATGTGGCACTTGAGGTTTGGTGTTGTGTCCACGCTTGCAAGTGCATGCTGGTTAAATGTCTAAGCATGCAACTGGTATTCAAATTTTTCAGATTTTTCCCTCGGCTAAAGGTCTTTGCGCACTTCTTACAGATAACCTTGGCCTGATCATGAGGATTTTGTTCAAAAAAGTGCCACACTGCACTCTTCCTACTTTGGCAGACATTTTGCGGCCTAGCACACTGTGATCTTTTGACCCTCTGGACAAGCTGTCCAGCAACTCTTTTGATGTTTGGAACCTGTCTTTGGAGTGCTCCGGGCCTGTCAGTTAACAGCTGTTGCGATGTCGATGTCTGCTGTGGATGCTCCTCATCTGAGCTATTGGAAGCAGCACCCTCTTCCCCCAATGGATGCCAATCTGGGTCAACAACTGGGTCATCCATCACCTCCTCTTCTATGTCATGTGCACCTTCCTCTGTGTCACCGTGTATGGTGGTATAGTGTGCGGGAAGGGGCACCTGAGTCTCATCAGGGTCAGAATCTGGCTCTGTACACTGCGAGGACAATGTAGTGCTCTGAGTGAATGTACCAGCAGAATCATCCATCAGCGGCTGTGCATCAGTGCACTCCATGTCAGATTCATCTTGGCCTGGGTGATTCACCATTTCACTTGATAATCCAGGCATGGTATGTGAAAACAGCTCCATGGAGTAATCAGTAGTATGGCCTGCGTCATCCTTCAATCTTGGTTGGGGTGAAGGACACAAGGAAAGCTGTGGTTCATGAACATGAGCCTCCAATGACGACTCAGTGCTTTTACTTTTTACAACTGAAGAAGAGGAGGCGATAGAGCTGGAGGCTGAGTCAGCAATGTAAGACAAAACTTTTTCCTGATGCTCTGGCTTTAAAAGCAGTTTGCCAACTTCTAGAAAACTAAGCCTTCGAGGCGTTATGTAGCCAGACGATGACGCAGGCTCAACACCTCCTGCATTCGGTCCTATTTTGCTCTTGCCACTACCATCAGATCCACCACCAACACCATCATTACCAGCTGCCAACCCCCGCCCAATTCCACGGCCTCTTCCACCAGCCTTCCTCATTTTTGGTAGAAATGTAGACAAAATCCAACAAACTATATAGTAATGTAAAACAAGGTACAAGGTGTCTATAGGACAGGGGAGATTTTGAATTTCTGCAGACACTTGTGGACATTGGACACTTTTGGATTGTGTGAGGCCCAATGAATATCTGAGTGCTATGTGACAGGCTCGATGGCACAGCTGTGCCTGTGACCAAAGTGACTAGAGGATAAGTGAGATTTTGAATTTCAGCAGACACTTGTGGACACTGGACACTTTTGGATTGTGTGAGGCCCAATGAATATCTGAGCGCTATGTGACAGGCTCGATGGCACAGCTGTGACCAAAGTGACTAGAGGATAAGGGAGATTTTGAATTTCTGCACACACTTGTGGACACTGGACACTTTTGGATTGTGTGAGGCCCAATGAATATCTGAGCGCTATGTGACAGGCTCGATGGCACAGATGTGACCAAAGTGACTAGAGGATAAGGGAGATTTTGAATTTCTGCACACACTTGTGGACCCTGGACACTTTTGGATTGTGTGAGGCCCAATGAATATCTGAGCGCTATGTGACAGGCTCGATGGCACAGCTGTGACCAAAGTGACTAGAGGATAAGGGAGATTTTGAATTTCTGCACACACTTGTGGACACTGGACACTTTTGGATTGTGTGAGGCCCAATGAATATCTGAGCGCTATGTGACAGGCTTGATGGCACAGCTGTGACCAAAGTGACTAGAGGATAAGGGAGATTTTGAATTTCTGCACACACTTGTGGACACTGGACACTTTTGGATTGTGTGAGGCCCAATGAATATCTGAGCGCTATGTGACAGGCTCGATGGCACAGCTGTGACCAAAGTGACTAGAGGATAAGGGAGATTTTGAATTTCTGCACACACTTGTGGACACTGGACACTTTTGGATTGTGTGAGGCCCACTGATATCTCAGCGCTATGTGACAGGCTCGATGGCACAGCTGTGCCTTTGACCAAAGTGACTAGATGATAAGTGAGATTTTGAATTTCAGCAGACACTTGTGGACACTGGACACTTTTGGATTGTGTGAGGCCCAATGAATATCTGAGCGCTATGTGACAGGCTCGATGGCACAGCTGTGACCAAAGTGACTAGAGGATAAGGGAGATTTTGAATTTCTGCAGACACTTGTGGACACTGGACACTTTGGATTGTGTGAGGCCCACTGATATCTGAGAGCTATGTGACAGGCTCGATGGCACAGCTGTGACCAAAGTGACTAGAGGATAAGGGAGATTTTGAATTTCTGCACATACTTGTGGACACTGGACACTTTTGGATTGTGTGAGGCCCAATGAATATCTGAGCGCTATGTGACAGGCTCGATGGCACAGCTGTGACAAAAGTGACTAGAGGATAAGGGAGATTTTGAATTTCTGCACACACTTGTGGACACTGGACACTTTTGGATTGTGTGAGGCCCAATGAATATCTGAGCGCTATGTGACAGGCTCGATGGCACAGCTGTGACCAAAGTGTCTAGAGGATAAGGGAGATTTTGAATTTCTGCACACAGTTGTGGACACTGGACACTTTTGGATTGTGTGAGGCCCAATGAATATCTGAGCGCTATGTGACAGGCTCGATGGCACAGCTGTGACCAAAGTGACTAGAGGATAAGGGAGATTTTGAATTTCTGCACACACTTGTGGACACTGGACACTTTTGGATTGTGTGAGGCCCAATGAATATCTGAGCGCTATGTGACAGGCTCGATGGCACAGCTGTGACCAAAGTGACTAGAGGATAAGGGAGATTTTGAATTTCTGCACACACTTGTGGACACTGGACACTTTTGGATTGTGTGAGGCCCAATGAATATCTGAGCGCTATGTGACAGGCTCGATGGTACAGCTGTGACCAAAGTGACTAGAGGATAAGGGAGATTTTGAATTTCTGCACACACTTGTGGACACTGGACACTTTTGGATTGTGTGAGGCCCACTGATATCTGAGCGCTATGTGACAGGCTCGATGGCACAGCTGTGAACAAAGTGACTAGAGGATAAGGGAGATTTTGAATTTCTGCACACACTTGTGGACACTGGACACTTTTGGATTGTGTGAGGCCCAATGAATATCACAGCTCTATGTCACAGGCAGAAATTGGCTAGTGTATCACAAACTACAAGGTGTTTGTAGAATTGGGCAGAATAGGAATCTCCCTAGAGTGCAGGTCTGTAAGAACGGAACATGTCCTCGTTTTATTCTCACAGAGTGACACACTGATAGCTTCACTGTGGCTGTGATAACAGCCGTTACACGGTACTGTGTGAGGAGCGTACACCGCTGTATGGTGTGAAAAAATGCACGCTCTGTACCTCAGCAGGACAAAAAATTGGGATTGCTTTTAAAAAAGCAGTTTGCGGAGCAGTGGGTAAACAGCAATGCAGGAATGTCAGGAAGCCTTAGAAATCAGCCCAACAACCAACACCACTGATACACCACTATATAGCCTCCCCTTGCACTGCACACACAGTGACTGATGTGTTGTACAGGCAAAATCGCTAGCAGCAGAAGCAGTTTTTTTTTTCTTCTCAGCAGGACAAAAAATTGGGATTGCTTTTAAAAAAGCAGTTTGCGGAGCAGTGGGTAAACAGCAATGCTGGAATGTCTGGAAGCCTTAGAAGGCAGCCCAACAACCAACACCACTGATACACCACTATATAGCCTCCCCTTGCACTGCACACACAGTGACTGATGTGTTGTACAGGCAAAATCACTAGCAGCAGAAGCAGTTTTTTTTTCCTTCTCAGCAGGACAAAAAAAAAAATTGGGATTGCTTTTAAAAAAGCAGTGTGCGGAGCAGTGGGTAAACAGCAATGCAGGAATGTCAGGAAGCCTTAGAAGGCAGCCCAACAACCAACACCACTGATACACCACTATATAGCCTCCCCTTGCACTGCACACACAGTGACTGATGTGTTGTACAGGCAAAATCGCTAGCAGCAGAAGCAGTTTTTTTTTTCTTCTCAGCAGGACAAAAAAAAAAATTGGGATTGCTTTTAAAAAAGCAGTTTGCGGAGCAGTGGGTAAACAGCAATGCAGGAATGTCAGGAAGCCTTAGAAGGCAGCCCAACAACCAACACCACTGATACACCACTATATAGCCTCCCCTTGCACTGCACACACAGTGACTGGTGTGTTGTACAGGCAAAATCGCTAGCAGCAGAAGCAGTTTTTGGTGTCTTCTTCCCTGCCTAACGCTCTCCCTACAAAATCATCATCATCAGCAGCTCTCCCTATTCTGAGATCAGCATGAGTAACATGGCGGTCGGCGTGCACGCCCTTTTATACCCCCTGTGACGCCCCCCAAAGCAAGCCAATCACTTGCATGCCCTTCTGAAAGATGGTGTTGACCCGTGCCTATGTCATCACGTTGCCCTCAGTGTCCGTGGATCCTGATTGGCTGAAAAAGAGCGCAAAACAAACTTTTGAAACGCGACTTTGGCGCGTAAGTCGCCGACCTCGTGGCCGACCTCATCCTAGGGTCGGGTTTCGTTTCATGAAACCCGACTTTGCCAAAAGTCGGCGACTTTTGAAATTTTTCGACACGTTTCGCTCAACTCTATTAATGAGGGTTGATATGAACCAGCAGCAGGAGGTACAGTGCGTCTGATATTCAGCAGGGGCTAATTTTTCAGAGTACTAACAAGCAAATATATAGGTAATTGAAAAAGAGCCTAGAGTTTTTGTGAAGATTTCACAATGTAGCTGAATATTTTGAGATTTTATTTTGTACAGGGAATTCCAGCATTTATAGATGTATACCTCGAAAGCTTTTCTGTTTTTCTGCATTTATTTAGGAAGTGGAAAAGTTAAAGTTGTGCTCTGCAGAAATAACATTCTTAGAATGCTGACGTGAGACAAGAGTTTACTGGTACTCATTATAAGGGAAAATTTTAGACAATACAAGAGGAAAGCTGAAAACATGAATATAATTTATAAAGTATATTTCCCAGATGGTTAAACACCTGTTCTTGATTGTTTTTGTCTCTCTAAAGGCATATCTCCATGTTCAGTATTTGCAGCGCTTTGGACACAGCTCTGTCCAAAGTGCTGCTGGCTTTTATAGGTGTGGTTATTCCACATGTGTTCATTGAACCATGCGATATCACCGCATCCTATACATAGACTATGATATTTATCTAGCGTAGACTGAGCGTCTCTGCAAGATAAATCGACATGCTGCTGTCTATAAAGATGCGCCGCATATGCTTATAAGCAGGTCTGCCACCTGTGTCTTTGAATGCATAGTGGAGATAGGATTTAATAAAATCCCATCCACTATGATCTGTCCGCTGTGGATTGGACACTGCAGCTGTATGCAGAATGCAATCCGTAGCAAATACTGAACGTGGAAATATACCCTAAGGCAGAAGTTAATCTGTGTAACCCCTTTGCATGATCACCACTCAGCTATAGCAATAAAGGCAACTCATCAGCAGAATCATGTTGCAGGTAGCATGAAGTAGCAAAAGGCTCCTGTTGTGAACAGTTTTGACCTGGCTTCTGAGTTTGGGCTCCCTCTGGTGGTTGCTGCTGGTAATGGAGCTGGTCTAGCTGACAGAAGTCAATCACCTGAGCAGGATGATTGGAGGTCAGGTGTTACAGACTGGGGAGATTTCAGTGAACAACCTTCCCTCAGC
The DNA here is from genome assembly GCF_039654945.1 of Dendrobates tinctorius. NCBI lineage: Eukaryota > Metazoa > Chordata > Amphibia > Anura > Dendrobatidae > Dendrobates > Dendrobates tinctorius. The sequence continues at coordinate 5,558,702 of NW_027361713.1, read as the reverse complement.
TCTTGCCGGTGATTTGGTTTGCTTCCTGAGCATATTTTGAAGTCTGCTTGTCTCCTGCTCTGTCCTGCATCTTTCAGATAAGTTATTTGTCTTCTTGAATCTTTTTTGCATTGGATCCATTTTTGCTTGTCTCCGATTTTTGCTTAGCTGGTGTGAGTTCAGCCTGGTTCCCTGTTGGGACCTGTGCTGGACTCTGTTCCATATGCCACAGCATATGTTAGACTTTTTAGTAACCAGTTCACACCAGAGTTCTGATTTAGGGGGGGTCATGTGGCATCAGTATTTTTGCATATCAGACGTGTTGGAATTTTCTTAGTGCTTTTTGCGTTATTGCAGACAGTATCCTTTCCTGTCCTGTTCTATCTAGACAGTTTGGGCCCCATCAGTTGCTTACTATATTCTCTGCCTTTGTTTTGTGCTTCATCTTGTCTCACCGGCAATATATGTTTGGGGCCTATCTATTCCTTTGGGGTTCTACTCCGGGGCAGTGTAGCTTTCCCATTTCTCTCTTTAGGCTTAGTTAATTCTGTGGCTGTGCCGAGGCATCTAGGGCATCGTAGGTCCGTCCCACGGCTAATTCTAGTTGTGTTGTCAGTCTAGGGGTCTGCAATCCGCTAAGCTACCAACCTCTCTGGTTATCTGGTTGCCTAGTCTATTCCCCCGTTATCCTGCTCGGTTACCTAATCATAACAGAATCACCAGCCAAACTGTAGATTCTAGATTTAGGGTACTCTAAAGAAGGAAAGAATTGTAAAAAAAAAAAAAGTGTCAGAATTTTTTATATATTTTTTCCTCTTTATCTCTGGGGGCCGTAGGAGGATTTTTTCTTTACTGGATACTGAGCAATTGTCTGATCGTGTTGAGCAGCGCGCTGCTGAAGTTTGAAGAATTTCTGCCTATCTCGCTCAGTTGTCTGCTGTAGAGCCTAAAATCCCTATTCCTGATTTATTTTCTGGGGATTGGTCTAAATTTTTATACTTTAAGAATAATTGTAAACGGTTTTTGGCCTTGAAACCTAATTCCTCGGGGAACTCGGTGCAGCAGGTTAAAATTGTCATCTCCCTGTTGCGCGGCAATCCTCAGGATTGGGCTTTTTCCCTGACACCTGGGGATCCTATTCTGACTAATGTGGATGCGTTTTTTTCAGGTTCTGAGGTTATTGTATGATGAACCTAATGTTATTGATCAAGCTGAGAAAACCTTATTGGCATTGAACCAGGGTCAGGAATCGGCAGCGTTTCGGAATTAGGTTTTGCTAATTTCTACCGTAAATTCATAAGTAATTTTTCTGGTATTGTTAAACCACTGACGGATTTAACTAAAAAGGGCACTGATGTGGTGAATTGATCTCCACAGGCAGTCTCGGCGTTTCAGGAGCTTAAGCGGAGATTCACTTCTGCTCCTGTTCTACGGCAACCTGATGTTTTTCTCCCATTTCAGGTGGAGATAGATACTTCTGAGATTGGTGCAGGAGTCGTTTTGGCTCAAAGAGATCTGGTAACCTCTAAGATGAATCCTTGTGCCTTCTTTTCTGGAAAATTTTCCCCATCTGAACGTAATTATGTTGTGGGGAATCCGGAGTTGTTGGTTATGAAGTGGGCGTTTGAAGAGTGGAGACATTGGTTGGAGGGGGCCAGACATCAAGCTGTGGTACTCACCAACCACAAGAACTTGATCAATCTCGAATCAGCCAAGTGATTGAATCCTAGACAGGTTAGGTGGGCCTTGTTTTTCACACATTTTAATTTTGTGGTCTCCTTTCTTCCGGACACTAGGAATATTAAGGCGGATGCCATCTCTAGGAGTTTCTTTGCGGATTCTCTTGATGTGACTGAGCCTACTACCATTCTAAATGAGGGTGTGGTTCTTTCCGCTATTTCACCCGATTTGAGACTTGCCCTGGAGGTATTACAGGAGGACAAACCTGAACGATACCTTATGGGGAAATTCTATGTCCCCGACCAGTGGAGGAGAAGAGTAATGTCTGAAATTCATTGCTCCCCGTTAGCTGGTCATCCTGGTATTTTTGCTACCAGAGATTTGGTGAGTCGGTCTTTTTGGTGGCCTGCTTTATCTCGTGATGTCAGGAATTTTGTGCAGTCCTGTGGGACTTGTTCTCGGTCTAAACCCTGTTCTCGTTCTAGTGGATTGCTAGTGCCACTGCCGGTGCCCAGGAGACCATGGACCCATATATCAATGGATTTTATTTTCGACCTCCCTGTCTCTCAGAGACTGACTGTTATCTGGGTGATCTGTGATAGATTTTCCAAGATGGTCCAACTTGTACCACTGCCGAAGCTGCCATCCTCTTCTGAGTTGGTGCCCCTGTTTTTACAGCAGATGATTCATTTGTACGGTATTCCAGAGAACATTGTGTCTGACAGAGGAGTCCAGTTTGTTTCCAGATTTTTGAGAGCTTTTTGTTCTAAACTGGGAATTCAGTTGTCCTTCTCCTATGCGTTTCACCCTCAGACCAATGGGCAGACTGAGAGAGCAAAACAGACCTTGGTAACCTATTTGAGATGTTTTGTGTCTGCTGATCAAGATGACTGGGTCTCTTTTTTGCCCTTGGCTGAATTTGCTCTAAATAATAGGGCTAGTTCTGCCACTTTGATGTCTCCATTTTTCTGCAACTTCAGGTTTCAGCCTCGATTTTCTTCAGGGCAGATGGAGGCTTCGGCCTGTCCTGCTGTTGATTCTGTGGTAGAGAGAATGCAGCAGATTTGGGATCAAGTAGTGGATATTTTGTCTCACTCTCAGGAGAAGGCCCAACGGTTTGCCAACCGGCATAGGACTGTTGGTCCCCGGTTTAAAGTGGGTGACATGGTTTGGTTGTCCTCAAAAAATATTCCTATGAAAGTTGCATCTCCAAAATTTAAGCCAAGGTTCATTGGACCTTATAAGATTTTGGAAATCCTTAATCCCATTTCTTTCCGTTTGGCTCTTCCAGGAATGTTCAAGATTCACAACGTCTTTCATAAATCTTTGTGGAGCCAGTAGTTCCCATGGCTGCGCCCCTTGATCCTGTATTGGTTAAGGGTAATCTGGAGTATGAAGTATATGTGGTATTGGATTCTCGTCTGGCTAGACGGGGACGCCAGTACTTGGTCAAGTGCAAAGGTTATGGTCAGGAGGATAATTCTTGGGTCTTTGCTTTGGACATTTATGCTGATGAATTGGTTCGCGCCTTTCACCGGGCCCATCCTGATCGGCCTGGTGGCGTGGGTGAGGGTTCGGTGACCCCTCCTCAAGGGGGGGAATGTTGTGAACACTTTTGACCTGGCTTCTGAGTTGGTGCTCCCTCTGGTGGTTGCTGTGAGTGATGGAGCTGGTCTAGCTGACACAAGTCAATCACCTGAACAAGATGATTGGAGGTCAGGTGTTACAGACTGGGGAGATTTAAGTGAAAAACCTTCCCTCAGCTCTCGCCGGTGATTTGGTTTGCATCCTGAGCATATTCTGCTTGTCTCCTGCTCCGTCCTGCATCTTTCAGATAAGTTATTTGTCTTCTTGAATTTTTTTTTGCATTGGATCCATTTTTGCTTGTCTCTGATTGTCGTGTGGCCTCAGAATTTTTGCATATCAGACATGTTGGATTTTTCTTAGGGTTTTTTGCATGATTGCAGACAGTATCCTTTCCTGCCCTGTTCTATCTAGACATTTTGGGCCCCATCATTTGCTTACACTATTCTCTGCCTGTGTTTTGTGTTTCATCTTGTCTCACCGGCAATATATGTTTGGGGGCTATCTATTCCTTTGGGTGTTCTACTCCGGGGCAGTATAGCTTTCCCATTTTTCTCTTTAGGCTTAGTTAATTCTGTGACTGTGCCAAGGCATCTAGGACATCGTAGGTACGTCCCACGGCTAATTCTAGTTGTGTTGTCAGTTTAGGGGTCTGCAATACGCTAAGCTACCAACCTCTCTGGTTATCTGGTTGCCTTGTCTATTCCCCTGTTATCCTCCTCAGTTACCTAATGATAACAGTGGAGAATGCTAAGGGCATTTTTGTAGCCTTGTTGCTAGGGGCAACGGATGAGGTCTACAAACTCGGTTGCTAGGGGCAACGGATGAGGTCTACAAGCTCGGTTGCTAGGGGCAATGGTCCAGGAGGCACGTGTGAGGTGTTTTGCTGTGACTCGGTGGGGTCACAAAGTTTTTTTTTTTCTTCAAGTCAGCTTGTGGTGGCTCTGAGGGGTCACAAAGGTGACAAGCAGCTGGCTGTAACTCAGAAGGGTTACGAATGTTGCTGTGGATCGGCAGGTCCACGAAGACGGCGCAGCGGAAGCGTGCACGGACTTGTGGCAGTGGGAGTTGCAGTTGCCAGTTGCAGCAAGAGATTCTTCAGCAGCAGGAGCTGCAGTAACACCATCAGCTGCTTGTGAGCGGCAGCCGATGGTGCCGAGGGTTTGTGGCTACAGCAGGAGCTGTGGCAGTGCTAGCAGGAGCTGGTGGGGTATCGTAAAAAGACATCAGAGGTTCAGACTGTGCAACCTCTTAAAGGGCCAGTACCAGCCCCAGAAAGACATAAGGGACTGTGTGAACTCGGTCCTGAGAGTGCCGTGTGGGAGTTAACGGAGTGTATCTCATAGAGGGGTGGTGTCCCTAAACAGGGGGGTGTCCCAAAACAGGGTGCGGTAACCCACAACAGTGATGGGTGCCCGAAAAGGGGTGGAGTCCAAAAAGGGGGCAGTATCCCAAAGGGGAGTAGTTGCCCAAAAAGTGGTGGAGTCCCAGGGAATGGGGGCGGAGCATCCTAAAGTTAAAGGGGTGGCGCAGACAGACGGTTGCCAGGGGCAATGGTACTATTTGTGTCCAGTCTGCTTTATAAACTACCCACCCGGCAAGAGGCTATGTGGGTGTGCCCTGCAGATGAACGAGGAGGAAATGTGCGGACTGGTCGATTCTGGGAGCTTGGTGACTCTAGTGAGGGTGGCACCCCAGGGATTTGTAATACCCAATAGGAAAGTCGGGGTTACTTGCATTCACAGGAGCACTATCCAGTGGCCAGGGTGATCCTTGAGATGATATGGGACAGTACAGGACAGGATGTCGCTATAGTCCCAAATTTGTCTTGTCCGGTAATCATAGGCCAGGACTCTAAGCTGTTCTCAGACATGTGGGAGAAGGGAATTCCTCTACAGCAGGAGGATGGAGGACTCACTCCTGATGGAGCTGTGTACATAAAGGCAGTAACATCTTCCAACTGTGACGGGTCAGACATTGGGGTGACCAGAGGGAAGAGTGAATCTGCCCAACTTACGGACATGATGTCACCTGACAGGTACCACAGTGTGAATGATAATGATGTGTTATTGCCGTTAGCAACCACTGGAGCTGAGAACAATGTTGTGCAGACAGAAGATCGGACCCAGTGTATTGACAGTGGTCCACAAAGTGAAGGCAGGATGACACTTATAGACAAACCAGAATGTGTGACCGTTGAAGACGGCGAAGCTCAGGGAGTGGGGTCCAACACCATTGGAAATGGGGACCGCTTCGTACAGGATGACCGATCAGGTGGTGGTGACTCCCATTCAGACGGTGAGGACAGTGGCAAGGAGTTCAGTAAGACTGACCTGAGTCAGTCTAAGTGGCCAGACTTCCTCCCGTCACAGGAGGGGAAAGGCCGGAAAGGGGCTAAACAAACAACATCCTCTGAGAAGATGGAGAAAGAGGAGAAGATCTCCAATTTGGCCGCTATCACCCGTCAACTAGAGGGTCAAGTTGACAAACTGACCAAGGAAATGGACATTTGGGAAGAGTGAGTTGACAGTTTTCGCCAGGTAGAAGCGCACATACGAAAATTGGAGAGAGGGCGCGAAGAGATATGTCAACAGCTGGCGAAGGAATGTTTGAAGGTGGCGAGTATGGAAGTCGCCAACTCCCGCTGTTGGAACGGCTGCGCCACCTGGAGTCTGAGCACTCGGCAGTCAAAACTCAGTTTGGAGTGAAGGAAGAACAGGAGTTCCAGGACATTGCTAAGAAGTTGTCTTGTGAGAAATAAAAGTCGGCCGATATACTTGCCGAACTAAGGACAGTGAAAGAAAATGTTGAACGGGAAAGGTTCCTGAGACAAGCAGCTGAGCGCAGAGTGGATGAGCTGCAGGAGGAAGTCTCTGAGCTCAGAGGTCACCTGTCAATGTGGCAAAGCATGAATAAGACCTTAAGGGAAGATGTGGAAGTGCTCAGAGCAGCAGTAAGAGGTCTTCTGCAGGAGGAGAGGTTGGTGGTCGAAGACTTACAGCGGCCGTGCCCGAGTGATAACAAGGTGGAGATGCCAGTGCCCAACTTGGCAAGGGGTCTTGAAGAGTCTAAATCTCATTAAGATCTTGAGCTAAGTGCAGAACAAGACAGTCACCCGGTTGGGGCAACTGTCTTGAGGGAAGTGTCCGTGGTAAACCAGGAGCCATCTGTCAATGAAGAGAGTGATCCCTCGATCTTCAAGTGCGTAATTCATGTACCTGAAGACGTGCAAGAAGCCTGTACCAGGGAGGATGTGCATGAGGGACTTTTAAAATGGCAGTCAAAGCATGTAGGGTGCACTGGGCACCTGAGACTCAGCAGTTGGTGGTACTGTCAACCAGGAAAGAAACAGTGAAGCGGGTGGCTGTCCTGACAGATAGACAGATATGCAACTGCAATGCCTCCACACTAAACAGATGATCATGCTGAGTAATGTGAAAGCCGCTCAACGTCTGGAGCTTGCGAGGGATACTAAAAATCTGCTGGGCTTCGTGGAAGACGTAATTCCGGTACCCAAATATCTGGTGGGGAGAGTCGGAAAAGTGATGCAAAACCTTGTGAATAGATCCGGTGTGGCGAGGGTGAGGATCCCACCTGATGGTGAAGTCCAGGTATCTGGTGAAGATGGCATGATTCCAATCATTGCTGTTGGCTCCGTGGAAAGCCTTAGGAACTTCCAAATGCTCCTGAAATATCGGGTAACTTACCTGAAGGAGATAGAGCAGTTAAGACTGAACAGACTGCAGATTAAGAAACAGATGCAGAACATCAGGTGGTGGCTGCCTTCATCCCGGGTTATAAGGACCAGAAGGTACCATCCAAATAATGAGATGGTGGGTAGCCAAGGACTTTCAGCAAGACAAGAACGTTTCAAATCTGCAAGTGGCAGTTCTACTCACAGTATGAGACTGAGAGACCTGGACAGTAGCTCCTTTGATGTACTAGATGGGTCAGACACAGACCAGACAGTGGGCTCGACTCTAAGTAGGACTTATCACTGCACCAATTGGGAGAGCCAGTCGTGGAGAGAAAAGTCAGGTGACGGAGCAGACAGGGAAAGTGTGGAGACTAAAAAGGGTCTGGTGACACAGATGGACTTTGACTGGAAAGCCAAAGCCCAAGGCCGATATACTGACTGCTGGAGACCAGGGAGGCCTAACAAATACGATGCCGTATGACACCCAAAACGGACTGAGATGGTCCTCTCGACTTATAGGGCAAGGTGACAGTGGATACCCGGTCTCGAGGCACCTAGTGTGTGAAGTGTTCAACCCCACAAGTTTGAACAGAGTGGGGGGTATGTGATGCAGTGACCCCTGTGACAGTTAGGGGGACATGCGTGCAGGCGTTCCTTCATTGTAATAGGGAAAATGGTGAGCGGCAGGATTATAAATGGCCGATATGTATCACATGGGTGGGTGCCCTGTGATGGAAGCTGGAATATGTGTTAATTAGCAGATATACTGCTGATGGCTTCTTCTGTATTACAATGGGCAGCTTCCAGGTGACTTGGTGAGATGGGTGGGTCCAGTCACCTACAAAACCACCCAGGGGAATTTGTCTGAACGCCCAAAGTAAAGCCTATGTGTGCATGACTGGGTGTGTTAAAAGGACCTGCAATGAGGTCATAACCATGAGATCAATACCTCACCTGTGGGAGTGGATATGTACCATATAATGTGCCTGAGGTCTGGTCACATGAGGGAGTGCATGGACCTGATTGGTTCATGTGGAAGGTCCTGGAAGGCCTATGTGTTGGAAGGTGTGCTACCTCCCTGAAGAGCACAAGGAGACTTTGGACCTGGTGAGGCCGGTGTGTTGGGATACCCTGGGAGTAAGGGTCGGATCCCTGAACAGCACCAGGACAGGCCACGTGTGTGAGCAGAGTCTGTGACAGCCTGTGTTTTGGGTAGCCACTGCCCGGCTGTGGGTGTGGAACTGTGAGGTGGCCCAGTGAATAAGGCACTGTCCGGAACGGTGATCCTAGTGCGGTTGCTTCCCTGAGAGAAAAGAACTAACCAAGAGACGGCGTCTGGAGCAGGAATTCCTAAGAGGTAACTCCGGACAGGGGGAAATAACTGTGTTGAGGCTATAGAGCCTGTTTTCTGGATGTGGCACAGCCTGTATGGCCACAGGACTGAGAGAGCGAAGCTCTACTATAGACATTAAGAATTCATCTGTCGGATACAAGACTGTTTGCCTTTTGTTGCCTTATATGGTTTATGCTGTATAATAAACCACAGACTGTTTAAACGGAAAGTGTTCCTGCGTGCTGCGAATCCGGTGCCAAGTGAGTGTTCCCCAACGCACTCATTGAGCAATACCTTACAATGGCAAGTGCTGAATCAACTGACCTCTCCTCCTATGCCTCCTGTTATGAATGGGTCATCGAGGTGGAGAACAGGCCCAGGCTAAGCCACAGAAAACCAAAGAGGTTGGTAACTAAGCGGATTGCAGACCCCCTGATCCTATCCACACAACTAGCAGTAGCCGTGGAGCGTACCTACAATGATCCTAGATGCCTCAGCACAGCCGGAGAGTTAGCTAAAGCAAGAAAGGGGAAATCTAAACTGCCCCAGAGCAGACCCCAAAGGAATAGACAGCCCCCAAACATATATTGTCGGTGAGACAAGATGAAAACACAAACGCAGGCAGGAAAATAGACTGAGCAAATGATGGGGCACAGACTGACTAGACAGGACATGAAAGGAAAGACACGGTCTGCAATCACGCAAAAAACCCTGCCAAAAGTCCAACACGTCTGATACACAAAAATACTGAAGTTGCACGACTTCGCCCCCTACTATATCAGCACTCTGGTATATTCTGAAAGCAGAGCAAAAAGAGACCAATCTAACAGGGGACAAAACAAACTGGCACAAGCAGTAACATATGGGCTGTGATTCAGCACAGCCCCCGTAGCTGGCTGATCCGCACAAACCAGAGAGACAAAACCAGATCAAATACAAACAGAATAGCAAATGAACCACTTAGCTGAACATGCAGAGACAGAGCTGGAGACATCAGACCTCAGGAGGAACAGAAAGAAAATCACCAGCAGGGAGAGAGGGAGTCGGCTGTCTTAAATCCCAATCTGAAACCCCAGATCTACAATCGTCATCCTCATTATCAGGTGGCAAGCCTCTGTCAATCAGATCAGCTCCATTTCCTCCAGTAACCACCAGAGGGAGCCCAGAAAGAGAACTCGCAACCCCTCTGTCAATCAGACCAGCTCCACTACCTTCAGTAATAACCAGAGGAAGCCAGAAAGTGAATACACAACAGTACCCCCCCTTGAGGAAGGGTCACCGAACCCTCATCCACGCCACCAGGCCAATCAGGATGGGCCCGGTGAAAAGCATGAACCAATCTTTTGGCATGAATGTCAGAAGCAGAGAACGAAGAATTATCCTCCTGGCCATAACCCTTCCATTTGACCAAATACTGGAGTCTCCGTCTAGCCATACGAGAATCCAATATTTTCTCTACTTCATACTTACAATTTGCCTTTAACCAATACAGGGTCAGGAAGCGCCACCATAGGAACTACTGGCTCCACAAACCTCTTCAACAAAGATTTATGAAACACGTTATGGATCTTAAACGTAACTGAAAGAGTCAATCGGAAAAAAATGGGATTAAGGATTTCCAAAATCTTATAAGGTCCAATGAATCTTAGCTTGATTTTTGGAGATGCAACCTTCATAGGAATATTGTTTGAAGACAACCAAACCATATCACCCACTTTAAACCGGGGACCAATGGTCCTATGCCGGTTGGAAAACCGTTGGGCTTTTTCCTGAGAGTGGGACAACTTATCCACCACTTGGTCCCAAATCTGCTGCATTCTCTCTACCACAGAGTCAACACTTGGGCAGGCCAAAGATTCGACCTGCCCTGAAGAAAATCGAGGATGAAACCCAAAGTTACAGAAAAAGGGTGACATCAAAGTGGCAGGACTAGCTCTATTGTTCAGCGCGAATTCGGCCAAGGGCAAAAATGAGACCCAGTCATCCTGATCAGCAGATATGAAACATCTCAAATAGGACTCCAAAGTCTGGTTTGTTCTCTCAGTCTGCCCATTGGTCTGAGGATGAAATGCAGAGGAGAAAGATAACTGAATTCCCAGTTTGGAACAAAAAGCTCTCCAAAATCTGGAAACAAACTGGATTCCTCTGTCCGACACAATGTTCTCAGGAATCCCGTGCAACCGAACCACCTGTTGTAAAAACAAGGGCACCAACTCAGAAGAAGATGGCAACTTTGGGAGTGGTACAAGATGGACCATCTTAGAAAATCTATCACAAATCACCCAAATAGCAGTCATTCTCTGAGAGACAGGAAGATCGGAAATAAAATCCATTGAGATATGGGTCCATGGCCTCCTGGGCACAGGCAGGGGCATCAACAACCCACTAGAATGAGAACAGGGCTTGGACCGAGAACAAGTCCCACAGGACTGCACAAAATTCCTGACATCATGAGATAAGGTAGGCCACCAAAAAGACGGATTCACCAAATCTCTGGTACGAAAAATACCTGGATGACCAGTCAACGTGGAGCAATGAATTTCAGTCATTACTCTTTTCCTCCACTGGTGAGGGACATACAATTTTCCTATAGTGCAATGTTCAGGTTTGTCCTCCTGAAATTCCTCCAGGGCACTTCTCAAATCGGGTGAGATGGCGGAAAGAACTACACCCTCATTTAGAATGGTAGTAGGCTCGGTCACATCAAGAGAATCCGCAAAGAAACTCCTAGAAAAGGCGTCCGCCTTAACATTCTTAGTGCCCGGAAGAAAAGAGACCGCAAAATGAAAAAGCGAAAAAAACAAGGCCCACCTACCCTGTCTATGATTCAAGCGTTTGGCTGATTCAAGCTAAATCAAATTCTTGCGGTCAGTGAGGACCACAACTTGATGTCTAGCTCCCTCCAACCAATGTCTCCACTCCTCAAATGCCAATTTCATGGCCAACAATTCCCGATTCCCCACGTCATAGTTACGCTCAGATGGGGAGAATTTTCGAGAAAAGAAGGCACAGGGATTCATCTTAGAAGTCACTGGATCTTTTTGGGACAAAACGGCTCCTGCACCACCAATCTCAGAAGCATCTTCTTCCACCTGAAATGGGAGTGAGACATCAGGTTTCTGTAGAACCAGAGCAGAAGTGAATCTCCGCTTAAGCTCCTGAAATGCCGAGACTGCCTCTGGAGACCAATTCACCACATCAGCGCCCTTTTTTGTCCAATCAGTCAGTGGTTTAACAATACCAGAAAAATTACTTATAAATTTACCGTAGAAATTAGCAAAACCCAAAAACTTCTGGAGAGCCTTCAAAGAAGTGGGCTGAACCCAATCATAAATGGCCTGTATCTTGGCAGGGTCCATTTCAATAGCAGACGGGGACAAAATGAATCCCAAAAATGAAATCCTCTGTACACCAAAGAGGCACTTCGATCCCTTAACACACAGAAAATTTTCCCTCAAAATCAGGAACACAGTCTGGATATGTTCCACATGAGAATCCCAATAATCACTGGAAAAGATCAAAATATCATCCAGATAAATGATCAAAAACTTATCCACAAAGTCCCGTAAAATATTGTTCATAAAAGATTGGAAGACAGAAGGGGCATTAGTGAGCCCAAAAGGCATCACTAGGTACTCAAAATGTCCCTCCGGAGTATTAAACACCATCTTCCATTCATCCCCGTGCTTGATGCAAATAAGATTATACACCCCCTTGAGGTCAAGTTTGGTAAACCAACAGGCACTTTTAACTCTGGAAAATAAATCAGAAATCAGGGGTAATGGGTACTGATATTTAACAGTGATTTTGCTAAGGGAACGATAGCCAATACATGGCCTTAATGAACCATCTTTCTTGGCCACAAAAAAAACAGCACCTAAAGGTGAAGAGGATGGTCTAATGTGACCCTTCTCCAATGACTCCTTGATATAAGATCGCATAGCATCATGTTCGGGTACCGATAACTTGAAAAGCCGACCCTTGGGAAATTTACACCCGGGCATTAACTCAATTGCACTGTCATAACTCCTATGAGGAGGCAAAGATGCAGACTTACTCTCACTACATACATCAGAAAAATCAGCCAAATAGTCAGGAATATCATGAGACTGGGGAGAGGTGGAGAAAACAGGAGTGTCACTAAGAACACATTGACAACCCCAACTCACCACAGACACAGATTTCCAATCCAAAACAGGATTATGAGTCTGCAACCAAGGAAAACCCAGAATAATAGAATCATGCAAATTGTGCAACATCAAAAATTTACAATTTTCTTCGTGGTCAGGGGCGACCAGCATTATCACCTGGGTCCAAAACTGGGGTTTATTCTCCGCCAAAGGAGTAGCATCAATACCCCTCAAAGGGATAGGAGTCCGCAGAGGTATCATGGGAAAACCACAACGTTTAGCAAAGTCCAAATCCATCAGATTCAAAGCTACTCCTGAATCTACAAAAGCCTTAGACAAGGACAAGGAGCAGATCAGGGTAATTGCCAAAAGGAACTTAGGCTGTACACTGCCCACCGCAAATGTGTGAGCAAAACGCTTTTCTAGTTTAGGGCAGACAGAAATAGTATAAGAGGTGCCCCCACAGAAAAAACACAGCTTATTATGCCTTTTAAACTCCTGACGTTGCGCCCTAGACAAAGCCCTATCACATTGCATGGGTTCAGACGTTCGTTCGAAAGGCGGCAACGCTTCTCGTGTAGTTTTACGTTCACGTAACACCGATCAATTTGAATGGCCAATAACATAGAGTCATCTAAACCAGAGGGAACAGGAAATCCCACCATAACATCTTTTACGGTTTCTGCAAACCCTTCCGAAAGAGAGCTGCTAGGACATCGTCATTCCATTTAGAAAGGATCGCCCACTTTCAGAATTTTTGACAATATAACTCTGCAGAATCCTGACCCTGGTTCAATGTCAATAAGGTTTTCTCAGATTGATCAATAGCATTAGGTTCATCATACAACAACCCCAAGGCTTGAAAAAACGCCTCCACATTAGCCAGAATAGGATCTCCGGGTGTCAAAGAAATGGCCCAATCCTTGGGATCGCCGAACAGCAGGAAAATGACAATTTTAAACTGCTGCACAGAGCTCCCTGATGAGTTAGGTTTCTAAGCAAAAAATAGTTTACAATTATTCTTAAAATTCAAAAATTTAGACCTATCCCCAGAAAACACATCAGGAGTAGGGATTTTTGGTTCAACAGCAGATTGAGCGAGATAAGCAGAAATTCCCCGCACTTCAGCCGCGAGCTGCTCAACACGATCAGACAATTGCTTAGTCTCCATTTAGAGAAAAAAAAAAATCTCCTGCAGCCCCAGAAAAAAAGAGGAAAAAATGTACAAAAAATTTTTTTGACACTTTTTAAAAAAAAAATTCTTTCCTTCTTTAGAGTATCTTAGAGTCTACAGTTAGGCTGGTGATTCTGTTATGAATGGGTCACCGAGGAGGAGAGCAGGCCCAGGCTAAGCCACAGAAAACTAGAGAGGTTGGTAACTAAGCGGATTGTAGACCCCTGATCCTATCCACACAACTAGCAGTAGCCGTGGAGCGTAGCTACGATGATCTTAGATGCCTAGGCACAGCCCAGATCAGCTCCATTACCTCCAGTAACCACCAGAGGGAGCCCAGAAAGAGAACTCTCAACCCCTCTGTCAATCAGACCATCTCCACTACCTTCAGTAATAACCAGAGGGAGGCCAGAAAGCGAATTCACAACAGCCTCCATTTTAACCACCCACAGTACAGTGATCCGAGATGGCACCCCAATTCCCCTAATTTCCCCCCCGTGTCACAAGTCTCCAAGCGCCCAACTGACTTTAGAGTCCCACAGACGGGCAAGTCTGCATAGCTGTTCACACATTCTATTCCATAGGCATCAGAGGTATGCTCAAAAGATTCACAGACTCAAAAAGAAGAAGAATATCTGCCCCGATGCCCAAATTTTTTTTTACAAAGTAGGGTCCAAGCAGAATCCAGACCCTCATCACTAGACATTATCCCACAGGAGTGCAGGTGATCCTGATGAGACTCAGATATCTGAGGTGCACACGTACTGCACTGTGCTGTCAGGGCAGGAAGAGGAGGAGGGTGACTCTCAGGGTGAGGAGTGGGAGAACATAGAAGATAATGATGAGTTTGTAGATCCCACTTGGTGTGAACCCAGAGGCATGCAGCTGGGTAGCTCAACAGAGGAGGTGGAGGAGGAAAACAAGGAGGTTACATTGCGACTTCCAGCATAGACATGGAGTGATGCAACCACAACAAGCACTGCATCCTCAGCCACAACTCTGGCTGTGGCCAGAGCCAGTTGCAGGTCTGCAGTTCACAAGGGCAGCAAGGGTTGTCAAGCCTGGGCCTTTTTTGAGGCGTACAAGGATGACCCAACTCATGTTGTCTGCCAACTTTGTAAAAAATGACTCAGTAAAGGCAAAAATTTCAATAATTTGACTACTACATGCATGAACCTGCACATGCGTAGCAAGCATGCATTAGTCTGGGAATCTCACTGAGCTAAAAGGCGGCCTAGCGGGTCTTGCCAAAAAATCACACTATCCAACAACCATATCTGCTTCTTCCTGCTCCGTGAAAGTGGCAAGTGTTCTTACACAGGTCTCCAACCGCAGAACTTCCACTTGTTTACCCACTACGGGTGAGTGAGAGCCTGTCAACTGCACCTCACTCACAGTCCATTCATTTTTCATGTACAACCTACTCCACTCTCTATCAGCATCCAGCCCTCGGTCTTGCAGTTGTGGTCACGTAAAAGATTTTTTTCCTTTTACCCATGCCAAAGCTAAGAGCTTCAACTTCACCATCTCCAGTCTGTTGGCCACGGAAATGCTTCCTTTCCTCCTGGTGGACACAGATGAATTGAGAAAGCTGATGGCCATCTCAGTCCCCAAGTACCAGTTGCACAGTTGCAATTACTTCCCTAAGAAAACTGTGCCTACACAATAGCAGCGTGTTGCAGACAACACCATCTGTTCCTTGTAAAATCTAAGTCTGACAGGGTGCATTTCATCACTAACATCTGGACGAGCAAGCATGATCAGGGGCATTACATCTTGCTGACTGGGCACTGAGTGACTCAGGAGCAGGCAGGGAAGGGGCTGCTCCATAAGTTTTGGAATTCCAAAGACTTGCGGAACAAACTTCTGTATCTAACACCTACTCTACTGCTTCTGCCTCCTCCACCTCCTAATGGCCTCGGCCTCCACCTGCGCCTTCAAACTTTCCCTTAATCAGACAGGCATTCCAACAATGCATAGAGACTCCCCCTCACCTCCGTACTGCCAGCAGCCACAGCATTGTTTAAATTAATATGCCTTGGAGATCACAGTTACACAACCCAAGAGTTGTGGACAGCTATCCAGGCATAGTTTGAGCAATGGCTGTCTCTACTGAACCTGGAGCCAGGGAAGGCTGTGTATGATAACGGTCAGAAACTGAAGGAGGCCCTACATGGGGCAACCTCAAATACGTGCCTTGCGGGTCATTAACTTGCATCGCTACAGAGGTCTTTCAGGCTACCAGATAAACCAGATGATATGCAATTTGCCAACATGGTGGAATTACACTCCGCACATGTTGCGGCGACTTTGACAGCAGCGACGAGCCTTGGTGCGGTATTTCCTTTTGCATAACCTGGGCCAACGCAGTACGGATGTGGTGCAAATCATGCTTGCGTAGTGAGCACAGATGAAGGACCTCTGCACAGTTTTGAAATGGCTACAAAGATGGTTAGCGCTGATGATGCAATTGTCAACATCGCATTGTATAATTGCTAGGTCTCTGCAAACCGAGATTCCTTGATTAATTGAAACAATTTTTTTTCAATAAAAAAACTAATTTGGTCACCTAGAACAGGCCAAAGCAGTTTTTAAAAATGTAAACTCCATAATTTCAGACAAAGCATGTTAAATTGTGTCGATAACAATAATCAATTATTGGAACAAAAAAAAAATGGTCATCTGGAGCATGTGAAGCAGTTTTAAAAAATTTCAAACCACTGTAAATTCACATAAAGCAGGTTAAACTGTATGAATGACAATACTCAAATTTTGGAATCCAAAAATTTAGTTACCTTGAGCAGGCCAAGTGGTTTTTGAAAATTTGAAACCTCGTAATTTCATGCAAAACAGGCTAAACTTTATGAATGACAATAATTAATTTTTGGAACAAAACAATTTGGTCATCTGGAGCAGGCCAAACGATATTTAAAAATATCAAGCCACCGTAATTTCACACAAAGCACATTAAACTGTATGGATAACAAAAGTACATTTTTGGAGCCAAACTGTCACAATTCTGTTGTCTGATATCCCGGGGCTCCTACCCTGTCTCTGATGCTAGGGGCCTCCTAGCTATCTCTGCTCCCCAGGTTACATCTGATGGTGAAGATGATGGGGCCACATATCACTCTACTCCTGAATCAGCCCTTACCTGTCCCCTCCCTCTCCCAGGGAAGTGGGAATGGAGATGAATAGTGTATGTATATATACAAACAAGACAAACAAGGAGGGACATACAGGGAAAAATGAATATAGCAATTGTGGCGCCCTGCGTCCTTACCTCCACAAAAAAGGTTAAATATGTACTGTTTTGCATGTGTTTTGTGAGCAATGGGAGTTATGCTTTCTCTGCTAGAGACCACAACACACACATTTCACCTCACTCTCTCACTTGTCTGAAGCTTAGAGCTTTGCAGACACACCCTAACTGGGAGGGGGAGGAGCAGAGCATTTGTGGCTTCAGTCAAGAAGAAGGAGGAAAAATGCTCTTGGAAGCCATGATTATACATGTGCTCTATCCAGGACTACAGCTAAAGAAGCAGCAGGGAACCAGCCCCTAGACCATCCATGCTTTCAGAGCAGGGTGGTAAGCTGAGAGACTGTGTGGGATTATACAACCAGCAGTAAAGTGTTTTCCCTCGGAAATACTGTAACAACCTAGGATCAGTGAAGGATAGTGCAAGTGGGAACTTGAGCTGCTTCACAAAGGATTCAAGCTGCAAGTTGCCAGAGGCGAAATACACAGTGAGTAGAGGCAATATTGGAAGTTCTAAATGGGTCGCCCTCCCAGGGCTGTGGGGTACTCGGTACCGGGCCGGTGTCAGTGGGATGTGTCACAGCAGCAGTGACCCGGTCCGTGGCCCTGGGCGCCCAAGTAATGGGGGAATGTAATTGAATAGTTCGTGACGCCACCTGTCGTCCTCGGCAAGGGAGATGTTAAGCAGACGCTGTAGACAGATCCTCTGGGACAGATCGTATGATGCAGCAGTGATGGTATAGCCCTCCACAGGCAGGGCTGATGTCCCAGGGCAGTGTAGTTGTAATGGTTGTGGAAAGGCGCAGGCAGTGTAAAAGATGGTACCCAGATGTAGCGGTGCTGAGTGGGTTGGCGCAAGAATGAATGGAGGACATCGAGGCTTGCAGTTCCAAAGCTTTACTCACAGTCTGTGGTACACAAGGGTGCCTGCCTCCGGGCCGTGTCCTCTGGGTCAGAGACTCAGTCAACCTCCAGGCCAGATGGAAAGCTCCCCTCCAACACTCCGCCAACATGTACCTTTCCTGAACAACTCCTCTATTGCGCCTTAAAGTGTGAAGAGCTCCAGTACCGTGGTACTCTGGAGTTCCTCTTGTCAGATGTTCCCAAGAACTCTACTCGTATGGCAGACAGCTGTAGCCTGCTTCAGGGACTCCCTTCTCCTGAGTCCTGGCTCTCTATCCGTGTTGCTGTTGTGCCCCAAGTCTTAGATGGGAGTAGTGCATTTACAGCCTACTACTCCACCGGTGTCTGCTGCAGAACCATAAGTGTCCATACAACCTCGGGGACCAGACCCTGGCTTTGCGCTGAGAATCTATAGGCAGGGTTCCTCTTCCAACCCACATCTCCTCTGTTCTCTCTACTCCTTCGTTCCGTACTGATCCTTCTCTCTCTTATGGAAGCTTAGGTTGCAGTTCTATGTCTTTCTCCTTCTTTCCCTTTCCTGTGCCAGCTGGCTCAGATCACTGAGGCAGCTGCAGCACTCCTTCCTCCATCCCTCCTTCCAGGGATCCCCACTCCTCCCGAGTGGCTTCCTTCCTCACTGACCTTCTGTCAGACTGAACCCCTAATCCTACACTTTCCCACTCTTTTATATATCTCAACTCCACCCACCTCCCAGCACATCCAGTGTTCCAAGCAGGGAACCACCAGAGGTGCTCTGCTACTCTCTAAGCACTGAGCCGCAATGTGTTTGTGCAGAACTACCCTGTTGTGTGGGGTGCGAGTGTTGGAGTGTGGAAAGGAGTTCCCACCTTACCTGAATGGTGGGGCACTACACCTTAGGAGAAGGTGCAGTACCTCTGTGGCGACTGAGCCTCAGGGGCGTCACAAACTCCGGGAAGCCTTGGTCCCAGAAGGGATTAGACTAGCAGGAAGCATACACTGAGTAACAAGCAGAGGGAATGATAACTCCCATTCTCCAGAGCAGACTGTAACTTGGTAACAGTTGTAATATCTCCTCTGAACTGCACCTGAACTACAGTAAATGATAAAGTGACTTTCCTTGTCTCCTACCTTATTAATCTGTGCCTTCTACTTCCATCACAATCTCTGGGGGTCGGCCCTGGTTGGAGAGGGTTTAACATCTGCACTGCCATCACCATCTACTCCCCTAGGGATCATCTGCAGTGCCGGCTATACTATAGTCGAACACTCCAACTGGCGTCACGAATCACTACATAAACTTTATTCCCATTCAATTCTACCCGTTTCATATGACCGCCTGAGGCCACGGACCGGGTCACTGCCACTGTGACATTTCCCATTGAAGTTAATAGGCTCAGTACCGAGTATCCCACGGCCTCTGGGGTGCATCACAATCATATAAATATGCACTGACAGACAACAGAGGGGAAGTATGGGTAGAAAAGGTAGGGGGACACAAAGCCGAATCATCTAGCAACAGTAACAGAACAACTCTCCAAAAACACCTCTATCGAATATTGAATTATAGAATCATAGAATGTCTGAGTTGGAAGGGACTTCAATGGTCACTGTGTCCAGCCCCCTGCTCAATGCAGGATTCCCTTAACCTTCTCAGACACATGACTGTCCAGACTCAGCTTGAAGACTTCCATTGAAGAACTCACCACCTCTTGTGGCAGCTGTTCCACTCATTGATCACCCTCACTGTCAAAAAGTTTTTTCTAATATCTTATCTGTATCTTCTCCCTTTCAGTTTCATTCTATTGCTTCTTTGGTTTCCACGTGCAAATGAGAATAATGGTGATCCCTCTACACTGTGACATCCCTTCAGATATTTGTAGACAGCTATTAAGTCTCCTTTTAGTTTTCTTTTTTGCAAGCTAGACATTCCAAGATTTTTTAACTTAAAGGCCCCTTCACACATAGCGATATCGCTAAAGCGTCACCGATTTTGTGATGCAACAGCGATATCGCTAGTGATCTCGCTACATGTGACACTTACCTCCGATCCGGTTCCCCGCTGAATATCGCTGATCGAGCGAGATCGGCCTGGTCCATTTCTCGTCGTCGGCTTCCTGCTGGCACCAACGAGCGACTCAATGGACACGGGATAAAGTCGTCACCAGAGCTGCCGCTTGACAGATAAGTAACGACAGCTGCTACGTCGCTGGTGAGATCTGCCTGTTTGGCAGCTTACTAGCGACCATTTAGCGATGCACCAGCGATCCTGACTGGGTCGTATCGTTGTCAGGATCGCTGGTGCATCGCTAAATGTAACGGTACCTTAACTCTCCACTCCTTCACCAGGCAGTACAAGTCTTATCACTGGCAATCCACATTTGGTACAAAGAGAAGGCTGGTAGTGCAATAAGAGACTGCGCTGCTGTGGTAGAATTCAAGGTATCTTTATTGCCAACGCGTTTCCTGAGCCAGTCCCAGCTCACTTTATCATGGCATGCCTTTGCAACAAGAATGCCCAGTCATCCTGCCTATAAAGTCCGTGGAGCCTCATTTAAGAGTCTCAAAAACGGGACTAGCCAGATCTTCCTCCAGGGAAGGACCCAGCCAAGGAGTGGCTCCTTTCGGAAACCACCATTACCACCATATTAAGTGGCCCTTTAAGTCAATATCCAGCTCTTTACGAGTTTACAGATATGGCAAGGGAAATACCAAGGCCAGGTATCCATCCACAGACAGCTGTTTTGGGGTGTTGCCCCTCATCAGTGTGGTGTAGGATTCTGGCTAGGTCGGAGCAATGCCTAGTAGACCAACATCACGAAACAATCACTGACGTCAGGGAGACCAGTCAAAGAAAACACTGCACAGCCGGAAAAGGCGCTCAATTAGTGAAATCCTAGGTGCATTGCTCCCTGGGAAATATGAATAAATAAGGCTCCACGGACTTTATTTGCATATTCGTATTTCCCAGGGAGCAATGCTCCTAGGATTTCACTGATTGAGCGCCTTTGCCGGCTGCCGCAGTGTTTTCTTTGACTGGTCTCCCTGAGGTCAGTGATTGTTTCGTGATGTCAGTCATCCTGCCTGGCTGAGACAAAATGTCAGAGATATGTGACCAGGGTCTGGTTGGCCCTCTCTACCAACCCGTTCGTATCGGGATGATAGGCTGAGGAGAGATTCAGCTCAATACTGAGCAAGCGACAGAGCTCTCTCCAGAACCGAGACACAACCTGGGGACAATCTTGTCTGACATGCTGTGTAACCGGAAAACGTGTTTAATGAACAACACTGCCAGGCCCCATGCGGAAAGTAGCCGAGAGAGGCACCAAGTGCACCATTTTAGAAAAATGGTCAGTGATGACTTGGGTAGACCCACCACAAAGTCCATGCCAATCATCTCCCAGGGAATGTCCGCCACCGGCAAGGGGTAAAGTAACCCAGCGGGTCATTGCCGGGAAGACTTATTCTTGGCGCAGGAGACACATGCCTGAATATAGTCTCTGACGTCATGGGCCATATGCGGCCACCAGTACGTCCTCGCTAAAAGTTCAACTGTCCGCTTAGTACCAAAGAGTCCATCCACCCTGGACTCGGGAGCCCAAGAGAGGACATTCGGACGCAAACGGGCAGGGCCAAAAGTCTTGCCTGGGGGTACAGACTCAAGGGCGACCGGAGCCACTGTCCTCAGGCTCTCAGATGGTACAATTAACCGAGGCTCCTCCTCCGCTGACACCATGGAGCGAATAAACGCATCGGCTCAGACATTCTTCTCACCAAAAAGGAAATGTAGGGTGAAGTGGAACCAGGAGAAGAAGAGAGACCATTGGGCTTGGCGAGAATTTAACCTCTGGGCGGTTTGGAGATAAACCAAGTTTTTATGGTCGGTGAACACCTGGAAAGGAAACTGAGCCCTCTCCAGGAGTTGTCTCCAATCCGAGAAGACCAATTTCATAGCTAGCAACTCCCTGTCCCCGATGGAATAGTTCCTCTCCGCTGGTGAAAAAGTTTTAGAGAAAAAGCAGGGGTGCTTCTGACCCTGAGCGTCCTTCTGGAAGAGGACCGCTCCAGCACCGACGGAAGAGGCATCTACCTCCAAGATGAAAGGTTTATCTACATCAGGATGATGTCGAATGGGAGCGCTAGCAAAGTGGGACTTAATAGAGGAAAAGGCCTTGGAGACCTGTTCCGACCATAACTTTGGGGTTAGCTCCCTTTTTGGTAAGAGCAACCATGGGAGCTACCAAGGTGGAGAAGTGGGGAATGAACTGGCGATAGTAGTTTATGAACCCCAGAAAGCGCTGCACTGCTTTGAGAGAGTGGGGTTCCTGCCAGTCCGTTGCCGCCTGCAGTTTGGCAGGATCCATAGCCAAACCCTGGGCAGAGATGATATAGCCCAGGAAAGGCAAGGACTCCTGCTCAAACAGGCACTTCTCCAACTTGGCGTAGAGGGAATTTGCCTGTAAGCGCTCGAAGACCTTGCAAACCTCTTTCCGGTGGGAGTCCATATCTGGAGAGAAGATGAGAATATCATCCAGATAGACAACCACCGACGTAGAGAGCATATTTCGAAAGATATCATTCACAAAGTCCTGGAAGACGGCAGGAGCATTACAGAGCCCAAAGGGCATGACTAGATACTCGTAATGGCCATCCCTGGTGTTAAAGGCCGTCTTCCATTCGTCCCCCTCACGGATGCGTATCAGGTTATAGGTCCCCTGCAGATCCAGCTTGGAAAAAACCCTTGATCCTCGTAATCTATCAAACAGTTCTGATATCTGGGGTAGAGGATATTTATTCTTAAGGGCCTGTCACACTAAGCGATATCGCTAGCAATATCACTATAACATCACTGTTTTTTGTGACGTTATAGCGATATTGCTAGCGATATCGCTATGTGTGATACTTACCTCCGACCGCTCCCCCGCTGGTTATCGCTGATCGCTTGAGAACGTACTGGACCGTTTCTCGTTGTCAGCTTCCTGCTGGGCTTCCTGCTGTGGAGACGAGCGACGCATGGATGTGGGCGGGAGGACGTCAGGATCGCCTCGTCTGACAGGTAAGTAGCGACCCCAACCCCTGCAATGTCGCTGGTGAGATCTGCCTGTGTGGCAGCTCACTAGCAACCACTTAGCAATGAACCAGCGATCCTGACCGTGTCATATCACTGGTCGGGATTGCTGGTGCATCGCTAAGTGTGGCAGTACCTTTTACGGTGATGGTGTTAAGACCCCTGTAATCAATGCAGGGACGTAATTCTCCATTCTTCTTTTGGACAAAGAAGAATCCCCCCCCCACTGGTGACACTGACGTCCTAATGAATCCTCTTGCCAGATTCTCCCTGATGTATTGAGACATGGCTTCGGTCTCTGGTAGAGATAGGGGATAGACTCGACCCCAAGGAGGCTCAGCACCGGGCAAGAGGTTAATAGGACAGTCATAGGGATGGTGTGGTGGAAGAATATCAGCCGCTTTCTTGGAGAAAACGTCCGCATACTGGTGATAGTGCTTGGGGAGCGAGGAAAGATCTGCGGGAACCTTTGTGGTTGTGACCTGTACGCAGTCCCTCTGACATCTACCCTGACAGGACTTACTCCAACTGAGAATTTTTCTCGAGGACCATTCTATATGAGGAGAGTGAACATGCAACCAGGGGACCCCTAGGAGAGCCAGATCGATGCCCTCAGGCATAACAAAGAGGGATATCGTCTCCTGATGGGATGGAGACAGGGAGAGACTCAGTGGAGCAGTCTGGTGGATAATCTGGTAAGGTAGTGTCACTCCAATCACCACTCTGATAGCGACAGGCTGAGGTAGCAAGACCAAGGGGATTGAGTGCCGTTGGGCGAAAGCAGAGGACATAAAATTGCCCTCTGCTCCGGAATCCATGCAAACCTGCACCTCCAGAGTGGAAGAGCCGAACTCAAGTGTCCCCTCAAAGGACAGCTTGGATGAGAATGTCGCTGTGTCTAATAGACCCCCTCTGACGGCCACTAGAAGCGAGCGTCTCGACTGCTGTGGGCACCTGTTGGCATGGAGACCAGGCTTCCGACAGAGGGAACAGACTAGGGATGCTAGCGCGGACCGGGACTTGGAACCCATGCGAGACACCTCCATGGGTTCTGGGAGCTCAGACACCTGAGGTTTAGCGAAGGTTGGTGCCAATCTAAACCTCTGGCTGGACTGGGCCCGCTCCAACCCTCGCTCAGTAAAACGAAGATTAATGCAGGTGGAGACGGTAATGAGGTCCTCCAGCATTGCGGGAACCTCCCTAGTGGCCAGGGCGTCCTTGAGATGATCAGCCAGGCCTCTCCAGAAGATGGGAATGAGGTCCTTTTCAGGCCACTCCAGCTCTGAGACCAGAGTCCGGAAGTGGATGGCATATTGGCTGACCAAGGACGAACCCTGTGTTAAGGCCAGGAGCTTGAAAGCAGTGCCATGTGTGACCCGAGGCCCCAAAAAGACTTGCTTCAGAGTGACCAGGAACTGAGAGGCACTCTGTAGCATGGGGTCACCGCCCTCCCACAGCGAAGTGGCCCACTCCAGAGCCCTGACTGACAGGAGGGAGATGATAAATCCCACCTTAGCCCGCTCTGAGGGGAATCATGCTGCCAGCAGCTCTAGCTGTATAGTGCACTGGCTGACGAAACCCCTACATGAGGCACTAGCACCCGAGAATTTCTCGGGCAACGGGAGGCGGGACAAAGTCAGAGCAGGGATGGCAGTGGTCATACGGGAGACAGCCTTCATGACTGCCTGAACAGCGACCGCAGTAACATCCGCAGCCGAGTCTGAACGCTCGAGAGCCACCAACCTGCCCCCCAGCTGCCGAATGTGCTGCAGCAGTTGCTGTTCATCCGCCATTACTTAGCCAGAACCTGGCGCTAACATAATGTTAAGGGCTAGCGGAACGCACCAAATAATTATGATGGTAAGAGGTGTGTTCGCAGCCCGGGGTCCACCGTGCAGAGATGAAACCTGCTGCTAAGTAATGGCGGAAAATAGCACACCCGGGTTACCTCACCTGGAGTGTACGAGGCGAACCCTGTTACTTCACAGGGTCGCACTAAAAAGATATGAGCGCAAGCGATGTGGTCACAGAACTCTGCCCAGAGGCAGGGAATCAGAGTCCTTCTAGACCCACTTGCGCATGGAGCCGCTGCAGCGGCACTACAGAGTGACGCTAGGAGAATGCTGTGCCCTGTTAGCTGTCACAGGATGCAGCGGATAGACTTGTACCTCCCAGAGGTACCGGAGATATGGTGGCACTATAGTGCTACCTTTGTGCTTTGGCTGGAGCACTGTGGCACATGCTTTGCCACCATGAGGCGCTGACCCTAGCTAAACTAACCCTAACACATATGTATCAAAGGGAGGGGTTATTTAATGAGTCAGTCACCAGTTCCATGCATTCATCATCACTCACACAAGTCTAAACAAAAGTCTATCTTAGAGCATGGCCGAGTGGCCATGCGACCTTTTTATAGCAGCGTCCTTCCGAGACCTTCCTGATGGTCCAATCCGAGCTGGAGAAGGACCCGAGTATGTGACCTCCGATCTCCAATGAGAGATTGTCCCATGGGCATGCTCAGTGGACCGAAAGGAGGACTTATTCCCTGGAGAAGCTTGCTGCTGACCAGCTTGCGTTGCTATAGCTGGATCAGAGGTGGCAGCAGCAACCAAACCCAGCCTCCTCTGTGGCTGGAGAGGAATGGGAGACCGCCGAATGCAAGGCTCGGGATTCCTGCTGTGCAATGACAGGAACCCGATGCCTAACACTATCGGTCATGGCGAGCCTCGTTCTGGAATGCCATTCATGGTCTGGACCTTTCTTGTAGTGAGGAATTAGATCTTCTGGTAAAGTGGCTCAGAAGTTAGTCAGTTGAGCATGCCAAAAGACTGAGAGACATCAATGTAAATCATCCTCGCACAGGTCTACATAAAGTGTGGGAAAGACTTGATGAATGCTATGGGACAGTAGAAGTCATAGAGAATGATTTGTATAAAAGAATTAATGATTTTCCTAAGATAGGACCTAAAGGTTATCTACAGCTTAGAGAACTGAGTGATTTATTGATTGAGTTACAGGTTGCCCAGAGGGAAGGAGGAGACTTGCCCGGATTGGCATTCTTTGACACCGCTAAGGGTGTCAATACAATAGTACAGAAACTTCCTTACAACCTACAAGAAAAGTGGATTACATGTGGTTCACAGTATAAACAAAATCATAATGTATCATTCCCTCCTTTCACTGTATTTGTTGATTTTGTCACCAAACAATCTAGAATCAGAAATGACCCTAGTTTTGACTTTACTCTGTCATGTTCCACTGGCCCTGGTGTCAAATCCAGTATGACACTCGTGGCAGTCCACAAAACTAACATTGTTTCCACAGGCCCTCTCACAAGGTGAATGAACTCCCTCCAGACGATAGCAAGCCTCAGGATGTCAGTAAACATTGACCTCTACATAAGAAACCACATCCTCTACTGAAATTCAGAGCCTTCAAGGAGAAGTCTTTGGAGGATCGCAATGATTTCCTCAAGGTGAACAACAAATGTTGTGCCACAACCTCTCACTTCGCCAGGAACTGTGAAGCTAGCGTGAAATGTGCAGAATGCAGAGATACGAATTTCATTGCAGTGGCAAGAGAACTCCATATCCCTTCCAATTTGGACATCGCTAATGTTGAAAGGTACCTAGGTGAGCAAGGATGCACCTGGACTTTCAATCCGCCACACTCTTCACACATGGGAGGTGCCTGGGAGAGAATGATAGGCATAGCACGCAAAATAATAGACTCTATCTTATAGCAAACGAACACCAGACTCACACTTGAGAGTTTAACGACGTTCTTGGCCGAGGTATCGGCTATCATGAACGCCAGGCCACTGACAGCAATCTCCAGCGATTCCGGAGATCTGACAGTCTTACTACGGCAATGCTACTCACGCAGAAAACCTGTGTCCCGAGAGCTCCACTTGGAGAATTCAACGATAAAGATCTCTTCAGACGCCAGTGGAGGAAAGTGCAAAGCATGTCCAATGTCTTCTGGGACAGATGGAAAAAATATCTCTCCACTCTGCAGGACAAAGTGGCAAAAGGACCACCCAAACATTCAAACCATTGATGTAGTACTTGTCAAAGACAGTCAATCACATTGTAATGAGTGGCCACTTGGCCTAGTTACCAAGCCTCTTCCCAGCAAGGATGGGAAAGTGTGCAAGGTAGAGGTGAAAGTGAGCAAGCTTGGGGAGAACAAACTGTTCCTCGGACCAGTTACTGAACTTATATTATTATTATTATCCCAAAAAGAGCCAAATAGTGGCATCTATTCATGCCAAACGGGGAGTGTTCTCCCCATTCTGTGCAGCAAGATATTTTTTAAGTGCTGTTCCAGCTATGGCCATTAGGTGTCATAGTTGCCTTCCTCTTTCTTATTCATGTGTTTGGAATCTTCTTTTTCCCTAAATGGTTAACTGTTCAGAACCGCCCCTTCTTCCTTCCCCGGTCAACAACATGTAACCATTTCAGCCGGTCTTCTGAGTAGCTCACATCTGCTCAGCTCCCTGCAAAACCACTGCTTATAACAAGTGTATTCTGTTTTTACCTTAATCATCCATAACGGTGTTCAACAACCTCTGATATCATCTACAACTTTGTACAACCACCCCTGATCTCATCTACTACTGTGTTCTACTATACCATCTGTTATCATCTCCCATTGTTGTCCATATCATCCCAGTAAATATAGACTTAAGCACCCATACTGTCTTGTTTCTGGGAGTGGATGAAAGGTTAAGCCATATGCTGGAATCCACACAGCGTCATACGTGGAAGAAGGCAGAACAGCATGCGCTAAGAGAATTATGCCACACGTTGCTTTGTATTGTCCGTCATCAGCCTTTTTACATGTGTAATGACGTGCTTGTACATGCGCAGTTGATATTGAGGAATGCTGAGAGCGGCGTTCATGGTGTCCTCCTTGTGCTGGATCGTATCCTTATGTGGGTGAACTTGCTAAGAAATATTTATGTACACAGCTGCACTGATTTGATTGATAATGATACTGATGATTTGAACGTTATTTTAATGTGATATATAGCACTTTATGGCACTTGAGCACTTTTAATATGTTTAAAATAGTCTGATACAACATTGATCAAAAAAAAGGGGAAAAGGAAGCCTTTATGCCATAAAATAACCAATTTTATTAATGTATCATTAAAATTTGTACAGCAAATTTAATAAAATGGGGACAGCAAAATGCAAGAAGTAACGGTCATTCCAAGTACAGCAAGCAGAAAATACATGATAAAAAGCATTTATAACAAAAGGAAAACGTCCCCCTGAAAAGGTGGTTACCTGGTAATTTAATGGTCAGGAATGTATAAAGTGTTGCAAAATGTGCATGAGACTGAAAAAAACAGCCTCCTAGTGACCAGAAAAAAGATAATATGCCTAGGTTAAAAAGGGGTATAATTGATCATAGTTGAAAAATCAAAGTCACTTCTATGCTTAATATATTTAGAAAAACCAGCTAATTTTCACCCGCTCCAGTATAATAAGTAAGCTTTGCATCCATTAAAAAGTTAAACAAAATGCAGGCATTGTAGTTGTAATGGTAAAATGATAATGATGAAATGCATAGGGGACTGAAAGAGCAGCCTCCTATATTGACGATGCATAAAGAGTGCAATATAATGAGCCATGAGAAGGGAGCAATAGATTGCTGGGAAATGGAGTACTGTACTGTTATGAATGAGTCATCGAAGGAGGAAAAAACAAAAATACAAGCTAAGTCAAGAAAACCAGAGAGGTTGGCAGCTATCGGATTGCAGACCCCTGATCCTATCCGCAACAACTAAGAGTAGCCGTGGGGGGTTCCTACGATGCCCTAGACCCCTCGATCACAGCCGGAGAACTAAATAGGCCTAAAGAAAGAAAGGGGAAATCTAAACTGCCCCAGAGCAGACCCCAAAGCAATAGGCAGCCCCCAACATATAATGACGGTGAAGCAAGATGAAAACACTAACACAGATAGAAAGATAGGTTGAGCAAACGATGGGGCCCAAGCTAACTAAAAAGGACAGGATAGAAAAGCTGCTGTCTGCAAGCCGTAAAAAACCCTACCAAAAAATGTCCCAACCGTCTGATAGGAAAAACAGGCCCTGAAGTCGCTAGGACTTCAAAAAGACTATATCAGCACTCAGGTAAATTCTGAAGACAGAGCAAAGAGACAAACTGATCAGAGACAAAAATGGAACTCCGCACACCCCAGACCGGGGATGGCTGAACTCCAAAAAACAAGGTAAACAAAACAAAACTAATAAGTTCAATAGCAGAGCACAAACTTATCTTTGGGAAGCAGGAATCAGACTGGTCTCCAAGAATCCAGCAGAGAAATCACCAGCGACTCAGAAGGGCGTCAGCTGCCTTATATCCAGTCAGAATTTCCTGTTACCCAGTCATCATCTACCAGATCAGGTGTTTGGTAATCAGCCTCACTACCTTCCTTCACCAGAAGAGGGAGTTCATCAGACATCGACGGTGAAGGGGAAAATGAACTCACAACACTGTACCTTTAAATGACCGTGGCACCCCGATGCGCGTTTCGCGTTTAGCTTTTCCCTGATGGAGCGTGCCTCAAACTTTGAGGTTTGATACAGCATTGAGTTGTCATATGATATATGTGATGATGATACTATGCACATTTTGCACTTTTTATCATGATTATGAATAATTTGGATTGCTAAGTTTCCTGTATTTAAAATCAACTGTGAGTGAGACACATTGCTTGAAAAAGTCTTTATTATGAGATGAAACGTGGCCATGCTATGAGGATCTTAATAAACTCCACTTTTTTCACCATTGCAACTTGGAGTGCTGCCTTTCTATTTGTTTTGGTCTGGATTGGGCAAGTATGGGATATTGCTGAGGAGGCCTGGGCACCCACCATATGGTATTGTGCTGTTCCATTTTTTTCTATATATATTGAAGAGATCCACCAAATGAGTGGACGGGGATTAACTCGCATTGCTGCGATATTGAGGCGCACAGGAACACTTTTGGTTAAAGTAACAGTCTGTGTGGTTTATTTCCTTCATAAACCAATGTCATAGGAACATAAGGCAAACAGTCTTACATCAGACAGACGAATTCTTAATGTCCATAGTAGAGCTTCGCACTCTCAGGCCGGTGGGCACACAGGCTGTGCCATGTCCAGCACGCATGCAGCATTACCATGTAAAGCATACAAAGTCTCTTACTGACCCCGGTCAGCGTTACTCACAGTTTATCCCTCATGGGTTATCAGGGAAGTGGCCGCCCTGGGATCACGGTTTCAGACAGTGCCTTGCTCACTAGGCCGTCTACAGTTGCAGAGCCACAGCCGGGCAGTAGCTTCGCTACACAGAGCCGTCACAAACTCTACTAGGTCCGGGCCTTTCCACATGCTCTTCCAGGAAGTTTAGTCCCAGACACTTCCAACACACACAGGCCTTCCAGGACCTTGCACTCTGACCACTCAGGATCAAACACACAACCCATGTGATCAGACCTCAGTCACATTATATATCCCAAACCACCCCCATATGTGGGCACTGTATGTGTGGCTAGCCGATCCCGCCCAGCTCTCTGACTAGCCCAATAATTCACCCTTATAGATAAACAACTCGTCGACTACAAGTCCCAGCATAACAACGCTATTTTGGCTTATAGCGAAGAGAACCTCTGCGACACATACTGGATATTTACAACCATGCCGGTCACGTTTTCACCATCAAGGAAATGCCCATATTCTGAGTCGCATATGCAGCACCCCCTTAGCTTTAGCAGAGGTTACTGCACCACATACCCTCCTCCCTGTTCAATCTTGTAGGGTTGGACATTTGTCACACACTATGTGCCTCGAGACCGGGTACACACTGTCACCTTGCCCTACACGTCGAGAGGATCATCTCAGTCTGTTTTGGGCGTCATTCGGCATCATATCTGTGTTAAACCTCCCCCGCCCCCAGCGGTCAGTACATCGGCCTTGGGCTTTGGCCCTCCAGTCAAAGTCCGTCTGTGTCACCAGACCCTTTTTGGTCTCCACTAGAATTAAGCGAAACGGGTCGGTCATATTCAAAAGACAGCGACTTTCGCTGAAGTCGGGTTTCATGAAACGAAACCCGTCCATAGCGTGAGGTCGGCCACAAGGTCAGCGACCAGAGCGCCAAAGTCGCATTTCAAAAGATGCTTCCAGCGCCCTTTTTCAGCCAATGATGGAGGACGCAGACTGTGGGCAACGTGATGACATAGGCATCGGTCACCACCATCTTTGAGAAGGGCATGCAAGTGATTGGTGTTACGGTTGCTGTAGCAGAGAGGGAAGGAGGAGCAACCCGGAAGTGGACCCTCTGGGTCACGGCTCCAGAGCCCCCGAGGGCGAGCGCCCAGGTGAGGACCACCCCCTATACAGGGAGTGTTAGGGGCAGACCCCCAGGGGATGGAACCGCGACAGTCGGAACTAAAGGGGCGACTGGGGTTTAAGTCTGGAGTGGAGGCACAGGCAGGTCCGAAGAGAGAGCACAGGGGACCACAGAGACCGCGGTTAATGGGCAGGAACCCGGACCAGAACGCAGCGGGTGGCAAGGGCCGGAGACTGCAAAAGAGGAAGCACAGATATAACACTGAGCGTACGGCAAGGCAGACAAGCAGGGAAGATCAGGGATGCGCCGGAGAGCAGGAGCACGCCGGGAGGTGCGCGCAAGGGAAGAGATAAGGGCTGGGGCCGTGACACTACCCCCCCTTTATGACCCCTCCTCCTAACGCTGGTGAGAAATCGTCTCATGATGTGAGGAGCATCAATATTCTCCTGGGGTTCCCACGATCTCTCCTCGGGACCGAAACCTTTCCAATCAATTAAAAACAGAGTTTTTCCCCTCACAGTCTTCATTGCCAATATATCCCGTACCTCAAAGATGTTATTTGAAGTACACGGTTGGGAGGTTTGAGGAGGCGGTGAGTAGAAGTGGTTAAATTCTGCCGGTTTGAGGAGAGATACATGAAAGGCATTGGGAATCTTTAGTGAGGCGGGCAATCTCAATTTGTCGGCCACGTCGTTGGTGCGACTCAAGACCTCAAAGGGACCAATGTAACGTGGACCTAATTTATAGGAGGGGATTTTCAACCTGATATACCGAGAAGATAGCCAAACTCTATCCCCAGGGCGATACGGAGGAGCATCAAGCCATTTTTTGTCGGCATACATCTTCATCCTGAGGCTGGCACTCTCAAGGGCTTTTTTGGTCTCCCTCCAAATCTGAGAGAAGTCTACAGACAAGGAGTCCGCTGCCGGTACACCCGAGGTAGGGGACGCAGGAAGGGGAATGCCGGGGTGTTGACCAAAAACCACAAAACAGGGAGATTTAGAGGAAGCTTCACTTGGATGGTTGTTATAGGCGAATTCTGCCCAAGGAAGAAGAGAGACCCAGTCATCTTGGTGAGCATTGGAAAAATGCTGAAGGTAGGATGTCAGTGCCTGATTGACCCGCTCGACCTGACCATTAGACTGGGGGTGGTAGGCTAAGGAAAAATCCAGAGTTATCTTCAGCAAACCGCAGAGAGCTCGCCAAAAACGGGAGGTAAACTGGACTCCTCGATCCGAGACGATATGCAGGGGGAAACCATGGAGGCGAAAAACATGGAGCGGGAAGATCTTTGCCAACTTGGGAGCAGTAGGCAGACCAGGTAGTGCGATGAAGTGGGCCATCTTGGAAAATCGGTCCACGACTACCAATATAACCGTACATCTCGAAGAGGGAGGCAAATCAGTGACGAAATCCATAGCAATAAGAGTCCATGGACTGGCAGGCGCAGGTAACGGATGTAGGAGTCTTGAAGGAAGGTGTCGAGGGACTTTGTTCCGGGCACAAGAAGGGCAGGAGGCGATGAAATCCTGGACGTGTCTGCGAAGCGAAGGCCACCAATAATGGCAGGAGATGAGCGCGAGAGTCTTTTTAACCCCTGAATGTCCAGAAACTTTTGACGAGTGACTCCAACGTAGAACCTTCAGTCTATCTCCACTTTGAACAAAGGTTTTACCTGATGGCAGGGAGACCAGGCTTAGTGGTGCTACGGTAAGGATTTTGGAGGGGTCGATGAGATGTTCTGGACCCTCCTCCTTATCCACCGACAGGAATGACCGTGATAGGGCATCCGCCTTGACGTTCTTATCCCCGGGTCGGAAGTGGAGTTCAAAGTCAAAGCGTTCGAAAAACAATGACCATCTGGCCTGCCGTGGGTTGAGCCTTTGGGCGAACTGAAGGTAGGCCAAATTTTTGTGATCCGTAAAAATGATGAATGGATGAAGAGCCCCCTCGAGGAGATGGCGCCACTCTTCGAGAGCCATTTTTATGGCCAAGAGTTCTCTATCTCCTACAGAAATAGTTACGTTCAGGAGCGGAGAAGGCCTTAGAAAAGAACCCGCAGGTGAGAGCACGGCCAGAGGATGATTTCTGCAGAAGAACTGCTCCTGCTCCCACGGAGGATGCGTCCACCTCGAGAATGAACGGCCTGCAGGTATCCGGGCGATGGAGTACTGGCGACTTCGCGAACTCTTGTTTCAGAGCTTCAAAGGCGGTGTTTGCATCGGAGGACCAATGATTGGGATCAGCTCCCTTGCGGATGAGAGCCGAGATAGGTTTAGTCAACGAAGAGAAGGGGGGGATAAATTGCCTATAATAATTGGCAAAACCCAAAAACCGCTGAATTGCCTTTACTCCGAGGGGACATGGCCAATTGAGAACTGCAGCTAAACTTCATCACTCAGGTCCTGTGCACCTATACTTTCTGGCTGTCCTGGTCCCCAGGGGTCCCTACAGTGCGGTTGAGTCCCTGCTCAGTGGAGGCTGTACGCCGGCGCTGTCAGGATCCTGATTTTATAACTGACGATACCATTTTTTTTTCTCTGCTCCCTTCTCCTGTGTGTGTGATGGATCCTATGCACGCTCTTTCTGAGCAGGTTAAACACCTTACCCAGATGTATCAGAAACTCCTTGGAGAACGAGTCCTGGCTCAGTCTCAGCAGCTGATCGCTGACACTGTGCAGGGGGTTTTTTCATCGGGTGCTCGGGATATTACATTAATTTCCCCTGAGTTTCCAGTGAAGTTACCGGATACCTTTTCTGGAGATAAAAAAGAGTTCAGAGTTTTCAAGGAGGGCTGTAAGCTTTTTTTTTCCTTAAGACCACACTCTTCTGGGGATGAAAGTCAGAGAGTGGGGGTCATTATGTCTCTGTTAAGGGGAGTCCCACAAGCTTGGGCTTTCTCCCTTCCGACCACGGCCCCTGAGCTTAGATGCATTTTTTAAGGCCCTGGGGCATATTTATGATGAGCCTGATCATATGCGTATGGCTGAGGACATAGTGATGAGTGTGTGCCAGGGGAAGCACTCAGCCGAGTGGTTGTGTTCAGAATTCAGACGCTGGGCTGCTGAGGTCTGTTGGAATGATGCCGCCCTCCGGGGTTTGTTCCGTAGAGGCCTGTCTGAATATTTGAAAGATGCCTTGGCTCTCCACCCTCTGCCTGATTCCCTGGAGGAGGCTATGACACAGGCCGTCCGAATGGATCGCCGGCTACAGGCGAGGGGAGTGATGCAAAGTGAAAGACAGTTATTCTCACAAGGAAGGGGAGCCAGTCCTATATTGGAGATCACGGAGATGGGAACCATCGACCTCAAAGAAAATGAAAGGAGTCAATGGCGCGTGGGAAAAGGCTGTTTTCACTGTGGCGATTCTGGACATTGGAGAAAGGTTTGCCCCTCCCGTCCACTAACCAAGCGACTGAACCCGGGTGATTGTCGTGGAGGTAACGCAGGCTCTCAGGTAGCTTTTTCTGCTTTCTCTAAAATGTTGTTGCAAATGGAACTTTGTTGTGGGAGTGTCTCCACATCCACTTCTGCCTTCGTGGATTGTGGATCAGCAATGAACTTTATTGACTCTGATTTGGTATCCAGGTGTAAGTTAGGGACAGTTAGGTTGGAGACTCCTATTCACATTGTGGCCATTGACAAAACACTACTGGTAAAGAATGACATTATGTTTCGTACTGAAGAATTTCTCCTTAAAGTGAGTTCCTTGCACCAGGAACGTATTTCATGTTTTGTGATGGACAACCTGCGGGACTGGTGTTGGGGTTCCCCTGGTTACAATTGCATAATCCTGTAATTAATTGGGAATGTCGGGACATTGTTAAATGGGGTCCCTATTGTTCTGAGAAATGTCTTGATACTGTGTCTGTATCGTCCGTGGGTCTGGAAGGTATTCCGGAGTGCCTGATAGGCTATAAGGACGTTTTCTCTGAAAAAGAGGCTGAGGTTTTACCACCACACCGCCCATTTGATTGTGCCATTGACCTGGTTCCAGGTGCTAAATTGCCCAAGGCCCACTTGTATAACCTTTCAGGTCCAGAACGGGCTTCGATGAAGGAGTATATTTCCGAGAGCCTCCGTAAGGGAAACATTCGTCCTTCTGTTTCTCCTGTGGCGGCGGGGTTCTTTTTTGTAAAGAAAAAAGACGGTGGTTTACGCCCATGCCTCGATTTTCGTGAGTTAAATAAGATAACTGTGAGGAATACGTATCCCCTTCCACTTATTCCTGATTTATACAACCAATTGTCCGGAGCTAAGTGGTTTTCAAAATTAGATCTACGGGGAGCGTATAACCTTATCCAAGTCCGAGACGGAGATGAATGGAAAACCGCTTTTCTCACTACTGAAGGGTTGTTTGAAAATCTGGTCATGCCTTTCGGCTTGACCAATGCTCCAGCGGTCTTCCAAAACTTCATAAATCACGTGTTTGTTTTTTGTTCAGGAACTGTCGTTTCTGGGGTTCTTCGTGTCTGCTGAAGGGTATCGCATGGATCCTAATAAGGTGCAGGCCATTGTCGAGTGGGTTCAACCTTGTGATTTGAAGGCTCTGCAGCGTTTCCTAGGATTCGCCAATTACTATCGCAAATTTATAAAGGGGTTCTCACAGGTGGTTAAACCCCTCACAGACATGACTCAAAGGGGGCCGATATCAAGAATTGGTCAACCGCAGCGGTAGCGGAATTTCAGTTTTTGAAAACATGTTTCATGTCGGCCCCGGTTCTTGTTCAACCGGACCCGTCGGAACCATTTATTGTTGAGGTAGATGCCTCAGAGGTGGGGATGGGGGCGGTATTGTCCCAGGGACCCACCACTTTGACCAATTTAAGACCTTGCGCCTTTTTCTCAGAGAAATTCTCTCCTGCGGAGAGAAACTATGATGTGGGAAATCGACAACTTCTGGCCGTTAAGTTGGCCTTTGAAGAATGGAGGCATTTTTTGGAGGAGACTGTCCATCCTATAACCGTAATTACGGACCACAAAAACCTAGCTTATATTGAGTCAGCTAAGAGGTTTACTCCTAGACAGGCTAGATGGTCACTTTTTTTTCCCGATTCAACTTCTCGATCACTTTTCGGCCAGGGTCCAAAAATGTCAGAGCGGATGCTTTGTCACGCAGTTTAGATCCGGTGTGTCCCCCCGGAACCTCTATTCTTCAGCCTGGGGTGGTGGTGGCAGGTATTTCGAATATGTTGAAATGAGAGATTCGGGAAGCCCAGTCTCTTGCACCGCCGCCTAAACCAGTGGACAAACTTTTTGTGCCAGCTCAGCTTCGCCTTAAGGTCCTCCGGGAGTTCCATGATTCAGTTCTGGGTGGACATCCAGGGATCGCGGCTACCCGGAAGGCCATTGCTAGAGTGTTCTGGTGGTCTGCTTTAGCCTCTGATGTTGGGGAATATGTGTCTGCTTGTGATGTTTGTGCCCATGCAAAAACCCCCCCATAACCGGCCGGCCGGGGAATTGGTACCACTGCCAATTCCTGAGAGACCATGAACGCATTTTTCCATGGATTTCATCACCAACCTTTCCCCCTCCAAGGGTAATACCGTTGTCTGGGTTGTGGTGGACAGGTTTAGTAAGCAGGCACATTTTGTACTTTGGCAGCTCTACCTAATGCGGAAACATTGTCCAGATTGTTTGTTGAGCATGTGGTGCAGTTGCATGGGGTACCCTTGAATGTTGTGTCTGATTTTGGAGGGCTTTTTGTAAAATGTTGGGTATTGGTTTGTCCTTTTCATCGCTTATCATCCAGAGACTAATGGGAAGACCGAGCGGACCAATCAGTTGCTGGAGCAAATTCTGCGTTGCTTGACCTCAGACCGACAAGATGATTGGTGTTCTGTGTTACCGGTGGCTGAGTTTGCATTTAACAACAGCGTTAACCAGTCTACAGGTACATCTCCCTTTTTCTGCAATTATGGGTTCCAGCCACATTTTGGAGAATTTTCCCATTTGAATTCTGGGTGTCCTGGGGCGGATGAGCGATCCAGCGGTTGGGGGAGGTATGGCGAGAGGTCCAGAGTAACATTACGAAGGCCCAGGACAAATTTAAATTTTTTGCGGACAAAAAATGATCCGTGGGACCGCTGTTTCAGATTGGGGATAAGGTATGGTTGACCACCAAGAATATAAGACTCAAGGTCCCCTCTGCGAAGCTTGGACCCAAGTTTATCGGTCCTTATGAAATTACCGAGGCAGTTAACCAGGTGGCTTTTCGGTTGCGTCTCCCGCCATCTCTGTGGATCCCAAATGTTTTTCATAAGGCCCTTTTGAAACCTGTGAGGTCCGCTGGGGAGGGATCATCAGTTTCCCCAACACCGGTTTTGGTAGACGGGCAGTCAGAGTACGAGATGGAACGAATTGTCGACTCCAGGTTGGTCCGTCGTGCCCTTCAATATCTGGTACATTGGAAAGGGTACGGTCCTGAAGAACGCTCGTGGGCTCATGCTCGATCGGTTCATGCGGATCGGTTGGTCCAGGCCTTTCACGCCAAGTACCCTGAGAGACCTGGGGGTCCAGTGGCCCCCCATTGAGAGGAGGGTACTGTCATGATCCAGGACGGGGTTTCGCTTTGGCCCGTCCTGGTCTGACTGGGGGTTTATTGTTCCACCTCTCCCTGGCAGAGGGCGGCTATTTAATGCTCACTTGACCTAGGTCCGGTGTCAGTTATACTCCTGCCCTCGGCTGAGTTAGTTGACCTTGTGCGTATGTGTGCTTTGTGCCTGATATCTTGCTTACTTGTTTGGTTTTGATCCGGTTCTGTCCCTGTTTCGAGTTCTGCCTGTCCCTCTTGTACTGCGCTACCTCTTGTGTATGACTCTCTGCTTGTGACCCGACTTCTCTGCTCGTCCCCTTGGTACCGCGTCGCCCTCTTGTGTATGACCTTTGGCTTTGTCTGACCTCCCATCTGTTTATCCCTCCTGTAGCTCGCTGTCCATACTGTGAATGACCTCCGTTTTGCCCGACTCTGAGTTTTCTGTCTTCTCTGAAACCAGGATGCTAAGCCCCGCCCCTTTGCAGTCACATGACCGTAGGTCCCATGCCGGCTTGCTAAACTTCATCACCCAGGTCCTGGGCACCTATACTTTCTGGCTGTCCTGGTCCCCAGGGGTCCCTACAGCGTGGGTGAGTCCCTGCTCAGCGGAGGTTGTACGCCGGCGCTGTCAGGATCCTGATAATTGCCTAATACATAATGAGCCTCAGAGCATCTGAGTCTGCTTCCTGAAATATATACGGAGATTTAGAATGTTTAAACTATGCAATATATACATGGTATCTGGTGATACTGTACCCTTTTTCAACTTTTTATATTCTTGTCTAATCTATACTGGGCCTGAGAGCATCTGTGTCTGCCTCCTGAAATATATACAGAGATTTAGAATGTTTAAACTATGCTATATATACCTGGTATCTGGTGTTACTGTACCATATTCTTCTTGAATCCATACTGAGCCTGAGAGCATCTGTGTCTGCCTCCAGAAATATATATGAAGATTTAGAATGTTGAAACTAAACTATATATACCTTGTATCTGGTGATACTGTACCCTTTTTCAACTTTTTACATGATTGTCTAATCCATACTGAGCCAATGAGCGTCTGTGTCTGCTTCATGAAATATATACGGAGATTTAGAATGTTTAAACTATACTATATATACCTTGTATCTGGTGATACCCTTTTTCAAATTTTTACTGTATGGTCTAATTCATACTGAGCCTGTGAGCGTCTGTGTCTGACTAATGAAATATATGCAGAGATTTGCAATTATCCCTAGACTGTATACAGCTGTACGCTTCTGATACAGTACCATATATCTGCTGGTACTTTAAGTACATTTTCACAAAAATTAGGAAGTATGGTGGCCATGGATGTGGGCGTGGGGGGCCAGCTGGTACTGATGGTGGTGGTGGTGCATCTGCTGGTAGTGCCAAAAGCACAATAGCAGTTAAGGCAGGAGGTGTTGAGACTACGGCATGGTCTGGCTCCGGAAGGCCTGGAATGCTCCCTTTTCTGGGAGTAGGTAAACCGCTTTTAAAGCCGGAGCATCAGGAACTGGTTTTGGCTTACATTGCCAAAACAGCCTCCAGCTCAATCGCCTCCTCTTCTGAAGTTGCAAAAAATGAAAGCACTGAGTCGTCAGTGCAGGCTTCTGGTCAGGAACAACCCCTTTCCTTGTGTCCTTCACCCCCACCAAAAGTGAAGGATGCCGCAGCACACACTTCAGATTACTCCATGGAGCTCTTTTCACATACCATGCCTGGGTTATCAAGTCAAATTCTGAATTCCCCAGTCCAACATGAATCAGAGATGGAGTGCACTGATGCACAGCCACTGCTAGATGATTCTGCTGGTACATTCACCCACAGCACTACATTCCCCTCGCACTCTACAGAGCCAGAATCTGACCCTGATGAAACTCAGGTGCCCCTTCCCGCATACT
This sequence comes from Dendrobates tinctorius, assembly GCF_039654945.1. Classification (NCBI taxonomy): domain Eukaryota; kingdom Metazoa; phylum Chordata; class Amphibia; order Anura; family Dendrobatidae; genus Dendrobates; species Dendrobates tinctorius. Next base: position 5,519,134 of record NW_027361713.1, on the reverse strand, counting down.
ATACCACCTTACACAGTGACACAGATGAAGGTGCAGATGAAAGTGCCGGTTCCCTGAGCAGGTGGGGGGGCATACTCGTGGGCGACAGCACTGGCACAGGGCCACTCATAGTATGCAAAAGTGTCTCTGCTGGTGGGAGGGCCCACTCGCTGTCTGACACACCGGCATACTATGAGGGGCCCTGTGCCAGTGCCGTCACCCACGATTGGGCCCCCTTGCTTTCTCAGGGCCACAGCACTTGCAATACTTACCTCTCCCTGCTCCACCGCCGTGACGTCTTCTGCGCTTCCTGACAGTGACATTCAGGTCAGAGAGCGCAATGACATCACGTCTGTATGCCCTCTGCTTAAACAGTACAAGTGCAGAGAGCTGGAAGATGGTGACGCTGAGGAGTCCATAGTAGAGCAGTGCCCAGCGAGGTGAGGTATTTAATTTTTTTAAAGGTTGGGAGCTATTTTTGGGGAGCTCTAGACACTGGACAATGAGATATGGGGCCCATCATACACTGGAGCATCATCCATGAGGCCCATCATATACTGGAGCATTCCAAATGGGGGACATCAGACACTGGATCAGCATTTACGGGGCCCATTATACACTGGAGCATTATAAATGGGGCCCATTATATATGGAGCATTATTTGGGCCCATCATACACTGGAGCAACATCCATGAGGCCCATCATATACTGGAGCATTCCAAATGGGGGACATCAGACACTGGTGCAGCATTTACGTGTCACATTATACACTGGAGCATTAGAAATGGGGCCCATTATATATGGAGCATTATTTGGGCCCATAAGACAGTGGAGCTTCATCCATGGGGACCAACACATACCGTAGCATTATGTGGAGCTCATCATATACTATATGGAACATTATATGGGACCGATTATTCTGTATGGAGAAATATATGGGGCTCATTATTCTGTATGGCACATAATGTGGTCACCATAATACTGTATGGAGTTATATACTGTCCGTTTTTTGAGCTATTGTAGAATTTAAAATAGATATCAGTCATGTCATGTAAGCAGTGAAGTATTTGTCATTGATCTCTACCTATATTTCTGGGCCGTATCGGAGCATCATGAATTGTGGCATGTGTTAAAGTGGCCCACTGACACTTTTTGGCCCAGGGCACACGACAACCTGGAGCCAGCCCTACCCCCCACAACTTTAGGCAAATAACCCCCAGTTTTCAATGCGTAACTATTATTATAAAGTAAATTAAGATTGACAAGTTTAAGTAATAAGAATTGATGTTTTTTGCATTGAAATGGGCACTGTAGGTGTGTTTACTGTCCTCCACTCCCTGTTGACTTTGCTTCCCCATTGACTTGCATTGGGTTTCGTGTTTCAGTCGGACCCCCGACTTTTCCCTATAGTCGGCCGATCTCGTTCGACTTGACTTTTGAGAAAGTCGGGTTTCATGAAACCCGACTCGACCCTAAAAAAGGCAAAGTTGCTCATCTCTAGTATTAAGATGTACTGCAGCAGTTGAGGAGTGTATTATGTTGTTTTGCAGAAGCTGAGGTTTGCTTGTGTGCTAAGATAAATATATACAGTGCCTTGCGAAAGTATTCAGCCCCCAGGAACTTTTCAACCTTTTCCCACATATCATGCTTCAAACATAAAGATACCAAATGTAAATATTTGTTGAAGAATCAACAACAAGTGGGACACAATTGTGAAGTTGAACGGAATTTATTGGGTATTTTAAATTTTTGTGGAAATTCAAAAATTGAAAAGTAGGGCGTGCAATATTATTCAGCCCCTTTAACTTAATACTTTGTTGTGCCACCTTTTGCTGCGATTACAGCTGCAAGTCGCTTGGGGTATGTCTATCAGTTTTGTACATTGAGAGACTGAAATTCTTGCCCATTCTTCTTTGGCAAACAGCTCGAGCTCAGTGAGGTTTGATGGAGATCGTTTGTGAGTTATTGGCTGCTATGGGCATAAAAGGAGATAAACTCATGGTGTTACCACCATCTTCTCCTGACCTCAACCCTATAGAGAACCTTTGGAGTATCATAAAGCAAAAGATCTATGAGGGTGGGAGGCAGTTCACATCAAAACATCAGCTCTGGGAGGCTATTCTGACTTCATGCAAAGAAGTACAAGCAGAAACTCTCCAAAAACTCACAAGTTCAATGGATGCAAGAATTGTGAAGATGATATCAAAGAACGCTTCCTATGTTAATTAAGATGTAACTAGGCCTGTTAGGATGTTTTGGAGTTAAATATCTTTTTCAAATAGTTTTTTTGTTCAGTGAATGTGACCTCCTAATGCTGCAAATTCCACAAATGAGCATTTTCAGTACTTTAAAACATATCAAATGTTTAGAAATTCTACTGTGGCTAATAATTTGGAACAGTGCAATTTGAGTTTTTATTCATTTTGGAGATTATACTGTTATCATTGGGAGGCTTCTTCAATAAAATTCGATGTATACTTTAACGGGTGATGACTTTTATTAGACGGACTGTCATTTGCACCAACCATTTAGGAAAATCAGAGAAAAATATCATTTGCATAATAATTTGTAGCATGGTGTAAAAAGCAAAAGTGCATTTAAATAACACAGAGTTCATAGTAATACTGTTTTTGGTCAAAAATAGCACAGAAGCCATCCCACAATCGACATGGTGACTCTGTCTAATATATACTGTCTAATATTAAAAACCTTACCATGTGTCAGAGTTGATCTCAATTAGGGATGAGTGAGCATATTCGTGAGTACTCGTTACTCGGCGAGTAATGCGGTACTCGGAAAATAGCGAGTGTTTCACTACTCGCCTCGCTATTCGGTTTTCCTACCCAGCAGTTGCCAATCACAGTAATCCCGCACCCTTCTTGGTTGTGGACGGCATTACTATGTTTGGCTGGCCGCCCAGCATCCTTTGAGTCATCATAGCCTGACACTAAGCCCCGCCTGCCGCTGCCATTTTCTGCACATTGCATGCAGAACACAGCTAGTGTAGGGAGAGTCTGAGCAGCTGTTAAGGAAAGTTGTGTTTTTTGGTTCACATCAGCCAGAAATCCTCTGTGAAACCCAAAAGCTCTTTTCAGAGCTGAAAGTATAAGGTCAGGGTGGAACGGAGTAGTGACCGTTTTCCCAGCTTTTTTTTTAGGTCACATTTACCCCTGCAGGGCAGGTTTTTTGTGTAGTTGCGGTGCTGTGTTCACAGCGAATAGTACGCACGCACGGTACTGCACAACTGACACGCAGCCAGCACTGCTGTCTTGTTTGGTGTTTATTGGTTTTCAGTAATTAAACAGGGTAAGGGAAGGAAGGTAGGAAGGGAGGAAAGGGAATGGGAAATAAAGAACCTTGTACAGGTACGGAAAACATTTAAAACCAGAGAACCCACAAATATGCATTAAATAGCTTATAGAAAATAACAACATAAAAGGAAAAGAAAATCGCCAAGTCACCAGGTTTTTTCCTACCTCATCTGAAAGCGGTGTGATGTAGAGACATTGACCCTGATTCCAGCCATGTGTGACTTACTGGGCTGCTTGCTGCAGATTGATAAAATCATTGATTTATCTGCTCCAAATATACCATTTCTCTGAATTTTGAGCTCTGTATAAGCCCACTGCCATGCCGGTGAATCACATGGGTGGTCAGCACCACCCTACTCACTGCAGTCACCGCTCTGCTCTCCTCAGTCATGGGCTATCTCGTGGAGCTGCCGCTTGTAGCATTACCAACACTGCTGCATTGTCTAATTGCATCTTTGCCTTCGTCCACCTGTACATCGTATTCGTCTCTCAGATGCTGCAGATCCGAGGGTTGCCCTGGTGTGGTACCTGGTGACTACCGGCATCCAAGCTCATCCTCACCATCAGAGGCTCTAGTGAATACCCAATAGTCACTTAGTTATACCCTTCCAGAGTAAGCCCAGCCCATGGCACAATGGGTCCAACTCCATTAGCGTTAGATGTACCCACACCACTGATTAGGAGCTTTCAGTGTACACTGTGCATAGACAGAAAGCTGACAATCCGTGATGTGGACAAGGTTATATAGAGTGTTGTGAGTTCATTTTCCCCTTCACCTTTGATGTCTGATGAACTCCCTCTGCTGGTGAAGAGAGGTAGTAAAATTGATTGGGATGGGAAGAACCTGTTATCTGAACAGGCAGAGTGTGATTGGACATCTGGAATTTCTGAGTGGATATAAGGCAGCCGACGCCCTGCAGGGTTTGCTGGTAATCCTTTCTGCTCTGAGCTCTGGCATCCAGTTTTAGTTCCTGTCTACTAAAAGCTAAGTTTTGCCCTGCTATTATTCCGTGAGATTTTGTCTGGTTTCCTTAGCGTTTGTATTCAGCCAGTCCTGGTTGGGACTGGCTGAATTCCATTTTTGTCTCTGATCAGTTTATCTCTTTGCTCTGTTTTCAGAATATACCTGAGTGCTGATATAGTTATTTTGAAGTCTAGCGACTTCAGGGCCTTTTATCCTATCAGATGGTTGGGACATTTTTGTAGGGTTTTTTGCGGATTGCAGCCAGCATCTTTTCTGTCCTGTCCTATCTAGTTAGTTGGGCCCCATCGTTTGCTCAGCCTGTCTTTCTGTCTGTGTTTGTGTTTTCATCTGTTTTTCACCGACAATACATGCTGGGGGCTGTCTTTTGCTTTGGTGTCTGCTCTGGGGCAGTTTAGATTTCCCCTTTCCTTTTTTAGGCTTATGTAGTTCTCCGGCTGTGACGAGTGGTCTAGGGCACCGTAGGAACCCCCCACGACTACTGTTAGTTGTGGTGAATAGGATCAGGGGTCTGCAATCCGATAGCTACCAACCTCTCCGGTTTTCTGGACTTAGCTTGTATTTTTGTTTTCTCCTCCTCCAGTGACTCATTCATAACAATAGAGCTAATGAATATGGAGGACTACATGACAGGAGGTTTTCCAATCCTATAGTGACTCAGTCCAGTAAGTAACACCACTGGAATCATGGTCTCTTTCTCTACCTTACGCTGCTCTCATAGTAAGCAGCAAAAACTTGGTGATAGATTACTTTTAAAGTACCTTCAGGGTGATCCATATTAAAAAAAGATGACTAACTTCCACTTTACTTTTTGGGTCTTTTTTTATTATTTCCTGTTGCTTATATGGTGACCACAAATACTGCAGCAATGTAGATATATTCTCATTCATCAAATCAGCCCATGTGGGGGGGCGTGGCCTGAGCTGGTGATGGTGTAACATGCACAGCTCAGGGTCTCTGAGGAGGCATCTCCTAAAGCGACAAAGCAAAAGAAAATCGCTCTCTTCGATAACCCACGGAAGGATTGTTTTCTCGTTACTCAGAGGTAGATTCTGACACCCCTTGTCTGAGCTTTGGACATTAAAAAAGACATTTTTGAAATCTGAGGCCTTTTCCCGCCATTTTACTGCAAGGTGACACCATTTTGAACCGTGAGTGAAAAAATCCTTTCCCTGCTCCCTCCATTACCCACTGGTTGTCCTTGTCCTCAGAAAAAGTATCTTCATGCTTGTCTACCACATTTTAAAGATTTTTATTGTCTTTTGGAGATATTTTTTTACAAAAATCCAGTCATATACCAGCTGATTGGCAGAAGGATACAAAATAGTCCCACCCTGTGCCTAATCTGACAGGATTTCTCTTGTTACATAATTAAAAGACATTGACTTTTTTTGGACTCTCCTTTTGTCTGCTTTAGACCCTTTGGAAGTCCCAGGGTGTCCTAATTTAGCTATATTCCCCTGCTTTGTGCGAGGCTGCGGGAGCTATAACGGCTGCGAGGGATCTCTTTCATCTCAACGTCCTATTTCAAGTACGCCATTTTCCTGTCATAACCGATCTGTGAGGCGGAAGGACACAAAATAGTGCCTATTTGTAACTTACCTCCGCTCCCCACCGCTCCTGTGTGGCTCCACTAGGGTGATCTGCCTTTCTTCAGCGGTGCCGTGTATCAGCTGCCGGCACCCCTGCTGCATATTTTATGAGCGGGGACTGACGTCACTGAGCCCTGTGTTAAGACTAGCCACCTGTCACAGCTGCATTTAAAGTCACAGGGAGCACGTCTATATCAGCGCGCAGTTAATAAAGGATTTTACTGTATGCATCATACAATATTAAAAGTGCCATCTGATTCTGTGGTGGATCTCATTCCTCACGGTCCCTTTTATAAAAAGGCATAGGAAGACACAAGAATTTTCTATATTTTTAACGTTTATTCAGTACAGTCATGGCCAAAAGTTTTGAGAATGACACAAATATTAATTTTTACAAAGTCTACTGCTTCATTTTTTCTAATGGCAATTTGCATATACTCCAGAATGTTATAAAGAGTGATCAGCTTAACAGCAATTACTTGCAAAGTCAATATTTGCCTAGAAAATGAACTTTATCCCCCAAAACACATTTCAACATCATTGCAGCCCTGCCTTAAAAGGACCAGCTAACATAGTTTCAGTGATTGCTCCATTAACACAGGTGTGGGTGTTGATGAGGACAGGGCTGGAGATCAATCTGTCATGATTAAGTAAGAGTGACAACACTGGACACTTTAAAAGGGGGCTGGTGCTTGGCATCATTGTTTCTCTTCTGTTAACCATGGTTATCTCTAAAGAAACACATGCAGTCATCATTGCACTGCACAAAAATGGCCTAACAGGGAAGAGTATCGCAGCTAGAAAGATTGCACCTCAGTCAACAATCTATCGCATCATCAAGAACTTCAAGGAGAGAGGTTCCCTTGTTGCCAAAAAGGCTCCAGGGCGCCCAAGAAAGACCAGCAAGCGCCAGGACGTCTCTTAAAAGTGTTTCAGCTGCGGGATCGGGCTACCAGCAGTGCAGAGCTTGCTCAGGAATAGCAGCAGGCAGGTGTGAGTCATCTGCACGCGCTGTGAGGCGGAGACTCTTGGAGCAAGGCCTGGTCTCAAGGAGGGCAGCAAAGAAGCCACTTCTCTCCAGGAAAAACATCATGGACAGACTGATATTCTGCAAGAGATACAGGGAGTGGACTGCTGAGGACTGGGGTAAAGTCATTTTCTCTGATGAATCCCCTTTTCGATTGTTTGGGACATCTGGAAAACGGCTTATTCGGAGAAGACCAGGTGAGCGCTACCACCAGTCTTGTCTCATGCCAACTGTCAAGCATCCTGAAACCATTCATGTGTGGGGTTGCTTCTCAGCCAAGGGAATGGGCTCTCTCTCAGTCTTGCTTAAAAACACAGCCATGAATAAAGAATGGTACCAGAATGTCCTCCAAGAGCAACTTCTCCCAACCGTCCAAGAGCAGTTTGGCGATCAACAATGCCTTTTTCAACATGATGGAGCACCTTGCCATAAAGCAAAGGTGATAACTAAATGGCTCAGGGAACAGATTTTGGGACCATGGCCTGGAAACTCCCAGGATCTTAATCCCATTGAGAACTTGTGGTCAATCATCAAGAGACGGGTGGACAAACAAAAACCTTCAAATTCAGACAAAATAAAAGCATTGATTTTGCAAGAATGGACTGCTATCAGTCAGGATTTGATCCAGAAGTTGATTGAGAGCATGCCAGTGAGAATTGCTGAGGTCCTGAAGAAGAAGGGTCAGCACTGCAAATATTGACTTGCTGCATTAACTCATTCTGTCAATATAACTTTTTGCTACTCATAATATGATTGCAATTATATTTCTGTATGTGCTAAAAACATCTGACAAACACACATAAAAACCAGAGGCCAGCAGATCATGTGAAAATATAATATTTGTGTCATTCTCAAAACCTTTGGCCATGACTGTATAAACATCACCAATAATATCAATTCTATCTAATATAATCCCTGCAAGGCAGGATTCAAAAAAGGGCACAAGATGAGTCACAAGGCTACTCCAGTGTCCAAATCAACGAAAGTGTCTAATATGACTCCTCAAAAAGCACAAAAAATTCAGGATTCTTAGAATCCTCACTTTAAAGATCAAGTGGATATCGTTAACCCATTTAAGGCCAGATCTCCTCATAAAGAGGTCATGGATACATCTCTCTCATCAAAAAGGAAAAATCCTGGTAAAACTTCTGAAAAATTCACAATCGCCAGCTGACGCTTCAAGTCCTGAGTCTGGAGATAAATCACCAATCTTTTCGCCGGAAAGGTCAAAATTTAAGATGGATAACACCAATCCTTCTCCTTCCCAAAATGTGGATGTTATATCCGTACACTTTTACATGGATACTCTCGCCCAGAAAATCACGTCCAGTATGTCTCAATCATTTGAAAACCAAAATAAAATTTTACTGTCCACCTTGGATAAATTTAGCAGCAGGTTAGACAACCACGAAAAATGACTAACTGTAGTGGAAGAACAAACTGATGATTTAGCAAAAGACACCCATGACCTCAAATCTGAATTTCACGGACTTAAAATTAAATTTTTATCATGATTTTAATGTGTAACTTTTTGTATCAATAAATATTTTCTAATATCACTATATTGGTTCAGTGTGCGCTCTTTTGCAGTGGTGCTTTCCTCTCTTGTCTTGAAGACTTAAAATTAAAGTTGCGGATATAGAAGACAGGAACAGACGAAACAACTTGAAAATAAGAGGAATACAAGAATCTATCTCTCCGGATAAACTAGAAGACTTCGTCAAAACAATTTTCAAAAAATTACTACCGACACTTACAGACCAAAATCTCATCATAGATAGGATCCACAGACTTCCCAAACCACGGAATATCGATAAAGATCTACCTAGAGATTCCATCTTAAGGGTACACTTTTTCAAGATTAAGGAAAAAATTCAACAATCGGTTAAAGATCTAGGAGGTTTTCCAGAACCCTATGCTCACCTTCAGCTATTTACGGATCTTTCAAAGGATACGATTGAAGGAAGAAAGTCTTTTAAGCCAGTCACTTCCACCTTGAGGGAAAATGATATCCCCTATAAATGGGGCTTCCCACTTAAACTTTTGATAATCTACAAAGGAAAGACGACCGTCCTATTGTCACCTAAAGAAGGAAGAGATTTCCTGTCCTACTACAGGATACCAGACCACCATAGAATCTCCAATTCTCAAGACCCTGGGCCCTCATCAGAGAAGGGATGATCCAACGGAGGGACCGGGCCAATTTATTTACTCACCTTGTTATAAGGCCTCTCTACACCTCTAGATTATTTGGTCAATGTATTGTACTGTACTGCTTATTATTCTTCTTTCCACAGGTTTTCTCACTTCTCTATTACTTTATGAACTCATATCACATGAGATTATTTTCCTTCTGGGAATAGTGTTGTTATGCCAAGGGATGCCTCCAATGGGATCCATACACAAACTTTCCCCACTAAAGAATTAGAGCCTTTCGGACCGGCTCTTCCTGAAGGACAATTTTGTTCTTATTGCTTTTGTGTCTCTTTTGTTTTTGGTTTCAAACACGTATATAGTTTGAGGTTTTTGGACAACTAAGTTCTACAAAGGTAGGTGCACTCTGGTTTCTGCATTTCCTCTACCCCACTTCATACGAACCCAGCCATTCTTGTAACATGAAAATAAAATTTGTATCATACAATGTCAGGGGGCTAAATAGCCCTTGGAAGAGATTTTCCATTGGTAGGGAGATTAACGGGATGCATCCTGAGGTTGTATGCCTTCAAGAAACCAAGTTCAAAAAAGACAACCACCCTTCTATAAATCTCAAAAATTTCCCATTTGTATTTGAATCTTGCGGCCCACGAAAGAAAGCTGGGGTTTTAACCCTGATTAGTAACTCAATTTCCTTTGAATTGCTTTCTGAAGTAAAAGACGAAAAAGGACATTATCATATTCTCCTGTGCAAATTGAACGGCCAAACCTTCACAATAGTTAATACTTATGTTCCCACCATCAGACATATTACCTTCCTGAATAAGCTAATGAAAAAATTAGATGCCTTACGATCAGGAACCCTACTTTTGTTAGGGGACTTTAATATGGTGCCAGATGGTGTACTAGACTCCACCTCTCCCAGCAGACAAAAAACGCAATCCTTGAACAGCTGGATTTATAATCATGAGCTATTCGACTCATTCCGCTGTTTGAACACCACATCTAGAGAATTTACTCATTTTTCTGATGGCCATCAGTCGGCATCTAGAATAGATCTGATACTCACAGATGTCTTCTCCTTGCCAAGGTTCTCCTCCAGCTCCATACTTAATAAATCTATTTCAGATCATTCCCCGGTAACTGCAGAACTGATAATACGGTCCCCAATTCATCCCCAATTCATGTGGAAATTCAACTCCTCTCTGCTTCATAACCCCCCCATCAAATCTGAAATCAGCTCAGCCTTACAAAATTATTTTAGTGAAAACGAATCAAACCTCCTCAATCCGTTTACCTATTGGAATCCTCACAAAGCTGTGTTGAGGGGAGTCTTGATTCAAATTTCCTCCAGACAAAAAAAAATTAATAAGGATAAAATTCTTACCCTACAACAGTCTATTAAATCTAAAGAAGAGAAACTATGTTGATCTTCTGTTTCCTCTAACAAACAAGCTGTATTATTAGAACTTACTGATCTCAGATTGTAATTAAGGAAAATCATATTCAATTTTTACGACTCAGCTATTAGATCAGCAAAATGCAAACATTACTTATCTATAAATCGCCCTTCAAAATACATGTGAAACAGAATTAAGAATATACAGAAATGGAATAGAATTGACAGTATAACTTCCTCTAATGATACATCCCTGGTCCACTCTAAAGATATTGTAGGAGCTTTTGCCGATTATTACAAAAATCTGTACAATATCAACCAAGACAACCACAATATGCAGCCATCTACCTCGGAGATTGGATCATTTCTTTCCAGCATGAACCTTCCAAAGCTTAATGAACAAGAAGTCCTAGATACCATAAACAAACTTAAAACATTCAAATCACCCGGCCCAGATGGGTTTAGTAATGATTATTTCAAGTCTTTTAGTAATATATTAACCTTGTCAAAGTATTTAGCTCAGCTTTCCAAACAGGTCAATTTCCTAAAGAGATGCTTTTATTATGTGTAAAATTTCTTTAAAATGTTATTAAACATACTGAAGTGTGATTTGATACAAAAATATAAAATCCTACAAACCTGTACATTATAGCAAAATTTAAAACTCTTCCTTATTTATAGTGTTTTTAGAAAAAAGGAAAAAAAAAATTTAGTGTGAAAAGTTTGGAATATTTTTATATATATACTTTTTAATTGTTTTTTTATGTGAAAATTTTTTTGTGTGAAAAATTTTTTGTGTAACATTTATTTGGTATATGAGTTTTGCTCGATTCCTCAGAGTGCAAAATCCTGCATATCTGAGTATCTGGGTGTGTCTGAAAAACAGACCTTTCAGCCCCCACCCAAAACCACATGCAGGGAGATCTGCTATAAAATGTGTTCAGACAGATCCATTTATATTCTTGACATTATACCTGAGGAAGACTCTTAGCAGTCGAAACCGGTTGTATTCTATTTTTGAATTAAAAATAAAAATCATCCTTGAATCTAAATATCAAGTTCCATCATCATCCTTCAGGAGCGCATATTGCTGGGAAAAACATTCACCAAGTGTTATAACCTATGAAAGCGCTGTCCAGTGCTCTCACTAGTTCCCAGATCTTTGCAGCAAACTGAATGGAAAGAGGAATGGAGTGATCCAGGGACTGGATCTACATGCAGTATCTCAAGACACCAAATAGGTGAGTGTATTCACACTGAGCATATCCCTTTGATAATTAACTACTACACTTAGAAGCTTGCGCTTCCCATTTTTCTCCCTATAATCCCCTCTTGTTTCATACACAGAGATTTTAAAATAGCGTTGTATGCAGATGATATTATTCTTACCCTCACAGATCCAAGCAACTCTATCTCTGCCTGACTAGCCTTAATCCAGACTTTTGCTAAAATCTCTTATTTTAAAATAAATGACTCAAAATCCAAAATACTTGGCTTTAACCTAGGATCAGACCAAGAGGAAATTGAGGGCCTCTCACCTTGGGGGTGGGCCACTGATGGGCTGACATATCTAGGCCTAAAATTTGTCAAAAACGTAAACTCTCTAAAAAAATAAACTTAGAGCTGGTTACTAAAAAGCTTTTTAATTAATTCCGGACATCTAGAGATGATGGGCTTTCTTGGTGGGGAAGAATCATGATGGTCAAGTCGTATATTTTCCCAAAAATCCTATACCTACTTCGCTCACTGCCTTTAAAAATACCCACTTCCTCTCTCACAAACCTTCAAGCCTCATTAAACTCCTTTATATGGAATAACAAAAGACCCTGAATAGCAAAAATATTCTATACAGCCATAAATCTTATGGTGGAGCTGGTTCTCCAAATATTACGGCCTATTACGTTGCAAATTTAGTCAAACAAAGCTCATACTGGTGGCCTCATGATACAACACCAGCTTGGCATGAACTAAAACTGTTCTTTAATAATTATAAACCTCTTCACCTACTAATTCTGAACCAACTCCTTCATAAAAAATTAATTACAAATTCTCATCCGATTTTTCAAGCTATTTCTGAAGCTTGGAAAAAATTTTCTGCTCCAAAAAGAGGCTCTAACAAAGAAGTCACAATAAAAAATCTGGCTCTATCAGTTATATTTCAAGCGTCTAATCAGACCATTGACCCCATTTGGTCTGAACTTGGACTTAAAAAAATTAAAGATTTATACGATGGCGTTACTTGTACACCTTATAATAAACTCAAGGAAAGATTTCAATCTACTACCCCTGCTTTCTTACAATATGTTATCCTCAAAGACATAATCCATGAGTTCCTTACTATCTACCCAAGAATCTCTGAACCAGCAGTTAACCTTATTTGTAATATAGATCATAATACTTTTTGGAGTTTTGAATACACGTACAAATGGTGTAACAATAGCTTTGAAGCGGTAAAGACAAAATATTGTCAAATGGGAAACCGAATTGCACACGACAATTGACCCTTCTGACCTTGAACAGGCATGTACTCTCTCGTATGCCTCTTCCATTTCCTTATCACTACAAGAGACCCACTTCAAGCTTTTAACGAGATGGTATTATACCCCCGTTAGACTTCGTAGAATCAACCCTGACAATTCTCCGCTCTGTTGGAGGGGTTGTGGAAGGCCAGGAAATATCTTGCATATATTTTGGCAATGTCCCAAAATTGTTCCCTTTTGGAGAAAGATTTCTAACCTTATCGATTTTATCCTAGGAACACGACTTATTTTGTCTCCTCGTCTGGCCCTTCTTTCTCTGGACGCAGACAAAATTGATCCTTCTAACAGGCTACTGATTATGCACATTTTACTAGTCTCCAAACATAGTATTGCCTTTCTTTGGAAAAACCCCAAACCCCCACAAATTAATGAAATTATAGACAAACTTAGCCTTCATCATTCTTTTGAATTGAAATTTGCAAATGTGCATGATCAATTTCCTAAATATTCTAGGAAATGGTCTAGATGGCTGGAGTTGTTCTCTTAAGTCTTCACCCAGAGTGCACCTGCCTAAGGCCCCTTGTGTTTGGGTCTTTGGAACATATATATTAATATATTATATGCTTAAATACCTACCTTTGTAATAATTCACTGCATAATATGCTTCTGCATTAACTTGTTTCATTTTATGTCTTCTTTTTATTTGGACTTTATTGTCCTTCCTTTTTCCTTCTTTCCCTTTACATTTTTCCCTCCCCCCTTTTTTTCCCCCATCTTTCCTCCCCCATCCTCCCCATTTATTGAAACTCAAATAAAACATTTGGAAATCATATCAGCCCATGTGCACAATTAGACAATCTGAATGTTTTTGGAGTGTATGTGAAGGTTGAAGGGGATTGTAATCTACTCAGAGGCACCCATAAGTAAAGTATACAAATGTAAATGTTCTCCTTTGCCAAGTTCTAATCCAACCACAGCTCTAACATTGCTTACCATTGAGTTCCCCATTGCATTTTATGTGCATATATGTTTTCTTTAGCTGCATGGATAAGATATCTATCTTAGCTGAAGTTAAATCGTATTCTCAGTAGTCCATATACGATAATATATTTTGATCTTATTAGACTGCTATTCTGACATTCATAGGATATACTAACTTAATGTATGGCCAAATGTAAATTGTAACTTCTCTTCTACATGTTGGCTATATTTCCGTTCTTCCTCCTAGGAACTTCTGAGTTATTTCTCTTCATGTATGTTTTTTTAAAAATAATTTTTTTTCTTCCCTTACAAAATGATTTCTCAATGGAGTGTTGTACCTATACATCACGCATGGTGGGTAAATGATACCAGTGCACAGACCTTCCTCATTAGCTGCTGGCACAGATTGTCCTAGTGTCTCAGGCCCGTGTTATTTTTTCAGCTGCTGATTTTAGATGAGATGCTATCTTAGTAGGCAGGATCCTATTACTGTACTCAAATCCCACTTGGGACCGGCTCTTGGAAAACATCAAGTGTTCAGCTCATCCCGCAAATGTGACCATTCAGCAAATAGCAGCACAAATGCTGCTGTATGCTTTGCTCTGGAAGCATACAAGTTAACAGATTTGGCCCTCTTTACCTGTGATCTTTTGTTTTCATCCTTTGCTTTCCTTTCATATTAAATCTGCCCTGTGGGTTTTATGCTTTTAGAAGAAAATTTACCAAAAAGCAGATTTTACAATTGTCTCATTAACTTTGGACTGTCAAGGGAACAGTATGTATCTGAACTGCTAATTCTAGCTTCCCCTTTATGTACTAGCTGTCTTCTACAGCAATCATAATGGTTTCTTAGAATGATTATCCAATGACGAAAATGTTGTGGTCTGGCTGCAGGAAATAAATTAGAATAGTTGCAGGCTTGTTGGAGTTAAAGAGTAATTTTTGTGGCATAAATCAATAGCACACATGAAAATAAGCAACTTTCTATATATCTTATCAGAGAAATCTGTGTCTTTCCCGTCCTGGGTTGGTCTTTCACTTTCAATTTATGGATAACATTAATTGAAGAAAGATTTTCAAATTACTGAGAAGTAAATTACAGTTGGTGCTCATAAAATTCTATGGAGGTGGAAGAGGAGCTGGAGGCAGACACAGAAATAAAACGGCAACTTCTCCTGAAATGACCAATTCAGTTCTTCATAAAATTGTATGAGCACCAACTATCTTTTCCAGTCTCAATAATGGGGTAGTCTGTATTCACTAAAGACAGATTTTACCTGCATACTGAGAATTTTGAGAATGAAGATCAGTCCTGGCAGAGAAAGAAGCAAATTTCTCTGGTAAGATATGTTGCAAAGCTTCTTATTTTTATATGTACTATTGATTTATGAAATAAAAAGTAAAATGATGATTACTCTTTAAGTATTAATAGGAAATCTTAAACAACTCAATCTTTAAACCACTTTCTCTTCTGGATATAACTGACATGTATGTTAGACCACATGAGAATGCACTTTTACACAAACATTTTTAGATGCTAAAAAATGATCAGTAATGATGCTAAAACATATAAAAGTGCGTCTCACAAATTAGAATATAATCAAAAAGTTAATTTATTTCAGTTCTTCAACACAAAAAGTGAAGCTCATATATTACTGTATAGAAAGTCATTACAAACAGAGTGATCTACTTCAAGTGTTTATTTCTATTAATGTTGATGACTGTGACTTACAGCCAATGAAAACCCAAAGGTCATTATCTCAGTAAATTAGAATACTTTATAACACCAGCGTGATTTTGAAATCTGAAATGTTGGTCTACTGAAATGTACTGTATGATCAGTAAATGCACTCAATACTTGGTCGGGGCTCCTTTTGCATCAAATACTGCATCAATGTGCCGTGGCATGGAGACGATCAGCCTGTGGCACTGCTGAGGTGTTATGGAAGCCCAGGTTGCTTTCATAGCAGCCTTCAGGTCATCTGCATTGTTGGGTCTGGTGTCTCTCATCTTCCTCTTGACAATACCCCATAGATTCTCTATGGGGTTAAGGTCAGATGAGTTTGCTGGCCAATTAAGCACAGTGATACTGTTGTTTGTAAACCAGGTATTGTTACTTTTGGCAGTGTGGACAGGTGCCAATTCCTGCCGGAGAATGAAATTTCCATCTCCAAAAAGCTTGTCGGCAGAGGGAAACATGAAGTGCTCTAAAATTTCCTGTTAGACAGCTGCGCTGACTTTGGTCTTCATAAAACACAGTGGACCTACACCAGCAGGTGACATGGGTCCCCAAACCATCACTGATTGTGGAAACTTTACACTAGACGACTTTGGTCTTGATAAAACACAGTGGACCTACACCAGCAGGTGACATGGGTCCCCAAACCATCACTGATTGTGGAAACTTTACACTAGACGTCAAGCAGCTTAGATTGTGTGCCTCTCCACTCTTCCTCCAGCCTCAGAGACCTTGATTTCCAAAAGAAATGCAAAATTTACTTTCGTCTGAATACAACACCTTGGACCACTGAGCAACAGTTCAGTTCTTTTTCTCCTTGGCCCAGGTAAGACGCTTCTGGCATTCTCTATTGGTCATGAGTGGCTTGACACAAGGAATGCGACACTTGTAGTCCATGTCCTGGATACGTCTGTTTGTGGTGGCTCTTGAAGCAATGACTCCAGCAGCAGTCCACTCCTTGTGAATCTCCCCCAAATTTTTTAATGGCCTTTTCTTAACAATCTTTTCAAGGCTGCATTTATCCTGGTTGCTTGTGCACCTTTTTCTACTGCACTTTATCCTTCCACTCAATTTTCCATTAATATGTGTTACACCCGGTCCCCATGCTGGCCCTGCAACCCGGTCTGCCGCTGCACCCCATGCTGGCTTCTCACCTCCTGGTCTGCACGCTGTCCCTGTACAGCAGTGTGCTCCTTGTCTGCCTCATGCTGCTCATCAGCATCCTATTCTCTTCCATTCCTTCAGCTCTTGGCGTCCGGCCAGCAGGTCTCCAGGCAAAGCTATTAGAGCATGCGCGTGCTTCCCTGGCTTCTTAAAGGGACAGCGTGCATTTTTCAAATCTGGTAATTATCCATTGTCAGTGCACTGGCTGCTATTTCTGGTCTCTCCTCCAGAGGGAGAGCGCCGGAGCAACGAGTATCTATCATTGCTACATCCGGTTCTGTTCCTAGCCTGTCTGTGCTGCGTTTGCAGTCTCTGTGCATTCTCTCATGCTATCTGACTCCACAGATTATCTGTATCCTGATAACCCTGGCAGTCTCTGCAATCATCTGTGCAAAAGCCATCTCGTTCCACCAACAGCCATCCGAATCCGTGGACTGTGACAAGGTTACTGGAGCCTGTTAACTACCAACTACCCGGAACCAGGACCTGCCTCACAACGGACTCTATTGTATCTGTTATCCCCTTTTGGTTGTGCTGGGACAGCTGCCACGTGTACGGGGTCTAACTGGAGGTAGCTCCTGTGTCCTCCAGGTATTCCATTCTGGTCCTGATTGAGGGACTTCACTACGGGTACCCGGAGCTCACTAGTTACGCCCCCTTCGGACCATGGTCCTGAGGTTCCACTTTAAAAAAAAAAAGCGAATGTGAACTTCACCATCTCTGCCTCCGCTTCCATTCGTTACAATATGCTTGTATACAGCACTCTGTGAACAGCCAAATTCTTTAGCAATGACTTTTTGTGGCTTACCCCCCTAGTGGAGTGTGTCAATGACTTCCGTCTAGACAACTGTCAAGTCACCAGTCTTCCCCATGATTGTGGAGCCTACTGAAACAGTCTAAGGGACCTTTGTAATTGCTTAGGAAGCCTTTGCAGGTGTTTTTTTGTTAATTATGCTGATGTACTGAGATCATGACTTTTGGGTTTTCATTGGCTGTAAGCTATAATCATCAACATTAACAGAAATAATCACTTGAAATAGATCACTCTGTTTGTAATGACTCTGTATAATATATGAGTTTCACTTTTTGTATCGAAGAACTGAAATAAATTAACTTTTTGATGATATTCTAATTTTGTGAGAAGCACCTGTATCTAATGTATATACATCGGAAGTGTGCAGCTTCTAGTTCAGAAAGTAAAATTTAAGGTTGCTGGCTAATAAATCTATTTTTACTTTAATATTTTTAGATTTTTAGATACTGTCAGTATGAGAAAAAATTTGATTGCCAATCATCCTCCTAATATCTGTCCTACAATATTGTATCCTTTAATGTAAGAAGTCAAATTAATGTTCAAACTGAGCTTTTGCAATTTGCTCAGAAACATAGCAACTTTAAAGGGAACCTGTCAGCAGAATTGTGCTGAGTAATCTACAGACAGTGTCAGGTTGGTAATTAAAATCATACTTTGGTTGATGAAATCCGTCTTGTGGTTGTTGTTTAATCCTAATTTTTAATTTCGAGTTAATGATATGCTCATGCTCCGGGGCGGCTTGTGGGGGGTCTTCATGTGTTGCTGTCATGATCCAGCGGGATCTGACAGTTTAAATGGACAAAGGTGAACTTTTTTCCTTTGGCTAGGTGCCAAAGTGGGGTTGATTGCCCCCGGTGGCCATTAGAATTATTACACATGGTGTTTCATTCTAAGTTGCCCGGTGGTGGTGAGCGGTGTCACACCTTAGTTTTAGGTTTAATGTGCATGCAATTACAAATCATGTGTTAGGCTCTATAAAAGGGAGCCAGGTGGGTTGAATCACTGTTGGTGATATTGTGTGTCATTTTGCAAGTAAGCCTGGAGGAGGAAGGAGCTGAACATGAGTCCTGCGCAGCTCAGCCAGAGGGGAAGAGTGGCAGCTAGGTGGTCTGCAAGAAGGGCTGGCATGGCGTGGTGGAGTCACAGTTTATGGTGTTGGCAGGAAGTGCTTGCATGGCTTGGTGGAATGACGACTATGGAGAGAGTTGCATTCAGCATGCGGGACTTGGTTGCTGAGAGCTGGACTCAAGCATGCTGGACGTTTTGGCAGAAGCTGAACTCATCTTTGGGACTCTGTTACTGGACAGCTGCAATTGGTGGTGGACTCTGCTCCAAGGCTGCACGTTTTATTATTTAAATTCGCCCCACTGGAGGCGGTGTATTCAGGGTCACGCGTGTCATGGGTTCGCCTTGCGGTACTCTCTGCGTCCAGACACACGTGACCATGACAGTTGCCCTGCTTAGTTATTCAACTATAAAGGTTCTGACAGGTCACTTGTTTACATAATGAATACTATATATATTGTAAAAAAAAAATATTGTAAAAAAAAATTACCTGCAGCAGGCAGGCGACTGCGCCTGCGTTGCAGCCTGATCACATGTGTAATGTGTATTACATTGTTTTATTTGATGATATAAGTAAATTCATTAAAAATAAATTGCCTCCTCAAAGATGGTGCTGCTGGCACCTGCGCACAGAGTAGCATCTATCGGATCACCAATAGACGGTACTGCGCAGGTGCAGCCGACTCCGTCTTAGTGAAGACAACTTTTTTCTCCTCTAGCAATATGGAGCTGACGGTACCTGTGCAGTAGCATCTCTTGGCGATGGTGAAGGTACAGATAATAACACTACCAGCACACAGTGGCGTAAATACAAAGTTATTGGCCCCGGAGCAAACTTTCAAATGGCCCCCCCATGCCAAAATATTTTCCACCATGTCTTCTGAAGTGCAGACACTCTTGGGCGTTCATGCCCTCCCTCGCTCCAATTCCAAGCGCACTCCAGTCGTTTGAAATCTGTGTGCTGTTTCTTCCTGGTATGATGCTGCGGCATGTCATTTCCAGTCATGTGCAGTGTTGGGGTGTATTAGGTGTACTCATTGGCGTAGCTAGGGTTTTTGCTCAGGGGGGTGAAGCTTCTAAGTGGTCTCCTAACCAGGTAACCTTGAGTACAACTGGGTGACCTCGCTAATAGTGGATGTAGGAGAACCTCAGCAGATGACTGCACTATTACTGAAAATAATCTATATATAAAGACCAACATTGATATTACCGCCATATGGTCAGTGGTAGATACCAGTGCCACAGAACATGTAAGAGATCACAGCACAGTTACAGATGGTGACTTACTGCTTACATTCTTTCTGATGGAATTGTTCACTTTTCCTGTTTTTCCATCTGGCCCAGACCACCCAGGACTCGTCTGCAGAGAATACAACAAAGACACTGCTTTAGGCGTCGGGTTCCTGCAACTGCACAGCAAGAATCCAGAGCCTTGCATCCAGCAGTCTCCCATTCTCCACCGACCGCTCAGGAGCCTGCACAGCAATCTCGGCATCCCAGATGCTCTGCTCAGACCAGCTCTGTAGGACTGGTTGTTGCTGCCACCTCTGAGTCAGCAATAGCAGCGCAGGCTGTCCTGCAGCAAGCCACTCCAGAGGCTAAGTCCTCTCATCGAGCTACTGGGCATGCTCATGAGACGATCTCTCATTAGAGATTGGGAGTCACGTGCTCAGGTCCTTCTCCGGATCTGATTGGTCCATCTCAGAGATCTGGAAGGTCCCGGAAGCACACGGCTATAAAAGGCCCGCATGGCCGCTAGGCCATGCGCTAGTATAGACTCTAATTGCTATCTGTTTGAATGATAATGAATGCATGTGCCTACGAATGACTCATTAAGATCCCCTCCCTCTGATATTACGTGTGTGGATAGGGGCTTAGCCATAGAGTCAGCGCCAGTCAGTGGCGCGCTACAGGCCACAGGTCACATCTTACAGCACTAGCGTCCGACAGTGCGCCCCCTCTTGGGCATTGTCGTGTGGTGGCTGAGTCGGTCGCCGCGCTGCAGTCAGCAGCACTTGTTGGCGTCCGCAGTAGCGACGCCGCACGCACGGTCGGCCTAGACGGACATTGTCCCTGAGTCTTGGGCCTAGTCCTGTGACCGTATACTGTGTGTGCAAACCGCTGAGACCTGTGAGGTCAACAGGCTCGGCATTTATGTTTATGCCTTAAGGCGTCTCTGTGAGGTTAACAGTGCTCACCAGCGCACATCGGGTGACATATAACCCGCGTGTGCAATACCGGCATATAGCGTGTCTGCCATTATATAGCAGCAGTTTAACAACTCTGCACGGTGGACCCCGGGCGACGAACGCACTGTTATTTAATATTTACTGCGTTCCGTCGTCCCTAACACACTGTTGGCAGAGAATTATTCAGGATACTCTCCAAGCGTGTGACAACAGAGCTTCTTTATTCAGGAACAAACAGGAACAATATATGATAAGCTTAATAGATCAGGAATAAATCATTTGTGTGTCACATTTACATCAGGCTGCTTCTCTCATACACAGACACCACAGACACAGGAAAACAGGAAATACAGTCACATGATCTCCCTGTGTGAGCCTCTGGGAGCTTTTTTTTGTTCTAACTTTATAAACAGCATACAAATATAGCAAATAAACACTCATAGACAGGAATGGCGTTGTTGCACCAAACATATTCCAACACCCCCACTCAACAACTACTTATCCTGTTAGTCCCATTGCGGTTCTTAATTCCACAAACTTGACTCTTGATAATGTCTTTGTCATACCATCAGCTATCATCTTGTCAGACTCACAATAAACAAACTCGAGTACACCACGTTCCACTAAGTCACGTAAATGGTGATGTTTTACATCAGTCCTTAGTCCGTGCAGTAATCTTCTCACTGCTGGCAAGTTTAATGCATCCTTGGTTGTCCTCATAGATAACTGTTAGTTGAGCTAATGGCTTGCCGAAATATTCCAAAAGTTGTTTCAACCAAATTACTTCTTGACTCGCATAAGCAGCAGACATATTCTGCTTCCGTAGAAGATAATACGACTGACAAGTGTTTTCTGCTGGACCAAGAAATTGAATTTTCTCCTAACTTGAACAAGTAACCACTTCTTGATTTCCGATCACGTGAATCTCCAGCCCAATCTGCATCCACATAAGAGTGAGAGTGAGATCTCCTTATGCAGATATCTTAAGATTTAGCCTTTGAGTTTCTTTAAGATGTTGTAGAATTCTCTGAATTGCATTCCAGTCACTTTGGGGTGGCTTGTTTACACGTCAGCAAAGAACTCCAACTGTGGCTGTGATATCCGGACGAGTTGTGATTGCTATGTACAGAGGAGCCCCCACGGCTTTTAAAACTTTGGTTGAGAAGAAAACTCCCATCTTCCTTTCTCTGGATTTGGATTCCAAAATAATATGTCACATTTCGAAGGTTCTTAGTCTCAAAGTGCTGGTTGAGAATTTCACCTAGCTTTGAAATTTCTTTTTCATATTGATGAGATATGATTACATCGTCTACATAGGAGAACATACATCCACTCCTTCACTACATTTTTCGTATACAAACATGGATCGACTTGAGATCTAATCCTTCATCCTTCAAAACTTTGTTCATTTTCGAGTTCCAAGCTCTTGCCGACTGCTTAAGTCCATAGAGAGATTTTTGCATTTTATAAACAAGGTGCTCTTCATCACTTTTAATATATCAATCTGGTTGGCTCATGTACAACTCCTCTTCAGTGTCACCATGTAGGAAGGCTGCTTTGATGTCAAAATGTCTCACTATCATCTGTTGAACTGCAGCTACAGACATTAAAGTTCTGAATGTGGTTTGCTTCGGAACTGGAGAAAACGTAGCATCATAATCTTCACCTACTTGCATCATAATGTTGCATCATAGTCTTCACCTACTTTTGCGAGTACCCTTTTGCAACCAATCTTGCCTTAAACTGGTGAACTTTACCTTCTGAGTCATATTTGTTTTTGAAGACCCACTTACATCCGATAGCTCTTTTTCCTTGTGGTAGCTCATTAAGCTCCCATGTCTGGAGTTGATGAAGGGACTCCATTAGGGATGAGCAAGTACTGTAGTACCTCCTAATACTCTGGTACTCGTAACGAGTACCGAGTCCATTGTAAGTCTATGGGAAATGCGATTAATGGGCGGGGACTGTGATGGACTGGGTGGGGACTGTGCAAAGACTGTGCTGGCCTGTGTGGGGACTGTGCCAGGCTATGCGGGCTTGTGCTGGCCTGTGCGGGGACTGTGCCGGGCTGTGTGGTGATTGAGATTCTTTTTCTTGCTTCTTAGGTTGAATAACTGGTGTAACTTCATGAAATTTGAGCGATTCAGAGTTTTCACCAGTCTCTACATCTTTGCTGATTATTACTGTGTTGGTCTCTGGGTGCAGGATTCCATATCCCTTTTGAGTTTCGCTATAGCCCACCAGGACTCCTTGCTTTGCATGTGATTACCACTTCTAACGTTTTTCTTCGGGAACATACTGTACATAAACGTTTTGCTTCCAAATATCCTGAGGTGCTTCAGGTTAGCCTTCTAGCAGTTTCATAGCTCATATGGAGTTTTATTTGTGGCTTTACCTGGCACTCTGTTTTGAAGATCGCAAGCTGTCATAATGGCCTCCCCAATACGTTGTAGGTAGATTCGCATCAAACAACATACTTCTTCCACTATCACAGAGCATATGGTTCTTTCTCTCTGCAATGCCATTTTGTTCTGGGTTGTATGGAATGATAGTCTGGAACACGATTCCATCCTTTTTTAAAATGGATTGCACCTTACCACTTGTATATTCGGTTCCATTATCTGCACACAGGGATTTTGGCATTCTTCCAAATTTGTTAAACGCTAAAGCAAGATATTCTTCAAGTTTCTGTGGAACTTCATCCTTACTGTGAAGCAGGTAGGTGACTGTATATCTGGAGTAGTCATCAATAAATGTGAGAAAATATCCTTTTTTTGCTAGGAGTTTGAACTCTCATTGGACCACATGCATCTGTATGTATCAGATCCAGTGGCTGTGCAGATCTAGTTGTGCTTATTTTAGGAAAAGATTTTCTGGACATTTTTCCTTTTAAGACAGCTAGTGCACTTCATCATTTGACTACACTGGTTGATTTCAATACCATTTGCAAGTTGAACTAGCTTCCTTACTACTTCTGTGTCTCTGTGCCCAAGATGTCTGTCCCATACATTGATACAGTTATTATGCAGATCTTGCCTAGCACTGCAAACTCTTTCTCTGCAATTTAGCTGATAAAGTTCATCTTGGATTTTTCCTTCTGTAAGAATGTGATTCTTCTTTGAGATGATGCAGCTCTTATCTCTAGAAGTAACTACATTCCCCTTTTGCATTGGCTTCCTTACTGACAGAAGATTGCTTTCAAGGCTGGGAACATAGAGAACATACTTTACTGGGATCTTTCTGCTTTGTGCTGAGGTAACTGGACAGTGGAGGTACAGTCTCCTACTTCTTCTGAATTCATATAGTGACCATTAGCTAAGATGACCTTTTCTGACTTGCTTTCATTAGGGTCAGTGAATAAATCCTTGTTATTTGTCATATGACTCCTTGCACCAGAATCTGTACACCTTATAGGCTTTGCAGATGGCCTGTACTGGTATTAAATGGTATTAAAAGTTTCAATGCATGCAGAAGCTTCCTTTACAGCTGTTTTAACCCTTTGATGACTGCTCTGCTTTTTAAGATGACTCATTCTTGCTTTCCAAATTGTGTAGTTTGCTTTAAGGTGGCCAGGCTTTTTACAGACAAAACATTCTCGAGTTTCTATTAGATTGCTCTTATATTTAGTTAAATCCTGTGTCTTTAATGCTGTTTCTGCTCTGGATTCATTACTGCTGCTTACATGTTGCGTTTTTCTCTTGACTTCATCCACAAGTTTGCCTTTAACATACTCCAGTGTCAGCTCATCATCTGGCCATGCATCAAGTGCAGTCACAAGTGTGTCATAACTTTTTGTAAGACCACTTAATATAAGTGCAGCAACATGAAAATCTTTAATTTCTTCTCCAATACCCCTGAGATGCTCCACAATCTCTAGGGTATTTCTTATATAGTCCTGTAAATATAGTCCTGAATATTCTGTCCATCACTTAGCTTAGACTGATACAGCTTTTTCATGAGATAAAGATTATTGCTGAGATTTGATCTTTCATGCTCTTTCTGTAAGTTATCCCACATCTCCTTTACAGTTGCACACTTACATACATGCACAATCTGATTATCATTCACACTGAGGGAGATCGTGCTTTGTGCTTTCTGATCATTCTCTAGCCAATCATCTAGTAATGGATGAGGCACTTGTTCCTGAGTATATTTCCATGTACCTTCTCTTATGAGCAGCATCTTCACCTTGAATTTTCAGGACTGGTAGTTCTGATTAGTGAGGCTTGGCACTGAGAACTTGACAGGATTGCTGCTACTGGACATATTTTCTGTTGCTCTGTGCAGCTTTTGCTCTGGGCTTCTGTTGCTGTGTTACTCTGGGGTTCTGTGTCACTCTGGGCCCATAACCTGTTGGCAGCAGATTATTCAGGATACTCTACAAGAGTGTGACAACAGAGCTTCTTTATTCAGGAACAATATATGATAAGCTTAATAGATCAGGAATAAATCATTCATGCATTTGTGCAGCATCTACAGGAGACTGCTTCTCTCATACACAGACACAGGAAAACAGGAAATATAGCCACATACTCTCCCTGTATGAGCCTCTGGGAGTTTTTTTGGGGAGTTTTTTTTGTTCTAACTTTATAAACAGCATACAAATCTAGCAAATAAACAGTCATAGACAGGAATGGAGTTGTTGCACCAAACATATTCCAATACACACATTTCATCACCATTTCCACCTATTCCCAACTTGCACAATCTTCTTATCCTGCTTATACCCCAATGCTGAGCCGCTGCTGTCATAGGTGTCCCTATTACTGCACCTACTGTGTGGTTCTCTGTGTCCTCTAAATTCTAAAGCAACTCTCTAGAATATAGTAATGCTGAGCGCAAGTGCCCTAGAAAACAGTGCCCCCATTTTGCCCTGTGGGCCCCTTTGATAGGCACAGTAACCTGAGTTCCCCTATAACAATAAATGCCCACTTAACTTTAGAAAATGCCCTGAGTCTACCCCTGTAAGCTCCCCTATACACAGTATGATGTTCTCTTATACACAGTATAATGCTCCCTCACTGTATAGTAACACCCACACAGTGTACTGACCCCTTAGGCCTCTTTCACACATCAGGTTTTCGCCGTCAGGTGCGATCCGGCGCTTTTGACAAAAACCGGATCCGGCGAAATGCAATGCCGGATCCGGTTTCCCCCCCATTGACTTGCATTAGAGCCGGATCGAGCCGGATGGCCATGCGTTTCATCCGATTTTCGCCGGATCCGGCAATGTGACGCGATCCGGCGTCTGGAAAAAACGGCTACTGTAACGTTTTTTGTCTCTGGCGAAAAAGCCGGACACGCCGGATCCGGCGTGTCCGGCTTTTTCATACAATGAAAGCCTATGAGCGCCGCAATGCGCCTGATCCGGCGACAGCCGGATCTGGTGGCCGGATCCGTTTTTTTTGGTCTGAGCATGCTCAGTAGCTCTGCCCACAAGACATATATAAAAGCAAGACAGTGTGACCCTCAGCCACACCCAACATGCCACCCAAGCCAAGAACCAGGAGCAGGAGAAGGCAGCAGACATCTGCAGCAGCAGCACCATCAGCACCACCCCAAATGGAGCAGCATGCTGAACAACGGGAGGGGAGTCCAGCAGCAGATGAGAGACGGTAATTATCAAATCCCCCATTCCTCCAAACTAGGGCTATGGAATATCAAGATATTCATTGGCCCTTTGTTTCTCTTTATTCAACAGCCGCCCAATAGATGCAGCAGCAGCAGCAATGGCAGCAGCAGGAACACCACCCACAGCCATGGAGTCTGGCCATGAGGAAGACAGCACATCTTCTTCTGGGAGCCCTCCCTCGCATCATCAGCGTTTGACGGTAAGTTTTTATTTCCAAAATCCATCATCTCTGGAATATATGTCTATTCATTGCCTTTTATTTCAAAACAGGAATCACAAGATGAAGAGGAGCTCCCAGAAGAAGAAGGAAGGGGTGGACAGACACTTGGAGTGGGCTCACAATTGGTAAGTTTTTTGCATCAAACGCAGAAACACAACATCACACTCCACACAACACATAGAAAACAATGTTCTGCAGACCACACACAGCAAACAAATGCCTACATCCAAAGACATAACATTTTTTGTTTTCTTCTCTAGTCTTCCCAATCTGGTGCTCGGCCAAGAGGTCCTCGCAGTGCCTCCCGGGGTCGTCGGCGACAGCAACGCGGCGGTCACCAGCGTGTAAGTATAAATATTTTTGCTTTGTTTTTTTTGCACTTTTTATTTCATTTCTTTTGTGGAGGCTAATTATGTTATTTTTGTCTTTTTCTTTAACAGCCTTCACAGCGTGCTCCCGACTCTGACGGTGAGGATGGAGGGATTGATGTGGACCGCCTCATCGATCTCGTCAGAGAAAGGGAGCCGCTCTGGAATATGGCTGACCGCCGCCACGCTGACCTTATCGTTACCCGACGACTCTGGGAGGAAATCTGTTCGCTCCTTGTGGACCGCTGGGAGGACCTCGAAGCTCGGGCCCAGATTAAAGAGCGTAAGTATATACAGTACCGGTTGCTTGATTTAAACCAGTGTTTCCCGAACTCCAGTCCTCGTGGTCCAGACGGATCATGTGTTCAGGATTTCTATTTACTTTGGAAATCCTGAAACATGACCCCTGGGGACCATGAGGACTGGAGTTTGGGAAACACTGATGTTGTATACTAACCACTTTGTCCTTTCTCGTTTCAGGGGAGAGAATTGTGAAGCGGTGGCGGTCTGTGAGGGATCGTTTCAAGAAGGAGTTCAATAAAGAGATGCGGGCCCCGAGTGGATCTGGAGGACGCAGGAGCAAGTACAAGTACGCACGAGCCCTGTCGTTCCTCCGGGAGACAATGCTCACCAGAAGGTAAATATTACACACCACATGTGACAAAAAAATGTTTAGATGTAACTTTTTTTTTTCAGCCAGGGCCATACCATGTCACTATTTTAATTGTTTTTTTTTCTCTTTATTCCACAGCACGGTGAGCAGCACTCGGGAGCCTGCACGATTGGACCCTTCTGAGGCGATCCCTGAGGAGACCGTCACCGAGGGACACTTTGACCGCCCCGGTACATCTGCACCTTCCCAGCCTTCCCACACATTCGACCCATCTGTCCCATCCACCAGCACAGGAGCATCGTGGCCGCCTACATTACATGAAGCTGCTGGTGAGGAGATCGCTTTCCCTTTACCCCACCCTTCTGCCACTGCCACCTCTAGTACACCTGCGGGTACTGGGCGGCAGCGGCAGAGGGGTCAGGAAAAGAGTTATGCGCCAGAGTTCTTGCATCTGAATGCATCTTTCCAGAACTGTCTAAAAGTCTTGTCAGAGCAAATCTCCGCAGGCTTTCAGCAGATCAACTCCAGCATTCTGGAGGTGAAGACACTTCTGCAAACCATGCATTCAGAAGCAAGATCTTCGCCAAACCACACCTTTTTCAGGTCTGTTGTGGAGCGCATGGAAACGCTCTCTCCTGCCCAGCAGATGCATGTAATGCATTCGTGCCACGGTGCTCTACAGCAGGTTACCTCCCAACCTCCACCTCCCACCACTGTAGTTCCTCCACCTGCACCCCCTCCAGCCACTTTCCATCCTCCCCCTCCTATTACATCTGCACCCCCTCCAGCCACTTTCCATCCTCCCCCTCCTATTACATCTGCACCCCCTCCAGCCACTTTCCATCCTCCCCCTCCTATTACATACCAGCAACCTCCCCAGTACCAGCAACCTCCCCAGTACCAGACATCTCCCCACTTCCAGCAACCTGCCCCGTACCAAACTCCTTCCCCGTACCAAACTCCTTCCCCGTACCAAACTCCTTCCCCATACAACTTTCCATCAACATCATCTGCTCCTACAGTCCCTGCCCAACCCTCCACTCCACCGCCCACCACCTCTTCTGCCTCCCACATGTCCACCCATTCTGTAGCTTTTTCCACACCATCACCTCTAACTGTTCCTTCCCCACCACGATCCCAGTCCTCTCTCCACACTCCCATTGTCGAAGTGTCCCGCAGCCCCTCCAGCAGTATTTCCACCACACACTACACAGATTTGTAATGTGTGTTTTGTAATAAAAATGCCCAGTTTTTTTTCAAACCTTTATTAAAAAAGTTTTTTTAACTTTAAAACCAGTTTACAAAAAAAAAATATTTTAAATAAAAGTTAAATTATTGTTTACACTGGTTGTCTGTCATTTCTTTCTGCGGCGAAATATGTTTATAAAAAAGGTTAAATACAGGGTATTTAAAAGGTAAAAAGGTATTCAAAACCAGGTATATAACTGTGGGTAAATTTTAGCTTTTTGCCACAGTTGTGTTCCTGGTTGTGTTTGAAGCAAAGTATTTCACCTAAAAAGTTGTGTTTATTGTTGGTGATTTCCTAACAATGTACACAACTTTTGTTAAAAGGTGAAATACTTTGCATAAAACACAACCAGGTACACACCTGTGGCCTAAAGCTAAAAATAGAGACCATGACAAGATAGCCAACTTTGGTTGGCAAAGGTATATACTGTTGGTACAGAAGGTACACAAGTTTGGTTGGGCACAAATCTTTCACACTCTGTCATCCTGCCAGTGTACTCTGCCTTGAGGTGACAAAGTATAGTGCAAAATTGTCCCTCATTACTGAAACCGACACAGAACTTCTAGTGGTAATGTCATGGTAATCTTGCAAGGTGGTTTCTTCAGAGGTGTCCTCAATGGAAATGGGTTCCTTGCAGATAACAAAATTGTGGAGTACCACGCAAGCTTTGATCACCTCGTCAACAGTTTCTGTCTTGAGGTTGATCGCAGTCAATAGGACCCGCCATTTGGCTGTCAGAATACCAAAGGTACATTCAACCATTCTTCTTGCTCTTGTGAGGCGGTAATTAAAAATGCGTTTTGGTCTTGTCAATCCTCTGCTAGAGTACGGTTTCAAAAGGTGTTCTGACAGCTGGAAGGCTTCATTCCCTACACAGACAAATGGCATAGGTGGACCAGATGTTTGCGGCAGCGGTCTAGGTGGTGGGAACTGGAAGGTGTTTCCATACAGTTTACGCCCCATGGCAGACAGTTTGAAAACTTGAGTGTCATTGGAGCGGCCATAGGCCCCAATATCAACAGCAATAAATTTGTATTCCGCGTCAGCGATGGCCATGAGGACAATTGAAAAATATTTCTTGTAATTGAAATATTCCGATCCCGATCCGGCTGGCTTTACAATGCGGATATGTTTCCCGTCCACAGCGCCCAAGCAGTTGGGAAACTGACATATCTGTTGAAACTTGTCAGCAATTTCAATCCACCTCTCTGTTGTGGGCTCTGGTAAAAACTCTTCAGCTAAGGAGTCCCACAGTGCACGGCATGTGTACTTCACTATTCCAGATATGGTGGAAATCCCGAGTCTGTACTGGAAATGCAGTGACGAAAGGGATTCTCCATTTGCAAGAAATCTGTGGGGAATTAAAAAACAATAAATTAGTTTTAAATCACAGCATTACATACCAAAACTCAGCTATAACACTTGGAGATACAAACTACCACCAACAAGATTGCAGTGAAAGTGTGCTCTGATGCGAGCATATCCAATAAATGTGGCTTACCTTAAAGTCACCATCAGACGCTCTGCGGGTGAAACAGAGAAGCGGCAATAGGTGTCCGCTTTTCTTATGAGGTGTGCAATGCGCTCCACCAAGTAATCAAAATTCTCTATTTTCATCCGAACATATCCAAAAAATTTATCCGGGTTTCGTCGAAGGTCCATGCAGAGTGTAGAATAGACCCCACACGTCATTCTCTTGGCTGTGATGGGGTGGATCCACAAACGTCGTCTACGATGCCTGATGCGCTGCTGTCTCGCTCTCTCCTTCTCCAGAACAATCACCCTCAAACGATTCGCCTCCGCTATAAAATCCGCCAAATTCTTCAAAATATTTCCAATGACAACATCCATCTTCGCCAGTAACTTGCTCTTCTCTCCAACCTGCACTTTCTCCTCTCCAACCTGTCAAAGAAGGGCTGTAGGAACACGCTATATATAGTTTTCCAGTAGCCAATCCCGTTCGGAAGGCCACAAGGGTCAATTTTAAAAACCGGATCCGGCGTAATCCGTCGAAAAACGGATAGAAAAACGGATGAACCGGATGAGACGGATCCGGTTTTTTCTGTCAAGAACAAGACGGATCCGGCAGAAAAATGGATCCGGCACATCAGGTTTTACAAAACATTTGCCAGATCCGGCGTTCCGGCACGACGACGGATCGCGCCTGACGCCGAAAACCTGAGGTGTGAAAGTAGCCTTAGTGTATGATGGCTCCAACACTGTATGATTGCTCCCTCACTGTAATCGACACACTGTAAGATGGCCCCCTAGATAGTCTCTATATAGTATAATGTACCAGATAGTCCTCAATATAGTATAATGCACTCAACATAGTCCTGTATAGTATAATGCATTCCCCATAGGCCTGTATAGTGTAATGCATTCCCCATTGGACTGTATACTATAATGCATTCCCCATAGGCCTGTATAGTATCATACACTCCCCACAGACTTGTGTAGTATAATGCATTCCCCATATGCCTGTATAGTATAATGCATTCCCCATTGGATGTAAAGTGTAATGCATTCCCCATTGGACTGTATAGTATAATGCATTCCCCATAGACCTGTATAGTATCATGCACTCCCCATTGGCTTGTAGAGTATAGTGCACTGCCCATAGGCATGTATAGTATAATGCATTCCCCATAGGCCTGTATATTATAATGCACTCCCCATAGGCCTGTATAGTATCATGCACTTCTAAACAGGTTGCAGGATACAGTGACAAACAGGAGGCAGAGCAAGGGTTAACAAAATGTAACAATTTATTGGAGCAAGGTATTCACTCCTTACAGGGAGGTTAATGGTTAAAGGAGGGATAATAGGGATAACTAATGTGCTAGTGGGTAATGGACCATCCAGATCTGAGGGTAGAGCAGGTTCTTCGTCCTCATTACAATCGAAGGTCGCTGGAGTGGACACTTCGGGAAGACTTGGCGCTCTTTCTTCTCTGTTGGGATCTCGTGACAGGCAAGAATGTAGTATGCTTTGGTGGACTACTTAAGTAGGGGCCCCTTCTCCCTCAGGCTGGATTTCATAGATGAGTCCATCAGTCCCAATTTGACGTTTCACCCGGTACGGAATATATTCCCATCAATGCTCTAACTTGCCTCCGTCACTTGTCTCGAACCAATACTCGTTCCCCAGCCTTGAGAGATGTCCCTCTCAGATGCATTGTCTCATGGTGCTCAAGTTCCCTAAACCTGGTCTGTACTAGTCAATGCAGAGTCAGCAAGCAATGTCGATGTTCACGGACCCAGGTGGACACCCCTGTCCGTGGGTAGTCCTCCTCTGGGTCCAACTCCAGCTCTGTAATCTCTTGTCCTTTTTGGCCGAACAGCAGGGTGTAGGGCATGTATCCAGTGGTACTGTGCCCTCGGTTGTTGTACACCCAGACCAACTCAGCTACATACTCATGCCAACGGACTTTTCTGTCTTCCTCCAACATTCTCAACATCTGAATCAATGTCTGGTTGAAACATTCACAGGCTCCATTCCCCTGTGAATGCTAAGGTGTCATCCTTGACTTTTCAATCCGATACTGAAGGTGAAGCTCCTCCATCACTCGACACTAAAAGCAGGCACTTTGATCAGAATGGATCCTTTTCGGGCATCCATACACCCGGATCAAATCTCGACAGACGGCCTGTGCAGTGGACTCAGCTGTCTGATCTCAGGTCGGAGTCACCACAGCAAACTTAGTGAAATGATTGGCCATCACAAGACAATGTTCATATCTGAGATGAGCAGGACCCACATTCACCTAGTCGATCATTAGCAGTTCCAAGGGAGCGGAGGTCACAATGGTCTGCGTAGGAACTCTCTGTTCTGGAGGTTTAGCAAATTCACAGCTTCGACATTGTCGACAGGCCTCTTCTACTGCAGTCTTCAATAGGGGATGATAGACCACCTTCTGCAACCACTAAAACGTCTTCTCCTGACTGAAGTTAGCCCCTCTTACATGAGCTTCCATGGCCACCTCATTGATCACTTTTTCGGGAAGCACTACTTGCCAGGTGACGCCCAATTCTCAGACCAACTGCACCTTCTGATACAGCAAACCGTCTTCCAGTTGAAGCCTCTCCCATTGCTGGAGAATCTGCAGCATCCTTGAAGACAGGGTATCTCATTCACTCTGGCTTGGGAGTTGCTTTAGGACCACCCATTGTCTCCACTGAGCAAGTTCCTCTGATGAAGCCGCACCCAGTCATCTCAAGGCCGTCCCAACAGGTGTTTTACCGACGCCTCTTTGACCTGTTCCCGCGTCGTTGCCAACATCCTGGTGAGGTTCTGGAATGCAGGGATCTCTTCTGCCTCCAACTTTTCACCTCGGTCCTGGCCAGGTCGCTCCTGAGGCACTCTGGACAAGGTGTCCGGCATGTGTATTCTCAGCTCCTTTTCTGTATGCAATTTTTTTATCGATATTTTGCCATACGGGCCACCTATCTTTCCTCCAAAGCCCCCAGTTTTGCATTTTCTAGGTGGCCTAGAGGATTGTTGTCAGTGCGCACCAAGACTTCTGATCCAGACAGGTACTCAGAAAACTTCTCGGTCATCGCCCACACTAACGCCAGTAACTCCAGCTTAAAGGATCTATAGTTGTCTGGGCTTCGTTCTGAGTCGTGGAGAGAACTGCTCGCGTAAGGGATCACTCATTCCTTTCTGTCCTGTACCAGGGACAATACAGCCCCTAATCACTGGAAACTTCCATTGGTGTGAAGGAGGAAAGGTTGAGAGAAATTTGCATAAGCCAGTATGGGTGCTTCAGTCAGGGCCATCATCAGGGCTCAAAAGGTTTCGTCCTGGCTATTCCCCCACTGAATGGTCCGATTCTTCATACCAGACGGCACTTCTTTCAACAGCTCCAGCAGTGGATTGACAATGCAACTGAAGTCTTTCACAAACCGTTGTTAGCACCGGTAAGCACCAGAAAGACCCGCACGTCCTTCACTGTTTTCGGAGTGGGCCAATCCTTAACTGCTGCTATCGTGCAGGACATACTCCCTCAGCAGATACAACATGTCCGAGGTAATCAATTTGCTTGCGGAAAAGGTGGCACTTCCGAGGCTTCACTTTCAGGCCGTGCTTCTGTAGCCGATGCAACACCTGCTCCAGCCGTCAGAGATGTTCCTCAAAAGTGGCTGCATAGACAATGATGTCATCCAGATAGATGAGGGTAGCTTCAAAGTTCAGGTCTCCCAAACACTGTTCCATCAGCCGCTGAAAGGTTCCAGGTGCGTTGGTAAGACGGAAGGGCATCCAGTTGAATTCGAACAACCCCATAGGCAGTATGAACGCTGTCTTCGGCTGGTCTTGCTCAGCCATGGGCACTTGCCATTATCCACTGGCTAGATCTAATGATGAGAAGTACTTAGCTTTTCCCAGGGCAGACAACAACTCCTCTATTCTCAGTAGGGGATTAGAGTCCAGAACTGTACAGGCATTTAGTCGCCAGTAGTCCACACAAAAACGCAGGGTTCCGTCCTTTTTCTGAACTAGAATGATAGGAGCTGCCCACAGGCTCTGGGTCTCCCATATGACCCCACTCTGCAACATGTGTGCCACCATCTCTTTCACCTCCTGGTACATCTGCTGTGGGATCTGTCGATAGCACTCCCAAACCAGTGCGGAATTTCCTGTGGGAATCTCGTGAGTTATGGCTGTGGTGCACCCAAAATCATCGTCATGACGGGCGAAGACATCTTTGTACTGCCCCAGCATAGCTTCCACTTGTTGCACCTGCTGCAACAAGAGTCCTGTCAGTTAAGCCTGCATATGTTTCAGGATCTGGAATCCTTGTCTCATGATACTGGAGGAAAGCTCTGAGGACATGGTGAGGGCTACAGTCCAGGGATCTCCTTGTTGCACCATTAACTGAACAGCCTACTTGGTCCACTTGCGGTGTCTAAACTCTTGGGTGAGAGTGTGAGATCATCCTCCCCTAGATTTACACACCGCACCACTACATTGCCGTCATGGACGGTGGTTAATGTCTGAGCATTGAGGAATCTTGAAGGCAGTTGATCTAGTAGGGCGGGCTCTATCTGAACTTCCACTCCTTCGAGGGGTGTATAGGGTCACATGGGCAGCGTGAGCACAGTCTGGCCAGGTGGTGAAATAGCTTGGCAGCGTCCAGAACGACCACCATCCCCAGAACTTTTCCTTCTCGACATTTTTTGAGCCTGGGCTACCGTATCAGTTGCTGGAACACCTTTCTTTGGGGGATGCAGGGGCTCTATCAAATGAGAAAAGCATATGGAGACTCATTGACTAAGATAGTCCCAAGTTCCTTCAGCACATTCATCCTTAGCGTCACTGTAGGGCAATTGCCAGGGTCTCCAGCGGTGAACACTACTCCTTTTCGGCCCACATCTTTGCCACACACGGTAATTTGCATCCAGACCACCCCTGCGACCGGGATGGGTTATTGGCTGCCCGCTGTAAGCTTGATCACTGGGCCCCTTTCAGGCCACATTGCCCCAGAAAAGTGACACCTGAAATAAGTTTCGGGCATGGTAGTCACTTTGAAACTGGTATCAGCTAAGCAACGGATGGCTCGGCCATCCATTTCAGCCCATAAAAGGGGGCACAGGGAAACTAAACTTGCAGGACTGCCTTCTCTCCTTCATGGCTGCTCAGGCTCCGGGTGGTGTCCCCCAGCCATGGAGCCAACTAGTTTAATGGCTGCCAGGCCAGTGGTCTCCCCCGCTGAGCGCATCCTTGAACAATATTTCCAGTGTATCCGTACCTAAAACAAACTGGCAGTCTCTCTGTGCGAGACTGCCCCGTTTCCTGACGGGGCTCAGGGTCGGTTCTTCCTCTGGAGGGAATAGGGGTCACTAGGGGTTTCTTTCTTAAGTCGGACCACTCTTCCCGCATATTTTGGATTTCCTTCCGGTTTTCTCTCATACAACCTGGTTCAGCTCTGGACAGAGAGGATACCTCCCTGCTCTGGACCTTCTCTGCTGAATCTGCTCTTGCTCGCACTTCCACCTCAACTTCTAGAAAAGACATGCTTGGATTGACTCGCAAACGCTCCCGCAGGGCTTGTTTAAGCAGCGCATCCCTGAAGCCTGACCACTAGTTGGTCCCTCAAAATTACATCAGGGGGCCCTACACCCACATCAGTCCCGCTTAGCAATCGCTGTGTGGAACTCCTGCAGCGCTTTCATGTATTGGGTCACAGACTCCCCCTCCCTTTGGATGCAGCTAAACAAGCGCATCCACAATTCACCAATATCTGTGGGGTCCCCATGCATCTCCTACAAGATCTGTAACACTTTGGTGAAGGTGTTCCACTTGTGTGGGGGCCGGAACATGACAGAACACCTGGCTTCCACATCTAGGGCCATCACAGCAAGCTCCACCTGGATATCGAGGGTCATGGGTTGCAAACTTAGGATGCCTTTAACCTGCTCGGACTAGTCCCATAACAGTGAATTGCTCCTTGTGAACTTTGGGAGATTGCTGAGATTGGCCCCCAGCGGTAAGCTGGCCCTTGGGACCCCCACGGCCGCTTGGTCTGCCACCTCTATGCTTGTGGACTGCATCCTGCTGACTACACCAAATGTAAGAAGGTTGCGGGATGCAGTGACAGACAGGAGGCAGAGCAAGGGTTAACAAAATGTAACAATTTAATGGAACAAGGTATTCACTCCTTGTAGGGAGTTTATTGTGTAAAGGAGGGATAATAGGGATAACAAATGTAAAGCAATAACAGTCCAATGAAGGAACTTATGTCCTGTATGCTCCTCTGCAGCAGGTGGTCCCGCAGGGATATTGTAGAAACGGCAGCAACCCTTTTCTCCCACTCTTGACACACTGATAGCAGTACTGCAGAAGAAATGCTAGTGTAAAAGGGTCAGTTTCCTTGCATTCACAATCCAACACAATGAGCAGCACTTTGAACACATTTTATAAGTGGTCATAAACTTGTAAGTAACTCATGAAAGAATAAAGATGTTAAAACCAAGCATACTATTGTTATTCTTGTGAAATGCTCAATAAGTTGGATGTGTCACATGACCCTCTTCCCATTGGAAAAAATAAAGTTGGATCCAATATGGCCAACTTCAAAATGGCCGCCATGGTCACCACCCATCTTTAAAAGTTTCCCCCCTCCCATATACTAATGTAAAGTTGATATCGCCAACCATTCACATTTTATTTAGGTGTATCCATATAAATGGCCCACCCTGTAGTATCATGCATTCCCCATAGGCCTGTAGAGTATCATGCACTCCCCATAGGCCTCTATAGTATCATGCATTCCCCATAGGCCTCTATAGTATCATGCATTCCCCATAAGCCTGTATAGTATAATGCACCCAGATAAAAGCAATAAATCCAATACTCACCTTCACCTCTCCTCTCCTCTTTGTTCCTGCGGTGCTATAGGCGCCCTCACATCTCCAGACCGTGGTCACCGAGTACTGACCTCATCGTGACCCCTCTCATCAATGTGTTCACCTGTATCGGCATCTAGCTGATACAGTTGACTCTGCGATGACGGGCGGGGGCCCACTGCTGGCACAGGGCCCCCCACCACGGCCGGGTGGCAGAGCAGGGAGATCAATTCTCCCTGCTCTGCCACAGAATGGAACAGTATCGGCGTGCTGTGCCAGCGTGTACTGGTCGGCTCTGCAGCATGCGTACTGAAGATTCTGAAGCTAGCAAGTACACCCAATACTCCCCCACAATGACGAGGACGTCGGCGGCTTCTAAAAATTGGTGTGAAACCCTCCATAAAAACCAATGTGTTTTGGACCCGTAGCTTTCTTAGTCTTTGTATGTCACATGCCCTTTGCAGATATTCATACAAAATAATTGATCAATTGTTGTTTCTCCAAATAGAATAGTGTAAGGCAGTGTCCATACAATTCAGTGAGCCAATAAAATACAATATACAGTATATGTGCCATATACAGTTCAACACAGCTCTCAAATCAGCAGCCACTCAAATGTGACTCTGTTCCTGTGCCATTCTTCGTTGTCAGAGTTCTACTTTGCTTTGGAGAATTAGCCTGGCAAACTGATCTATGAATGATTTAAAACTTCAGGACAGATGAAATTGCAGGCAATTGCGTGATCTGTACCAGATCATCATGTTTGTAATGGGCTGTGAAGCCAGCTCTCCAGCCACAATTCAGGCACCCAGCAGATATACATTTTACATTAAATACATGTTCATGAAAACTTCAATGGATATATTTTACAGAGACGCTTTCACTGGATTTTTTCCTCTTAATCTAAGTACTTCCTTCAGAAGGTGCTGTTCCTCCAATTGTGGAGCGTTTTTTCTTTTTCTTTTTTGCTCTTCCATAATACATTCCAATATCCCCAAGTTATAAAGATGATAATTTTCAAACAGCTGGGTGTATCAATTCTCTGTGGGTGTTTTCTTTCTCTCATTTATGACAGAAATTCTGTGGTATATGTAAGGGGGTGAACAGGATTAGCATCATCGGACAGAAATACGCTCTGGAGCTGGAACTATCAGGGTCGTCACCGCTGTTGCAGGGGATGACGTACCTGAATTGACTGGGCGTGAATGTGCTTGAGCACCTGACTGAAGGGCTGAAGGGGGCGTGGGGGACTTAAAAGGAGTGGAGCGCGGCAAGGAGAGGGACTTGGCGGGAAGGCGACTGCAGAACAGGATGAAGGTTGAGTCCATCTCCTCAACTACCGCCATTGACGCTAGTCCTTTACAGACTGTCCCCCTCTCGTGTACTGTATCCAGTGCCTCCCCATGAACGAGAACCGTAACACGTAGTGCAGCAGACTTACCCACCTTTCCTGGATGCTGTGATTCTGTACGAGGCCTTGTCATCCCTGCAGCCTGCAATACATCGTGCTCCTGGCGTGTTGTGTCACGCTTCAACAACCCACAACAGGAACTTCTTCCCAAAACGGACCCAAGTTCATTGGACCCAAGTTCAACGGACCCAAGTACAATGACCACAAGACCAATGGATCTGGATACTTCGGCATGGTCAGGAGACAGTGCATCTCGTTCTTACGCCACAGAGCCAAAGACTGACGCCGTCGGGAACTGTTCCAACCGTTCTCCAATAAGATCTTCAATCGATAAGTCTTTATCTTCACTTTTACTCTTTTGTTGTGTTATATTGTATATTTCACTGTCTGTCTCAACACCTCCCTGCACGAAGGGTTCCCTTGAATACATATCCGTTAATTGCTCAAGTAAACTTTGTTAACCCCTTCTCTGCCTCCTGCTGTTCACTGCATCTGACGAACCTTTACATATACGCTCAGTTCGCTAAAGGCAGAACTTGCATCTTTATTGCTGGGGATCAGGACTTCGGACCTGTTCTAGAAGCAATGGAACAATACTAACTTGAGGAGGCACTCAAAATTCTATGAAAGTTCCAATTTAGGTGTCGTCCTATATTTTAAATGTCAGACTTAAGCACAGTCATGAAAACTAAAATATCCATAATGGAGACCATATGGTTTCAATTAATATATTGAAACCACATGGCCTCCATTTTTTCTTAATATATTGCAATCATCATATTATATAGCACTGTGTACTTACAATTGCTCATTTTGCCTTTCTATCCAGCTAATTCTTCCCTTTTCCCTTAGGTTTATAACATCACTTGATTAATAACTGACGAGCTGAATCTTTCTAAGCTAGGCCCATATACATTTGTATCTCATGAACCTACAACTCCCAGCATGTTCTTAACAAAAGTAAGGAGATGCTGGGAAATGTTATCAGTCTTTATCAGACCATAAAACTGATGAGATGTCAATATCAACAAGTAAAATATTTACATCCCGGTACCTTATGGGTGAACTCTTTTCAGAGTCTTTTCTTGTTCAGATGCGGTGATGACTTTTCACAGCCCAGATCATCTCTACAGATTCCCTCTTCTGCGATGTTCTGCAGCACATTCTGACAAAGTGCCCTTTAAAAATAACAGTCATTAAAATGCAATCTGAATAAAAAATGTCTGTCCATATTATGACCTAAATAAACATCCTACAGTATATGGCCTCCATACTGTCCTCCTTAGTGAGCAACACCCACCTCCCTGTCTGCCATTATCAGCTATAAAC
This sequence comes from Dendrobates tinctorius, assembly GCF_039654945.1. Classification (NCBI taxonomy): domain Eukaryota; kingdom Metazoa; phylum Chordata; class Amphibia; order Anura; family Dendrobatidae; genus Dendrobates; species Dendrobates tinctorius. The sequence goes on along the minus strand of NW_027361713.1, from coordinate 5,479,089 downwards.
ACCACACCATCCACCCTTATGAACCATGGCCTATACCATGGCTGTCCCCTTTCTAGTTTTGCCTTACACTCTATATATCCACACTGTCCCTCGCCATCCTAACCTCTCTCCATAGAGTGCCCCCATTTCATGCTGCCCCTCTCTATATCCATAATCCATTTTTTGCCCCTTTTCACACTATGCCCTCACGCTCCTAACCACATTGTCCTATCCAAACTGTACCATCCATTACACTGTTCCCCACACAGTATGATATACACAACATCCTCACAATGAACAGTATGATATACGCCACAGCTCCCAATATACAGTATGATGTCCCCCACAGTCGCTCAATATACACTATATTGTCCACCACAGCCCTCTCATGTACAATATGGTATCCCCCAGCCCCCTATACAATGAAACCTCCCACATCTAATATATAAAGCTCAATGTGTGTATGTATGTATGTATGTATGTATGTATGTATGTATGTGTGTGTGTGTGTGTGTGTGTGTGTGTGTATGTCCGGGATTGGCATCCGCACCGTCGCAGCTACAGCCACAAAATTTGGCACAGTCACACGTCTGGACCCCGAGAGTGTCCTAAGCTATGTTGTGAGGTGAAATTTTAACCCCGCGTGTTCCAATTCACCAAACAATTTTGCCCCTATCTACATAATGGGGAAAAAGTGTGTGCATGTCAAGCCCCGCCCCTCATTATGATGTCATAATGCCCCATCTACATAATGGGGAAAAAGTGTGTGCGTATCAAGCCCCTCCCCCATTATGATGTCATAATGGTTGCCATGGCGACGCTGATTCATCATAGGTTGCAAGCCCCGCCGCTCATTATGATGTCATAATGGTTGACTATGGGATGGAGGATGTGTGATGGGTATACGGGCACAGGACTATGAGATGGAGGATGTGTGATGGGTATATGGAAACTCGACTATGGGATGGAGGATATGTATGATGGGTATATGGGCACGGGCCTATGGAATGGTGGATATGTATGATGGGTATATGGGCATGGGACTATGGGATGGAGGATGTGTGATGGGTATATGGGCACTGGACTATGGGATGGAGGATAAGTATGATGGGTATATGAGTATGGGACTATGGGATGGAGAATATGTATGGTATATGGGCATGGGACTATGGGATGGAGGATGTGTGATGGGTATATTGGCACTTGACTATGGGATGGAGGATATGTATGATGGGTATATGGGCACGGGACTATGGGATGGAGGATAATTATAATTTGCTATAACTAACCACAGTTAGTTACTATGCCCGGGCAGCGCCGGGCTCTTCAGCTAGTATCTTATATAGTATGATGTCCCCCCCGTCTAGGTATAATGTCCCACACAGCTCCCAGTATAATGTCCCTCACAGCTCCCAGTATAATGTCCCTCACAGTTCCCAATATAATGTCCCCTACTACTCCCAGTATAGTGTTCCCCCAATGGTCTCTGATTATATTATGCCCCCCAGCCCTTCTTGTGATAGCCCCTACAGCCAGGCCCTTGTATTTCTTTGCAGCCAGCCCGACTTATGTCCCCAACAGTCAACCCGTTATATCTCCCTCACAAAAAGCTCATCTTATGTTCCCCACAGTCAACCCTCATATATCTGCCACAGCCAGCCTCTCACATGTTACCCACAGCCAGGTCTTTTTATGTCCACCACAGCTAGCCCCCCATATGTTCCCCACAGCCAGTCCCTCATATGTCCCCCACATCCATCTCCTCTTATGCTCTCTACATCCAGCCACTCTTATGCTCCTCATAGCCAGAACCTCTTATGTCCCCCACATAGCTAGCCTCTCTTAGGTCCCACATAGTGATGGGTGAGCACTAAAATGCTCGGGTGCTTGTTGCTTGGGTCGTGCAAATTGGAATGCTCGGGTGCTCGACCCAAACAACGAGCCCAATGTAAGTCTACGGGAAACCCGAGCATTTTTGCCGCGACATCCCTCCGGGGGTCTTTTTAGGGTCTGAAAACGTCTGAAATCGATGGGAACAGTGCTGAAATGACATGGCAGGATCACGGGGAAGACCCCCGGAAGCATTTCTGACTCCTAGGCCACTACTGTGAACAATGTTGTCAGAGTGTTATGCTTTAGCATTGCTTTCAGTCAATACAATTGCATTCACAGGGAAATGTCATTTTAACATTTAACAACCTTAGCTGGCCATGTGGTGTGTGACACATCATCAGACACACCCTGTTTCATTTATGAAGGAGGGACTCTGAAAGTCACAAAGCCTATTTTTATAGGGACATCAGGTGGCATTAATATTCTAAAAGGGCCATCAATGCTTTGTTATTCCTATTATTAAACAGTGGGTGTCCTATTGTCACAATCCATGCTGGATTGTGACAGATAAAAGCACATGTAACCTTTTTTTTCCTTTAAGCTGGTTGCATAAAGTTAGTTTTGCTCCCGGTGGCCATTAGGGTCATTACACAGTGGTGTCTTTAGTTCTAGTTTTGCCCCCGGTGGTGGCTAGTATTATTACACGGGAATCACTAGCAGGTGTGATGGCTCTGGCTCTTGCCTGTAAAGGAGAGTCAGGTGTTCTCAAACACTGTTGGTGATATTGGTCATTTCCAACCATCCTTGGTGGAGGAAGGAGCTAGAGAAGAGTGTTATGAGCTCATTTTCTGCTCCACCAGTTGAGAGTTCCCCTTCCGTTCTCCCTCTGGTGGTGACGGGAGGTGGTGAGGTTGGTTTGAGTGGGAGTGATCTGCCACCTGGTGAGGAAGATAGTGATTGGATCTCTGGAGTATCAGACTGGATATAAGACAGCCGACGCCCTATCCTGTTGCTGGTGATTCAGTCTGTTTCTCAGGTCTAGGACTCAGCTCTGTTCCAGTCTTCTAAAGATAAGCTTGTTTTTTGCTAATGTTCACACTTGCTCTTGTTGGTCTTTTCAGTTTTTTGTGTGGTCAGCCAGCCCAGCTGGGCTGTGCTGAATTTCCACTCTTATTTGCCAAATTGCATTTTTTTGGCCCTTATTAGATTGGCCTATTTTTGCTCTGTCTCAGAATATTTCAGAGTGCTGATATAGTGGGAGAAGTCTAGTGACTTCAGGGTTAATTTTGCTATCAGTTGTGTTGGACATTTTGTAGGGTTTTTTGGCAGACTGCAGACAGTGTGTCTTTCCTTTCCTGTCCTTTCTAGTTAGTCTGGCCCCATCGTTTGCTCAGCCTATTTTCCTGCCTTTGTTTGTGTTTTCATCTTTTTTCACCGTCAATACATGTGGGGGCTGTCTCTCCTTTGGGGTCTGCTCTGGGGCAGTTAGTTTTCCCCTTTTCCTGCTTCAGGCTTATTTAGTTTCTCCGGTTGTGACGAGGCATCTAGGACCACTGTAGGAACGCTCCATGACTGCTGCTAGTTGCGTGTTATTATTAGGGGTCTGCAGTCTGCATAGTTACCAACCTCTTAGGTTTTCTGAGACTTAGCTTGTGTTGTTTTTTATTTCCTCCTCGGTTACCCGTTCATAACAGAAGAGTTCCTTGCAGCTCAGTCAGAGTCCTGGTGTGGAAGGAGCAACAGTGAGAAGTTCCTTTCAGCTCTGACAAAGCTTTGGTGAAGTAACAGCTATTCAGGAGGAAAGCTGCACTCAGGTGCTGGACTCTGTTGCTGGGAGCAATAGCAACAGAGCAAAGCTAAGTGCTTTTTCCGTTTGTAACTTTCCTTATGTGTGTTTTAGTGCAGTGGTGGGATTAGTTTCTGCACCATCCAATTCATTAGAAAGGGATCGGTGCAGGGCGGGCTAGGGTTTTTCGGTATCCTGCTCGTTGCCATGTGCGGAACCTGCCTAGGGACCATCAGGAGTGTAGAGACACTTACTCAGGGGAGTGCAGGAGGTCTCCACATCCCCGTTCCCTATTGCAGGGCCCTCCATTGTATTGGTTTCCCTGTTGTTTCCCTTATCTCTGTAATTTCGCCCTGCTGGAGGCAGTGTATCCAGATACACGTGTAACTACTGAAATTCACCTGCTGGCGGCGGTGTATCCGGCTGCACATTACATTGTTTAAATTTGCCCTGCTGGAGGCGGAGTATAATGTCACCCATGACATCACACCTATACTGTTATTGCCTATGCAGTGAGTGGCTGGGCTGCCAAAAATTAGGATGCACCCCAATACCCCTTTGACGAGAAGTACAGGAGGGCCTCATGAAAAAATTTTCCATTATAAGAAATTGGGTCTCCCATAGTGTTTGCCTATGCATTGAATGCAAGGCCTGCCTTGCCACAAAGTTACACGCACCCCAATAACCCTTTGAACCGACGTACTGGATGGCCACTTGAAACCAAAGTTATCATTATTAGGACATTGGTACTACCATACTGTTTGACAATGCAGTGAATTGCAGTGTTAAACATGAAGAATCTGCATTGGAGAATTGCAGTGTTTTTGGATGAACAAACTGCAGTGGATAATTGCAGTGTTGAGGATGAAGAGCCAGCAGTGGAGAATTGCAGTGGAGAGCCTGAAGAACCTGGATTGGAGAATTGCAGTGTTGAGGCTGAAGAACCTGCATTGGTGAATTGCATTTGTGAGGCTAAAGAACACCTGCAGTGAGGAATGGCAGTGTTGAGGCTGAAGAAATTGCAGTGGAGAATTGCATTGTTGAGGATGAAGAACCTGCAGTGGAGAATGTCAATGTTGAAGCTGAAGAACCTGCAGTGCAGAATCCCAGTGTTGAGGATGAAGACCCAAAAATTGATAATTGTTTAAGCAGCTGACCAAACCCCTACAGTTCCCATTATTCTGGACTGGGTCTCCCATATTGTTTGGCTATGCAGTGAATGCAAGGCCGCCCCAAATTTGCACGCACCCCAATCCCCCTTGGAAGAAACATGGAGGAGGGCCTCATAATTTTTTTTTCCCATTACAAAGGAGCACATCTCCTATACTTGTAATGCCCATACATAAAGTGTATGGGCTGGCAAACATTTCCCCCTGGGATGCATCCGCATGCGGAGATTTGATGTGTGCAGCGACAGCATGGAAACGCAAAATTTTGGTATGCAGGGAAACACAGGACACATATGGAAGTAGGCGGAGCATAGGCAGAGCTTCAGGGAGGAAGAAAGGAGGAAGTAGGCAGCCATCTGCAGCCCTCCTGAACGCAAATTTTAACCTAGCTTAACAGATGCACGTCTGAAGCTCGGCATAAAAGATGCTTGTAAGAAATTGGTTGCTAAACACACACGTGTCCGTATAAAATGTAATGTGCAAGATGCTCATAAGATGCTTAAAAAGGAGTGCACTGGCCAGAACTATCAACTAAATATGTTCTTCATCTTCACCCATACATTTTACCAAGACCTTCCAAATTTCACAGCCGAAAACTATTTGTTCAGGTGTATTTCATATAGATCTCACTTGCCTGCTATAGGCTATATACTCCATATACTGCTATATACTCATATACTCTTATATAGGCTATATACTGCTACATACTCATATATGCTCGCTTGGAGAGATAATCATAGCTGTCTTGAACTTTGTAACCATTCTACCAAGGATGACCTAACCCATCTGGAGAACCAACGTGACACCCATTGTCTTGTGTCTTGGGAAATATCTAGCAGACATAGGGAATAAGGAAGTAAGGTAAGATGTGCCAGCCGATATCAGAACATTGCTGAGACAGCAGGAAAATGGGCCGTAAATTATATTGCTAGAATCAGCTTTTTTGGTAAACTCTTCCATATATGTTCATGCATTTAAACTGACCAATTAGCTAAGAAGTAAAGCCTTTATGTTAATGAGTAACCACTCCTTTCTGTATGACTGCTAAAACCAAGTATATTCAATAAACTTCCAGAGTTTTTTCGGAAGGTATTGCTGCTAACTATGTGTGGCGTCTTTCCTTCTTTGAGCGCTCAATAAGACTCTGTCTAATCAGGACAGGCCACAGTACGCACAGGGGTAAATTCACCCAACCAAAAAATCCACATCAACTGTGAAAGGAATGCCAATAAATGTAGATAACCACGAACCTGGGAAACAACAGATTTCCTCTTTACAAGATATGGACAATGATGGTATTGATGACGACTTGGAACTTTCCCACATCCCCACCAAGAAGATGAAGATCACAGCTGCCAACACTGTGCAAAAAAGTCCAGGAATGTCTGGAATTCATTTTCTCTTGGCCAAACTTTACCTCTTACTAACGTGGTACAGAATGATGCATACACAGCTCCCATGTCTACTCAGCTTGAGATTTCGCCACCTTTATTGCACACACAAAAACTCTAGCCAACATGTCACGGACACTTGTCACAAAGGAGGCCAGTTCTTCAGTAGAGAGTCTGTCTTAAACGCACTCTTTAAATCCTCAGGGTCATCAGCAGTCATCCAACCACCTGCACTTAAGATTGAGCTGTGATGACACCAACACAAATTGAGGACTGCAATAAGAGAGATTCACAATTCACATATGGGCCCAGTGTCTCCTTTAGAAAAAAACCTTTATTTTTCTTCTTGGTTTTTGTTTAGCGCTGATGATCACCAGCAGGTAGCTGATGTTTGAAGGAGTCTGGCATCAGGTATTGGACAATATATCCTGTTCTCAGCATTGTAGTACAGTTCACATTCATTGTGGGGCAGTTGCGTTATTGCATCAAGAATTGCCATTTTCCCCTTTCTCTAGTATTCTGATACAGCTTGATTATGGTTCTACTGTTCTGTCAAGGGAGGCTAAATAAATGTTGAGTAACTTGTTTAAATTTCTTCAATAATCTGTTTCTACTTAAAAGATAATTTTTGTTGTTTTGTAGTTTTAATATCTGGATTCCTACAAATAGATCTCAAGACCTTTATATTCCAGTAAATGGGGGCAAGGAGGGGAATTACTTAGTGTCCACCAACTGTGCTCTAGACAAATAAACTTTTACGCCTCATTAATGTTTCACACTTTAAAAATGTCATCCAGAACTGTTCAATCGTAGACAATACTTACTGCCCTGCGGCTGAAGCATGTTGTGATATCTGTGATCTGAATACAGAGAAGGGAAATAGATCACATTAATAGTGATCTAAATACTGAGATGTGTACAGAGGAATGTTAGTAGGACACAGATTGTGGTTTTCTATCAACTTCATATGCATTTAACATTTTTTATTTAACGCTGGTAATTAAAAAAAATAACTAGTGTTGGCAGGGCGCAGTGTCATACCACATCTAGCTATTTGCTCTTCCTGTACAACCATATAATTTTTTTAAAATTTATATTTATTTGGACTCCTTATTGGGAGGGGGAGACACAAGAAACGATAGGTGATCTCTGCTGAGACCAAAAACATTCCTTTGCAAATAATAACGTGGCTGTTGCATCACAGAACACTTTCACCCTGGTGATCTATTGGTGGTGTCTGAAGAGACGTGGATGATGGCCTCCTAAAATTCTTTTCCCTATTTAAAGGAGCGGGTCTCCTATACTTGTAATGCCCATACACTAAGTGAATAGGCTGGCAAACATTTCCCCCTGGGGGGTACACATCAACATAATGTGTAAGCATTTTTTTACTTTCATCAAAAACTCTATTTAACACAATAATGTGGCTGTTACATCACGGACCACGGTCACCATGGTGATCTAGTGGTACTGGATGATGAGGATGAGGAGAAGGTGGAGGATGACAACAGAAAATAAGTGAAATCAGGAAGCGTATACCCATGTGTGGGTGGAAGAGGTGCATGGTAATAAAGTTCCCCAAAAAAGACACTGGATTACAGTTTATGTTTCACTGCTATAATTCGGTGATGTGCAGAAGTCTAGCCTAATCCAGCACGTGTTCATTTTTATAAGAGTCAGCCTGTCAGCATTTTTAGTTGACAGGCAGATGTGCTTATCAGTTAGAATTACACCAGCGGCAATAAATACCCACTCTGACAAAATGCTAGCGGCAGGGCAGGCCAAGACCTCCAAGGCATACAGAGCCAGTTCATGCCAAGTGTCCAGCTTGGATACCCAATAATTATAAGGCACAGAGGAAACACAGAGGACATTGGTACGGGCAGCAAGGTACTCCCTCAGCATCTTCCAAAACTTTGCAATCCTGCTCCATCCATCCACTGATTTTTAACCGTGCTCCACTTAGACCTGTGGCTCAACTGTCTCTAGTTTTTCCCCTGGCCTCCAACCCCGCCAGTTGCTGCTCTGAAGTGGCGTCTGCACAATCCACACTTGTTCCTGTGTTTCTGGGGCTCAGTCACATCAGTTGATCCCCTGATGTGTGTCCGGCAATGTCTCCTGCTCTGGCCACATTCCCTTTACTAGTAGTGTGAATGAGGACAGAGGAGGAGACCTTGCCGGACACACATCAGGGGATCAACTGACGTGACAGAGCCCCAGTTACACAGGAACAAGTGTGGATTGTGCAGAAGCCACTTCAGAGCTGTAACTGGCGGGGTTGGAGGCCAGGGGAAATACTAGAGAAAGTGGAGCCAGAGGCCATAGTGGAGCACGGTTACAATCAGTAGTAGTCTACAACCTATACAAAAACCTGCGGCAAGTTCGCCTCTGCCTGCTGCATGATTGATCCTGTGCTCCAACAACGCCAGTTGGTGTTCAGAAGTGCCGTCTTCACAGAGAAAAACACACTTGCTCCTGTGTTAGTGGGGTTCAGTAACGTCAGCTGTTCCCCTGCTGTGTAGACGGCAATGTCTCCTGCTGCCTCCACATGCCAAAAACATCAGGCCTCAGCCTGCTCCATGCTTCATCCTGGGCTCCAACAACGCCAGTTGATGTTCAGAAGTGCCGTCTTCACAGAGAAAAGCACACAAGCTCCTGTGTTAGTGGGGTTCAGTAACGCCAGCTGGTCCCCTGCTGTGTGGACGGCAAAGTCTCCTGCTCCATCCACATTCAAACTACTACTGATTTTTAACCGCACTCCACTTAGGCCTGTGGCTCCACTGTCTCTAGTTTTTCCCCTGGCCTCCAACTCCGCCAGTTGCTGCTCTGAAGTGGCGTCTGCACAATCCACACTTGTTCCTGTGTTACTGGGGCTCAGTCACATCAGTTGATTCCCTGATGTGTGTCTGGCAATGTCTCCTGCTCTGTCCACATTCCCATTACTAGTAGTGTGAATGAGGACAGAGCAGGAGACCTTTCCGGACACACATCAGGGAATCAACTGACGTGACAGAGCCCCAGTTACACAGGAACAAGTGTGGATTGTGCAGACGTCACTTCAGAGCTGTAACTGGCGGGGTTGGAGGCCTGGGGAAATACTAGACACAGTGGAGCCAGAGGCCATAGTGGAGCACAGTTACAATCAGTAGTAGTCTACAACCTATATAAAACCTGCGGCAAGTTCGCGTCCGCCTGCTGCATGATTGATCCTGTGCTCCAACAATGCCATTTGGTGTTCAGAAGTGCAGTCCTCACAGAGAAAAACACACTAACTCCTGTGTTAGTAGGGTTCAGTAACGTCAGCTGTTCCCCTGCTGTGTAGACGGCAATGTCTCCTTCTGCCTCCACTTGTCAAAAACATCAGGCCTCAGCCTGCTCCATGCTTCGTCCTGGGCTCCAACAACGCCAGTTGGTGTTCAGAAGTTCCGTCCTCACAGGGAAAAACACACTAACTCCTGTGTTAGTAGGGTTCAGTTAGGTCAGCTGTTCCCCTGCTGTGTAGACGGCAATGTCTCCTGCTGCCTCCACATGCCAAAAACATCAGGCCTCAGCCAGCTCCATGCTTCGTCCTGGGCTCAAACAATGCCAGTTGGTGTTCAGAAGTGCCGTCTTCACAGAGAAAAACACACAAGCTCCTGTGTTAGTGGGGTTCAGTAACGCCAGCTGCTCCCCTGCTGTGTGGACAGCAAAATCTCCTGCTCCATCCACATTCAAACTACTACTGATTTTTAACCGTGCTCCACTTAGGCCAGTGGCTCCACTGTCTCTAGTTTTTCCCCTGGCCTCCAACCCCGCCAGTTGCTGCTCTGAAGTGGCGTCTGCACAATCCACACTTGTTCCTGTGTTACTGGGGCTCAGTCACGTCAGTTGATCCCCTGATGTGTGTCCGGCAAGGTCTCAAGCTTTGTCCACATTCCCATTACTAGTAGTGGGAATGTGGACAGAGCAGGAGACCTTGCCGGACACACATCAGGGGATCCACTGATGTGACAGAGCCCCTGTAACCCAGGAACAAGTGTGGATTGTGCAGACGCCACTTCAGAGCAGCAACTGGCGGGGTTGGAGGCCAGGGGAAATCCTGGAGACAGTAGAGCCAGAGGCATAAGTGGAGCACGGTTACAATCAGTAGTGGTGTACAACCGATATAAAACTTGCTTCAAGTAGGCCTCAGCCTGCTCCGTGATTGATCCTGGGCTTCAACACAGCCAGTTGTTGCTTGGAAGTGCCATCCGCACAGATAGAAACACTCGCTCCTGTGTCAGTGGCATTCAGTAATGCCAGCTGCTCCCCTGCTGTGTGGATGGCAAAGTCTCCTGCTGCCTACACAGTCACACTACTACTGATTTTTAACCATGCCCCACTTATGCCTCTGGCTCCACTGTCTCTAGTATTTCCCCTGGCCTCCAACCACGCCAGCTGCTACTCTGAAGTGGCGTCTGCACAATCCACACTTGTTCCTGGGTTATAGGGGCTCTGTTACATCAGTGGATCCCCTGATGTGTGTCCGGCAAGGTCTCAAGCTCTGTCCACATTCCCATTACTAGTAGTGGGAATGTGGACAGAGCAGGAGACCTTGCCGGACACACATCAGGAGATCCACTGAAGTGACAGAGCCCCTGTAACCCAGGAACAAGTGTGGATTGTGCAGACGCCACTTCAGAGCAGCAACTGGCGGGGTTGGAGGCCTGGAGAAATACTGGAGACAGTAGAGCCAGAGGCCTAAGTGGAGCACAGTTACAATCAGTAGTAGTGTACAACCGATATAAAACTTGCTCCAAGTAGGCCTCAGCCTGCTCCGTGATTGATCCAGGGCTCCAACATCACCAGTTGCTGCTCGGCAGTGTCTTTGGCACGGGCACTCCCTCCTGCCCAGCCTGGTTCCAGCACGCCTGCTGTTACCGGGTAGTGTCAATGTCACTTTGCCACCAATGCGTTGTCCTGTCGTGTTGCGGTCGGGTTAGCCGAGTCTATGGTGCCTGCAGTTTCGGTGCTTCCTATGTGGGCTGCGGGTTCTGGTAATAAAGGCTGGCTCCGCAGTGCCAATAGGACAAGCACCCCCTGTTGGACTGTGGGTTTCGGTAACTGCGTCCTGCTCGCGGCCTTGCAACTTTGTTGATTATGGGTACCTTGTGCTACCCATCCGGGTTCCAGCACCGTCAGCTGTTTCTCGGCAGTGCCTTTGGCCTAGGTGCCTCCTTCTTGGTATCCGAGATCCAGCAATGTCTGCTCGTCCTTGGTAGTGCTTTGGAGCACAGGTACCTCCTGCTTAGTAACCGTGTTCCAGCACTGTCAGTTGGTCCATGGTCGTGCCATTAGCTCTTGTTCCTTCTGCTGCCCCTCCGGGTTCCAGCACCGTCAGCTGGTCCTCGCTAGTTCCATTTTCCATTGTTCCTTCTGCTACCCATCCGGGTTACAGTACCGTCAGCTGGTTCTCGGCAGTTCCTCAGCCTTCTTGTACCTTCTGCTACTTTTCCAAGTTCAAGCTTGTGGAATTGTTTTTTGATTCTCACTCTGGATCTCCCTAACGATGACCCTGCAGACGATGACCCTGAAGACCACACCGAAGAAGACCAAAAAGATGACCCTCAAGAAGATGACCAAGAGGACAAAGAACATGAAGACAACCACCAAGATGCAGAACAACAAGAGACAGAAGACCAAGAAGCAGAAAAACCAAAAGCAGAAGAACATTAAGCATAAGACTAAAAATAAGAGCAAATGATATTATCTAAATTATAAGCAGAAGAAGACTAAGCAGTGTATGGGGGTGAGTCCATTCCTCCTCGTGGTGCCCCTGGAAAATGCCTGCTGCTGCAGACCAAACTGAACGCGGACAAATCCTGTTGTAAATCTTTTCTGACAGGCAGACCGGAAGGTGTAATCTTCAAACTTTTATAGATAACAACTACAGGAATGCCTGTCACAAATAAGAATATGATGAAGAAGAAGAATAGGAAGAAGATGAAAAAGTAGAATATGAAGAAGAATAATAGTTGAATAAGAAGAATCTGAAGAATGTAAAGAAAAGAAAAATAGGAAGAAGTTGAAGAAGAAGAAGAAGAAGAAGAAGATGAATAAGGTGAAGAAGAAGTTGATGAAAAAGATGCTGCTGCTGAGGATGATGAAGGAGAAAGTGTGGGAGAAGTAAAAAAGAAGGTGAAGAGCATGGAAGTAGTGAAACATACATATCTGACAAAATATAAAAGAGGTTAACATAGTCAATATCTTTGTAACTCCAAACGTCTTTAAAATAAAAAAAATTATTCCTGCTATTCCATTTCATTGGGCTAAACCTCTATGGCTTTAATGTCTCTTCCACCTCCCCCAATACATTCTACATTATTATTAGTTGTTTTTCTTCATGCAGAATTAACCTACAAGGAAAGAAAGGGTTTTTTTCAATTCCGATACTTCTGTTCCATTGACTTGAATGGGACTTCCGGGATCGGAATCGGCGATACCCGATGTTTTTTTTAGATCGGTCGATCCAATCCGATCCGATATTTTTCAATATCAGGTGGTATCGCTCAACACTAATCACAAGGAAATGGACAGCATGTGACTTAAATATGAGTGTCTGAGCAAAGGGTATGAATGCTTATGACCATGTAATATTTCAATTTTTCTTTTTTAATAAATTTGCTAAAATGTCTACATTTCTGTTTTTTTCAGTCAAGATTGGGTGCAGAGTGTACATTATTGAGAAAAAAATGAACGTTTTTGAATTTACCAAATGGCTGCAATGAAATAGAGTGAAAACTTTAAGGCTGGGTTCACACGTAACGGAAATCTCGTGGAAATTACCGCGAGAAATCCGGAATTCCATTCCGCGGGAAAATCGCATTTTAAATTCCCGTGATTTTCCCGCGGAAAAACTAGCATTTTGCAAGCGTAATTAGCTTGCAGAATTGCTAGCGTTTTCCAAGCGATCTGGAGCATCGCTTGGAGAACTGATTGACAGGTTGGTCACACTCGTCAAACATAGTGTTTGACGAGTGTGACCAACTTTTTACTATTGAGGCCGCCTATGCGGCATCAATAGTAAAAGATAGAATGTAAAAAATAATAATGAAAAAAAAAATATTGCTATTCTCACCTTACGACGTCCCGCGCAGCCTTCCCGCCTCTCTCCACGCTCCCGGTCCCAGTAATCCTTTGCGAGAATTACCGCGATGACGTCCATTCTCGCGGGATCGCGACGTCTCGCGGTCATTCGCGATGACGTCGCGCGAATGACCGCGAGACTTCGCGATCCCGCGAGAACGGACGTCATCGCTCGCAAAGGCTTACTGGGACCGGGAGCATGGAGAGAGGCGGGAAGGCTGCGCGGGACGTTGGAAGGTGAGAATAACAATATTTTTTATTTTAAATTCTATTTTTTACAGGGATATGGTATCCAAAGCCTGGAGGACAGTCTCCTCTCCTCCGGACCGTGGGTACCATCCGCAAATGTTCTGCTTACTTTTCGCATGGTGTGCACAGCCACATGCGGAAAGTAAGCAGAACAATGCATTCCTATCGCTGTGATTCCACAAAATTAATGAGCATGCTGCTTTTTTTACCGCGAAGCGATTCCGCCGCGGTAGAAAACGCAGAATTAACACAGCATTGCGGAATCCCATAGGAATGCATGGGATGCTTATTTTTCGCGTTTTCACGGCAAAATCGCGCGGTTAAAACCACCGCGGAAACGCGAAAAAACGCCACGTGTGAACTCATCCTTAAGGGGTGAATTCTTTCCATACCCACTGTACCTTTTGATGAATGAATAATGTATATTCAGATTGGCATTTCTTCTTGTGATTGTCTCTATGACCTATTTAGCTACATTTCAGAACTTAATAAAGTTATGCTGCACTTTTCTAAGTGCAAAATATGTTTGTGCAGATTAACAGTAGTTGCTATTCCAGTTTATTAAGCTTTTGACAGCTGCTATTCTGGGTGGGTTGCTCAACTTAATGTCTGCAAGCAACAGGAACAGCTGTAATGCTAAGAACATATGTAAGTTGAGCCTGCTATAAAGAGGTGCATGCAGCTGTCCCAAAATTTTATGGGTCATTGAATTACTTTAGCTAATGACAATGATGAAAGTTTACTTTTTTTATTTTTAGGTAGGACTTTATTTACTGCATCAATTTTTGTAGCCTTAGAGTTATGATCAATTCAAGTCAGACAATAAAGCCATATGTAACATTGATAAAGGCATGTTTCCTGATATCTGCATAATCATAGTTACACTGTAGTGGGTCAGGAGTAGAGATGACCAAACCTTTTACAGTTTAGTTCGATTCGCTGAACGTTTAGACGTTCACCAACATGTTCGCCGAAGAGTTTGATGAAAGAACCTGAACCCCATTAAATTCAATGGGAGGTCAAACCAAAGGTATACACTACAACTTAACGGGTGACAAATAGCTTCCCAAATAACTAAAATTAGGGGAAGACACCATGAAAAGTGGCATCAATTTATCCACAGTAGAAATTTGCAAATTGCATCAGGATCTGGGCCAGCATTTACAGCTTTGAATTGATGTTGGAATGAAGACATGGTAGTTAAGGGAGAGAAGTAAGCCTTCTTAGCTGGGAGCCCTGATACTTCATGCAACACCTCCAATTTTTTTTTCCCCAGCAACACTCAGATGGCACAACCATCAGTTTCATACAGTATAATTGGTAGAAAAATGTAAGGAAAATGAAACAGATAGTTGAGTGAAAGTAAGTGTGGGCTTGCCACTCTGGGAGCCCTACTTACACAGGCAACTCGCCAGATGGAGACCCAACTTGGAGTCCCCATATTAAAAAAAAAATGATTGTCACACACCACTAAAGTAGCGTCAATATCCAGAGGAGAAATAGTATAATAGACCTCTGACACACCTTCCACTACAGGCAACCCACCAGATGGAATTCTAACAACTTGGTGTCTCCACATTTAAAAAAAAATTGTTTGTGACTAGTGTTGAGCGATACCGTCCAATACTTAAAAGTATCGGATCGGAATGGATCGGCCGATCTAAAAAAAATATCGGGTATCGCCGATTCCGATACCGGAAGTCCCATTCAAGTCTATGGGACTTCCGGTATCGGAATAAGAAAAACCCTATTTTTGCCTTGTACAGCCTCTCTGGGGTCTGTACGGGCCTTTCGGGGGGCTGTGCCGGCCTGCCGGGGGGTCTGTGCAGGCTCCGATGGTCTGTGCCGGCCTGCCGGGGGGCTGTGCCGGCCTGCCGGTGGTCTGTGCCGGCCTGCCGGTGGTCTGTGCCGGCCTGCCGGTGGTCTGTGCCGGCCTGCCGGTGGTCTGTGCAGGCTCCGGGGGTCTGTGCCGGCCCACCAGGGAGCTGTGCCGGCCTCCCGGCGGTCTGTGCAGGCTCCGGTGGTCTGTGCCGGCCTGCCGGGGGGCTGTGCCGGCCTGCCGGTGGTCTGTGCAGGCTCCGGGGGTCTGTGCAGGCATCGTCCGATGGGACTACAAGTCCCATCGGGCGATGCCTGCTACCATGACAGTGATTGACACATTAGCCAATGATGGGACAGTAGTAGTCCCATCATCCGGCTAATGTGTTGAATGTAAAAAAAAAAAAAAAAAAAAATTACATGCTACATACATGCTACATACATGCTACATACATACTACATATATACTACATGTAACATACATACTACATATATACTACATGCATACTACATACATGCTACATGCTACATACATGTTACATATATACTACATACATAATACATATATACTACATGCATGCAACATACATACAACTTATATACTACATGCATGCAACATGCATACTACATATATACTACATGTAACATACATACTACATATATACTACATGCTACATACATGCAACATACACACTACATGCTACATACATGCAACATACATACTACATACATGCTACATACTACATGCATACTACATACATGCTACATACATACTACATACATACACTACATGCATGCAACATACATACTACATATATACCACATGCATGCAACATGCATACTACATATATACTGCATATATACTACATGCATACTACATATATACCACATACATGCTACATACATACAACATGCATACTACATATATACTACATGTAACATACATACTACATATATACTACATACTACATGCATACTACATACATGCTACATACTACATACATGCTACATACTACATACATGCTACATATATACTACATACATAATACATACAGTGGGGAAAAAAAGTATTTAGTCAGTCAGCAATAGTGCAAGTTCCACCACTTAAAAAGATGAGAGGCGTCTGTAATTTACATCATAGGTAGACCTCAACTATGGGAGACAAACTGAGAAAAAAAAATCCAGAAAATCACATTGTCTGTTTTTTTTCATTTTATTTGCATATTATGGTGGAAAATAAGTATTTGGTCAGAAACAAGCAATCAAGATTTCTGGCTCTCACAGACCTGTAACTTCTTCTTTAAGAGTCTCCTCTTTCCTCCACTCATTACCTGTAGTAATGGCACCTGTTTAAACTTGTTATCAGTATAAAAAGACACCTGTGCACACCCTCAAACAGTCTGACTCCAAACTCCACTATGGTGAAGACCAAAGAGCTGTCAAAGGACACCAGAAACAAAATTGTAGCCCTGCACCAGGCTGCGAAGACTGAATCTGCAATAGCCAACCAGCTTGGAGTGAAGAAATCAACTGTGGGAGCAATAATTAGAAAATGGAAGACATACAAGACCACTGATAATCTCCCTCGATCTGGTGCTCCACGCAAAATCCCACCCCGTGGGGTCAGAATGATCACAAGAACGGTGAGCAAAAATCCCAGAACCATGCGGGGGGACCTAGTGAATGAACTGCAGAGAGCTGGGACCAATGTAACAAGGCCTACCATAAGTAACACACTACGCCACCATGGACTCAGATCCTGCAGTGCCAGACGTGTCCCACTGCTTAAGCCTGTACATGTCCGGGCCCGTCTGAAGTTTGCTAGAGAGCATTTGGATGATCCAGAGGAGTTTTGGGAGAATGTCCTATGGTCTGATGAAACCAAACTGGAACTGTTTGGTAGAAACACAACTTGTCGTGTTTGGAGGAAAAAGAATACTGAGTTGCATCCATCAAACACCATACCTATTGTAAAGCATGGTGGTGGAAACATCATGCTTTGGGGCTGTTTCTCTGCAAAGGGGCCAGGACGACTGATCCGGGTACATGAAAGAATGAATGGGGCCAAGTATCGTGAGATTTAGAGTGCAAACCTCCTTCCATCAGCAAGGGCATTGAAGATGAAACGTGGCTGGGTCTTTCAACATGACAATGATCCAAAGCACACCGCCAGGGCAACGAATGAGTGGCTTCGTAAGAAGCATTTCAAGGTCCTGGAGTGGCCTAGCCAGTCTCCAGATCTCAACCCTATAGAAAACCTTTGGAGGGAGTTGAAAGTCCGTGTTGCCAAGCGAAAAGCCAAAAACATCACTGCTCTAGAGGAGATCTGCATGGAGGAATGGGCCAACATACCAACAACAGTGTGTGGCAACCTTGTGAAGACTTACAGAAAACGTTTGACCTCTGTCATTGCCAACAAAGGATATATCACAAAGTATTGAGATGAAATTTTGTTTCTGACCAAATACTTATTTTCCACCATAATATGCAAATAAAATGAAAAAAAGACAGACAATGTGATTTTCTGGATTTTTTTTTCTCAGTTTGTCTCCCATAGTTGAGGTCTACCTATGATGTAAATTACAGATGCCTCTCATCTTTTTAAGTAGTGGAACTTGCACTATTGCTGACTGACTAAATACTTTTTTTCCCCACTGTATACACTACATGCATGCAACATACATACAACATATATACTACATGCATGCAACATGCATACTACAAATATACTATATTTACTACATGTAACATACATACTACATATATACTACATACTACATACATGCTACATACTTGCTACATACTACATACATAATACATATATACTACATGCATGCAACATACATACAACATATATACTACAGGCATGCAACATGCATACTACATATATACTATATATACTACATGTAACATACATACTACATATATACTACATGCTACATACATGCTACATACTACATACTTGCTACATACTACATACATAATACATATATACTACATGCATGCAACATACATACAACATATATACTACATGCATGCAACATGCATACTACATATATACTATATACAGTATACTACATGTAACATACATACTACATATATACTACATGCTACATACATGCAACATACACACTACATGCTACATACATGCAACATACATACTACATACATGCTACATACTACATGCATACTACATACATGCTACATACATACTACATACATACACTACATGCATGCAACATACATATATACTACATACAATACATACATATAGACATACAGTACATATAACATAGAGTACATACTCACCGTCACTTGTCACTTTGATCCCCGAAGCCATTGTCGCCTGAGGAATAAATATCAAAATAAAAAAACACCAATATACTTACCCCGATCCGCAGAAGTCCACGAGGGTCCCACGTCCATCTTGCGTGGAGAACAGCAGCATCAGCTGATGCTTCCGTTCTCTACCAGCTCCAGGAATACAATGACGGAAGGTAGGTATCCTTCCGCACTGTATTCCTCCACCACTTTAAAAAAAAAAAAAAGTCCCTAGTCTCACTTTATGCCATTGCTGCGTGGGAAATTCCCATGCAGCAATGGCATAAAGTGAGACTAGGGACTTTTTTTTTTACAGTGGTGGAGGAATACAGTGTGGAAGGATACCTACCTTCCGTCATTGTATTCCTGGAGCTGGTAGAGAATGGTAGCATAAGCTGATGCTGCTGTTCTCCACGCAAGATGGACGTGGGACCCTCGTGGACTTCTGAGGATCGGGGTAAGTACATTGGTGTTTTTTTATTTTGATATTTATTCCTCAGGCGACAATGGCTTCGGGGATCAAAGTGACAAGTGACGGTGAGTATGTACTCTATGTTATATGTACTGTATGTCTATATGTATGTATTGTATGTAGTATATATGTATGTTGCATGCATGTAGTATATATGCAGTATATATGTAGTATGCATGTTGCATGCATGTGGTATATATGTAGTATGTATGTATGTAGTATATATGCAGTATATATGTAGTATGCATGTTGCATGCATGTGACATATATGTAGTATGCATGTAGTATATATGCAGTATATATGTAGTATGCATGTTGCATGCATGTGGTATATATGTATGTATGTTGCATGCATGTAGTGTATGTATGTAGTATGTATGTAGCATGTATGTAGTATGTATGTTGCATGTATGTAGCATGTAGTGTGTATGTTGCATGTATGTAGCATGTAGTATATATGTAGTATGCATGTTGCATGCATGTGGTATATATGTAGTATGTATGTTGCATGCATGTAGTGTATGTATGTAGTATGTATGTAGCATGTATGTGGTATGCATGTAGTATGTAGCATGTATGTAGTATGTATGTAGCATGTAGTGTGTATGTTGCATGTATGTAGCATGTAGTATATATGTAGTATGTATGTTACATGTAGTATATATAGTATATATGTAGTATGCATGTTGCATGCATGTAGTATATATGCTGTATGTATGTTGCATGCATGTAGTATATATGTATTATGTATGTAGTATGTAGCATGTATGTAGTATGTTGCATGTATGTAGCATGTAGTATATATGTAGTATGTATGTTACATGTAGTATATATAGTATATACAGTATGTAGTATGCATGTTGCATGCATGTAGTATATATGTTGTATGTTGCATGCATGTAGTATATATGTATTATGTATGTAGTATATATGTAGCATGTAAGTAGCATGTAGCATGTATGTAGCATGTAGCATGTATGTAGCATGTAGCATGTATGTAGTATGCATGTAGTATGTAGTATGTATGTTACATGTAGTATATATGTAGTATGCATGTTGTATGTATGTAGCATGTATGTAGCATGTATGTAGCATGTAATTTTTTTTTTTTTTACATTCAACACATTAGCCGGATGATGGGACTACTACTGTCCCATCATTGGCTAATGTGTCAATCACTGTCATGGTAGCAGGCATCTCCCGATGGGACTTGTAGTCCCATCGGACGATGCCTGCACAGACCCCCGGAGCCTACACAGACCACCGGCAGGCCGGCACAGCCCCCCGGCAGGCCGGCACAGACCACCGGAGCCTGCACAGACCACCGGCAGGCCGGCACAGCCCCCCGGCAGGCCGGCACAGACCACCGGAGCCTACACAGACCACCGGCAGGCCGGCACAGCCCCCCGGCAGGCCGGCACAGACCACCGGAGCCTGCACAGACCACCGGCAGGCCGGCACAGCCCCCCGGCTGGCCGGCACAGACCACCGGAGCCTGCACAGACCACCGGCAGGCCGGCACAGCCCCCCGGCAGGCCGGCACAGACCACCGGAGCCTGCACAGACCACCGGCAGGCCGGTACAGACCCCCGGACAGTCGGCACAGCCCCCCCGAAGGCCCGAACTGACGGCGCATCATGATGCGCACAAACAGCGCATCATGATGACGTCATTTCGGCAGCCAATCAGAGCCACAAAAGTGGCTCATTGCATTTTGGACTTCCGATTCCGGTATCCGATACGAAAAAAGTATCGGTACTCGGTATCGGAATTCCGATACGGCAAATATCGGCCGATACCCGATACTTGCGGTATCGGAAAGCTCAACACTATTTGTGACATCAGCAGCAGTAGCCACAGCAGGCACAGAAGCCATGACAAAGGTGTCACAGACAGCAATAACCCAAGATCAAAACAGGACACCATAAACAACACCATTACCTAATCTGCCCTGTCTCTGACTGGTGTGCAAAAGTCTTTTGAGATCCATGACTGGTTCATTTTGATGAAAGTTAGACACATCTACACGTTCAGGGGACAGCTGGATGTGTTTATCCGTCAGGGCACGACCGGCAGTGCTGAATACACGATCTGAGAGAACGCTTGCTGCCAGGCATGACAGAGCCTTCAAGGTGTGACAGACAGGCGAGCTCAAGCCACTCTTCCATTTTTAAAGACCAAAGGCAAAAGGGTCCAAACCCCTTCTAATGGCATTGATAGTGAGCTCCAAATACTCATGCACCATCCTCTCCAGTTGTTCACAACATGCCAGACTTGTACTCTGTACTGCTGGTGCATGGGATGGTCTAAAAAATGTGTTAACCCCTTAACGACCGCTGATACGCCTTTTAACGGCGGTAGTTAAGGGTACTAAAACCACTGGGGGGCGCTATTCACTTAAATCACAGCGCCGTGAATTAACGGCGCTGTGATTTAAGTGAATAGCGCCCCCCAGTGTTAGATTTTCTCCGGGGTCTCAGCTGCCAGGGGTAGCCGAGACCCCAAAGAACATGAATCGGTCGGTTTTTACCGACCCCCGCTTTTGCGATCGCCGTTATTAACCCTATAACGGCGACCGCAAAAAAAAAAAGCCGCAATTTTACATTTAATTTCTCTCTCCTCTGATGTGATCGCACATCAGAGGAGAGAGAAATAGGGTCCCCGATCCCCCCCCGGTACCTCTCCGTGGCCCTCCGTCCCCTCCCGGTGGTCCCACGTCCCGCCGGCATCCTCCGATGGGTGCCGCCATCCTCCAATGGGCGCCGCCATCCTCCAATGGGCGCCGCCATCTTGAAAATGGCGGGCGCATGCGCAGTGCGCCCGCCGGGAATCTGCTGGCTCCGGCTGGCAGATTCCATTCATTATTTTGATTACTATGATAAACGATCATAGTGATCAAAATAAAAAAAATAGTACATTACCCCCCCGTTTATCACCCCCTTATATAGGCAAATATAATGAAATAAAGAAATTATTTTTTTTTTCAGTTTTCCATTAGGGTTAGGGTTAGGGTTGGGCTAGGGTTAGGATTAGGGTTGGGGTAGGGTTAGGGCTAGGGTTGGGCTAGGGTTAGGGTTAGGGTTGGGCTAGGGTTAGGGCTAGGGTTAGGCTAGGGTTAGGGCTAGGGTCACGGCTAGGGTTAGAATTAGGGTTAGGGCGAACTAGGAATAGGGTTAGGATTAGGGATTAGGGTTAGGGGTGTGTTGGGGTTAGGGTTGGAGCAAAAATTGAGGAGTTTCCACTATTTACCAACTTTGGGGTCTAAAAATTGGGGTCTAAAAAAAATCACTTTTGTGGAAATAAAAAAGACTTTTTATTTTCACGGCTCTGCGTTTATAAACTTTTGTGAAGCGCTTGGGGGTTCAAAGTGCTCACCACACATCTAGATAAGTTCCTTAGGGGGTCTAATTTCCAAAATGGGGTCACTTGTGGGGGGTTTCCACTGTTTAGGCCCATCAGGAGCTCTGCAAACGCAACATGACGCCCGCAGACCATTCCATCAAAGTCTGCAGTCCAAAATGGCACTCCTTCCCTTCCGAGCTCTCCCATGCGCCCAAACAGTTTCCCCCCCACATATGGGGTATCGGTGTACTCAGGACAAATCGCATAACAACTGTGCAGGTATGATTTCTCCTGTTACCCTTGTAAAAATAAAAATTTTGGGCGAAAAGATCATTTTTGTGGAAAAAAAATGGATTTTTTATTTTCGCGGCTCTACGTTATAAACTTCTGTGAAGCATTTGAAGGTTCAAAGTGCTCACCACACATCTAGATAAGTTCCTTAATGGGTTTATTTTCCAAAATAGGGTCACTTGTTGGGGGTTTCCACTGTTTAGGCCCATCAGGGGCTCTGCAAACGCAACATGATGCCCGCAGACCATTCCATTAAAGTCTGCATTCCAAAATGGCACTCCTTCCCTTCCAAGCTCTCCCATGCGCCCAAACAGTGGTTCCCCCCCACATATGGGGTATCGGTGTACTCAGGACAAATCGCATAACAACTGTGCAGGTATGATTTCTCCTGTTACCCTTGTAAAAATAAAAATTTGGGGGCGAAAATATCATTTTTGTGGAAAAAAAATAGATTTCTTATTTTCACGGCTCTACGTTATAAACTTCTGTGAAGCACTTGAAGGTTCAAAGTGCCCACCACACATCTAGGTAAGTTCCTTAATGGGTCTAGTTTCCAAACTGGGGTCACTTGTTGGAGGTTTCCACTGTTTAGGCACATTAAGGGCTCTCCGAACGCAACATGGCATCCGATCTCAATTCCAGCCAATTCTGCATTGAAAAAGTCAAACGGCGCTCCATCCCTTGCGAGCTCTGCCGTGTGCTGAAAAAGTGGTTTACCCCCACATATGGGGTATCGACGTATTCAGAAGAAATTGTACAACAAATTTTGTGGTTGATTTTCTTTTTTAACACTTGTGAAAATAAAAAAAATTGGTTCTGAATTAAATTTTTTGCAAAAAAAAGTTAAATGTTAATTTTTTCCTTCCACATTGCTTTAGGGTTAATAAACTTCTTGAATGTGGTTTTGAGCACCTTGAGGGGTCTAGTGTTTAGAATGGTGCCACTTTTAGGTATTTTCTGTCATGTACACCCCTCAAAATGACTTTAAATATGATGTGGTCGCTAAAAAAAATGGTTTTGTAAATTTTGTTGTAAAAATGAGAAATTGCTGGTCAACTTTTAACCCTTATAACTTCCTAACAAAAAAAAATTTAGCTTCCAAAATTGTGCTGATGTAAAGTAGACATGTGGGAAATGTTATTTATTAAGAAATTTGTGTGACACATCTCTCTGATTTAAAGGTATAAAAATTTAAAGTTTTAAAATTGCAAAATTTTCTAAATTTTTGCCATATTTCCGTTTTTTTCATAAATAAACACAAGACTTATCGAAGAAATGTTACCACTAACATGAAGTACAATATGTCACGAAAAAACAATCTTAGAATCAGCGGGATCCATTAAAGCGTTCCAGAGTTATAACCTCATAAATGGACAGTGGTCAGAATTGTAAAAATTGGCCTGGTCATTAAGCTGCAAACTGGCTCTGTCGCTAAGGGGTTAAACGACTTATAGAAATTGCTAATACAACCCACAATGCTGCTGCTAATGTTTTTGTGATGACGGCTTGATGTTCCTGGAGTTGGTCATTTAGAACTGCGATGCACACTGTGTGCCTCACTGCTGTCTTGGGAAAAACCACCCTTCAAATTGTCGACAAGCGTGTTTCGATACTCTAGCATGTGTGACTCCATTTCCAGGGGAGAAGCATCAGGCTTTTGCTGTACTCTTGTACCATGGATCTAACATAGTGGCAGCACAGTAGTCAGTACTATTTCTAACCCTAAGAATACCAGCATCATATTGAAGATAGTGTAGCAAGAAGGTGCTCATGTGTCGGGCACTTCCATGAGGTCCAAGTCCACGGTGTGTTGGTGGCAGGGTTACACTCAAGGTTGCTTTCTCCATCACCTCCCGCCAACTATGGACAACAGAGAGGGGATCATTATCCTCTTCATTGCCTGACTGTTGTCTGTCCAACATCTCTTCCTCCTCCATTTGTTCCTCGGCTTCTGCACCTTCACTAACAGTATGTCTGATACCATGAGCCCCCATTGATCACTTTAAGCCACCCTCCCATGGCATCCGCCTGTGCAACAACAGTCCAAAAACTTGAGATATTACCCCTTCTGCATCCTCCTCTGCTTTCAACTCTCTCTCTGGGACAACCACCTCTTCATTCAGACTATTCAAATTATGCTTCAGCATGTAGATGACCGGAATAGTGATGCTGATGATGGCATCATCCACGCTAACCATCTTAGTAGCCATTGTACCATTATCACTAGTGTTGAGCATTCTGATACTGCAAGTATCGGATATCGGCCGATATTCGCTGTATCGGAATTCCGATACTTAGTTCCGATACTTTTTCATATCGAATACCGGAATCGGAAGTTCCCATAATGCTAGGAGCCCACTCGATTTGATTCAGCCAATGGGGATCCTCAGAAGTGTGGGCACATCCTGTTAGGCATGTAGGCATGTTAACTACTGGCATGGCTGTGATTAGCTGCTGAAATGATGTCATGATGCACTATAAAAACCGCAGCAGCCGCCATTTTGGGTTCACTCTGCTGTGAATTCAGTTAGGGACAGGCTGCTGTTGAAGACTGTGAGGGACAGTTAGAAATAGCGATCAAACATATCTATTGCTCTACCCAGGCTACATAATCCACCACTGTAGCATTTTTGTAGCCCAGCATCGCTGTTTTAATAGCTGTCTGCAAGGGCTGTGTGAGTGCAGACCCACGCTGTGTAGTGTGTCCTGCAGGCACGTCTGCTTGTAGGCCGCCCAGCGTGTGTCTCTGCCTCATACACATTTTTCTTTTATTGCTGCTTTTTTTTTCTCCTGTATAGTGTGCTTCCTTACGTATCCATATGCGTTGGTTGCAAACACTAAAGGAGTGGACAGCGCAGCCTTTCAGCAGGAAATAAAGTTCACCAAACACTCCACTTTAGAGTTGTGTAGGCCACATTAGATCATATTAAAGTGTAGTACACACACTCTTAGCCAAATTAGTGTTTCTTATACTGGTTAGCAGGTGTTCATGAATAAGAACACTAAGCCACCCCTTTTTTACTTTTCTGCCTATCTTTATCAGTCTACCAAGATGAAGAAGGCAGGGAGTAAGGCACGTGGTCGTGGCCATGGAGTTTCAGCAGGGAGAGGATGGGGGGATTCAGCAGGGAGAGGACGTGGGGATTCGGTGTCTGCTGCGGCCACCAGTGACCCGGCATCCCCCACTTTTACCAGACAACAGTCCTTCATGCGCAGCTTTGTAGGACCTCGCCGTACCCCACTGCTGCGTGACGAACAAATTGAAGCTGTTGTCGGATGGATGGCAGCTAATGCATCCACTTCAATGACTTCCGCATCCTCCCAGGGCCAGAGCACTGAAGAGCAACCATCTGTCTCTTCACCACCTGCCAAATTGCCCAGGCAGTCTGAGAGCCCTGGACAGGAGCCATGTCAATCTTTACTTCTGTTCTCAGAATCTGTTGGCTTGGAAAGAGGTGGCCAGCCAAGCAGCATTCTAGAGCGTGAAGAAGAGGGAGTATGCAGTGATGCGCAACTGCTTTGTCCCTCTGAATCTGAAGAGGCGGGTGGGCCAGTGCCTATTGTCAGCACACCTCAGTGCTCATCTGATGATGATGAGACTCAGTTGCCAATTTCTGGTGCGTACGGTGCTGGCGAGACAACCCAGGACCAGCCGGTGCTTGAAGAGGGGAGTGGAGATGATGAAGTCCTTGACCCATCATGGCGTCAGCCACAGGAAGGTGGTGGGAGCAGCTCTGAGGAAGAGATTCCCCGAACGGCCAAAAGAGGAGGGAGAGGGCGGGGGCAGACTTGGTTGCCTGTAGCCTCCACTTTGGCACCTGTGAGGAGCAATCCTCTTCCAAAACACAAAACGGGCGCTCCCAGGACTTGCAGTGCGTGGTCTTTTTTTGACACAGTTGCAGATGACATTTGCTTTGTCAAATGCAAGCTGTGTCATCAGAAAGTTAAACGAGGGAAAAACGTGAGCAACCTCAATACCACAAATATGTGGAAACATGTGCGTACCAAGCACGAGGTGGAGTTACACAGACACACTGAAGATGTAGGCCAAACTTCAGCAGCACCTACCACCTCTTCAGCTCGTGTTGGGGCCTCTTCCTCCAGCTCACTCAAAGCTGGTTCTGCTTCCTCACTGGAACGCCATGGAAGAACCACTGCCACTGTTGTCCAGAGACCCAGTGAAATTCCACCCACTGAACCACGTTCTCAGTCATCAGCACACTCCCAGGCCACTCACCAGCAATCGGTAGCACAGGCATGCGAGAAAAAGCGGACATACTCGGAAAACCATCCCCGAGCACTGGCTCTGAATGCCGGCATTGCCAAACTACTGGCCCTTGAGATGCTGTCATTCAGGCTGGTGGAGACTGACACCTTCCGGAACTTGATGTCATTGGCAGTTCCACAATACAATGTGCCCAGCCGCTTTTATTTCAGCAGGCAAGCCGTCCCTGCCCTGCAAAAGCATGTGGAGGGAAAAATTAAAAATGCGCTACTAAACACCGTCAGTAGCAAGGTCCACCTGACCACCGATGCGTGGACTAGTAGCCATGGACAGGGACGATACCTTTCCCTCACTGCCCATTGGGTCAATGCTGTGGAGCTGGGTACAGATCTGGAGAGTGGCTCTGTACATATTCTGCCAACTCCAAGGATTGCAGGAATGCAGTCTGTACATATTGAGTCCTCCTCCTACTCTAGTTCCTCAGAATCAGCACTGCATGAGCCTGTTAGGCCAGATATGAGCACAGGTGTGGCCAAACGTCAACAGGCCATCCTTAAATTAATTTCTTTGGGGAATCGGAGCCACACAGCACAGGAGCTCTGGAATGCCATCAAGCAGGAGAGTGATGTGTCGTTTGTGCCAGCGAATCTCCAGCCAGGTTTGGTAGTGAGTGACAATGGCCAAAATCTAGTGGCAGCTCTGGGCCTAGGCAACTCACTCGTCTGGCACACGTGCTCAATTTGGTCATGCAGAGCTTTCTGAGGGACTATCCGGATCTTGATGCACTGCTGCACAAGGTTCGCCTAGAGTGTGCTCACTTGCGGCGTTCCAGCATAGCAAGACCACGCATTGCATCTCTGCAACGCCGATTCCGCCTGCCAGAACATCGCATCATATGTGACCTCCCCACCAGGTGGAATTCAACTTTACATATGTTTGAGCGGTTGTGTGAGCAGCAGGCAGCAGTAATGGAGTACCAGCTGCATCAGGCGCAAACAAGTCGCACTGTGCGCCGGACACACTTCACCACCACTGAGTGGGCCACTGTGAGGGACATCTGCCAAGTTTTGCATGCCTTCGATGACTCCACGCGAATGGCCAGTGCAGATGATGTACTAGTCAGCATGACTGTCCCCCTTATCTGTCTGCTTCAAAAAACCTTACAAGCACTAAGTGAGGAGGTTTTTGAAGAGGTCGAGGACGAGGAATCAGAAATGCCATCTGCTTCTGGCAAGTCTGCGCAACGTGCTTCCACACAAAGGCCCAAGCAGGGGACACTTAGTGAGGAGGATGACGAGGAGTCAATAGAGGAGGAGGAACACATCTCTCCAGAGGAGGGAGGTACACAAGGCTCTAGTAGTCAGTGTGTACAGCGAGGGTGGGGTGATGCTAAGCAGGCTGAGATGCTGCCTCAAGCTGGGGACAGCGTTTCCGGTCCATTTGGCAGTCTGCAGCACATGGTTGATTTCATGTTGCAGTGCTTGTTAAATGACCGCCGCATCGCCAACATTCTCCACACGGCTGATTATTGGGTGTACACCCTCCTAGATCCTCGCTACCGGGACAACTTACAAAGCCTCATACCACAGTTGAACCGGGAGCGTAAAATGCGGGAGTACCAAGAAACACTTGTGCAGGCCATCATGTTCTCCATTCCCCCGCAAGTGTTGCTGGTAGTGCTTTTCAAAGCAGCCATGTGGGTAGAGGCAGTGGAGGAAGCTCTGCACAAAGAGGTAGCAGAGGCAGTGCCGCAGGACAAGGCAAGGCCAGTATGGCCCAAATGTGGAAAAGTTTTGTGGGACCGCCACAAACGGCTACACCATCACAGACGGCTCCAGTCAGCAGGAGGCAACGTTTCCGTCAGATGGTGACAGACTACTTGTCTTGCCCTGTTAGTGTACTCCCAGACGGCTCTTCCCCGTTCAAGTATTGGGTCTCTAAGCTGGATACATGGCCAGAGCTTAGCCAATATGCATTGGAGGTGCTGGCTTGCCCTGCTGCCAGTGTATTATCGGAACGTGTCTTTAGTGCTGCAGGTGGTGTGGTAACAGACCGACGCATGCGACTATCCGCCGATAATGTTGACCGGCTTACTTTTCTGAAAATGAACAAGGCCTGGATCTCACCTGAATTTGCCAGTCCTCTTCCAGAATAAATAATTGGCTGGCAACAGGATCCAGGTCTCCTGTTGTGTTCATGTTTCTATGACCTGAACTTTATTACCTGGGCTACAGCAACGCCCGTTGTTGCTCAGAAGTGCTGTCCGCACAGACAAAACTCTCGCTCATGTGTAAGTGGGGTTCGGTAACGTCAGCTGATCCCTACTGTGTGTACGGCAAACTCTCCTGCTGCCTACAACTTCTGACTACCTCTGATTTAATATGTTCTCTGATTTGCCCTCTGTCTCCACTCTGTTTTGAGTATTTCCTCCGGCCTACAACACCGCCTGTTTCTGCTCTCAAGTGCCGTCTGCACAATCAACACTTGTTCCTGTGTTACCTGGGTCCTGTAACATCTGCTCATCTCCAGAGGTGAGTCTGGCAAGGTCTCCTGCTTTGTCTACATTCCCACTACTTGTAGTGGAAAAGTGGACAGAGCAGGAGACATTGCCTGTCTCACCTCTAGGGAGAAGCTGCTGTTACAGAACCCCAGTAACACAGGAACAAGTGTGGGTTGTGCAGACGGCATTTCAGAGCAGCAACTGGCGTGGTTGGAAGCCAGAGGAAATACTCAAAACAGAGTGAAGGCAGAGGCCTAATTGGAGTACGTTGACAGTTAGTAGTAGTCTAGAAACAATCGAAAACTGCCACCAAGTAGGCCTCAGCCTACTACCTGATTTTCCCTGGGCTCCGACACCGCCAGTTGGTGCTCAGAAGTGCTGTCCACACAGACAAAACACTCGCTCATGTGTAAGTGGGGTTCGGTAACGTCAGCTGATCCCCTGCTGTGTGTACGGCAAACTCTCCTGCTGCCTCCAAATTAAAACAACGTCTTAGGCCTCTTTCACACTTCAGTTTTTTGCATCAGTCAAAATCCGCTAAAAGGACAGATGGCGGATCCGTTTTAGTACTGATGACAACGGATGCCACCTGTCCGTTTTTTGACGGATCCTACAAATGAATAATTTTAAAGGAAGAGAGAGAGAGAATTTTTTTTTTTTTGGTTCGGCACCAGAGGTTAAATGAGTGTCTGGAGGATCCGCCAGAGAAAAAACGTTGCAAGCTCCGTTTTGAAATCTTTGAGGATGGTGACGGACAGCAACTTTTGGCGGATCCTCCATTAATGGAAGTCAATGGGGAAAAAAAACGGATCCTCAAAAGAAAATTGAGGATCCGTTTTTTTCAAAACCTGGCGGATTGTGACTGATTGTAAAAAACTGAAGTGTGAAAGAGGCCTTATCTTAAACTGCCTCCAAGTAGGCCTCAGCCTACAAAATGACTATCCCTGGGCTCCAACACCATCAGTTGTTGCTCGGAAGTGCTGTCCACACAGAAAAAAAAACACTCGTTCATGTGAAAGTGGGGGTCAGTAACCTCAGCTGATCCCCTGCTGTGTGGAGGGCAAACTGCTGCTGCCTCCAAATTGTAACTACTTCAGATTTAAACATTCTCTGATTTAGCCTCTGTCTCCACTCTGTCTCTAGTATTTCCCCTGACCTCCAACACCGCCAGTTCCTGCTCACAGTTGCCGTCCACGCATTCCACACTTGTTCCTGTGTTCCTGGTGTTCTGTTACGTGAGCAGATCCCCCAATGTGTGTCCGGCACTATCTCCTGCGCTGTCCACCTTCCCACTGCAAGTGGTGGGAATGTGGACAGAGCAGGAGACATTGGCAGACACACATCAGGGGATCTGCTGACATTACAGAACCC
This sequence comes from Dendrobates tinctorius, assembly GCF_039654945.1. Classification (NCBI taxonomy): domain Eukaryota; kingdom Metazoa; phylum Chordata; class Amphibia; order Anura; family Dendrobatidae; genus Dendrobates; species Dendrobates tinctorius. The sequence goes on along the minus strand of NW_027361713.1, from coordinate 5,448,238 downwards.
CAGTAACACAGGAACACGTGTGGATTGGGCAGACGACTACTGTACGCATAAACTGGCGGTGTTGGTGGTCACGTGAAATCCTGGAAACAGAGTGGAGACAGATGCCTAATTGGAGCACTTTGACAGTCTGTTGTAGCCTACAAACAATCTAAAACTACCACCAAGTAGGCCTCGACCTTCACCATGATTGTCCCTGGGTTCCAACAACACCAGTTGGTTCTCGGCAGTGTCTTTGGCACGGGTACTCCCTGTTGCCCAGCCTGGTTCCAGCACGCCAGCTGTTTCTGGGTAGTGTCAAGGTCACTATGCCAACAATCCGTTGTCCAGTCTTCTTGCGGCCGAGTAAGCCGACTCTACGGTGCCTGCAGTTTAGGTGACTCCTATGTGGGCTGTGGGAACTGGCACTGAAGGCTGGAGCCGTAGTGCCAATGGGACATGGACCCCCTGTAGGACTGTGGGTTTCGGTAACTGCGGCCGGCTTGCGGCCTGGCTGCTTTGCTTTGGATGGGTACCTTCTGCTACCCAACCGGGTTCCAGCACTGTCAGCTGGTTCTCGCCAGAGCCTTTGGCCTAGGTGCCTCCATCTCGGTATCTGAAGGTCCAGCACTGTCAGCTGGTCCTTGGTAGTGCTTTCTAGCACAGGTACCTCCTGCCTAGTAACCGTGGTCCAGCACCGTCAGCTGTTCCTCGGTAGTGCCATTGGCTCTTGTTCCTTCTGCTACCCATCCGGGTTCCAGCACCGTCAGCTGGTTCTCGGCAGAGTCTTTGGCATGGGTACTCCCTGTTGCCCAGCCTGGTTCCAGCACGCCAGCTGTTTCCGGGTAGTGTCAAGGTCACTATGCCAACAATCCGTTGTCCTGTCGTCTTGCGGCCGGGTTAGCCGACTCTACGGTGCCTGCAGTTTAGGTGACTCCTATGTGGGCAGCGGGAACTGGCACTGAAGGCTGGATCCGTAGTGCCAATGGGACATGGACCCCCTGTAGGACTGTGGGTTTCAGTAACTGCGGCCGGCATGCGGCCTGGCTACTTTGCTTTGGATGGTTACCTTCTGCTACCCACCCGGGTTCCAGCACTGTCAGCTGGTTCTCGCCAGAGCCTTTGGCCTAGGTGCCTCCATCTCGGTATCCGAAGGTCCAGCACCGTCAGCTGGTCCTTGGTAGTGCTTTTTAGCACAGGTACCTTCTGCTTAGTAACCGTGGTCCAGCACCGTCAGTTGGTCCTCGGTAGTGCCATTGGCTCTTGTTCCTTCTGCTACCCATCCGGGTTCCAGCACTGTCAGCTGGTTCTCGCCAGAGCCTTTGGCCTAGATGCCTCCATCTCGGTATCCGAGGTCCAGCAACGTCAGCTGGTCCTTGGTAGTGCTTTTTAGCACAGGTACCTTCTGCTTAGTAACCGTGGTCCAGCACCGTCAGTTGGTCCTCGGTAGTGCCATTGGCTCTTGTAGCTTTTGCTACCCATCTGGGTTCCAGCACCGTCAGCTGTTCCTCAGTAGTGCCATTGGCTTTTGTTCCTTCTGCTGCCACTACGGGTTCCAGTAATGTCAGCTGGTTCTCGCCAGTTTCTCAGCCTTCTTGTACCTTCTGCTACATTTCCAAGATCAAGCTTTTTGTTAATCGTCTTTGGTAATCCGTATTGATCTCCATGACGACGACCCTGAAGACCACACCAAAGAAGACCAGAAATATGACCCTAAATAATATGACCAAGAGGACAAAGAACACGAAGACAACCACCAAGATACAGAACAAAAGACAGAAGAACAAAAAGCAGAAGAAGCAAAAGCAGAAGAACAGAAAGCAGAAGAACATTAAGCATAAGACTAAAAATCAGCATAGAAGAAATGAAAATTATAAGCAGAAGACGACTAAGCAGTAAATGGGGGTGAGTCCGTTCCTCCTCATGGTGCCCCTGGAAAAGGCCTGCTGCTGCAGGCCAAACTGAACGCGGACAAATCCTGTTGTAAATCTTTAGTGACAGGCAGAACGTAAGGTGTAATCTTATAACTTTTATAGATAAGTACTACAGAAATGCCTGTCACCATAAGAAAATGAAGAAAAAGAAGAATAGGAAGATGAAGAAATAGCATATGAAAATTAATAATAGCTGAATAAGAAGAATATGAAGAATGGAAAAAAAAAATTAATGGGAAGAAGATGAAGAAGAAGATGAATAAGGTGAAGAAAAAGTTGATGAAAAAAATGCTACTGCTGCGGATCATGAAGGAGAAAGTGTGGGAGAAGTACAAAAGAAGGTGAAGAGCATGGAAGTTGTGAAACATACATATCTGACAAAATATAAAAAAGGTTAACATAGTCAATATCTTTTTAACTCCGAACGTCTTGAAAAAAAAATTGGAATTAATGCTATGCCATGTGATTTGAATAAACCACTCTGCCTTTAATGTCTCCTCCACCTCCCACAATACATTCCACATGATTCTTACTTGTTTTCAATTATGTAGAATTAGCCAACAAGGAAATAAAGGGCTTTTTTAAATTCCGATACCGGAAGTCCCATTGACTTGAATGGGACTTCCGGTATCAGAATCAGCGATACCCGATATTTTTTTTGTATCGGGAGATACCATCCGATACGATATTTTGGGGTATCGAACGGTATCACTCAACACTAATTATCACACATGGCTTTCCCTGGCTCCAGGTTCAGTGGAGACAGCCATTGCTCTAACTCAGCATGGATAGCTGTCCACAACTCGAGCTCTGTCACTGTGACCTCCAAGGTATATTAATTTGAAAACTGCCTGATTGCAGTGAGCCATGGCTGCACAGTACGGAGGTGGGGGGATTCAATCTACGCTGTTGGAACACATATCTGATTAAAAGAGAGGTGGAGGGCACAGGTGGAGCCAGAAGCATTGGAGGAAATGTTAGATACAGATTTAGTCCCGCAAGCCTTGGGCATTCAAAGACTTGTGGAGCAGCCCCTTCACCTTCTGCCCCCACAGCCACCAGAGTCACCCAGTGCCCACTCAGCAAGATGTAATGCCCCTTAACATGTTTGTTAGTCCAGGTGTCAATGTGAAATGCACCCAGTCAGACATAGATGTTTTCAGGGAATGTGTGATGTTGTCTAGTGTAGTGCAGGCACAGCTTTCTTAGTGAAGTAATGGTGACTGGGCAACTAGTACTGGGGGACTGAAATGGCCATCAACTTTCTGAAACCGTCTGTATCCATCAGGTGGAAAAGCAGCATTTCAGTGGCCAACAGATTGGATTGGAGATGGTGGAGTTCAAGCTCTTCGCTTTGGCATGTGTAGGAAGAAATTTTCTTTTACCTAACTGTGTAAGGGGTTGAAAGTCTTACCCCTTTAACCCCTTTCCGACCTGTGACACAGCGTATGCGTCATGAAAGTCGGTGCCAATCCGCCCTGTGACGCATATTCTGTGTCATGGGAGGATTGCGTTCCTGCGGATCGGGTGACCAGGGTCACTGAAATGACACCCAACCTGCAGGCACAGGACCCTTTGTGCTTCACTCCAGGGGGGTGGCTTAGCCCCCCTGTGGCTACGATCACTCTGATTGGCTGTTAAAAGTGAAACAGCCAATCAGAGCGATTGTAATATTTCACCAATGAAATTTGGTGAAATATTACAATCGAGCCATGGCCGATGCTGCAATAGCATCTGTCTTGGCTGGAGACCGAGATCCAACCCCCCCACTGACTGACGGGGCTGAATGCCCCAGACAGCGACTGATGGTTGCAATCTGCCGCCGTTAACATCTACTCCCCTCCCCCTTCCCTCCGCTTCCCTCCACCTTCCAATCCCCTCCTCACCCCCCGGTACCTGCTATGTCCCTCTGGCCGTCCCGGTGTCCCGCCGTCCTGGATCATGGACGTGCCCATCTTGGAAAATGGTGGGCGCATGCGCAGTGCGCCCGTCGCGCTGCAGATTCTTTCATTCATTTTGATCATTGTGATAAACGCTCACAGTGATCAAAATAAATAAACCCTCTTTATCACCACCATAGGTAGGCACAAAAAATAAAATAAAGAAAATATTTCTATTTTTCCATTAGGGTTAGAATGAGGGTTAGGGTTGGAAATAGGGTTAGAATTAGGGTTAGGGTTAGAAATAGGGTTAGGGTTGGAATTAGGGTTAGGGATGGAATTAGGGTTAGGGTTGGAATTAGGGTTAGAATTAGGGTTGAAATAGGGTTGTGGTTGGAATCAGGGTTAGGGTTGGGATTAGGGTTGGGAATAGGGTTAGGGGTGTGTTGGTGTTAGGGTTGGAGTTAGAATTGAGGGGTTTCCACTGTTTAGGCACATCACGGGGTCTCCACATGTGATGTAGCGCCACCATTTATTCCAGACAATTTTGCGTTCAAAAAGTCAAATAGTGCTCCCTCTAATCTGAGCCCCGATGTGTGCCCAAACAGTGGTTCCCCCCACATATGGGGTACCAGCGTATTCAGGACAAACTGGACAACACCTTTGTGAAAATAGAAAACTGCGGGCTAAAAAAATAATTTTTTGAGGAAAAAAATGATTTTTTTATTTTCACGGCTCTGCGTTATAAACTTCTGTGAAGCACTTGGGGGATCAAAGTGCTCACCAAACATCTAGATCAGTTCCTTGGGGGGTCTAGTGTCCAAAATGGGGTCACTTGTGGGGGATTTCTACTGTTTAGGCATATCAGTGGCTCTCCAAACGTAACATGACGCACGCAGACCATTCCATCAAGTCGGCATTTCAAAACATTAGTACTTCCCTTCCGAGCCCCGTCGTGTGCCCAAACAGTGGTTCCCCCCACATTTGGGGTACCAGCGTACTCAAGACAAACTGGACAACTTTTGGGGTCCAATTTCTCCTGTTACTATTGTAAAAATAAAAAATAGCGGGCTAAAAAATAATTTGAGGAAAAATGTTTTTTTAATTTTCACAGCTCTGCACTATAAACTTCTGTGAAGCACCTCGGGGTTTAAAGTGCTCACTATGCATCTAGATAAGTTCCTTAGGGGGTCTAGTTTCCAAAATGGGGTCATTTGTGGGGGAGTTCCAAAGTTTAGGCACACAGGGGCTCTCCAAACACGACATGGTGTCCGCTAACAATTGGAGCTAATTTTCCATTCAAAAAGTCAAATGGCACTCCTTCTCTTCTGAGCCCTGCCATGTGCCCAAACAGTGGTTCCCCCCATATATGGGGTACCAGCATACTCAGGACAAACTGGACAACAACTTTTGGGGTCCAAGTTATCCTGTTACCCTTGTGAAAATAAAAAATAGCAGGCTAAAAAATCATTTTTGAGGAAAAAAAAATGATTTTTTTATTTTCATGGCTCTGGGTTTATAAACTTCTGTGAAGCACTTGGTGGCTCAACGTGCTCAATACACATCTAGATAAGCTCCTTGGGGGGTCTAGCTTCCAAAATGGGGCTAATTGTGGGGGGTTTCTACTGTTTATGCACATCAGGGGCTCTGCAAACGTAACATGACGCCCGCAGAACATTCCATCAAAGTCTGCATTCCAAAATGGCGCTCCTTCCCTTCTGAGCTCTCCCATGCTAACAAACAGTGGTTCACCCCCACATATGGGGTATCTGTGTACTCAGGACAAATTGCACAACAATGTTAGTGGTCCAATTTCTCCTGTTAGCCTTGTCAAAATAAAAAATAGTGGGCTAAAAAATAATTTTTTGAGGAAAAAAAATGATATTTTATTTTCACTGCTCTGCGTTATAAACTTCTGTGAAGTACTTGGGGGTTCAAAGTGCTCAACACACATCTAGATAAGTTCCTTGGGGGGGTCTAGCTTCCAAAATGGGGTCACATGTTGGGGAGCTCCAATGTTTAGGCAGACAGAGTCTCTCAAAACACGACATGGTGTCCGCTAACGATTGGGGCTAATTTTCCATTCAAAAAGTCAAATGGCTCTCCTTCCCTTCCGGGCCTTGCTGTGCGCTCAAACAGTAGTTTATGACCACATATGAGGTATCAGTGTACTCAGGAGAAATGACCCAACAAATTTTAGGATCCATTTTATCCTGTTGCCCATGTGAAAATGAAAAAACTGAGGCCAAAAGAAAATTTTTGTGAAAAAAGTACTTTTTTTTACAGATCAATTTGTGAAGCACCTGGGGGTTCAAAGTGCTCACTATGCATCCAGGTATGTTCCTTAGAGGGTCTAGTTTCCAAAATGGGGTCACTTGTGGGGGAGCTACAATGTTTAGGCACACAGGGACTCTCTAAACGTGACATGGTAACCCTAAATATCCCAGCATATTTTCCATTTAAAAAGTCAAATCGCGCTCCTTCCCTTCTGAGCCCTGCCGTGCACCCAAACAGTGGTTTATGACCACAAATGAGAGATCGTTGTACTCAGGAGAAATTGCTCAACAAATTTTAGGATCCATTTTATCCTGTTACCCATGTGAAAATGGAAAAAATTGATGCCAAAAGAAAATTTTTGTTGGAAAAATTAAAATGTCCATTTTTTCCTTTCACGTTTCTTTAGTTCCTGTGAAGCACCTGAAGGGTTAATAAACTTCTTGAATGTGGTTTTGAGTACCTTGAGGGGTGCAGTTTTTATAATGGTGTCACATTTGGGTATTTTCTGCCATATAGACCCCTCAAAGTGACTTCAAATGTGAGGTGGTCCCTAAAAAAAATGGTTTTGTAAATTTTGTCGGAAAAATGAGAAATCCCTGGTCAACTTTTAACCCTTATAACTTCCTAACTAAAAAAAAAATTGGTTCCAAAATTGTGCTGATGTACATTAGACATGTGGGAAATGTTATTTATTAACTATTTTGAGTCACATAACTCTCTGGTTTATCAGAATACAAATTCAAAAATTGCGAAATCTTCAACATTTTTGCCAAATTTCCATTTTTTTCACAAATAAACACAAAAATTATCAACCTAAATTTATCACTAATATGAAGCCCAATATGTCACGAAAAAACAATCTCAGAATTGCTAGGATCCGTTGAAGCGTTCCTGAATTATTATATCATAAAGGCACACTGTTCAGAATTGCAAAAAAAATTGCCCAGTCACTAAGGTCAAAATAGACTGGGTCATGAAGGAGTTAAACCTCCAAGTTGTTATTATGTGTGTATATACATATATATACACAGTTGTGGCCAAAAGTATTGACACCCCTGCAATTTTGTCAGATAATACTCAGTTTCTTCCTGAAAATGATTGCAAACACAAATTCTTTGGTATTATTATCTTCATTTAATTTGTCTTAAATGAAAAACACAAAGAATTGTCCTATAGCCAAATTGGATATAATTCCACACCAAACATAAAAAAGAGGGTGGCCAAAAGTATTGGCACTGTTTGAAAAATCATGTGATGCTTCTCTAATTTGTGTAATTAACAGCACCTGTAACTTACCTGTGGCACCTAACAGGTGTTGGCAATAACTAAATCACACTTGCAGCCAGTTGACATGGATTAAAGTTGACTCAACCTCTGTCCTGTGTCCTTGTGTGTACCACATTGAGCATGGAGAAAAGAAAGAAGACCAAAGAACTGTCTGAGGACTTGAGAAATCAAATTGTGAGGAAGCATGAGCAATCTCAAGGCTACAAGTCCATCTCCAAAGACCTGAATGTTCCTGTGTCTACCGTGCGCAGTGTCATCAAGAAGTTTAAAGCCCATGGCACTGTGGCTAACCTCCCTAGATGTGGACGGAAAAGAAAAATTGACAAGAGATTTCAACGCAAGATTGTGCGGATGTTGGATAAAGAACCTCGACTAACATCCAAACAAGTTCAAGCTGCCCTGCAGTCCGAGGGTACAACAGTGTCAACCCGTACTATCTGTCGGTGTCTGAATGAAAAGGGACTGTATGGTAGGAGACCCAGGAAGACCCCACTTCTTACCCCGAGACATAAAAAAGCCAGGCTGGAGTTTGCCAAAACTTACCTGAAAAAGCCTAAAATGTTTTGGAAGAATGTTCTCTGGTCAGATGAGACAAAAGTAGAGCTTTTTGGACAAAGGCATCAACATAGAGTTTACAGGAGAAAAAAAGATGCATTCAAAGAAAAGAACACGGTCCCTACAGTCAAACATGGCGGAGGTTCCCTGATGTTTTGGGGTTGCTTTGGTGCCTCTGGCATTGGACTGCTTGACCGTGTACATGGCATTATGAAGTCTGAAGACTACCAACAAATTTTGCAGCATAATGTAGGGCCCAGTGTGAGAAAGCTGGGTCTCCCTCAGAGGTCATGGGTCTTCCAGCAGGACAATGACCCAAAACACACTTCAAAAAGCACTAGAAAATGGTTTGAGAGAAAGCACTGGAGACTTCTAAGGTGACCAGTAATGAGTCCAGACCTGAATCCCATAGAACACCTGTGTCATGTCGGACACTGTTCACACCAGGGTGTCCGGCAGACAGCGGTAATACCCTATTCCACTACAGTATGCTCAGGGACTTTGTTGGGTATTCTGTTCCAGTCGGGATAGGGTTAACCAGGTTGTCATGCTGGCTGAGGGCTGGGCCACGCCCTTGGTCTTTAAATAGTCCGTCCTGACTATGGGCGTCGCCGACTATAGCTTTTGCCTAGTGCTAGCAATACCGGTCAGCAGTGGTGGTTTTGGAGCGTCTGATATCTGGTGCAGTATATCTCTCAGTTGTTCTTTCTCCTATCTGTTATATATATATATTTGGTTGCCCTTGCACATTATTGTATTCCCTTGTGTATTAACGGTGTGGTGTTTCTTTTACCCCTGTCCATACGTATTTGTGGGGTCTGGTGTCTGGTCCCCTCACTGGGTGGAGGGTGGTGGGTTCAGCTTAGGGCTGGACAGGAGACAGGGACAGGGTGGAGGCCCAGGCAGGCACACCTTCAGTGTAAACCCTGGGTTGAGGGATAGACAGGGTTTTCCCTAGTCTGAGGGACACTGCAGGGGTCCCGGGGTTTTAGCCTAAAGTAACCTAGGCATACCATGACATTATAGTCGGCCCAAATACTAAAGTAAAAAAAAAAAAAAAAAAAGTATAGATAGGGAATATAGGGGTTACTTACTATGGATCCTATACTTTCCCTAACCAAGCAGCTGGAGGCTCTATCCATACAGGTCACTGAACTTAGGGGGGCGGTCCAGCAACAAGGCCTGTCAGCTTCTGCGGTACCTGCTGAGGCTGCAGCCAGGGCAGCTGAACCCAAGTTTCCCCTTCCTGAACGATTTGCTGGTGATCGTGGTAAGTTCACAGTTTTTCGTGAATCATGCAAATTGTATTTCCGTATGCGTCCACATTCCTCTGGTAATGAGGCTCAACGCGTGGGCTTGGTGATTTCTTTGCTGAGTGGTGATCCACAGGCTTGGGCCTTTTCACTCCCTTCTGACTCAATTTGAGTCTGTAGATTTTTTTTTCTCTGCTCTGGGTTTGATCTATGACGATCTGGATAGATTAAACTTAGCAGAGTCTAAGATATGCTCACTACTACAGGGTGAGCGACCAGCTGAGGATTACTGCACGGAATTCCGGCGCTGGGCGGTGGACACGCAGTGGAATGACCCTGCGCTTAGAAGTCAATTTTTGCATGGGGTTTCTGGAAGGGTTAAACAGACTCTCCTAATGTACGAGACTCCCGCCTCTCTGGAGGCTGCGATGGCACTTGTAGTACGCATAGACCGCCGTCTCCCTCAGGGGGCGCTGGTTTCATTGCCTCCGGGAGGTGGGGGAGTTGTAGGTGAGGTTGCCTCAGGTGAATCCGTGGAACCCATGCAGATCGCTGGTATAGCACAGTCACCGAGTAACAAGCCTAAACGTCCTTGGCACAGAAGGCAGGGGGTTTGTTTTTTTTGTGGCAAAGGAGGACATTTTATTAACGCTTGCCCCCTGGTACCTAAGAAGGGCGCGCCGGCGGAAAACTGATAGGCTCAGAGGGTTTGGAGGAGTCTAGTCTGAGCCTTTGTGTATCCTCCGTCATGGTTTCCCAGTGTATGCTCCCTGCTAGGGTAGCACTTGGGGGGCAAATGCTCTCTATTACAGTGTTTGTTGATAGTGGCTCAGCTGCCAATCTCATTGATGAGAAGTTCGCGCATACAGCGGGATTTCCGGTGGAGAAATTGCCGAACCCCATCCGGGTGGTTACCATCAATGCTTCCCCGTGTATTACACTCAGAGCGGGTAACTTGTAAGGTGCTTAGTAACTTACCGGCTCAGATGGTTCTGGGCTTTCCATGGTTGTCAATGCATAATCCTGTTATTGATTGGAAGACCCAGGACATAATTCAGTGGAGCAGGGAGTGTCAGGAGAGGTGCCTGGCTACATGTATTTCCGCTTTGACTCCCAGTATCCCGGAGCCGTTGCTGGACTATGCGGATGTATTTTCTGAGAAAGGTTGTTCAGAACTACCACCGCATCGCCCCTATGACTGTGCTATTAGGTTGAAACCAGGGGCCATGTTACCTAAAGCTAGAATGTTTAATATCTCAGGTCCCGAGAGGCTAGCTCTCAAGGAGTACATTGCGGATAGTCTGAGCAAGGGTCATATTAGATCTTCCTCTTCTCCTCTGGCTGCTGGCTTCTTCTTTGTTAAAAAGAAGGATGGCGGTTTACGCCCGTGTCTGGATTTCAGAGAACTCAACCAGATTACGGTTCGTGATCCTTACCCTATGCCACTTATACCCGATTTGTTCAACCAAGTGGTTGGTGCCAAGTGGTTCTTCAAACTGGACCTCAGGGGGGCTTACAATCTTATAAGAGTCCGTCAGGGGGATGAGTGGAAGACGGCATTCAATACCCCTGAGGGTCACTTTGAGAGTTTGGTAATGCCGTTTGGGTTGACTATGGCACCGGCGGTCTTTCAACATTTCATAAATGATGTCTTCTCTCATTTGTTGGGGAGATTTGTTATAATTTATCTAGACGACATCCTCATTTTCTCTCGCGACCATGATACACATATAGAGCATGTTAGACAGGTCCTGCAGTTGCTCAGAGAGAACAGGCTCTATGTCAAGCTTGAAAAATGTGTGTTTGTCGTACAGGAGCTACCGTTCTTGGGTTATATAATCTCCGCCTCAGGGTTTAAGATGGACACCGCAAAGGTGCAGGCGGTACTACATTGGGATCGGCCTGATAATCTTAAGGCGCTTCAGCGATTTCTTGGCTTCTCCAATTACTATAGGAAATTTATTAAGAATTTCTCTATGATTGCTAAACCACTTACTGACATGACTAAGAAGGGTACCGACTTTTCTGACTGGTCTGAGCCTGCGGTACAGGCGTTTGAATTCCTCAAGAATAGTTTTGCCTCAGCGCCCATTCTGGTGCAGCCCGATGTCTCCTTACCGTTTGTCGTGGAGGTGGATGCGTCGGAGGTTGGAGTGGGGGCTGTACTGTCTCAGGGCCCATCTTGGGCCAAGTTGCATCCGTGTGCCTACTTCTCCAAGAAGCTGTCGCCTGCGGAGCGTAATTATGATATTGGCAACAGGGAATTGTTGGCCATCAAATTGGCATTTGAGGAGTGGCGACACTTCTTGGAGGGGGCTGTTCATCAGATTACTGTGATAACCGACCATAAGAATTTGCTTTATTTAGAATCTGCTAAGCGCCTGTCCTCCAGACAGGCTCGCTGGGCATTATTCTTCACCCGGTTCAACTTCATTGTTACCTATCGACCTGGTTCGAAGAATATTAAGGCAGACGCTTTATCCAGGTGTTTTCCTGGTGGAGAGTTATGTGAAGAGCCGGTGCCTATTCTCCAAAAGGGTGTGGTGGTATCTGCCATCACGACAGAAATTGAGGCGGAGATTGCGGAGGCTGAGGAGGAGGTACCGCCGGGGTTGCCTGCTAATAAATCTTTTGTGCCACTACATCTACGCTCTAGAGTGTTAGGCAAACATCACGACACGGTACTGGCAGGTCATCCAGGGGTTAAGAGCACTCTGGAACTGGTATCGCGTCGTTTTTGGTGGCCTAAAATCCGGCAGGATGTGGCCTCATATGTGTCTGCCTGTACCACGTGCGCATGGGCCAAGACTCCTCGTTCCCGTCCCGCTGGTAGGTTGCAGCCTCTCGGGGTGCCCAGTAAGCCATGGACTGAGATTTCCATGGATTTTATTACTGACTTGCCCGCCTCGGCGGGGAACTCGGTCATTTTGGTAATTGTTGATAGGTTCTCCAAAATGTCACATTTCGTTGCTTTACCATCTTTGCCCAATGCTAAGACTCTTGCTCAGATATTTATTTGCGAGGTGGTCAGACTTCATGGTGTCCCGTCTGACATTGTGTCTGATCGAGGTACGCAGTTTGTGGCAAAGTTTTGGAGAGCTTTTTGTTCTCGCCTTGGGATGAAATTATCTCATTCATCGGCTTTCCACCCTCAGTCGAATGGGCAGACTGAGCGGATGAACCAAAACCTGGAGCAATACTTGCGCTGCTTTGTTTCCGACAATCAGGAAGAGTGGTCAGCGTTTCTTCCTCTGGCAGAATTCGCAATAAACAACCATTGCCAGGAATCGTCTGGGGAATCTCCTTTTTTTTGTGTGTATGGTCAACATCCTCAATTTTGTACCTTGCGTCAGGGGTGCTCGGTTGGCTTCCCTGAGGAGGACCAGTTGGGAGCTCAATTGTTGTCTGTTTGGAGGAGAGTCAAGCAGCGCTTGTTGAAGGTGGGTTCCAGGTACAAACGGGTGGCTGACTGCAGACGTGTGCCAGGTCCGGACCTGTGTGTGGGTGATTGGGTGTGGTTATCTACAAGGAACATCAAGCTCAAGATACCATCACTTAAGTTGGGTCCCAGGTTCATTGGCCCATTTAGAATCTCCGCAGTGATCAACCCCGTGGCATTTCGTTTGGAGTTGCCGGCTGTGTATAAGATTCATAATGTGTTTCACAAAGCATTGCTAAAAAAGGTCGTGGGTTTGGTGGATGGTTCTCCTGGGCCACCACCTCCCGTCTTGGTGGATGGCGCGTTGGAATTTGAGGTGTCCAAAGTGGTGGACTCTAGGGTTGTGCGTCGCACTCTACAGTACCTGGTCCACTGGCGTGGCTATGGTCCTGAGGAGAGGACATGGGTGCCGGCCTCAGACATTCATGCTAATCGACTGGTTACTATGTTCCATCGTCGCCATCCGGACAAGCCAGGTCCTCGACATGGTGAGGTTCCGGAGGTCCCTCGTAGAAGGCGGGGTACTGTCATGTCGGACACTGTTCACACCAGGGTGTCCGGCAGACAGCGGTAATACCCTATTCCACTACAGTATTGTCATGTCGGACACTGTTCACACCAGGGTGTCCGGCAGACAGCGGTAATACCCTATTCCACTACAGTATGCTCAGGGACTTTGTTGGGTATTCTGTTCCAGTCGGGATAGGGTTAACCAGGTTGTCATGCTGGCTGAGGGCTGGGCCACGCCCTTGGTCTTTAAATAGTCCGTCCTGACTATGGGCGTCGCCGACTATAGCTTTTGCCTAGTGCTAGCAATACCGGTCAGCAGTGGTGGTTTTGGAGCGTCTGATATCTGGTGCAGTATATCTCTCAGTTGTTCTTTCTCCTATCTGTGATATATATATATTTGGTTGCCCTTGCACATTATTGTATTCCCTTGTGTATTAACGGTGTGGTGTTTCTTTTACCCCTGTCCATACGTATTTGTGGGGTCTGGTGTCTGGTCCCCTCACTGGGTGGAGGGTGGTGGGTTCAGCTTAGGGCTGGACAGGAGACAGGGACAGGGTGGAGGCCCAGGCAGGCACTCCTTCAGTGTAAACCCTGGGTTGAGGGACAGACAGGGTTTTCCCTAGTCTGAGGGACACTGCAGGGGTCCCGGGGTTTTAGCCTAAAGTAACCTAGGCATACCATGACAACCTGTGGAGAGATCTAAAAATGGCAATTTGGAGAAGGCACTCTTCTAATATCAGGGACCTGGAGCAGTTTGCCAAATAAGAATGGTCTAAAATTCCAACAGAGCATTGTAAGAAACTCATGGATGGTCACCGGAAGTGGTTGGTCGCAGTTATTTTGGCTAAAGGTTGTGCAACCAAGTATTAGGCTGAGGGTGTCAATACTTTTGTCTGGCCCATTTTTGGAGTTTTGTGTGAAATGGTCAATGTTTTGCTTCATTCTCATTTGTGTTCTTTTCATTTAAGACAAATTAAATTAAAATAATAATACAAAGAATTTGTGTTTGCAATCATTTTCAGGAAGAAACTGAGTATTATCTGACAAAATTACAGGGGTGTCAATACTTTTGGCCACAACTGTATATATATATTTATATATATATATATATATATATATATATACACACATATATTTTATATATTTTATACCATTGCAGCATGCTAACGTATATTTCATGTTGTATTATTTATATGTCCAGCCCTGACTAAAATTACCAACGACCTACTTACAGCCAAAGCAAACGGACAATACTCTAAACTCTTCCTTCTAGATCTGTCCTCTGCATTCAACACAGTTGACCACTGCCTCCTACTACAGATCCTCTCCTCCTTTGGCATCAAAGACCTCGCCCTATCCTTGATCTCCTCATACCTTTCCAGTCGCACATTCAGCGTCTCCCACTCCCACACTACCTCCTCATCCCACTCTCTCTCTGTTGGAGTCCCCCAAGGCTCTTTTCTAGGACCCCTACTCTTCTCAATTTATGCCCTTGGCCTGGTTCAACTCACAAAGTCCCATGGATTCCAGTACCACCTTTATGTTGATGACACTCAGGTCTACCTTTCTGGCCCAGACGTCACCTCTCTGCTGTCCAGAATCCCAGAGTTTCTATCAGCCATATCCTCCTTCTCCTCTCGCTTCCTCAAGCTCAATGTGGACAAATCTGAACTCATCATCTTTCCTCCATCTCACAGATCTTCCTTACCTGACCTGTCTACCACAATTAATGACATCACGCTTTCCCCAGTACCAGAAGTCCGCTGCCTTGGAGTATCCCTTGATTCTGCCCTGTCCTTCAAACCGCACATCCAAGCTCTTTCTACCTCCTGTCGCCTCCAGCTCAAAAATATTTCCAGAATCCGTCCTTTCCTCAACCCTCAATCTACTAAAATGCTTGTGCATGCCATCATCATCTCCCGCCTCGACTACTGCAATATCCTTTTCTGTGGTCTCCCTGCTAACACCCTCGCACCTCTCCAGTCCATCCTTAACACTGCTGCCTGACTAATTCATCTCTCTCCTCGCTACTCCTCCGCTTCTCCCCTCTGCAAAACTCTTCACTGGCTTCCATTCCCTCAGCGTATTCAGTTCAAATTACTAATACTAACCTACAAGGCCATCTATAACCTGTCTCCCCCATATGTCTCTGAACTAATCTCCCGATTCCTTCCCTCACGTAATCTACGGTCATCCCAAGACCTCCTTCTCTCCTCCACACTTATTCGCTCCTCACCCAACCGCCTCCAAGACTTCTCCCAAATAGCCCCCATCCTCTGGAATTCTTTGCCCCAACATGTACGACTATCAACCACATTTGGAACCTGAAATCCCACCTCTTCAAGAAAGCCTACAGCCTGCAATGAACCCGCTACCTCCTCACCACTACTGGAGATATCACCTCAACCAACACCAGAACTGCTGCAACCCACCAACCTACTGTCTCCTTCCCCACCATCCTGTAGCATGTATGCCCGAAAGGGCAGGGTCCTCTCCCCTCTGTATCAGTCTGTCATTGTAAGTTTGTTTACTGTATGTGATATCTGTAATTTGTATGTAACCCCTTCTTATGTACAGCACCATGGAATCAATGGTGCTATATAAATAATAATAATAATAGTAATAATAATAATAATAATAATAATAATATGTGTTATTATGTTTCAGCACCGTGCACATGGTAGGGACAGTGTGGTTTGGGTTATGGTCACTAGATGGGGCACTGAGTCCACTACTTGTTAGTAGAGATGAGTGACTTTGCCTTTTTTAGGGTTGAGTTGGGTTTCATGAAACCCGACTTTCGCAAAAGTCGGGTCGAACGAAATCGGCCGACTATAGGGAAAAGACGGAGGCTGACTGAAACACGAAACCCAATGCAAGTCAATGGGGAAGCAAAGTTGGCAGGGAGTGGAGGACAGTAAACACACCTACAGTGCCCATTTCAATGCCAACAAATCAATCCTTATTACTGAAGCTTTGTCAACCTTAATTTACTTCATAATAATAGTTACGCATTGAAAACTGGGAGTTATTTGGCTAAAGTTGTGGGGGGGGTAGGGCTGGCTCCAGGTTTTCGTGTGCCCTGGGCCAAAGAGTGTCAGTGCGCCTCTTTAACACATACCACAACTCATGATGCTCCGATACATAGTAACATAGTAACATAGCTATTAAGGTTGAAGGGAGACTTTAAGTCCATCTAGTTCAACCCATATCCTATCCTAACTTGCCCTAACATGTTGATCCAGAGGAAGGCAAAAAAAACCCATGTGGCAAACAGTAAGCTTCACATTGGGGAAAAAAATTCCTTCCCGACTCCACATATGGCAATCAGACTAGCTCCCTGGATCAACGCAATATTAAGGAAACTAGAGTATATACCTTGTAATATTATACTTTTCAAGAAAGGCATCCAGTCCCTTCTTAAATTTTAGTAGGGAATCACTCATTACAACATCATATGGCAGAGAGTTCCATAGTCTCACTGCTCTTACAGTAAAGAATCCGCGTCTGTGAGTATGCTTAAACCTTCTTTCCTCCAGACGTAGAGGATGCCCCCTTGTCCCCGTCACAGGTCTAAGAGTAAAAAGATCATTAGAAAGGTCTTGGTATTGTCCCCGCATATATTTATACATTGTAATAAGATCACCCCTAAGCCTTCGATTCTCCAAACTAAATAACCCCAAGAGTAATAACCTGTCTTGGTATTGCAGACCCCCTAGTTCCCTAATAACCTTGGTCGCTCTTCTCTGCACCCGCTCCAGTTCAGCTATGTCTTTCTTATACACCGGAGACCAGAACTGTACACAGTATTCTAAGTGTGGTCGCACTAGTGACTTATATAGAGGTAAAATTATGTTCTCCTCATGAGCATCTATGCCTCTTTTAATGCATCCCATTATTTTATTTGCCTTTGCAGCAGCTGCCTGATACTGGCCGCTAAATGTGAGTTTGTCGTCCACCCATACACCCAGGTCTTTTTCAGTGACTGTTTTGCCCAGTGTTTTACAATTAAGCACATAATTATACATCTTGTTTGTTCTACCCAAGTGCATGACCTTACATTTATCCCCATTAAAGCTCATTTGCCATTTATCAGCCAAAGCTTCTAGTTTACATAAATCCTCCTGTAATATAAAATTGTCCTACTCTGTATTGATTACCCTGCAGAGTTTAGTGTCATCTGCAAATATTGAAATTCTACTCTATATGCCCCCTACAAGGTCATTAATAAATATGTTAAAAAGAAGCGGGCCCAAAACTGACCCCTGTGGTACCCCACTGCTAACCGTGACCCAGTCCGAGTGTGCTCCATTAATAACCACTCTTTGTTTCCTATCCCTGAGCCAGCTCTTAACCCACCTACACATATTTTCCCCTATCCCCATTGTTCTCATTTTATGTATCAACCTTTTGTGTGGCACCGTATCAAAAGCTTTTGAAAAGTCCATGTACACCACGTCCACTGCATTCCCTTGGTCCAGACCGGAACTTATCTCTTCATAAAAGCTTATCAGATTAGTCTGACAGGAACGGTCCCTTATAAACCCATGTTGATATTGGGTCATAAGGTTATTCTTCTCCAGATACTCCAGTATAGTATCTCTTAGAAAACCCTCCAGGATTTTACCCACAGTTGAGGTTAAACTTACTGGCCTATAATTTCCAAGTTCAGTTTTTGTCCCCTTTTTGAATATTGGCACCACATTTGCTATGCGCCAGTCCTGTGGTACAGACCCTGTTATTATGGAATCTTTAAAGATTAAAAATAATGGTCTATCTATGACTGTGCTTAATTCCTGCAGTACTCGGGGGTGTATCCCATCCGGGCCCGGGGATTTGTCAATTTTAGTGATTTTTAGACGCCGCCGTACTTCCTGCTGGGTTAAGCTGGGTTAAGATTTTCTTGTGTAAATACTGTTGAAAAAAGTCATTAAGCATATTGGCTTTTTCCTCATCCTCATCCACCATTTCACCCAGACTATTTTTAAGGGGACCAACACTATTTTAGCTTCTTACTATTTATGTAGTTAAAGAATATTTTGGGATTATTTTTACTTTCTCTGGCAATGAGTCTCTCTGTCTCAATCTTTGCTGTCTTGATTTGCTTTTAACAGAATTTATTTAATTTTCTGTATTTATTTAATGCCTCATCACTACCTACTTTCTTTAATTCTCTAAATGCTTTATTTTTATCTCTTATTGCACCCCTTACAGCTCTATTTAGCCATAGTGGTTTCCTCCTATTTCTAGCATGTTTATTCCCATATGGTATATATTGTGCACAGGTCCCATTCAGGATGCTAATAAACGTCTCCCATTTTCTTTGTGTATTTTTATGTCTCAGGATATCGTCCCAGTTAATTGCACCAAGATCATCTCTCATCCGTTGGAAATTTGCCTTCCTGAAGTTTAGTGTCCTTGTTACCCCTCTACTACACATCTTATTAAAGGATACATGAAAACTTATTAATTTGTGATCACTATTACCCAAGTGACCCTCAACCCTTATATTTGATATGCGGTCTGGCCTGTTGGTTAATATTAGGTCTAGCAGTGCCCCCCCTCTTGTTGGGTCCTGAACCAGTTGTGAAAGGTAATTGTCTCTCATAGTAGTCAAAAACCTATTACCTTTGCTGGAACTGCAGGTTTCGGTTCCCCAATGTATTTCAGGGTAGTTGAAGTCCCCCATAATAATGACTTCTCCTTGAGTCGCAGCTTCATCTATTTGCTTTATGAGGATATTCTCTGTTGCTTCCATTATTTTTGGAGACTTATAGCAAACCCTTATCAGTAATTTATTATTTTTCCCCCCTCCCCTTATCTCTACCCACAGGGACTCTACATTTTCATTAGATTCATATATATTATCACGAATGATGGGTTTTAAGGATGATTTTACATATAAACACACACCTCCCCCTCGCTTATTTGTTTGGTCATTTCTGAACAGACTATAGCCCTGTAAATTAACCGCCCAGTCATGGTTCTCGTCCAGCCATGTCTCAGATATCCCCACCATGTCATAAATATGCTCCAACAACATTAACTCCAGTTCCTCCATCTTGTTGGCGAGGCATTATTTGTGCCCAGGTCTCTATCTGCACTGTCTTCCCCTCCTATAAAAGGAATACCCTCCCCCCCAGTCCCTAGTTTAAACACTCCTCCAACCTTCTAGCCATTTTCTCCCCCAGCACAGCTGCACCCTCCCCATGAGGTGCAGCCCGTCCCTAGCGTAGAACCTGTAGCCAACTGAGAAGTCGGCCCAGTTCTGCAGGAACCCAAACCCCTCCTTCCTACACCAATTCCTGAGCCACTTATTAACCTCCCTAATCTCCCGTTGCCTCTCTGGCGTGGCACGTGGTACAGGAAGTATTTCCGAAAATACCACCTTGGAGGTCCTTGCTTTAAGCTTACAGCCTAATTCCCTGAAATCATCTTTAAGGACCTTCCACCTACCTCTAACTTTGTCATTTGTGCCAATGTGCACTGTGATAAAACACTCCGGGATCGCCTTTGCTGGGGTCAAAGGTCACGTGCGTTCAGCATGGAACTCAGGCGCAGAGCTGGGATTCGGGTATAACTGACACTGGGTCAGGTTTATTAATGGTGAAAGCAATGCATAAAGAAATAAAACATAAAACAAATCCTTGCCTGTCCGGCACTAACTAAACAAAGTACAACCTAACTACCAACTGGTGGGCTTCTCCCATCCAGCCAAACCACAGTTGCAGTGGGCACTGCTCTCACTCACGTGTGTCTCTCACACAGACAGGCTCTCTGTGTTCCCAGGCTGAGACACTCACACAACCACCTGGCATCCTTTTATATCCACCTCCCATTATTCATTAGCAAGCAGGTGCGATACTGACCACACTAGGCCACATAGGAAAGGAATCTGGGCGAGATATACCTGCCCTCATCCACTATTCCCACATGATTCTCACATATCCCCCCCCCTCTGCTCAGACCTCTCCGGTCGAGCAATGACACCTGCCAAACAGTGCACTCGGGACAGGGCATCTACATTTCCCATCTGTACCCCTGGGCGGTGCTCCACCGTAAAAGTGTAGGCCTGCAGGGCAAGGAACCACCGGGTCACCCGGCTATTCCGTTCCTTGTTCAAGTGCATCCAATTGAGAGGGGCATGGTCCGTGATCAGCCTGAACTTTCGGCCCACCAGGTAATATTTGAGGGCCTCTAGAGCCCACTTAATGGCGAGGCACTCTTTTTCTACGACTGCATACCTTTGCTCGTGTTTATTCAGCTTCCTGCTGAGATAGAGGACTGGGTGTTCCACTCCGTCCCTCACTTGTGAGAGTACTGCCCCGATACCGGTATCAGAGGCATCCGTTTGTACCACAAACTCGCTGCAGAAGTCCGGAGTCACCAGTACGGGCTGAGAGCAAAGTGCCCGTTTTAGGCTATGGAAGGCTTCTTCAGCCGCTAAACTCCATTTAATCATGATGGAGTCTTTCCCTTTTGTAAGATCCGTCAGGGGGGTAGCGATGGCTGCAAAATTGGGTATGAACCGGCGATAATAGCCGGCGATTCCCAGGAAGGCTTGCACCTGCTTCTTGTTGACAGGTTGTGGCCAGTCCTGAACCGCCTGAATCTTATCAACCTGGGGTTTAACAACACCCCTCCCAATTACATACCCCAAATACCGGGCTTCTTCTAGCCCGATGTGACATTTCTTGGGGTTCGCGGTTAGACCTGCCTCCCACAGGTCGTCAATCACAGCTTGTACTTTCTGGAGATGAGTCTCCCAGTCCAAGCTGTAAATGACAATGTCGTCCAAATAGGCCGAAGCGTACTGCCTATGTGGCCTCAGGACTCGATCCATCAGTCTCTGGAAGGTCGCCGGTGCTCCGTGCAGTCCAAACGGCATATATACATACATACTGAAATAGACCTTCTGGGGTAGCAAATGCCGTCTTTTCTCTGGCAGCCTCCGCCAGAGGGATCTGCCAATACCCCTTTGTTAGGTCTAGGGTCGCAGTATACCGGGCTTTTCCTAACCGATCTATTAACTCGTCGACCCAGGGCATAGGGTAGGCATCAAATTTTGAGACCGCATTCAGTTTCCTGAAGTCATTGCAGAACCGGATGGTGCCGTCCGGTTTAGGAATTAGCACAATCGGGCTGGACCAAGCACTGTGCGATTCCTCAATGACACCTAACTCTAACATTGCCTTCACTTCTCGGGAAACGGCTTCACGGCGCGCTTCCGGGATTCGGTAGGGCTTTACGTGAACTGTGACACCAGGTTCTGTTACGATGTCATGTTTCATTAGCGTAGTCTGCCCGGGTTTTTCTGAGAAAAACTTTTGGTTGTGAAGTAGAAACTGCCTGACCTCAGTCTTTTGCCGCTCCGAGAGAGTCTCTGCAACCCGTACCTCCGGTATGGTATGCGAGCAGACGGGACGGGCCAGCTCCGCTGACAAGGCAGACCGATCTTTCCAGGGTTTTATCAGATTTACATGATAAATCTGTTCAGGTTTCCGCTTACCTGCCTGGTATACTTTGTAGTTTACTTCACCAACTCTTTCCTTAATCTCAAAGGGGCCCTGCCACTTTGCCAGGAACTTACTGTCCACCGTGGGGACCAGGATCAACACCCTATCTCCGGGTGCAAACGTACGGATCTTGGCGCCCCTATCATAGATTCTTTTTTGGGCTCCTTGAGCCTGCATCATGTGTTCTTTGACTATAGGCATAACAGCCGCAATACGGTCCTGCATTTGTGTGACGTGATCTATCACCGTTTTAAACGGAGTGACCTGACCCTCCCAGGTTTCTTTTGCAACGTCTAACAGTCCGCGAGGACGTCAGGCGTACAATAACTCGAAAGGCGAGAATCCCATGGAAGACTGGGGTACTTCCCTGATGGCAAAAAGCAAATACGGAAGTAAATAGTCCCAGTTCTTCCCATCCTTGTCTATCACCTTTCTCAGCATCTGCTTCAGAGTTTTATTGAACCGTTCGACCAACCCGTCTGTTTGAGGATGATACACGGATGTGCGTAACGGTTCGATTTGTAACAATCAGCAGAGCTCCTTCATTACCCTGGACATAAAGGGGGTCCCCTGGTCGGTGAGTATCTGTTTTGGTATACCGACCCGACTAAACACATGCACCAGTTCCTTGGCAATCGTCTTGGTGGCCGTGTTACGCAAAGGGATGGCCTCCGGGTAACGAGGGGCATAATCCAAGATGACCAGGATATGTTGGTGTCCACGTGCAGACCGTGGAAGGGGTCCAACTAAATCCATCCCAATCCTCTCAAACGGGACTTCAATAATAGGTAGGGGTACCAAAGGGCTACAGAACCGGGGCTTAGGTGCAGAGGCTTGGCAGTCAGGACAAGACTCACAATATACACGAATATCGTGATGCATGCCTGGCCAAACAAAACAGTGTAATATCCTTTCGGTGATTTTCTGGACTCCCAGGTGACCTCCCATCACATGTCCATGGGCCAGGTCCAGCACCTGCCTACGGTAGGGTTTTGGCACGACTAATAGTTGCACCGTACCTTCCCCCTTTTTCTCTATCTGATAGAGTAAATCATTCTCTAGAACCATGTAAGGATATGCCAGCCTAGAGCCAGGTTCTACGGGTACCCCGTTTATCACTTTTACATTTGTCCTAGCCTGAGAAAGGGTAGGATCCTTTATTTGCTCGCTTTGGAAGTCATCTTTCTGAATTTCTAAATCCGGCAAACGGGGAGGTGGACGTCTGTCGGCCTCCTCCTCTTCCCCGGTCTCCTCCGTATCACCCGCCATGACTGAAAACGGGAACTGCAGGTCATTTCTCGCAGACTCTTCCCCAGAGTCTTCCGGGGAGACCTCTTCCAGGGGTTCGGGACCCCCACGCGCCCTGGGAGAAGAATCATGTACACGATTACCCAAGGGCATCAACTGATTCTCCCACAATTGCCAGAAGTGGGGAAAATCCCGGCCCAGGATAACATCATGCAATAACGCCGGGACGAGTCCCACTTTATGTTGCACAGACCCATAGGAAGTAGTAATGCATATGACCGTGGTGAGGTACGAACAGGTGTCTCCATGCACACACGTTACAGAAAATTTGTCTGATGGTCCAGTCGGGGCTGACACCAGACTGGCCTTCACCAGAGTCACCACACTTCCCGAGTCTAACAATGCCACCACATTTTTGCCATCAACAGTTAAATCACACAAGTGTTTTTCCACATCCTTTTGACCGGCATTCACACTCACTACCCGTGCAACCATAGACATGCGGTTTTTAGAGTCTGTGACATCGCACTGCATGGGTTCAGTAGTGACCGGACAGTTCGCAGCAATATGTCCCATCTCTTGGCAGCGGAAACACCTAACGGGCCCCTTGTTTAGACCATAGTTCGTTACTCTCGGCCTCGCAGTGCGGGCAGTCCCATTTTCCTCCCCCACTGTCTTAGGGATTTTTCCATCTCCCCTACTCCCTGGAACAGTCTTACCGGTTCCACGTGGAGATGATGAAGAACGAGGTGGGGTAACGTCGTCTCGGAGTCCTTCCACCACGGAGTAACGTTCAACCAGATCCACCAGTTGATCTGCCGTCGTAGGATTTCCATGGCTTACCCACTTCCTCAGGGCTGGCGGTAGAGCTCTCAGGTACTTGTCCATGACGACTCTCTGGATTATCTCTGGCGCTGTCAGCACCTCGAGTTGTAGCCACTTCTTCGTCACGTGGATCAGGTCGAACATCTGTGACCGCGGTGGTTTATCCGGCTGATAAGTCCATTGATGCACTCTCTGTGCACGGACAGCGGTCGTCACTCCCAGCCGGGCCAAGATCTCGGCTTTCAGTTTGTCAAAGTCCTGCGCAGCTTCAGGCTCTAAGTCATAATAAGCCTTTTGGGCCTCACCGGAAAGAAACGGGGCAATCAGGCCGGCCCATCGTGCCTTCGGCCATTTTCCTCGTACCGCCGTCCGTTCAAACGTGGTCAGGTATGCCTCGACGTCATCTTCGGTCGTCATCTTCTGCCAGTACCGACTCACGTGAATCACTCTCGACTCGGCTTCCAGGTTAACCTCATGTAGGCTTGCCAGGCGCTGCGCCACCTGCTGGAGAAGCGAACGATCGGTAGCTGTCATGTCCACCAACTCCTTCAGCTGGGCCATCATCACCCGATTAGCTTCTTGCTGGACGGCGGTGGACTGTACCAGCGCTTTCACCACGTCCTCCATGCTCATGCTTGCAACGTGATGCCCGCGTTCTCCACCACAATGTGATAAAACACTCCGGGATCGCCTTTGCTGGGTTCAAAGGTCACGTGCGTTCAGCATGGAACTCAGGCACAGAGCTGGGATTCGGGTATAACTGACACTGGGTCAGGTTTATTAATGGTGAAAGCAATGCATAAAGAAATAAAACATAAAACAAATCCTTGCCTGTCCGGCACTAACTAAACAAAGTACAACCTAACTACCAACTGGCGGGCTTCTCCCGTCCAGCCAAACCACAGTTGCAGTGGGCACTGCTCTCACTCACGTGTGTCTCTCACACAGACAGGCTCTCTGTGTTCCCAGGCTGAGACCCTTACACAACCACCTGGCATCCTTTTATATCCACCTCCCATTATTCATTAGCAAGCAGGTGCGATACTGACCACACTAGGCCACATAGGAAAGGAATCGAGATATACCTGCCCTCATCCACTATTCCCACATGATTCTCACAGCACCATGACCGCTGGATCCTCACCAGCCCCTCCCAGTAATCTGTCAACCCGATCAGCGATGTGTCGGACTCGAGCGCCAGGTAGGCAGATACGGCACAGAAATATAGGTATAGTAGAATGACAAATACTTCACTGCTTGCATGACATGACTGATCTATTTTAAATTGTACAATAGCTCAAAAAAAGGACAGTATTTTACTCCGTACAGTATTATGGCCACCACATTGTGCGCCATACAGAATAATCAGCCCCATATATTTCTCCATACAGAATAATTGGTCACATATAATGTTCCATACAGTATATGATGAGCTCCACATATTGCTCCAGTATATGATGGGCCTCATGGATGATGCTCCAGTGTATGATGGGCCCTAATAATGCTCCATATAAAATGGGCTCCATTTCTAATGCTCCAGTGTATAATGTGCCCCATAGATGCTGCTCCAGTGTCTGATCTGCCCCATTTACAATGCTCCTGTGGCGTCCCTGAGGCTCAGTCGCCACAGAGGTACTGCACCTCCTCCTGAGGTGTGGTATCCCACCATCCAGGTAAGGTAGAGACTCCTGACCATGCTCCAACACCTGCACCCCACATCACAAAGTAGTGTAGCAAAGCACCTTCGGCGGCTCCCTGTTTGGAGTATAGCAAAGCACCCATTGGTGGCTCCCTGCTTGGAACACGAAACGTGCTGGGAGGTGGGTGGAGTTAGATTACATTACAAAGAGCGGGAAGAGTTTAGGATTAGAGGTCAGTTGGTTAGAGAGCTGGAGAGAAGAAGATCCCCGGAGAGAGGGATAGATGGATGGAAGTGCTGCAGCAGATCCCAGTGACCTGGGTCTGCTGGCACGGGAAAGGAAAAGAGAGAGCGCAACATAGACTGGAAGCCTGACTCCCCATAGAGAGGAAGATCAGTATGGAATGCGAGGAGTAAAAGAGAACAGAGGACGTGGGTTAGAAGAGAACCCTTCCTAGAAGTTCTAAGCGCAAGGCCGGGGCCCGGTCCCCGAGGTTGTATGGATACTAATGGTCCTGCAGCAGACACCGGAGGAATAGAAGTAGAGACCACTTTATTCCCACACAAGACTTGAGGGCACAACAGCAAATCGGATAGTGAGCCGGGACTTAGTAGCAAGGAGTCCCTGACGCAGGCTACAGCTGTCTGCCGTACAAGTAGCGTTCATAAGAACATCGGACAGGAGGCATTCCAGTGTAACTCAGTACTAGGAGTACTTCACCTAAAGGCGCTATAAGAGGAGACGTTCAGAAAGGTACATGTTGGCGGAGTGTTGGAAAGGAGTATTCCATCTGGCCTGGAGGTTGACTGAGTCCTTGACCCGGAGGACACGGCACGGAGGCAGGCACCTGTTTGTACAACAGACTGTGAGTAAAGCTTTGGAACTACATGCCCTGGTGTCCTCCACTTATTCCTGCACCAACCTGTCCAGCACTGCTACATCCCTTGCACCTGACACTACACCATCTACGTGTCACTCCACTTACTCTGCCCTGGAACTACAGCCATGCCTGTGGAAGGCTATAACATCATTGCTGCACCACACCATCTGTCCCATAGGATCTGTCTGCAGCGTCGGCTTACATCTTCATTGTCAAACACCACAGGTGACGTCACGAATCACATAAACTTTCACCACCACAAGCACACTGAAACAACCCCTTTTACAATGGGCGCCCAGGGCCACGGGCAGGGTTATAGCTGCCGTGACATCTCCTATTGAAGCTCCTCGGACCCGGTACCGAGTACCCCACCGCCCTGGGTGGGCGACCCACTCCAGTATATGATGGGCCTCATGGATGATGCTCCAGTGTATGATGGGCCCTAATAATGCTCCATATATAATGGGCCCCATTTCTAATGCTCCAGTGTATCGTGAGCTCCATAGATGCTGCTCTAGTGTCTGATCTGCCCAATTTATAATGCTCCATTATATGATGGTCCTCATGGATGATGCTCCAGTGTATCATGGGCACTAATAATGCTCAATATATAATGGGCCCCATTTCTAATGCTCCAGTGTATAATGGGCCCCGCAAATGCTGCTCCAGTGTCTGATGCCCCCCATTTGGAATGCTCCAGTATATGATGGGCCTCATGGATGATGCTCCAGTGTATGATGGGCCCTAATAATGCTCCATATATAATAGGCCCCATTTCTCATGCTCCAGTGTATAATGGGCCCCATAAATGCTGCTCCAGTGTCTGATGTCCCCAATCTGGAATGCTCCAGTATATGATGGTCCTCATGGATGGTGCTCCAGTGTATGATGGGCACTAATAATGCTCAATATATAATGGGCCCCATTTCTAATGCTCCAGTGTATAATGGGCCCCATAAATGCTGCTCCAGTGTCTGATGTCCCCCATTTGGAATGCTCCAGTATATGATGGGCCTCATGGATGATGCTCCAGTGTATGATGGGCCCTAATAATGCTCCATATATAATAGGCCCCATTTCTAATGCTCCAGTGTATAATGGGCCCCGTAAATGCTGCTCCAGTGTCTGATGTCCCCCATATGGAATGCTCCAGTTTATGATGGGCCCCATTTTTAATTAACCCAGGCATGGTATGTGAAAAGAGCTCCATGGAGTAATCTGAAGTGTGTGCTGCCGCATCCTTCACTTTTGGTATGGGTGAAGGACACAAGGAAAGGGGTTGCTCCTGACCAGAAGCCTGCAGTTACGACTCAGTGCTTGCATTTTGTTAAACTTCAGAAGAGGAGGCGATAGAGCTGGAGGCTGTTTCAGCAATGTAAGCTAAAAACAGTTCCTGATGCTCCGGCTTTAAAAGCAGTCTACCTACTCCCAGAAAACTGAGCCTTACAGGCCTTCCAGAGCTACACCATGACGCAGGCTCAACACCTCCTGCCTTAGCTGCTATTATGTTTATGGCACTACAAGCAGATGCACCACCACCACCATCAGTACCAGGTGGCCCCCCACGCCCACATCCATGTCCTCTTCCACCATACTTCCTCATGTTTTGGAAAAAGAACCCAAAATACCAGCAGATATATGGTACTGTATCAGAAGCGTACAGCTCTACACAGTCTAGGGATAACAGTAAATCTCCGTATATATTTCATGAGTCATACACAGACGCTCACAGGCTCAGTATGGATTACCCAATAAAGTAAAAAGTTGAAAAAGGGTACAGTATCACCAGATACAAGGTATATATAGTATAGTGTAAACATTCTGAATTTCCGTATACATTTCAGGAGGCAGACACAAATGCTCTCAGGCCCAGTATGGATTACACAAGAATATGAAAAGCTGTAAATGGGTAATGTAACACAAGCGCACAGCTGTATACATTGTTGGGGGTAATCTTAAATCTCCTAATATATTGCCGGAGTTACAGACACATGTTTACAGGCTCATTATGGGTTACACCAGACTCTTAATAGCTAAAAAGGTTACTGTATCAGAAGCATACAGCTGTATACAGTGTTGGCCAAATTTGAAATCTCTGTATATATTTCTGGAGTCACCCTCAGACGCTCACTCAGTCTGGGTTTGACCATAATAAAACATGTTTTAAAAAAGGTACTGGATAACAAGATAGCAAGTATATATTTTATAGGGTGCAATTAAAATCTCCATATACATAGTCCCGTAGTCACTCTCAGACGCTTACTCAGTTTGGATTTGACCGTAATACTAAATGTCGAACAAAGGTACTGTATAACAAGATACAAGCTGTATCGAGTATAGGGTAAAAATTGGTATCTCTGATTCACCGTATATATAGAAGGCGTAAAACACACACGCTCACTCACTATGGATGATACCGTAATACAAAATTTGGAACAAAGATACTGTATCAGCACATAGCAGGTGTATCCAGTCTAGGGGTAATTGTAAATTTCCATCTATACTTCCGGCGTCAGACGCAGACACTCACAGACTCACTATGTATTGCACCAGAATTTAAAAAGTAGAAAAAGGGAAAAGTAGTCGAAGCATACAACTGTGACGTCTGCCTGCGGTCTGGACTGCAGCCAGACAGCACCCCGAGAAACACTGAGACCCTTTACCCCTATACAGGGATCTGGATTTATAGCAGAGCCCAGGAGGCGCTGTCTGAATAGGAGCAATGACCAGAGCAGGACGGTCGCCAGAAAGGTGTTCCAATACAGGACACAGAGGCAATGATATCCGAGACTAAACCAGTCAGGCAGAAATGGTATAAAAACAGTAGACAGTAGCAGAGTCAGATTCCAGGTCGAAGCCAGAGTCATAAACCGGGAGGGCAGCAGAGGTACAGAATCGTTAGGCAAAAGCAGAGTCAGAATCCAGGCCAAAGTAAGAGTCATAAACCAGGAGGGCAGCAGAGGTACAAAGTCGTTAGGCAGAAGCAGAGTCAGAATCCAGGCCGAAGTCAGTGTCATAAACCAGGAGAGTCGCAGAGGTACAGAATCGTTAGGCAGAAGCAAAGTCAGAAGTCCAGGCAAAAGTCAGAGTCAGTAAAACAGCAATTCACACAGTAACACGCAGGGGAACCAAGAATATATCCGGCGGCCTGCAAGAGCAGTCCCAAGGTATTTAAGGGATCAGGTCATCCCTTACAGGCCCGTGGCCTGATGATGTCATCCGGACCGCCCCCAGGACCAGGCTGGATGGTAATGCACCAGCCCCTTCATGATTGACTGAGGAGCGAAGCCTGCGTCCAGCGGACGCCTGTGCAGGAGCCTCATGACTATCGCCGCCACCACTCGGGGTTGAAGCACAACGCCTCCCAGAGACCAAGGCCGAGACTGCAGGCCACGGGTCAGACGGTGATAGGACAGTCCGGCGCCTCCTAGTGGTCGAGGCCGGAACAGCAGGCCCTGAGTCTGACGGTGATGTGATAGTCCGGCGCCTCCTACTGGCCGAGGCCGGGACAGCAGGCCCTGAGTCTGGCGGTGATGTGATAGTCCGGCGCCTCCTACTGGCCGAGGCCGGGACAGCAGGCCCTGAGTCTGGCGGTGCCGTGACAACAACAGTATACAGTGTTGTGGTACTTTTAAATCTTCGTATATATTTCAATCTCAGTAAGCCAGTCCAGACTCTCCGCTAATGGAAACTACATGGATACAAGTACAGACGGAAAGTCGAGTGTTAGCAGAAATTTGGGAATTACTCATTGCGGGAAAACCTCCCCGTAGATATTGCAGAGGCGATGCAGACCCTCAATTACTGTGTCTGTGGAGACAGCAAAAAATATTCTTTGTGAAGAAAGGATTGCTTTATCGCAGTAGCGTGGAACACATCACCGTTACTCGTCTCCATCAAATTGTGATCACAGGGAGAGAAGTAGACATGGTCCTCACTGCCTATCATGATGTATCTGGTCATTTTGGAGTGCAAAAGACAAAAGCCACAGGCCGTAGGTGATTCTATTGGATTGGCATGAGAGGAGACATTGAAAAATGGTGGCAAGAATGTCACACGTCTGTGACTATCACAACTGTGAAAGGTGATCATAAAGCACCACTGCATCCGCTTGTAAGTTGGCGTCCATTACAAATGGTAGCCATTGATCATCTGAAGGTAGAGGCCAGCAGGACAGACCATAGCTACATCTTATCCATCATCGATCAATACCCCAAATTTCTAGAGGCCGTCCCTGTGAAGGATTTAACTGCCAAGATTACACTGCAGTGGAGCAGGGAGAGGTAAGTATTGCAACTTGCAAGTGCTGTGGCCATGACCAAGCATGGGGGGCACACTCATGGTCAACGGTATTTGCACAGGCACCTCATAGTACGCTGGTATGTCTGATGGCGAGTGGGCCCCCCCACCGTCAGAGACACTGTATTGTACTATGAGGGGCCCTGTGCCAGTGCCGTCGGCCATCAGTGGGCCCATCCACCTGTTCAGAGCAACGGCACTTGCCCGGGTGCGCCAGGTGTTGACCCCAGCCCTTGGAGGGTGTGCAGCCCAATTAGGGAGGTTTAAAAAATGGCATATTTTGAGGCGCTGGCTGGAAATTCAGCTGCTGCAAAGGGCGGAATTGGGCAAGTCTGAGGAAGAGGAGGACAAAAGCGAGGCAGTTTTCTGGCAACCTATGTGTCATCAGGGGAAGGTGGGACAAGATCCTTTGAAATCCATGCATGGTTCATTTTAATGAAGGTTAGATCATCAACATTTTGGGTAGACAGACGGGTCCTTTTTTCTGTCAGGATTGATCCAGCAGCACTGAAGATTCTTTCAGATAACACACTAGCAGCAGGGCAAGCTGTAAGGCATATTGTGCCAATTCAGGCCAGGTGTCCAGGTTACAGGCCAAATAGTCAAAGGGGAATGAGCTGTGAGGGAGAACATCGATATGGGAGGAGAAGTAGTTTGTAACCATAGTTGACAATTGCTGTCTCCTGTCACTTTTAATCGATGCAGTATTAGCAGTCATGTTAGCGGTACTTGAGAAATCATTCCACAACATGGTCATTGCACAACATAAAGAAGGATTTTTCCAGCGTCTCCAGGAGATAAAATAATAATTGCTTTATTGAGAATATAAAATCTTCATACCATCAGGTAAAAACGACATAAAGAGGCGTATGGAGGGGAGCAATTTCCTATGCGTTTCACCCTGAAAGGGCTTAATCATGGAATGGAATTATGTGATCAGGAGTGAAGAGGGGTGAGCTGAATTCTTCTTGTTTGTGTACAACATGGTCATTAAACCCCTTTCTCCAACGCCACTTCGGCTGTGTGCACCACGAACACCTCTTCCATTGTGCCCACTACGGCTCGTGGGAGAACCAACACCACTGCTGTGTGCTGGTAAAGCCTCAAGCAAACAGCTTACCAGATTTGCTTGTTTGTTAGCCAATATTATCTCTAGGTTCTCCTGTGGCATGATGTTGTGTAATTTGCCTTTGTAGCGTGGATCGAGGATGCTGGCCAGCCAGTAGTTGTCATCCCTCATCATTTGGCAATGCGGGGGTCCCATTTTAGGATCCGCAAAGGCATAATCGCACATGTGGGCCAATGTTCCAGGTGTCAATGCTACACTGCCACTGCTGGGTGGAGGAGCACTTTCTGGCAAATCCACATCCCTACACTCACACACAAACACTGTACCTGACCTTGGAACGCCAACATGTTCTCTTGACCCCTGAGAAGCATCCTCCTGCCCAAAATAATCATCCCCCTCATCCTCCTCCTCTTCTTCCTCCACCTCATCCAGGACAGTTCCCTGACCAGACAATGGCAGAATGTCATCAAGGCTTCCCTCCTCCTAAGCTGCAGACACATGATCCTTGATGTGCGTCAAACTTTGCATGAGCAGACGCATAAGTGGGATGCTCATGCTTATGATGGTGTCTTCTGCGCTTACCAGCCGTGTGCATTCCTCAAAACACTGAAGAACTTTACAGAGGTCTTTCAGCTTTGACCACTGGACACTCGACAATTCCATGTCTTCCCTCAAACTGCCTGCCCGTGTATCCTCCCACAAATGCATTACAGCCTGCCTCTGTTCGCACAGCCTCTCAACCATGTGCAGGGTGGAGTTCCACCTTGTTGCAATGTCTATGATTAGGCGGTGCTTGGGGAGGTGGAGCAATCGCTGCAGCTTCTGCATACGAGTGGAGTGGACGTTTGAGCGACGGATGTATGAGCACAGTCTTCGCACCTTATGTAGCAGGGATGTTAACTCCATATAACTATTAAGGAAGCACTGCACAACCAGGTTCAAAGTGTGAGACAGGCAAGGTATGTGTGAGAGTTTTGCATGGGCTATGGCTGCCACAAAATTACGGCCGTTATCACTGACTACCTTGCCTGGCTCAAGATGTAGACTGCCCAGCCATGACTCAGTTTGTCGCTGCAAGTAGTCAGCCAGTACCTCCGCGGTGTGTCTGTTGTCGCCCAAAGACATAATCTTTAACACAGCCTACTGACGCTTACCACTAGCTGTTCAATATTGGGACATCTCGTGTGCAACACTGCCAGCTGCAGATGGAGTGCTCGTGCGACTGTGCACTGTGGACGAGCTTTCGCTGATGGAGGAGGAGGAGGGTCGAAAGCCTACAGCCAACTGTTTCCTATACTGTGGGCTAGGCAGCACTGTTCCACCGCCGCTGTCCCCTGTGGGGCTTGCATCCACCACATTAACCCAGTGCGCAGTGATGGACACGTAACAGCCCTGGCCATGCCTACTGGTCCATGAATCTGTTGTGAGGTGCACCTTTCCACTCACTGACTGTTTTAGTGCATGGACAATGCGGTCTTTCACATGCTGGTGGAGGGCAGGGATGGCTTTTCCAGAAAAGAAGTGCCGACTGGGTAGGTCATAGTGTGGGACAGTGTAGGCCATGAGCTTGTGGAAAGCTTTGTTTTCAACCAAACGGTAGGGCATCATCTCTAATGAGATTAGTTTGGCAATGTAGGCATTCAAACTCAGTGTATGCGGATGAGAGGATGAGTACATTCTTGTCCTACTCAGAGTGTCTGGTAGGGTGAGATGGACAGGAGAGCTGCATATGGGGAACTAGCGGTGGACCAGAGTGAGAGGGGGTTGATGATGGTATTGGTGGTGACGGCCTAGATTCAGTGTTGTGTTGCAAAACCATTGTGATTGAGTACTTTGGCCTTGCGACGACACCTCCACATTTAGTGCTGGTGTTGTGCTTAACGGTGGCAGTGGTCTTACAGTGGGGGAAGCGATGGAGTGTTGCTGGCTACCTTCAGTCGGAGCAGGTGCACATGTGCTACCTGAGGTTTTGTAGTCCGTCCAAGCTTGCAAGTGCATGTTGTTTAAATGTCTAAGCATGCAACTGGTATTCAAATTTCTGAGTTGTTTACCTCGGCTAAAGGTCCTTCCGCACTTCTTACAGGTAACCTTTGCCTCATCAGTAGGATTTTGGACAAAGAAGTGCCACACTGCACTCTTCCTACTATGGTATACATTTTCTGGCCTTGCATGCTGTGCTAATTTGACCTTCTAGCCAAGATGTCCTGCAACTCTTTTAGTTTTTGGTCCATGTTTTTGGACAGCAACGGGCCTGCCAGACAACCGCTGCTGCGATGTCAATGCCTGCGGCGGATCTTTCTCCTTATCTGAACTATTGCCAGTGCCACCCTCCTCCCCCAATGGATGCCAATCCGGGTCAAGAACTGGGTCATCCATCACCTCCTCTTCAAATTCATCTTTACCTTCCTCTGTGTCACCGTGTAAGGTGGTATAGTATGCGGGAAGGGGCACCTGAGTTTCATCAGGGTCAGATTCTGGCTCAATAGATTGCAAGGGCAATGTAGTGCTGTGGGTCAATGTACCAGCAGAATCATCTAGCAGTGGCTGTGCATCAGTGCACTCCATGTCAGATTCATCTTGGACTGGGGAATTCAGGATTTGACTGGATAACCCAGGCATCGTATGTGAAAAGAGCTCCATAGAGTAATCTGAAATGTGGGCTGCTGCTTCCTTAACTTTTGTTGGTGGTAAAGGACACAAGGAAAGGTGTTTTTCCTGACCAGAACCCTGCACTGACGACTCCGTGCTTGCAGGTTTCGAACGTTCAGAAGAGGAGGCAATAAAGCTGGTGGCTGTTTCGGCAATTAACGCCAAAACCTGTTCCTGATGCCTCGGCTTGAAAAGCGGTTTTCCTACTCCAAGAAAAGGAAACCTTGCAGGCCTTCTTGGGCCAGACGATGACGCAGGCTCAACACCTCCTGCCTTAGCTGCTATTGTGCTTTTGCCAGAACCAGCCGATGCACCACCACCATCAGTACCAGCTGCGCCCCCCTAACACTTCTGCGGCCTCTTCCAACATACTTCCTCATGTTTGGGAAAATGTGCCAAAAATACCAGCAGAGAGCTGGTACTGTATGAGGAGCGTCCACCTGTGTAAGGTGTATTAAAAAAATTAAATCTACGTATATATTTTGTTAGTCACAGACGCTCTCACAGTATGTATTTGACCGTAATCCAACAAGCAGATATATGGAACTGTATCAAAAGTGTACAGCTGTATACATTTTTTGTGTAACTAACAATTTCCGTATATGTATTCACACACACACGCTGACTCTGTATAGATGTGACTGTAATGCGAATGGCAGATATACAAAACTGTTTGAGAATCGGACAGCTCTATACGGTGTGTATATGGAAAATTGTCAATCTCCGTCTATTTGTATACGGACTGACACATGCTGTGACTGTCTAGTTTTGACCATGATCAAACAGCAGATTTACGAAACTGCTTGTCACACACAGATAGCTTCTATTTGTCCTTGATACAAGGCGGTACACGGTAGTGTGTGAGGAGTGTACACCACTATACTGTGTCTGCATGGAAAATTGTCAATCTCCGTCTATTTGTATACGGACT
Source organism: Dendrobates tinctorius (assembly GCF_039654945.1). Classification (NCBI taxonomy): domain Eukaryota; kingdom Metazoa; phylum Chordata; class Amphibia; order Anura; family Dendrobatidae; genus Dendrobates; species Dendrobates tinctorius. Next base: position 5,413,070 of record NW_027361713.1, on the reverse strand, counting down.
GACACATGCTGTCTCTGTCTAGTTTTGACCATGATCAAACAGCAGATATACGAAACTGTTTGAAAAGCAGACATCAGTCTAAGGTGTAGGTCTGGAAAAGTGGAAAATCTCCTCGGTTAGTTTTTCCAGAGTCACACACAGATAGCTTCTATTTGTTCGTGATACAAGGTGGTACATGGTAGTGTGTGAGGAGCGTACACCGCTATACGGTGTCTGTATGGAAAATTGTCAATCTCGGTCTATTTTTACATGGAGTGACACACGCTGTCTCTGTATAGTTTTGACCGTTATCAAACAGCAGATATACGAAACTGTTTGAAAAGCGGACAGCTCTATAAGGTGTAGGTCTGGAAAAATGGAAAAACTTCTCGGCTTGTTTTTCAAGAGTCACACCCAGATAGCTTCTATTTGTCCGTGATACCAGCCTGTACACGGTAGTGTGTGAGGAACGTACACCGCTATATGGTGTGTGAAAAAATGAACGCTCAGTAACTCACCAGAACAAAATAATAAAAGTTGGAGTGCTTTGAAAAAAGCAGTTTGAACAGCAGTGTGCACACAGCAATGCAGCTAGCAGGTAGCCTTAAAAGGCAGCCTAATCACCACCAGCGCTGCTGCACACAACAAAAATCCACCCCTTTCACTGCACACTAACTGTACAGTGAAAAGCACTAGCAGCAGAAGCAAATTTTTTTTCTTCTTCCCTGTCTAGCGCTCTCCCTATTCAGAATCAACAGTAGCACCTCTCCCTATTGTAAGATTGGCAGAAGATGGCGGTCGGCGGTCACGGCCTTTTATACCCACTGTGACGCCACACAAAGCCAGCCAATCACTTCAATGCCCTTCTCTAAGATGATGGTGGCCGCTGCGCATGTCATCGCGTTGCCCACAATGTGCGTCCTCCATCATTGGCTGGGAAAAGGCACTGGAAGCATTATTTGAAACGTGACTTTGGCGCTCTGATCGGCGACCTCATGGCCAACCTCACGCTATGGTCGGGTTTTGATCGGCAAAACACCGACTTTAGCTAAAGTCGGCTATTTTTGAATTTGACCGACCTGTTTCGCTCAACTCTACTTGGTAGATATAGCTGTAGTACACATAAAAGTTAACTGTAGGAGGGGTTAGCTGGGGAATAAGCCAGGAAGGTGATACTGTATCAGTCAGTGAGGGGCTTGACCCCATGTGCTCGGGTGAGCAATATGCCCGAGCTGCCTAACTACCCCGCAACATTGAATGGTATTCGCAGCCATCCATAATCTTTGAAAATTTGTAGAGAACAGGAGAAGTCCCAGAAGACTGGAGAAGAGCAAATGTTGTTCCTATCTTCAAAAAGGGGAAGAAGGTAGACCCAGGCAACTATAGGCCGGTGAGTCTGACTTCTATACCAGGAAAGATCTTTGAACAAATTATTAAACAACATGAATGTCAGTACCTGGATAAGAATTAAGTGATTAAACAGTCAGCATGGGTTTGTAACTAATAAGTCATGTCAGACTAACTTAATTTCCTTCTATGACGGAATCACTGATTGGGTGAATCAAGGAAATGCTGTAGATATAGTATATCTTGACATCAAAGCATTTGACAAAGTATCTCACACAATCCTTATTGAAAAAATGACTAAGTATGAAATGGACAAGGCAACTGTTAGGTGGATTCATAACTGGCTTAGTGATCGGACCCAAAGAGTGGTCGTAAATGGCTGCACATCCAGTTGGAAGAATGTCTCAAGTGGGGTACCACAGGGCTCTGTCCTGGGCCCTGTATTGTTCAACATCTTTATCAACAATTTAGATGAAGGAATTGAGGGTAAATAATTAAATTTGCTGTTGACACAAAGCTAGGATCAATAGCTAATACTAGAGAAGAAAGAGAGAAGATTCAAAAAGATAAAAATAAACTGGAGCAGTGGGCAGCAACTAACAGAATGGTTTTTAACAGGGAAAAATGCAAAGTACTACATCTGGGCAATAAAAATGAAAAAAACATATACAGAATGGGAGGAATAGGGCTAAGCAACAGCACATGTGAAAAAGATTTGGGTATACTAATAGATCACAGACTGAATATGAGTCAACAGTGTGATGCAGCAGCAAAAAAAGGCAAATGCAATTCTAGGATGTATTAACAGGAGCATACAGTCTAGATCATGTGAAGTCATTACTGCCCTCTACTCCTCTTTGGTCAGACCTCATCTGGAATACTGTGTCCAGTTTTGGGTGCCACATTTTAAAAAAGACAATCAACAAACTGGCCCAAGTTCAGAAAAGAACGACCAGAATGGTGACCGGTCTGTAAACCCTGTCTTATGAGGAAAGGTTGCAGGATTTGGGAATGTTTAGCCTGCAAAAGAGAAGACTGAGAGGAGATGTAATAACTGTCTACAAATATCTCAAGGGCTGTGACATTGCAGAAGGATCATGACAGCCAGGATACAGAGTGTAAAAGTTGGACCATTCACTTCGGACACCTTGGTCACAAACATCGGGGCACCTCAGGGGTGTGTTTTGTCCCCGTTACTGTTTTCTCTCTATACGAATGATTGCATCTCTTCAGCAGACTCAGTAAAAATCTTGAAATTTGCCGATGATATGACACTGATTGGTCTCATCAGGGGAAATGCTGAAGACTTGTATCGGAGTGAGGTGGAAAGAATATGTGACTGGTGTAAAGCCAATAATCTTGTACTCAACACTAAAAAAACTGCTGAGATGGTTGTGGATTTTAGGAAAGATCAACATGAGATACTTCCAATCTACATCCATGACGAAGTGGTTCTTAGGGTCACAGAGACCAAATTCCTTGGTGTTATCATCTCTCATGATCTTAAAATGGGGGAAAAACGTGGATGCTGTTATAAGAAAAGCACAACAGAGGATGTTCTTCCTGCGTCAGCTGAAAAGATATGGTTTGTCTAAGAATCTGCTGATCTTATTCTTTAATGCTGTCATCAGATCTGTGATTTGTTCCTCTCTGATAGTCTGGTATGGGGGAGCCACTGCGCATGACAAACTCCGCTTACAAAGGACTTTCAGAACAGCAGAGAGAATTATAGGCTCCCCCCTGCCTAAAATCCAGGATCTTTATGATAAGAGTATTCGATCCCACGCATTGAAAATTTCATCCGATCCCTCTCACCCGGGACACTCCTCATTCCAACTACTCCCTTCAGGACGTCGCTTCAGAGTCCCAAATGCAGTACCAACCGCCATATGAACAGCTTCTATCCACTCTCTGTTCAACAATTAAATCGTCATGTGTAGACTATATACTGTATCTGTCTTGTTAGATGTTACTTGTTGTATCTGTTGTTATATATTATGTTGCCTCTTTGCCACAAAGAATTCCTTGTATATATGTAATATGTACTTGGCGATAATAAATTTGATTGATTTGACAATGAAAGACTAGAAGCAATGGGATGAAACTGAATGGGAGGAGACACAGATTAGATGTTAGAAAATTTTTTTTGACAGTTAGAGTGATCAATGAGTGGAACAGGCTGCCATGAGAGGTGGTGAGTTCTCCTTCAATAGAAGTCTTCAAACAGAGGCTGGACAGATATCTGTCTGGGATGATTTGCGAATCCTGCTTTGAGCAGGGGGTTGGACCAGATGGCCCAGGAGGTCCCTTCCAACTCTACGATTCTATGATTCTATGACGTCACCCGTCTGTGAATGACGGATGTGTGTAAGAGCCAATCCCGACGCATTTTGAGGGAATTGTCCCTCTTCCTCAAGGTATGGCTCCTGCACTACCGCTGCTTATTTATATCTGTGTACGCCTTACCTACCTCTCAATGTGAATGCGATTGTCAGAATAGATTGATGTAAATGTCTACTGGGGAAAATGTGACAATCCCACCCCAGCAAAACATTCCTATAACTCTCCATCATGAATTGTGTAAGCCAATGAAAACTACATGAGAAAACCTTGATCTAATCACATGTTTATTGCCAGATGCTATCTTGATGATGCTCTCCAGCAGCAGACTCTGCACTGAACTTTATGCTGAGTAACTCCACCGACGTTTGACCACTTAGGAAGGACTTTATTCTGCCGTTTTCAGCCTGCCAACGTAAGTGCTTCTGGGACTCCCTCCCAGGGCTGCGGGGTACTCGGAACCGGGCCAGTGTCAGGGGAATGAATGTGTCACAGCAGCGGTGACCCGGTCCGTGGCCCTGGGCGACCAATATCAATGGCGGTGATGTTTGTAATATAGTTTATATGGAAAGTTCGTGACGCCACCTGTGGTGCTCGGCGAGAGTGATGTTAGGTCGACGCTGCGGGCAGATCCTCTGGGACTGATGGTATGCGCAGCTTAGATGGTTAAGCTCCCGACAGGCGGAACTGTAGTCCCAGGGCAGTGTAGATGAAGTAATGGCGGGGAGGCGCAGTGGTGTAGGTACCCAGGTGTAGCGGTGCTGGAATAACTGGAGGACACCAGAGTATGCGGTTCCAAAGCTTTACACACTGTTTGCAGTTCACACAACTGCCTGCCTCTGCACTGTGTTCTTCAGATCTGGGCCCCAGCCAACCTCTAGGCAGGATAGGATTCTCCCCTCCACACTCCGCCAATATGTACCTTACTGAACAACTCCTCCAATGCGCCTTTAGGTGCGAAGCACTCCAGTACTTAGTTACCCTGGAATGCCTCTCTCTAGGTGTTCCTAGTCTCTACTTGTATGACAGACAGCTGTAGCCTGCTTCAGGGACTCCTCTCTGCATCCCGGCTCTCTATCCAAATGCTGTTGTGTCCCAAGTCTATGATGGGAGTAAGGAGTTAGTGGCTCACTACTCCTCCGGTGTCTGTTGCCGGACATAAAGATCCAATCAACCTCGGGGACCTGGCCCCGGCCTTTGCGCTCTGGACTGGAAGGGTTCTCTCTCTTTCTCAACCTGCTTACCACCGTCCTTCTATTCTCCTTCGTTCCGATCTGTTCTCTCTCTCTTATGGAACCTGTAGTCTCCAGTCTATGTCTCTTTCTCCTTCTCTTCCTTCCCATGACAGCTGGCCCAGTTCACTGGGGCAGCTGCAGCACTCCTTCCTCCATCCCTTCTTCCAGGGATCCCCACTCCTCACCGAGTGGCTGTCCTCTCCTACTCCGCCTGCCTTCTTCTGCGGACTGTCCTCAAATCCTACACCTTCCCTCTCTTTTATATCTAACTCCACCTGCCTCCCCAGCACCTCTCGTGTTACGAAGCCAGGGACCACAAAAGGCACCCTATGACCTTTCCAGCATAAAGCATGGATGGGTTCCTGCTGAACTATCCTGTGTGTGGGGTGCAGTTGTTGGAATGTGGAAAGAGAGCTCCCACCCTACCCGGATGGTGGGGTACCACACCTTAGGAGAAGGTGCAGTACCTCTGTGGCGACTGAAGCCTCAGGGGCGCCACATATCCCCCCGTTAAACACAGCACGTCCGCAGGCTGCAGGACAACAAAAGTACAATAGAGGAACACACAAAAATTTTAAATGCTGTTTAACAATACTTATCTAATCTTCCTAATGTAGGAGGCACATTTCTTAAACGTTACAAACAGGCTAACTTCCTATCTTAGTATCAAAAATTTTCTTTAAGTGCAATTCCTAGTTCAAAGTGCAATTATTTTCTCTCTTTCTACTGGACGCAAGACACTGACCTTCTGTACTTGGCCTGTCACTTTCAATTCTTTATTCAATTCTCACATTCTATCTCAAAACTTTTCTAATTTTCTGTATCACACATGCTATAAAAGACATTTACTTTTCATAAGACACAATATTATCAAATACGTTATCATAAAACATTCAAAGATTCTTGCAAAGTGCTGAACACTGCTCCCAGCCGGGATTTCTTGCAGTGTCCCTTGAGGTAGACATCATTCTTCGAAAAGTGTCCTTTCAAAAACATCATCTTCGCAAAGTGTCTTTGTGTAACCATTATCTTCACAAAGGGGTCCTATATGTAAAATCAAGAAAGGGCACCCAAAGGGGTGCAAACTATGTACAATAAAGTTTTGGACCAAGCAGCGTCTATGATGTCTACAGTTCCATTTCAAAAACAACGCTGCCAATCAAAAACTGGGCAACATGATGAACAAAAAGGCAAAGGCACAACTGGTGCAACAAACCCTCCTGGGTAAGGAGATTTGGAAAAGTATTTTTCTTTTACTGGTGATCCCCTCCTGGGGTTCTGGAAGATGATCCGGAACTGTTCTCTAATGTGGTATCTTCGTCCCGCTGACTACTTGCTACAGGGCCTTGAAACTGTGGCAAATGGAACCCATGATGTATCTCAATACCCATCAACTGCTCTTCCTCAATAGGTGGTTCCACTGTTCTGGTACGCGGTCTAGCTCCTTGGGCCTCTGCAGCTTGCCGGCTCTGACAGGCAACTACCTGGGGACTTGGCAGTGAAGGAATCCCGAAATCACCATCCCAAAATGATCCAAACCCTCCTCTGGCCTGTAGATGTCGAGTCGGGCGTGCCTGCTACAACCATACCCCCAACAACAGGGTCCTCCTCCTCCTCCTCCCCATCAACCCATTAGGAAGGCCGGGGTATATACCTGGTAGTTCCCGACAGTGCGGCCTCTGCTCCGGTTCAGGCATGGTGGCAATAGGCGCGGTCCGGTGGGACACTGGGGATGGCGGGGGGAGCCAATAATAGCTCTGGTTCCGTGGGGGTCGCTGGCGGGACAGACAGCTATAGCCTGCTTCGGGGACTCCTCTCTGCGTCCCGGCTCTCTATCCAGGTGTTGTTGTGTCCCAAGTCTATGATGGGAGTAAGGCGTTAGCGGCTCACTAATCCTCCGGTGTCTGTTGCCGGACATAAAGATCCAATCAACCTCGGGGACCGGGCCCCGGCCTTTGCGCTCTGGACTGGAAGGGTTCTCTCTCTTTCTCAACCTGCTTACCACCGTCATTCTATTCTCCTTCGTTCCGATCTGTTCTCTCTCTCTCTTATGGAACCTGTAGTCTCCAGTCTATGTCTCTTTCTCCTTCTCTTCCTTCCCGTGCCAGCTGGCCCAGTTCACTGGGGCAGCTGCAGCACTCCTTCCTCCATCCCTTCTTCCAGGGATCCCCACTCCTCACAGAGTGGCTGTCCTCTCCTACTCCGCCTGCCTTCTTCTGCAGACTGACCTCAAATCCTACACCTTCCCTCTCTTTTATATCTAACTTCACCGCCTCCCCAGCATCTCTGGTGTTACGAAGCCAGGGACCACAAAAGGCACCCTATGACCTTTCCAGCATAAAGCATGGATGGGTCCCTGCTGAACTATCCTGTGTGTGGGGTGCAGGTGTTGGAATGTGGAAAGAGAGTTCCCACCCTACCTGGATGGTGGGGTACCACACCTTAGAAGGTGCAGTACCTCTGTAGCGACTGAAGCCTCAGGGGCGCCACACTTCCACCAGGAACTTTGAGGAAGGTTTAATTTATTATCCACAGCTAGCACTGCAATTTGACACACAGCACAGCAATCTACATATATTGACTGGCTTCCGGGTTTTTAGGCAGTGTGAGAATCATGACACAAAAACAGAACACAGTATGACAAACGTGCATAAATACTCTGCTGTAAAACATATGTAACTGTAAGTAGCAAGTGCTAGTAAAAGATGTTAACAAAACCAGGGTATTTTGTTGATACTTTTTTTGCAAAAAAATGTACGCTAAGCCACTCCGCCGCGTCAAGGCATACCCTTCTCGGAGCAGTCCTATCTAATATATTTAAAAACCTGAACATGTGAATAATACCTTCATGAGCAGGGTTCAGAAAGGTGCTGCCCGGTATGGGCTCGCTGGGCAAAATGGCTGTTTATGCATGTCCCAAAGGAGAGAGGCGGGGATCTCCCAAAGCTTGCATAAGCAAGAAATCAATGGATTCAGAACACATGACACATGCACAAAAACTGAACGGGTCATAAGACCCTGTTCACACCACCCAAGAACTAAGACACAAAAACAGAACACAGTATGACAAACGTGCATAAATACTCTGCTGTAAAACATATGTAACTGTAAGTAGCAAGTGCTAATAAAAGATGTTAACAAAACCAGGGTATTTTGTTGATACGTTTTTTTTTTTTTTTGCAAAAAAATGTACGCTAAGCCACTCCGCCGCGTCAAGGCATACCCTTCTCGGAGCAGTCCTATCTAATATATTTTTGCAAAAAAACGTATCAACAAAATACCCTGGTTTTGTTAACATCTTTTACTAGCACTTGCTACTTACAGTTACATATGTTTTACAGCAGAGTATTTATGCACGTTTGTCATACTGTGTTCTGTTTTTGTGTCTTAGTTCTTGGGTGGTGTGAACAGGGTCTTATGACCCGTTCAGTTTTTGTGCATGTGTCATGTGTTCTGAATCCATTGATTTCTTGCTTATGCAAGCTTTGGGAGATCCCCGCCTCTCTCTTTTGGGACATGCATAAACAGCCATTTTGCCCAGCGAGCCCATACCGGGCAGCACCTTTCTGAACCCTGCTCATGAAGGTATTATTCACATGTTCAGGTTTTTAAATATATTAGATAGGACTGCTCCGAGAAGGGTATGCCTTGACGCGGCGGAGTGGCTTAGCGTACATTTTTTTGCAAAAAAAGTATCAACAAAATACCCTGGTTTTGTTAACATCTTTCACTAGCACTTGCTACTTACAGTTACATATGTTTTACAGCAGAGTATTTATGCACGTTTGTCATACTGTGTTCTGTTTTTGTGTCTTAGTTCTTGGGTGGTGTGAACAGGGTCTTATGACCCGTTCAGTTTTTGTGCATGTGTCATGTGTTCTGAATCCAGTGTGAGAATCATGTGGGAATAGTGGATGAGGGCAGGTATATCTCGCCCAGATTTCTTTCCTATGTGGCCTAGTCTGGTCAGTATTGCACCTGCTTGCTAATGAATAATGGGAGGTGGATATAAAAGGATGCAAGGTGGTTGTGTGAGTGTCTCAGCCTGGGAACACAGAGAGCCTGTCTGTGTGAGAGACACACGTGAGTGGAAGCAGTGCCCACTGCAACTGTGGTTTGGCTGGACGGGAGAAGCCCGCCAGTTGGTAGTTAGGTTGTCCATTGTTTAGTTAGTGCCGGACAGGCAAGGATTTGTTTTATGTTTTATTTCCTTTTGCATTGCTTTCGCCGTTAGTAAACCTGACCCAGGGTCAGTTATACACGAATCCCAGCTCTGCGCCTGAGTTTCATGCTGAATGCACGTGACCTTTGACCCCAGCAAAGGCGATCCCGGAGTGTTTTATCACATTGTGGTGGAGAACGCGGGCATCACGTTGCAAGCATGAGCATGGAGGACGTGGTGAAAGCGCTGGTACAGTCCACCGCCGTCCAGCAAGAAGCTAATCGGGTGATGATGGCCCAGCTGAAGGAGTTGGTGGACATGACAGTTACCGATCGTTCGCTTCTCCAGCAGGTGGCGCAGCGCTTGGCAAGCTTACCTGAGCTTAACCTGGAAGCCGAGTCGAGAGTGATTCACGTGAGTCGGTACTGGCAGAAAATGACGACCGAAGATGACGTCGAGGCATACCTGACCACGTTTGAAAGGACGGCGGTGAGAGAAAAATGGCCGAAGGCACGATGGGCCGGCCGGATTGCCCCGTTTCTTTCCGGTGAGGCCCAAAAGGCTTATTATGACTTAGAGCCTGAAGCCGCGCAGGACTTTGACAAACTGAAAGCCGAGATCTTGGCCCGGCTGGGAGTGACGACCGCTGTCCGTGCACAGAGAGTGCATCAATGGACTTATCAGCCGGATAAACCACCGCGGTCCCAGATGTTCGACCTGATCCACGTGACGAAGAAGTGGCTACAACCCAAGGTGTTGACAGCGCCAGAGATAGTCCAGAGAGTCGTCATGGACAAGTACCTGAGAGCTCTACCGCCAGCCCTGAGGAAGTGGGTAAGCCATGGAAATCCTACGACGGCAGATCAACTGGTGGATCTGGTTGAACGTCACTCCGTGGCGGAAGGACTCCGAGACGACGCTACCCCACCTCGTTCCTCATCATCTCCATGTGGAACCGGTAAGACTGTTCCAGGGAGTAGGGGAGATGGAAAAATCCCTAAGACAGTGGGGGAGGAAAACGGGACTGCCCGCACTGCGAGGCCGAGAGTAACGAGCTATGGTCTAAGCAAGGGGCCCGTTAGGTGTTTCCGCTGCCAAGAGATGGGACATATTGCTGCGAACTGTCCGGTCACTACTGAACCCATGCAGTGCGACGTCACAGACTCTAAAAACCGCATGTCTATGGTTGCACGGGTAGTGAGTGTGAATGCCGGTCAAAAGGATGTGGAAAAACACTTGTGTGATTTAACTGTTGATGGCAAAAATGTGGTGGCATTGTTAGACTCGGGAAGTGTGGTGACTCTGGTCAAGGCCAGTCTGGTGTCAGCCCCGACTGGACCATCAGACAAATTTTCTGTAACGTGTGTGCATGGAGACACCTGTTCGTACCTCACCACGGTCATATGCATTACTACTTCCTATGGGTCTGTGCGACAAAGTGGGACTCGTCCCGGCGTTATTGCATGATGTCATCCTGGGCCGGGATTTTCCCCACTTCTGGCAATTGTGGGAGAATCAGTTGATGCCCTCGGGTAATAGTGTACATGATTCTTCTCCCAGGGTGCGTGTGGGTCCCGAACCCCTGGAAGAGGTCTCCCCGGAAGACTCGGGGGAAGAGTCTGCGGGAAATGACTTGCAGTTCCCGTTTTCAGTCATGGCGGGTGATACGGAGGAGACCGGGGAAGAGGAGGAGGCCGACAGCCGTCCAGCTCCCCGTTTGCCGGATTTGGAAGTTCAGAAAGATGACTTCCAAAGCAAGCAAATAAAGGATCCTACCCTTTCTCAGGCTAGGACAAATGTAAAAGTGATAAATGGGGTACCCATAGAACCTGGCTCTAGGCTGGCATATCCTTACATGGTTCTGGAGAATGATTTACTCTATCAGATAGAGAAAAAGGGGGAAGATACGGTGCAACCATTAGTCGTGCCAAAACCCTACCGGCGGCAGGTGCTGGACCTGGCCCACGGACATGTGATGGGAGGTCACCTGGGAGTCCAGAAAACCACCGAAAGGATATTACACTGTTTTGTTTTGCCAGGCATGCATCACGATATTCGAGTATATTGTGAGTCTTGTCCTGACTGCCAAGCCTCTGCACCTAAGCCCCGTTTCTGTAGCCCTTTGGTACCCCTACCTATTATTGAAGTCCCGTTTGAGAGGATTGGGATGGATTTAGTTGGGCCCCTTCCACGGTCTGCTCGTGGACACCAACATATCCTGGTCATCTTGGATTATGCCACTCGTTACCCGGAGGCCATCCCTTTGCGTAACACGGCCACCAAGACGATTGCCAAGGAACTGGTGCATGTGTTTAGTCGGGTCGGTATACCAAAACAGATACTCACCGACCAGGGGACCCCCTTTATGTCAAGGGTAATGAAGGAGCTCTGCCGATTGTTACAAATCGAACCGTTACGCACATCCGTGTATCACCCTCAAACAGACGGGTTGGTCGAACGGTTCAATAAAACTCTGAAGCAGATGCTGAGAAAGGTGATAGACAAGGATGGGAAGAACTGGGACTACTTACTTCCATATTTGCTTTTTGCCATCAGGGAAGTACCCCAGTCTTCCATGGGATTCTCGCCTTTCGAGTTATTGTACGCCCGACGTCCTCGCGGACTGTTAGGCGTTGCAAAAGAAACCTGGGAGGGTCAGGTCACTCCATTTAAAACAGTGATAGTTCACGTCACACAAATGCAGGACCGCATTGCGGCTGTTATGCCTATCGTCAAAGAACACATGATACAGGCTCAAGGATCCCAAAAAAGAATCTATGATAGGGTGTTGATCCTGGTCCCCACGGTGGACAGTAAGTTCCTGGCAAAGTGGCAGGGCCCCTTTGAGATTAAGGAAAGAGTTGGTGAAGTAAACTACAAAGTATACCAGGCAGGTAAACGGAAACCTGAACAGATTTATCATGTAAATCTGATAAAACCCTGGAAAGATCGGTCTGCCTTGTCAGCGGAGCTGGCCCGTCCCGTCTGCTCGCATACCATACCGGAGGTATGGGTTGCAGAGACTCTCTCGGAGCGGCAAAAGACTGAGGTCAGGCAGTTTCTACTTCACAACCAAAAGTTTTTCTCAGAAAAACCCGGGCAGACTATGCTAATGAAACATGACATCATAACGGAACCTGGTGTCACAGTTCATGTAAAGCCCTACCGAATCCCGGAAGCGCGCCGTGAAGCCGTTTCCCGAGAAGTGAAGGCAATGTTAGAGTTAGGAGTCATTGAGGAATCGCACAGTGCGTGGTCCAGCCCGATTGTGCTAATTCCTAAACCGGACGGCACCATCCGGTTCTGCAATGACTTCAGGAAACTGAATGCGGTCTCAAAATTTGATGCCTATCCTATGCCCCGGGTCGATGAGTTAATAGATCGGTTAGGAAAAGCCCGGTATATTACGACCCTAGATCTAACAAAGGGGTATTGGCAGATCCCTCTGGCTGAGGCTGCCAGAGAAAAGACGGCATTTGCTACGCCGGAAGGTTTATTTCAGTATGTGTATATGCCGTTTGGACAGCACGGGGCACCGGCGACCTTCCAGAGACTGATGGATCGAGTCCTGAGGCCACATAGGCGGTACGCTTCGGCCTATTTGGATGACATTGTCATTTACAGCTTGGACTGGGAGACTCATCTTCAGAAAGTACAAGCTGTGATTGACGACCTGTGGGAGGCAGGTCTAACCGCGAACCCCAAGAAATGTCACATTGGGCTAGAAGAAGCCCGGTATTTGGGGTATGTAATTGGGAGGGGTGTTGTTAAACCCCAGGTTGATACGATTCAGGCGGTTCAGGACTGGCCACAACCTGTCAACAAGAAGCAGGTGCAAGCCTTCCTGTGGATCGCTGGCTATTATCACAGGTTCATACCCAATTTTGCAGCCATCGCTACCCCCCTGACGGATCTTACAAAAGGGAAAGACTCCGTCATGATTAAATGGAGTTTAGCGGCTGAAGAAGCCTTCCATAGCCTAAAACGGGCACTTTGCTCTCAGCCCGTACTGGTGACTCCGGACTTCCGCAGCGAGTTTGTGGTACAAATGGATGCCTCTGATACCAGTATCGGGGCCGTACTCTCACAAGTGAGGGACGGAGTGGAACACCCAGTCCTCTATCTCAGCAGGAAGCTGAATAAACACGAGCAAAGGTATGCAGTCGTAGAAAAAGAGTGCCTCGCCATTAAGTGGGCTTTAGAGGCCCTCAAATATTACCTCGTGGGCCGAAAGTTCAGGCTGATCACTGACCATGCCCCTCTCAAGTGGATGCACTTGAACAAGGAACGGAATAGCCGGGTGACCCGGTGGTTCCTTGCCCTGCAGGCCTACACTTTTACGGTGGAGCACCGCCCAGGGGTACAGATGGGAAATGCAGATGCCCTGTCCCGAGTGCACTGTTTGGCGGGTGTCATTGCTCGACCGGAGTGGTCTGAGCAGAAGGGGGGATATGTGAGAATCATGTGGGAATAGTGGATGAGGGCAGGTATATCTCGCCCAGATTCCTTTCCTATGTGGCCTAGTCTGGTCAGTATCGCACCTGCTTGCTAATGAATAATGGGAGGTGGATATAAAAGGATGCAAGGTGGTTGTGTGAGTGTCTCAGCCTGGGAACACAGAGAGCCTGTCTGTGTGAGAGACACACGTGAGTGGAAGCAGTGCCCACTGCAACTGTGGTTTGGCTGGACGGGAGAAGCCCGCCAGTTGGTAGTTAGGTTGTCCATTGTTTAGTTAGTGCCGGACAGGCAAGGATTTGTTTTATGTTTTATTTCCTTTTGCATTGCTTTCACCGTTAATAAACCTGACCCAGGGTCAGTTATACACGAATCCCAGCTCTGCGCCTGAGTTTCATGCTGAATGCACGTGACCTTTGACCCCAGCAAAGGCGATCCCGGAGTGTTTTATCACAGCAGATTGTTTCACTTGCAGCAGCGACGCTGCAATTTATTATTGAGCTCGGCAAATTTTCAAATTTTTAAATTTTATGCCCTTAAATCAGAGATATGCCACAAAAATATTTAATAAGTAACATTTCCCACATGTCTACTTTACATCAGCACAATTTTGGAACCAATTTTTTTTAAAGAAGTTATAAGGGTTAAAAGTCGACCAGCCATTTCTCATTTTTCCAACAAAATTTACAAAACCATTTTTTTTTTTAGGGACCACCTCACATTTGAAGTCACTTTGAGGAGTCAATATGGCATAAAATACCCAAAAGTGACACCATTCAAAAAGCTGCACCCCTCAAGGTGTTCAAAACCACATTCAAGAAGTTTATTAACCCTTTAGGTACTTCACATGTATTAAAGCAATGTGGAAGGAAAAAAATAAACATTAAACTTTTTTCCCCAAAATTTTTCTTCGGCCACAATTTTTTTTATTTTGTTAAGGGTATCAGGAGAAAATGATCCACAATATTTGTTGTGCAATTTCTCCTGAGCACACCGATACCCTCAGAAGGATAGGAGCATCATTTGAGATTTTGAATGTCAAATTGGCCGGAATTGAGAGCGGACGCCATGTCACGTTTGGAGAGCCCCTGATGAACCTAAAGAGTGGAAACCCCCCATAAATGACCCTATTTTGGAAACTTGACCCCCCAAGGAACTTATCTAAATGTGTGGTGAGCACTTTTAACCCCAAAGGGATTCATAGAAGGTTAAAACGTAGAGCCGTAAAATTAAAAAATCATATTTTTTCCACTAAAAAATGATCTTTTCACACCCAATTTTTATTTTCCAAAGGGTAACAGGACCCAAAAAGTTATTGTGCAATTTGACCTAAGTACACTGATACCCCATATGTGGGGGTAAACCACTATTTGGGCGCATGGCTGAGCTTGGAAGGGAACGAGTGCCATTTGACTTTTTTGGCTGGAATTGAGATCGGATGCCATGTCGCATTTGGAGAGCCCCCGATGTGCCTAAACAGTGGAAACCCCACACAAAGTGACACCATTTTGGAAACTAGACCCCACAAGGAGCTCATCTAGATGTGTGGTAAGCACTTTGAACCCCCAAGCGCTTCACTGTGAAAGTAGAAAAATCATTTTTTTCCACAAAAATTCTCTTTGCCCCCAAATTTTTATTTTCACAAGGGTAACAGGAGAAATAGGACCACAACAGTTTTTGCGCAATTTGTCCTGAGTATGCTGATACCCCATATGTGGGGTGGATCTACTGTTTGGGCGCATGGCAGAGCTAGGAAGGGAGGAGCGCCGTTTTGGAATGCAGAGTTTGATGGAATGGTCTGAGGGCATCATGTTGCGTTTGCAGAGCCCCTGATGTGCGTAAACAGTACAAACCCCACACAAGTGACCCCATTTTGGAAACTAGACCTCCAAGGAGCTTATCTAGATGTATGGTGAGCACTTAATTCTTTTCTTTTCAATGGTCTTTTTATTAAATTTTAAAGTAAGTTAATAACAATCAAGAAAAAAGTTACACAGGCAAAGCACAATAAGTATTTTAGAGTATAAAAGGTCAGTTTTAAATCATTGTTATTGTGCAAATAGACTTTGCTTCTAACCTATTATAACATGTATATATCTTAATAGAGTTGAGCGAAACGGGTCGGTCAAATTCAAAAGTTGCCGACTTTCGTTAAAGTCGGGTTTCGCTGATCGAAAGCCAACCATAGCGTGAGGTCGGCCATGCGGTCGCCAACCCGAGCGCCAAAGTCGAGTTTCCCATAATGCTTTCAGGCACCTTTACTCTGCCAATGAGCAAGGATGCACACTGTGGGCAACGCGATGACATGGGCAGCGGCCACAACCATCTTAGAGAAGGGCATTGCAGTGATTGGCTTGCTTTGTGTGGCGTCACAGTGGCTATAAAAGCCCTGAACGCTGACGGCCATCTTACTTCTGCCTATCTTATCATAGGGACAGATTGCTGCTGCTCGTTCTCAATAGGGAGAGTGTTTAGGCAGGAAAGAAAAAAAAAAATCTGTGCTTCTGCTGATAGCGATTTTCACTGTACAGTTAGTGTGCAGTGACGGGATGATTTTTTGTGTGCAGCAGCGCTGGTGGTTATTAGGCTGCCTTATAAGGCTACCTGATAGCTGTTTTTCTGTGTGCACACTGCTTTTTTTCAAAGCAAAATTACTTTTATTCTTTTTTCTGCACAGTTACCGAGCGTTCATTTTTTAAGAGATAATCCTTTAATCGTCCCACCATGGGGAAATTCGGAGCATTACAGCAGCAAGGCAGGAACAAGTACAGATACAGATGCATAAAGGCATTACATTGACAGTAGGTAGGTACATACAGTGGGGAAAAAAAGTATTTAGTCAGTCAGCAATAGTGCAAGTTCCACCACTTAAAAAGATGAGAGGCGTCTGTAATTTACATCATAGGTAGACCTCAACTATGGGAGACAAATCACATTGTCTGTTTTTTTTTTCATTTTATTTGCATATTATGGTGGAAAATAAGTATTTGGTCAGAAACAAGCAATCAAGATTTCTGGCTCTCACAGACCTGTAACTTCTTCTTTAAGAGTCTCCTCTTTCCTCCACTCATTACCTGTAGTAATGGCACCTGTTTAAACTTGTTATCAGTATAAAAAGACACCTGTGCACACCCTCAAACAGTCTGACTCCAAACTCCACTATGGTGAAGACCAAAGAGCTGTCAAAGGACACCAGAAACAAAATTGTAGCCCTGCACCAGGCTGGGAAGACTGAATCTGCAATAGCCAACCAGCTTGGAGTGAAGAAATCAACTGTGGGAGCAATAATTAGAAAATGGAAGACATACAAGACCACTGATAATCTCCCTCGATCTGGTGCTCCACGCAAAATCCCACCCCGTGGGGTCGGAATGATCACAAGAACGGTGAGCAAAAATCCCAGAACCACGCGGGGGGACCTAGTGAATGAACTGCAGAGAGCTGGGACCAATGTAACAAGGCCTACCATAAGTAACACACTACGCCACCATGGACTCAGATCCTGCAGTGCCAGATGTGTCCCACTGCTTAAGCCTGTACATGTCCGGGCCCTTCTGAAGTTTGCTAGAGAGCATTTGGATGATTCAGAGGAGTTTTGGGAGAATGTCCTATGGTCTGATGAAACCAAACTGGAACTGTTTGGTAGAAACACAACTTGTCGTGTTTGGAGGAAAAAGAATACTGAGTTGCATCCATCAAACACCATACCTACTGTAAAGCATGGTGGTGGAAACATCATGCTTTGGGGCTGTTTCTCTGCAAAAGGGCCAGGACGACTGATCCGGGTACATGAAAGAATGAATGGGGCCATGTATCGTGAGATTTTGAGTGCAAACCTCCTTCCATCAGCAAGGGCATTGAAGATGAAACGTGGCTGGGTCTTTCAACATGACAATGATCCAAAGCACACCGCCAGGGCAACGAAGGAGTGGCTTCGTAAGAAGCATTTCAAGGTCCTGGAGTGGCCTAGCCAGTCTCCAGATCTCAACCCTATAGAAAACCTTTGGAGGGAGTTGAAAGTCCGTGTTGCCAAGCGAAAAGCCAAAAACATCACTGCTCTAGAGGAGATCTGACAATGTGATTTTCTGGATTTTTTTTCCTCAGTTTGTCTCCCATAGTTGAGGTCTACCTATGATGTAAATTACAGACGCCTCTCATCTTTTTAAGTGGTGGAACTTGCACTATTGCTGACTGACTAAATACTTTTTTTCCCCACTGTATACGGGGAAAAAAAAAAAAATGTAACCGGACTGTCACAACTTTGGATCTATCAGTTCACTGTTTGGGTCGTTCTCCGTTTTGGAGAGTGCTGGTTGTACAGCCTAACTGCAGCAGGAAGGAAGGACTTTCGATAGCGCTCCCTCTCACATTTAGGATGAAGTAGCCGGTCACTGACAGTACTGCACATCTTTGTCACGGTCTCATGCATGGGATGGGAATCATTCTGCACCATGTAGCTCACCTTGGCCAGTATCCTCCTGTCGCCTACTTCCTAAACTGGGTCAAGGGGGCATCCCAGGACAGAGCTGGCCCTTCTAATCAGTTTGTCCAGCCTATTCCTATCCCTGGTTGATATGCCACTACCCCAGCACGCCACACCAAAGAAGATGACTGATGCCACAACAGAGTTGAAGAAGGATGCAAGGAGTGCCCCTCTAACTCCGAAGGCTCTCAGCCTTCTGAGCAGATAAAGCCTGCTTTGGCTTTTCATGTACACTGCATCCAAGTGATGGGCCCAGTCAAGCTTATTATTGAGGATCACACCAAGGTACTTATAGGTGTCGACTATCTCAATGTCATTTCCCTGAATGTTCACCACTACTGGTGGATTTTTGCCTTTGAGAAAGTCCACCACCAATTCCTTGGTCTTCCCGGAATTAATCCTAAGGTGGTTCCTCTGACACCACTCCACAAAAGCTTGGTTAGTGTCTCTGTACTCTCTTTCATCACCTCCTGTGACGAGGCCTACTATTGCAGAGTCATCAGAATACTTCTGCAAGTAGCAAATAGATGAGTTGCACCTAAAATCCGCAGTGTACAGTGTGAAGAGAAAAGGGGCAAGAACTTTACCTTGAGGTGCCCCTGTATTGCAGATCACCGTGTCTGACACACTGTCCCGAACCTTTACAAACTGAGGTCGGTTCGTGAGGTAGTTAAGGATCCAGGTGGAGAGTTGGAGGTCCACACCAACAAGGCCCAGCTTGTCTCTCAGTAGACCTGGCTGTATGGTGTTAAAAGCACTAGAGAAATCGAAGAACATTATTCTCACAGTGTTCCCAGGTTTTCCAGGTGAGAGAGAGTCCTATCTAGAAGGTGGATAATGGCATCATCCACACCAATGCCCGGCCTGTAGGCAAACTGGAGAGGGTCCATATCCGAGCTCACTAGCATATAGAGGTGTACGCTCCTCACACACTACCGTGTACCAGTTGGTATCACGGACAAATACATGCTATATGTGTGTGACTCCATAAAAAAAGACGGAGATTTACATTTTTCCATACACACACCATATAGAGCTGTCCACTTCTCAAACAGTATCGTATATCTGCTGTTCGGATCACGGTCAAATCTATACAGAGACAGTGTATGTGTGTGAATCCGTAAATACATATACGGATATTTCCATTTTTCCATACATACACCGTATAGAGCAGTCCTCTTCTCATACAGTACCGTATATCTGCTGTTTAGAATACGGTAAAATCCATACTGAGACAGCGTCAGTGTGTGACTATGGAAAAAAATAGACGTAGATTTTCATTTTTCCATACATACACCGTATAGAGCTGTACACTCCTCAAACACTACCGTGTACCGGCTGGTATCACGGACAAATACATGCTGCTATCTGTGTGTGACTCCGTAAAAAAATAGACGGACATTTTCTTTTTTCCTTACATACACCGTATAGAGCTGTCTGCTTCTGATACAGTACCGTATATCTGCTGATTGTATGACGGTCAAATACATACTGGCAGAGCGTCTGTGTGAGACTCCGGAAACAAATATACGGAGATTAACATTTTCCCCACAACGTATACAGCTGTACACTTCTGATACAGTACCGTATAACTGCTGGTTGGATTACGGTCAAATACATACTGGGAAAGCATCTGTGACTAAGGAAATATATACGGAGATTTAAATTTTTCCATACACCTTATACAGCTGTATGCTCCTCATACAATAACATATCTCTGCTGGTATTTATGGTACATTTTTCCAAACATGAGGAAGTATGGTGGAAGAGGCCGCGTACGTGGGCGGGGGGGCACAGCTGGTACTGATGGTGGTGGTAGTGCATCTGCTGGTTATGCCAGAAGCACAATAACAGCTAAGGCAGGAGGTGTTGAGCCTGCGTCATCGTCTGGCACAAGAAGGCCTTTAAGGTTCCCTTTTCTGGGAGTAGGTAAACCGCTTTTAAAGCTGAAGCATCAGGAACAGGTTTTGGCTTACATTGCCGAAACAGCCTCCAGCTCAATTGCCTCATCTTCTGAAGTTTCAAAAACTGCAAGCACTGAGTCGTCAGTGCAGGCTTCTGGTCAGGAACAAAACCTTTCCTTGTGTCCTTCACCCACATCAAAAGCGAAGGATGCGGCAGGCCACCCTTCAGATTACTCCATGGAGCTCTTTTCACATACAATGCCTGGGTTATGTCAAGTCCTGAATTCCTCAGTCCAAGATGAATCTGACATGGAGTGCACTGATGCACAGCCACTGCTAGATGATTCTGCTGGTACATTGACCCAGAGCAATACATTTCCCTCGCAGTCTACTGAGCCCGAATCAGACCCTGATGAAACTCCGGTGCCCCTTCCCGCATACTATACCACCTTACACGGTGACACAGAGGAAGGTGCAGATGAAATTGAAGAGGAGGTGATGGGTGACCCAGTTGTTGACCCGGATTGGCATCCATTGGGGCATGAGGGTGCCGCTGGCAATAGCTCAGAAGAGAAGAAGAATCCGCAGCAGGCATCGACATCGCAGCAGTGGTTATCTGTCAGGCCCGTAGCTGTACAAAAACTTGGTAAAAAAACCAAGAGTTGCAGGACAGCTTGGCCAGATGGTCAAATTAGGACAGCGTGCAAGCCGTGAAAATTTATACCATAGTAGGAAGAGTGCAGTGTGGCACTTTTTTGACCAAAATCCTATTGATGAGGCAAAGGTTATCTGTTAGCCGAGGTAAAAATTTGAAATACCAGTTGCATGCTTAGACAATTAAACAAAATGCACTTGCAAGTGTGGATGAACTACAAAACCTCAGGTAGCACATGTGCACCTGCTCCGACTGAAGGTAGCCAGCAACGCTCCATCTCTTCCCCCACTGAAAGCCCACCGGTAAGCACACCACCAGCAAGAAATATTGAGGTGTCGTTGCAAGGCCAAAGCAGTCAGGGAATCACAATGTTTTTGCAGTGAAAGACTAAATCTTGGCCATCACCACCACCACTATCACCATCACCAACCCCCTCTCAGTCCGTCAGGTCCACCACCAGTTCCCCCATAAGCAGCTCTCAAGTCCAGCTCACCCTACCAGACACTCTGAGTAGGACAAGAAAGTACTATTCCTCTCATCCGTGTACACTGACTTTGAATGCCTACATTGCCAAACTGATCTCATTAGAGATAACGCCCTTCTGTTTGGTTGAAAGCGAAGCGTTCCGAGAGCTCATGGCCTACGCTGTCCCACGCTATGACCTACCCGGTCGGCACTTCTTTTCTCGAAAAGCCACCCCTGCCCTCCACCTGCATGTGAAAGACCGCATTGTCCATACAGTCAAACAATCAGTGAGTGGAAAGGTGAACCTCACAACAGATGCAAGGGCCAGTAGGCATGGCCAGGGCCATTATGTGTCCATCACTGCGCACTGGTTTAATGTGGTGGATGCAGGCTCCACAGGGGACAGTGGCGGTGGAACTGTGCTGCCTACCCACGGTATAGGAAAGAGTTGGCTGTAGGCGTTCGACCCTCCTCCTCCTCCAGAAGCAAAAGCTCGTCGACAGAGCGCAGTCGCACGAGCACTCCATCTGCAACTCCCAGTGTTGCACACGAGGTGTCCCACTATCGAACAGCTAGTGGTAAGCGGCAGCAGGCTGTTTTAAAGATGATGTCTTTGGGCGACAACAGACACACAGCGGAGGTACTGGCTGACTACTTGCAGCGACAAACTGAGTCATGGCTGGGCAGTCTACATCTTGAGCCAGGCAAGGTAGTCAGTGATAACGGCCAGAATTTTGTGGCAGCCATAGCCCATACAAAACTCAGCCACACACCTTGCCTTGCTCACACCTTGAACCTGGTGGTGCAGTGCTTCCTAAATAACTATCCGGTGTTAACAGGCCTGCTCCATAAGGTGCGAAGACTGTGCTCGCACATCCGTCGCTCGCCCGTACACTCCAGTCGTATGCAGAAGCTGCAGCGATCGCTCCACCTCCCCAAGCACGACTTAATCATAGACATTGCAACAAGATGGAACTCCACCATGCACATGGTTGAGAGGCTGTGCGAACAGAGGCAGACTGTAATGCATTTGTGTGAGGATACACAGGCAGGCAGTTTGAGGGCAGACATTGCGTTGTCTGGTGTGCAGTTGTCAAAGCTGAAAGACCTCTAAAGTCCTTCAGTGTTTTGAGGCATGCACATGGCTGGTAAGTGCAGATGACCCCATCATATGCATGAGCATCCCACTTATGCGTCTGCTTACGCAAACTTTGACGCTCATTAAGGATCAGGCGTCTGCAGCAGAGGAGGAGGAAGAGGAGGAGGGGAGCCTTGATGACAGTCAGCCATTGTCAGCGAGGGCAACTGACCTGGATGAGGTGGAGGGAGAAGAGGAAGAGGAGGATGAGGATGATGATGGGGATGATTATTTTGGGGAGAAGGATGCTTCTCTGGGGGCAAGAGAAAATGTTGGCATGCCAAGGTCAGGTACAGGGTTTGTGCGTGACTGGAGGGATGTGGATTTGCCAGAAAGTGCTCCTCCACCCACCACTGGCAGTGCATCATTGACAACTGGATCATTGGCCCACATGTGTGATTATTCCTTGTGGATCCTAAAAAGGGACCCCCGCATTGCCAAATGATGATGGATGATGACTACTGGTTGGCCAGCATCCTCGATCCACCCTATAAAGGCAAATTACAGAACATCATGCCACAGGAGAACCTAGAGCTAATATTGGCTAACAAACAAGCAACTCTGGTAAACCATTTGTTGGAGGCATTCCCAGCACACAGCAGCAGTGCTGATTCTCGCACGAGCTGTACAGGGCAAAATGAAAGAGGTGTTCATGGTGCACATAGCCGAAGTGGCATTGGAGACAGGGGTTTCATGACCATGTTGTGGACTGATTTCTCAAGTACCGCTCACACGACTGGTAATACTAATTCGATTGCAAGTGACAGGAGACAGCAGTTGTCAACTATGGTTGCAAACTTCTTCTCCTCCCATATCGATGTTCTCCCTCACAGGTCATTCCCCTTTGACTATTGGGCCTGTAAACTGGACACCTGGCCTGAACTGGCACAATATGCCTTACAGGAGCTCACTTACCCTGCTGGTAGTGTGCTATCTGAAAGAGTCTTCAGTGCTGCTGGATCAATCCTGACAGATAAAAGGACCCATCTGTCGACCCAAAATGTTGATGATCTAACCTTCATTAAAATGAACCATGCATGGGTTTCAAAGGATTTTGTCCCACCTTCCCCTGATGACACATAGGTTGCAATAAAAATGGCTATCTTTTGTCCTCTCTTTCTCGGACTTCTGCACTTCCTCCATTTGCAGCTGCTGAATGTCCAGCCTACACATCAACATATGCCATTTTTTCAACCTCCCTAACTAGGATGCCCCCCCATGAGTCACCACCTGGCACACCCGGGCAAGTACCGTTGCCCTGAACAGGTGGGTGGGCCCACTCTTGGGCGACGGCACTGGCACAGGGCCCCTCATAGTAGAATAAAGTATTTCTGATGCTGGGGGGCCCACTCGCCGTCAGACACACTGGTGTACTATGAGGGGCCCTGTGCCAGTGCCGCCACCCACAAGTGGGCCTCCCTTGCTTGCTCAGGGCCCCAGCACTTGCAATACTTACGTCTCCCTGCTCCACCGCTGTGTAGTCTGGGCATTTAAATCCTTCACAGGGACGGGCACTACAAATTTGGTGAACTGATCGATGATGGTTAAGACGTAGCTATGGCCTGTCCTGCTGGGCTCTACCTTCAGATGATCAATGGCTACCATTTGTAATGGACGTCGACTCACAATCGGATGCAGTGGTGCTTTATGATTAGCCTTCACAGTTTTCCTAGTCACAGACGTTTGACATTCCTACCACCATTTTTCAATGTCTCCTCTAATGCCAATCCAATAGATTCACCTACGGCCTGTGGCTTTTACACTCCAAAATGAACAGACAGATCATGATAGGCAGTGAGGACCTTGTCTACATCTCTCCCTGTGATCACAATTTGATGGAGACGAGTAATGGTTATGGGATCCACGCTACTGCGATACAGCAACCCTTTCTTCACAAAGAACCGTTTTCGCAGTCTCCACAGACAAAGTAGTTGAGGGTCAACATCGCCTCTGCGAATTCTCCTGGGAGGTTTTCCCATGATTAGTAATTCAAAAATTTCTGCAATCACTCCACTTTCCATCTGTACTTGTATCCATCTAGTTTCCTGTAGTGGAGAGTCTGGACTGGCTTTCCGTCACTGAAATATTTACAAAGATTTAAAAGTACCCCAACACTGTATACTGGTGTACGCTTCAAATATATTTCCCTTTTTTTAATATTTATATTCTGGTGTAATCCATACTGAGCCTGTGAGAGTTTGTGTCTGACTCTGGTAAGCTATCAGGAGATTTAAAATGACCCCAACACTGTATGCAGCTATACGCTTGTAATACATTACCCTTTTTCGACTTTTTATATTCTTGTCTAATCCATACTTTGCCTGTGTCTTTGTCTGACTCCAGAAATATAGACGGAGATTTACAATTACTCCTAGACTGGATACACCTGGTATCTGCTGATACAGTACCTTTTTTAAACATTTTGGAGTACGGTTAAATCCATAGTGACTGAGTGAGCATCTGAGGGTGACTCCTGAAATCCAGTGGTTTGACAAAATAATAGAAACACCTGGAAACATCAACAAAAGTTAGGTTAATATGGTGTAGGTCCACATTTTGCGGCGATTACAGCCTCAGTTATCCGAGGTATGGATTCATACAAGGTGTGAATTGTTTCCAAAGTAATTGTAGCCCATTCTTCAGTTAAAACTCCCTCCAGTTCTTTGAGCGATGATGGTGGCGGAAATCGACGACTAACTTGAATCTCTAAAATCGGTCATAAATGCTCAATAATGTTGAGGTCTGGGGATTGCGGGGAACAGATGGGATGCTCAACTTCATTACAATGTTCCTCGTGCCAGGCTTTAACAATTCTAGCTGTATGATTTGGTGCATTATCATCCTGAAAGATGGCGTTCCCCTCCGGGAACAGTGCTTGGACCATAGGATGCACTTGGTTGCCCAAAATGCCTAAATAATCGCGGCTGTTAATTCATCCATGAAGGGATATCATTGGCCCGGTGGATCTCCACAAAATAGCACCCCAGATCATCACAGAACCTCCACCACGTTTTACAGTTGTGAGAAGGCAATCTGGATGGAATGCTTCTTTCGGCTGTCTCCAAGCGTACATTCGGCCGGAGGTCGGAAATAGGGTAAACAATGATTCGTCTGAGAATATCACATGTTTCCACTGCTCGATGGACCTATTCTGGAGGTTTCTACACCACTCTAAACGCTTGGAAACATTTGTCATTGAGAGCAACATTTTTAAAATTGCAGCTCTTCTGTTGAATCCAGATTTGTGCAGCTCCCGACGAACATTTTTTGTGGAAACTGTGTTCTGTAGGTGTTCATTGAGCTCAGCAGTGATTTTCGGAGCCGTGGTCTTGCAATCCTCTCTCACAATTCGCTTTACAGTCCGACAGTCTCTCTCAGTCAACTTCGACTTTCGGCCGGACCTGTGCTTTGCTGCGGACGTTTTTCCTTCTCTTCTAAATGCAGTCATTACTTTGGAGACAGTACCTCTTGACATGCCAAGCATACGGGCACTTTCTGCTACACTAGCTCCTGCCATACGAGCATCAACATTTTGGCCTCTTTGAAAATCAGAGAGGTCTGCCATTGGTATCAGGTTTTCATCAATGTTTTTACAATTATGCAAAACAAGCAGTTAATTTACATACACATCACATAACACAAATAATCAACTACAAAGCATTACTATATGTCACGGTTTGCATGTTTCTAACATGTTCGAAGATTATGATGCCAAAATGTTAGGTGTTTGCATTATTTTGTCCAACCCCTGTATATACGGAGTGTGTATAAAAGCCCTCAACGCCGACCTCCATTTTTCTTCTGCCCATCTTTACAGTAGGGAGAGGTTGCTGACGCTGTTTATCATTTGGGAGACACTTAGGCCTGTAAACAGAAGTTTGTTATGAATGGGTCACCGAGGAGAAAAAAGCAAAACAAGCTAAGTCACAGAAAACCAGAGAGGTTGGTATCTATGCAGATTGCAGATCCCTGATCCTACCACATAACTAGCAGCAGCCGTGGAGCGTGCCTACGATGAACCTAGACGCCTCGTCATGGCCGGAGGACTAAATAAGCCTAAAGCAAGAAAAGGGAAAACTAACTGCCCCAGAGCAGACCCCAAAGGAATAGATAGCCCCCACACATGTATTGTGAAACAAGGTGAAGGCACAAACACAGGCAGGAAAATAGGCTGAGCAAATAATGGGGCCCAAACTAACTAGACAGGAATGGAGAGACACCGTCTGCAACCTGCAAAAAACCCTACAAAAATAAAGTCCAACACTTCTGATAGCAAAATTAACCCTGAAGTCACTAGACTTCTCCCACTATATCAGCACTCTGAAATATTCTGAGACAGAGCAAAAAGAGACCAAACTAGTAAGGGGCAAAAAGCCAATTGGCAAAATACTGATAAATAAGAGTGGAAATTCAGCACAGCCCCCAGCCGGGGCTGGCTGACCACACAAAAAACTGAATAGACCAACAAAATCAAGTGTGAACATTAGCAGAAAAACTTAGCTTTAGATTACTGGAACAGAGCTGAAAACCAAGAGCTGACAAGCCAGAAGGAATCACCAGCAACTGAATAGGGCGTCGGCTGTCTTAAATCCAATTTGAGAATCTCGAGGTCCAATCGTCATCCTCATTCTCAGGTGGCAGATCTCCACTGATCAAATCAGCCTCACCACCTCCCATCACCAGAGGGAGTCTGGAAGGAGAACTCACAACAGAAGTTCTTATGTGCTTGTGCTAAACGCAATTGTAGTGTACAGATAGAGTGCAGTGACAGGGGAGGATATTCTTGTGTGCAGCAGAGCTAGTTATTAGGCTGCCTGCCAGTGACTGAGTATTTTCTTGTGTGCAGCAGCGTTGATTATTAGCCTGCCTTATAGCAGTATTGCTGTGTGGACACTGCTGTGCAGATTGCTTTTTACCCAGCACTCCTACTTTTATTCTGTTTTTCTGCACAGTGAACGAACGTTCATTGTTTCCCACACCGTATAGAGCTGTACGCTCCTCACACAGTACCATGTACCGGCTGGTATCACGGAGAAATACATGCTGACTATCTGTACGAGACTCCAGAAATATATAAGGAGATTTACATTTTCACTTATACTATATACACCTAGTATCTGCTGATACAGTACCTTAGTTCTAATTTTTTTAGTATGGTATAATCCATACTGAGTGAGCGTGTGTGGTTTACTCCTTCAATATATACGGAGATAAGAATTTTACCCTATACTATATACATATATCTTGTGATACAGTACCTTTGTTAGACATTTTGTATTATGGTCAAATTCATACTGAGTGAGCATGTGAGGGTGACTACGGAAATATATACCGAGATTTAAATTTAGCCCAACACTGGTATCTGGTGTTACTGTACCCTTTCTCAACTTTCTATATTCTTGTCGAATTCATACTGAGCCTGAGAGCATCTGTGTGCCTCCTGAAATATATATGGAGATTTAGAATGTTTAAACTATGCTATATATACACCTGGTATCTGGTGATACTGTAACCGTTTTCAACTTTTTATATTCTTGTCTAATCCATACTGAGCCTGTGAGCATCTGTGTCTGACTCATGAAATATATACGGAGATTTACAATTATCCCTAGACTGTATACAGCTGTACGCTTCTGATACACTACCATATATCTGCTGGTGTTTTGAGTTCTTTTTCACAAAAATTAGGAAGTATGGTGGAAGAGGCTGCGGACGTGGGCATGGGGGGGCCAGCTGGTACTGATGGTGGTGCATCTGCTGGTAATGCCAAAAGCACAATAGCAGCTAAGGCAGGAGGTGTTGAGACTACGGCATGGTCTGGCTCTGGAAGGGCTGGATGGCTCCCTTTTCTGGGAGTAGGTAAACCGCTTTTAAAGCCAGAGCATCAGGAGCTGGTTTTGGCTTACATTGCCAAAACAGCATCCAGCTCTATCGCCTCTTCTTCTAATGTTTCAAAAAATGCAAGCACTGAGTCGTCAGTGCAGGTTTCTGTTCAGGAACAACCCATTTCCTTGTGTCCTTCACCCCCACCAAAAGTGAAGGATGCGGCAGCCAACACTTCAGATTACTCTATGGAGCTCTTTTTACATACCATGCCTGGGTTATCAAGTCAAATCCTGAATTCCCCAGTCCAACATGAATCAAAGATGGAGTGCACTGATGCACAGCCACTGCTAGATGATTCTTCTGGTACATTCACCCACAGCACTACATTCCCCTCGCACTCTACAGAGCCATAATCTGACACTGATGAAACTCAGGTCCCCTTCCTGCATACTATACCACCTTACACAGTGACACAGAGGAAGGTGCTGATGAAAGTGCTGGTTCCCTGAGCAGGTGGGGGGGCATACTCGTTGGCGATGGCACTGGCACAGGGCCCCTCATAGTACTCTGCCGGCGGGAGGGCCCACTTACCGTCAGACACACCAGCGTACTATGAGAGGCCCTGTGCCTGTGCCGTAGCACACGAGTGGCCCCCCCAGCACTTGCAATACTTAACTCTCCCTGCTCCACCGCCGTGACATCTTCTGCATTTCCTGACAGTGACATTCAGGTCAGAGAGCGTGATGACATCACATCTGTATGCCCTCTGCCTCAACAGTCCAAGTGCAGAGAGCTGGAAGATGGTGACGCTGAGGAGTCCAGAGTAGAGCAGTGTCCAGTGAGGAGAGGTATTTAATTTTTTTAAAGGTTGGGAGCAAATTTTGGGGAGCATGACACACTGGATAATAATATATGGGGCCCATCATACACTGGAGCATCATCCATGAGGCCCATCATATACTGGAGCATTCCAAATGGGGGACATCAGATACTGGAGCAGCATTTACGGGGCCCATTATAAACTGGAGTATTAGAAATGGGGCCCATTATATATGGAGAATTAGTTGGACCCATAAGACACTGCAGCCTCATTCATGGAGCCCATCATATACTGGAGCATTCTAAATGGGGCAGATCAGACACTGGAGCATCTATGGGACCCATTATACACTGGAGCATTAGAAATGGGGCTCATTATATGTGGAGCATTATTTGGGCCCATCATACACTGGAGCATCATCCATGGGGCCCATCATATACTGGAGCATTCTAAATGGGGCAGAACAGACACTGGAGCAGCATCTATGGGGCCCATTCTACACTGGCGCAATAGAAATGGGGCCCATTATATATGGAGCACTATTTGGGCCCATAAGACACTGGAGCATCATCCATGGGGCCCATCATATACTGGAGCATTCTAAATGGGGCAGATCAGACACTGGAGCAGCATCTATGGGGCCCATTATAAACTGGAGCATTAGAAATGGGCCCATTATATATGGAGCATTATTTGGGCCCATAAGACACTGGAGCATCATCCATGGGGCTCATCATATACAGGAGCATTCTAAATGGGCAGATTATATATGGAGCATTATTTGGGCCCATCATACACTGGCGCATCATCCATGAGGCCCTTCATTTACTGGAGAATTCCAAATGGGGGACATCAGACACTGGCGCAGCATTTACAGGGCCAATTATACACTAGAGCATTAGAAATGGGGCCCATTATATATGGAGCATTATTTGGGCCCATAAGACACTGGAGCATCATCCATGGGGACCAACATATACTGTAGCATTATGTGGAGCTCATCATATACTGTATGGAACATTATATGGTACCAATTATTCTGTATGGAGAAATATACGGGGCTCATTATTCTGTATGGCGCACAATGTGGTGGCCATAATACTGTTTCAAGTAATATACTGTCCGTTTTTTGAGCTATTGTAGAATTTAAAATAGATATCAGTCATGTCATGTAAGAAGTGAAGTATTTTTCATTGAACTATACCACTATTTCACTGCCGTATCGGAGCATCATGAATTGTGGTATTTGTTAAAGGGACCCACTGACACTCCTTTTGCCCGCGGCACACCAAAACCTGGAGCCAGCCCTACCCTCCCCCCCAACTTTAGCCAAAAATAACCCTCAGTTTTCAATGCGTAACTATTATTATAAAGTAAATTAAGGTTGACAAGCTTAAGTAATAAGAATTGATGTTGTTGGCATTGAAATGGGCACTGTAGGTGTGTTTACTGTCCTCCGCTTCCTGTCGACTTTGCTTCCCGTTGACTTGCATTGGGTTTCGTGTTTCAGTCGGACCTCCGACTTTTCCCGATAGTCGGCCGATTTCGTTCGACTCGACTTTTGAGAAAGTCAGGTTTCATGAAACCCGACTCGACTTTAAAAAATGCCAAGTCGCTCATCTCTAGTTATTAACATTCTAATAAAAAACAGTAAAGAGTGATAGGGATAAGAGAAGAAGTATGGAGGGGGGGGGGGGGAAGTATGGGTAGGGGGCATCATAGGTTATCATTTTCCTATTAGAGTCTTTTTATGTTGTGACTAAGGCCTCTTTCACACATCAGGTTTTCGCCGTCAGGCGCGATCCGGCGCTTTTGACATAAACCGGATCCGGCGAAATGCAATGCCGGATCCGGTTTCCCCCCCATTGACTTGCATTTGCGCCGGATCGTCTGGAAAAAACGGTGACTGTAACGTTTTTTGTCTCCGGCGAAAAAGCCGGACACGCCGGATCCGGCGCGTCCGGCTTTTTCACACAATGAAAGCCTATGAGCGCCGCAATGCGCCGGATCCGGCAAAAGCCGGATCCGGCGGCCGGATCCGGTTTTTTGGTCTGAGCATGCTCAGTAGCTCTGCCCACAAGACATATATAAAAGCAAGACAGTGGGACCCACAGCCACACCCAACATGCCACCCAAGAAAGCAACCAAGAGAAGCAGGAGAAGGCAGGAGACCACTGCAGCACCATCCGCACCACCACCACCCCAAATGGAGCAGCAAATAGAACATGCTGAGGAGGGGAGGCCAGCAGCAGATGAGAGACGGTAATTATCAAATAACCCATTCCTCCAAACTAGGGCTATTGAATATCAAGATATTCATTGGCCCTTTGTTTCTCTTTATTCAACAGCCGCCCAATAGATGCAGCAGCAGCAGCAGCAGCAATGGCAGCAGCTGGAACACCACCCACAGGCATGGAGTGTGGCCACCAGGAAGACAGCACATCATCTTCTGGGAGCCCTCCCTCGCATCGTCAGCGTTTGACGGTAAGTTTTTATTTCCAAAATCCATCTTCTCTGTAATATATGTCTATTCATTGCCTTTTATTTCAAAACAGGAATCACAAGATGAAGAGGAGCTCCCAGAAGAAGAAGGAAGGGGTGGAAAGACACCTGGAGTGGGCTCACAATTGGTAAGTTTTTTGCATCAAACGCAGAAACACAACATCACACTACACACAACACATAGAAAACAATGTTCTGCAGACCACACACAGCAAACAAATGCCTACATCCAAAGACATAACATTTTTTGTTTTCTTCTCTAGTCTTCCCAATCTGGTGCTTGGCCAAGAGGTCCTCGCAGTGCCTCCCAGGGTCGTCGGCGACAGCAACGCGGCGGTCACCAGCGTGTAAGTATAAATATTTTTGCTTTGTTTTTTTGCACTTTTTATTTCATTTCTTTTGTGGAGGCTAATTATGTTATTTTTGTCTTTTTCTTTAACAGCCTTCACAGCGTGCTCCCGACTCTGACGGTGAGGATGGAGGGATTGATGTGGACCGCCTCATCGATCTCGTCAGAGAAAGGGAGCCGCTCTGGAATATGGCTGACCGCCGCCACGCTGACCTGATCGTTACCCGACGACTCTGGGAGGAAATCTGTTCGCTCCTTGTGGGCCTCTGGGAGGACCTCGAAGCTCGGGCCCAGATTAAAGAGCGTAAGTATATACAGTACCGGTTGCTTGATGTAAACCAGTGTTTCCCGAACTCCAGTCCTCGTGGTCCCCACGGATCATGTGTTCAGGATTTCTATTTACTATGGAAATCCTGAAAACATGACCCCTGGGGACCATGAGGACTGGAGTTTGGGAAACACTGATGTTGTATACTAACCACTCCTTTCTCGTTTCAGGGAACAGAATTGTGAATCGGTGGCGGTCTGTGAGAGATCGTTTCAAGAAGGAGTTCAATAAAGAGATGCGGGCCCCGAGTGGATCTGGAGGACGCAGGAGCAAGTACAAGTACGCAGAAGCCCTGTCGTTCCTCTGGGAAACAATGGTCACCAGAAGGTAAATATTACACACCACATGTGAAAAAAAATGTTATATGTAAATTTTTTTTTCAGCCAGGGCCACACCATGTCAGTATTTTAATTGTTTTTTTTTCTCTTTATTCCACAGCACGGTGAGCAGCACTCATGAGCCGGCACGATTGGACCCTTCTGAGGCGATCCCTGAGGAGACCGGCACCGAGGGACACTTCGACCGCCCCGGTACATCTGCACCTTCCCAGCCTTCCCACACATTCGACCCATCTGTCCCATCCATCAGCACAGGAGCATCGTGGCCGCCTACATTACATGAAGCTGCTGGTGAGGAGATCGCTTTCCCTTTACCCCACCCTTCTGCCCCTGCCACCTCTAGTACACCTGCGGGTACTGGGCGGCAGCGGCAGAGGGGTCAGGAAAAGACTTATGCGCCAGAGTTCTTGCATCTGAATGCATCTTTCCAGAACTGTCTAAAAGTCTTGTCAGAGCAAATCTCCGCAGGCTATCAGCAGATCAACTCCAGCATTCTGGAGGTGAAGACACTTCTGCAAACCATGCATTCATAAGCAAGATCTTCGCCAAACCACACCTTTTTCAGGTCTGTTGTGGAGCGCATGGAAACGCTCTCTCCTGCCCAGCAGATGCATGTAATGCATTCATGCCACGCTGCTCTCCAGCAAGTTACCTCCCAACCTCCTCCTCCTCCCACCACAGTAGTTCCTCCACCTGCACCCCCTCCAGCCACTTTCCATCCTCCCCCTCCTATTACATGACATCCACCTCCAGCCACTTTCCATCCTCCCCCTCCTATTACATACCATCCACCTCCCCAGCACCAGCAACCTCCCCAGCACCAGCAACCTCCCCAGCACCAGCAACCTCCCCAGCACCAGCAACCTCCCCAGCACCAGCAACCTCCCCAGCACCAGCAACCTCCCCAGTACCAGCAACCTCCACAGTGCCTGCAAACTCCCCAGTACCAGCAACCTCCCCAGTACCAGACATCTCCCCACTTCCAGCAACCTGCCCCGTACCAGACATCTCCCCACTTCCAGCAACCTGCCCCGTACCAGACATCTCCCCACTTCCAGCAACCTGCCCCGTACCAAACTCCTTCCCCATACAACTTGCCATCAACATCATCTGCTCCTACAGTCCCTGCCCAACCCTCCACTCCACCACCCACCACCTCTTCTGCTTCCCACATGTCCACCCATTCTGTAGTTTTTTCCACACCTTCACCTCTAACTGTTCCTTCCCCACCACGATCCCAGTCCTCTCTCCACACTCCCAGTGTCGAAGTGTCCCGCAGCCCCTACAGCAGTATTTCCACCACACACTACACAGATTTATAATGTGTGTATTGAAATAAAAATGACCAGTTTTATGGTTTCAGTTTTATAGTTTCAAAGTTTTATTAAACAAGTTTATTAAAATTTTAAAAAAGTTTACTAAAAAAAACATTTTTCAATAAAAGTTAAATTATTTTACACTGGTTGTCTGTCATTTCTTTCTGCGGCGAAAAAGGTTAAATACAGGGTATTTAAAAGGTGAAATGGTATTCAAAACTAGGTATATAACTGTGGGTAAATTTTAGCTTTTTGCCACAGTTGTGTTCCTGGTTGTGTTTGAAGCAAAGTATTTCACCTAAAAAGTTGTGTTTATTGTTGGTGATTTCCTAACAATGTACACAACTTTTGTTAAAAGGTGAAATACTTTGCATAAAACACAACCAGGTACACACCTGTGGCCTAAAGCTAAAAATAGAGACCATGACAAGATAGCCAACTTTGGTTGGCAAAGGTATATACTGTTGGTACAGAAGGTACACAAGTTTGTTTAGGGCACAAATCTTTCACACTCTGTCATCCTGCCAGTGTACTCTGCCTTGAGGTGACAAAGTATAGTGCAAAATTGTCCCTCATTACTGAAACCGTCACAGAACTTCTAGTGGTAATGTCATGGTAATCTTGCAAGGTGGTTTCTTCAGAGGTGTCCTCAATGGAAATGGGTTCCTTGCAGATAACAAAATTGTGGAGTACCACGCACGCTTTGATCACCTCGTCCACAGTTTCTGTCTTGAGGTTGATCGCAGTCAATAGGACCCGCCATTTGGCTGTCAGAATACCAAAGGTACATTCAACCATTCTTCTTGCTCTTGTGAGGCGGTAATTAAAAATGCGTTTAGGTCTTGTCAATCCTCTGCTAGAGTACGGTTTCAAAAGGTGTTCTGACAGCTGGAAGGCTTCATCCCCTACACAGACAAATGGCATAGGTGGACCAGATGTTTGCGGCAGCGGTCTAGGTGGTGGGAACTGGAAGGTGTTTCCATACAGTTTACGCCCCATGGCAGACAGTTTGAAAACTTGAGAGTCATTGGAGCGGCCATAGGCCCCAATATCAACCGCAATAAATTTGTATTCCGCGTCAGCGATGGCCATGAGGACAATTGAAAAATATTTCTTGTAATTGAAATATTCCGATCCCGATCCAGCTGGCTTTACAATGCGGATATGTTTCCCGTCCACAGCGCCCAAGCAGTTTGGAAACTGACATATCTGTTGAAACTTGTCAGCAATTTCAATCCACCTCTCTGTTGTGGGCTCTGGTAAAAACTCTTCAGCTAAGGAGTCCCACAGTGC
The DNA here is from genome assembly GCF_039654945.1 of Dendrobates tinctorius. Taxonomy (NCBI): domain Eukaryota; kingdom Metazoa; phylum Chordata; class Amphibia; order Anura; family Dendrobatidae; genus Dendrobates; species Dendrobates tinctorius. The sequence goes on along the minus strand of NW_027361713.1, from coordinate 5,378,135 downwards.
ACGGCATGTGTACTTCACAATTCCAGATATGGTGGAAATCCCGAGTCTGTACTGGAAATGCAGTGACGAAAGGGATTCTCCAGTTGCAAGAAATCTGTGGGGAATTAAAAAACAATAAATTAGTTTTAAATCACAGCATTACATACCAAAACTGAGCTATAACACTTGGAGATACAAACTACCACCAACAAGATTGCAGTGAAAGTGTGCTCTGATGCGATCATATCCAATAAATGTGGCTTACCTTAAAGTCACCATCAGACGCTCTGCGGGTGAAACAGAGAAGCGGCAATAGGTGTCCGCTTTTCTTATGAGGTGTGCAATGCGCTCCACCAAGTAATCAAAATTCTCCATTTTCATCCTAACATATCCAAAAAATTTATCCGGGTTTCGTCGAAGGTCCATGCATAGTGTAGAATAGACCCCACGCGTCATTCTCTTGGCTGTGATGGGGTGGATCCACAAACGTCGTCTACGATGCCTGATGCGCTGCTGTCTCGCTCTCTCCTTCTCCAGAACAATCACCCTCAAACGATTTGCCTCCGCTGTAAAATCCGCCAAATTCTTCAAAATATTTCCAATGACAACATCCATCTTCGCCAGTAACTTGCTCTTCTCTCCAACCTGCACTTTCTCCTCTACAACCTGTCAAAGAAGGGCTATAGGAACATGCTATATATAGTTTTCCAGTAGCCAATCCCGTTCGGAAGGCCACAAGGGTCAATTTTAAAAACCGGATCCGGCGTAATCCGTCGAAAAACGGATAGAAAAACGGATGAACCGGATGAGACGGATCCGGTTTTGTCTGTCCAGAAAAAGACGGATCCGCCAGAAAACCGGATCCGTCACATCCGATTTTACGAAACATTTGCCGGATCCGGCGTTCCGGCACGACGCCGGATCGCGCCTGACACCGAAAACCTGATGTGTGAAAGTAGCCTAAGCTGTTGCTCGATCTGAATTGAATCCAAGGGAGCCAGATCTGTTTAAAGTTTATTTGTGTATGATTCACTATGGCCACCAATTCAGCCATATTATATAGTTGATCTAACTTTTGTAACATTTGTTGTAATGTGGGTATTTGTTGATTTCCAGTATGTGGGAATTATGAGTTTGGCTGCCGCTATTATATTATGGGCAAGGCAAGAGTTGAAGCCAGTTTTTAACTACGTCATACCAGGAAATTAAGCAACGCAGATTCAGGAGATATTTTTGACTTTTTCCCTGTTATGTCCTTAATTATATTTTCTGTTAGTGTCCAGAAGCAATTTATGATTGGGCATGACCACCATAAGTGCAGATAGTGACTATCTTCAATTCCACATCTCCAACATCTAGAGTGTTAATTTACCTGCCATGCTTGAAATTGTGTCTGAGACATATACCATCTGGACACTACTTTACACGAGTTTTTCTGAGTTTTAACACACCTCGTCAAGCCGTGTGAGTTTTTATAAATGTGGAGAATTTGTGATTTTGAAAGCGTATATCCTAAGTCCTTTTCCCAATTAGCTATATAATTAAAGTTGGTGAAACTTTGTCCATGCACTCAAGCAGTCAGTGAGTGGAAAGGTGCACCTCACAACAGATGCATGGTCCAGTCGGCATGGCCAGGGCCGTTACGTGTCCATCACTGCGCACTGGGTTAATGTGGTGGATGCAGGGTCCACATGGGACAGCGGTGGTGGGACAGTGCTGCCTAGCCCACGGTATAGGAAACAGTTGGCTGTAGGCGTTCGACCCTCCTCCTCCTCCTCCAGAAGCGAAAGCTCGTCCACAGAGCGCAGTCGTACGAGCACTCCATCTGCAGCTGCCACTGTTGCACTTGAGGTGTCCCCCTATCGAGCAGCTAGTGGAAAGCGTCAGCAGGCTGTGTTGCAGATGATGTGTTTGGGCGACAGACACACCGCGGAGGTGCTGGCCGAGTACTTTCAGCGACAAACTGAGTCATGGCTGGGCAGTATACATCTTGAGGCAGGCAAGGTAGTTAGTGATAACGGCCTTAATTTTGTGGCAGCCATAGCCCTTTCAAAACTCAGCCACATACCTTGCTTGGCTCACACCTTGAACCTGGTGGTGCAGTGCTTCCTCAACAATTATCCGGAGTTAACAGCCCTGCTCCACATCCGCCGGTCGCCTGTACACTCCATTCGTATGCAGAAGCTGCAGCCATTGCTCCACCTTCCCAACCACCACCTCATTATCGACATTGCAACAAGGTGGAACTCCACCCTGCATATGGTTGAGCGGCTGTGCGAACAGAGGCAGGCCATAATGCATTTGTGGGAGGATACACGGCCAGGCACTTTGAGAGCAGACATGGAGTTGACAGGTGTCCTTCAGTGTTTTGAGGAATGCACACGGCTGGTAAGCGCCGCCGACGCCATCCTAAGCATGAGCATCCCACTTATGCGTCTGCTCATGCAAACTTTGACGCACCTTAAGGAGCAGGCGTCTGCAGCCAATGTTGACGAGGAGGAAGAGGAGGAGGGAATCCTTGATGACATTCAGCCATTGTCTGCTCAGGGACCTCTCCTTGACGAGGAGGATGATGATGGGGATAATTACTTAGGGGAGGAGGATGCATCTCGTGGGGCAAGTGAAAATGTTGGCATGGCAAGGTCGGGTACAGGGTTTGTGCGTGACTGGAGGGATGTGGATTTGCCAGAAAGTGCTCCTCCAACCAGCACTCGCAGTGCATCATTGACACCGGGAACATTGGCCCACATGTCAGATTATGCCTTGCAGATCCTAAAAAGGGACCCCCGCATTGCCAAAATGATGAACGATGACGACTACTGGTTGGCCAGCATCCTGGATCCACACTATAAAGGCAAATTACAAAACATCATGCCACACGAGAACCATGACCTAATATTGGCTAATAAACAAGCAACTCTGGTAAACCGGTTGGTTGAGGCATTCCCAGCACACAGCAGTGGTGATGGTTCTCACACGAGCCGTACGGGCCGGGGTCAGCTTGGCAGAGGTGTTCGTGGTGCACACATCAGAAGTGGCATTGGAGACAGGGGTTTCATGACAATGTTGTGGACTGATTTTTCAAGTACCGCTCACACAACTGGTAATACTGCATCGATGGAAAGTGACAGGAGACAGCAATTGTCAACTATGGTTACAAACTACTTTTCCTCCCATATCGATGTTCTCCCGCACAGGTCATTCCCCTTTGACTACTGGGCCGCTAAACTGGACACCTGGCCTGAATTGGCACAATATGCCTTACAGGAGCTCGCTTGCCCAGCTGCAAGTGTGCTATCGGAAAGAGTCTTCAGTGCAGCTGGATCAATCCTGACAGAAAAAAAGGACCCGTCTGTCAACCCAAAATGTGGATGATCTAACCTTCATTAAAATGAACCATGCATGGGTTTCCAAGGATTTTGTCCCACCTTCCCCTGATGACACATAGGGTGACAGAAAAATGGCTTGCTTTGGTCCTCCTCTTCCTGGGACTTGAACAATTTTGCCTTTTGCTTCAGCTGAATGTCCAACATCAACATATGCCACTTTCTAAAACTCCCTAACTGTGCTGCCTCCCCCCCCATGGCCGGGGTCACCACCTAGCGCACGAAACCGTGCAAGTGCTGTTGCCCTGGACAGGTGGGTAGGCCGACTCTTGGGCGCGGGCACTGGCACAGGGTCCCTCATAGTGCAATCAAGTGTCTCTGACGGTGGTGGTGCACACCCGCCGTCAGACACACCGCCGTACTATGAGGGGCCCAGTGCCAGTACCGACGCCCACGAGTGGGCCCCCCTTGCTTGGGCAGGGCCCCAGCATTTGCAACCTTTACTTCTCCCTGCTCCTCCGCTGTGTAGTCTGTGCCGTCAAATCGATACTGGGCCTGACACCGTTTGAGCCTGCCTCCTGATCTATAGACATATATTTTGAATGTGTACACTATGCTATCCATACATGTTATCCGGGGATACGGTACCCTCTCTCACCTTTGTGCAATCACGTGTAATCCATACTGGGCCTGACACCGTCTGAGCCTGCCTCCTGATCTATAGACATATATTTTGAATGTGTACACTATGCTATCCATACATGTTATCCGGGGATACGGTACCCCTTCTTACCTTTGTGCAATCACGTGTAATCCATACTGGGCCTGACACTGTCTATGCCCGCCTCCTGATCTATAGACATATATTTTGAATGTGTACACTATGCTATCCATACATGTTATCCGGGGATACGGTACCCTCTCTCACCTTTGTGCAATCACGTGTAATCCATACTGGGCCTGACACCGTCCTGAGCCTGCCTCCTGATCTATAGACATATATTTTGAATGTGTACACTATGCTATCCATACATGTTATCCGGGGATACGGTACCCTCTCTCACCTTTGTGCAATCACGTGTAATCCATACTGGGCCTGACACCATCCTGAGCCTGCCTCCTGATCTATAGACAAATATTTTGAATGTGTACACTATGCTATCCATACATGTTATCCGGGAATACGGTACCCCTTCTCACCTTTGTGCAATTACGTGTAATCCATACTGGGCCTGACACTGTCTGTGCCTGCCTCCTGATCTATAGACATATATTTTGAATGTGTACACTATGCTATCCATACATGTTATCCGGGGATACGGTACCCTTTCTCACCTTTGTGCAATCACGTGTAATCCATACTGGGCCTGAGAACGGCTGGCGAGCTGTTAAGCAAGCTACAGCACCTGTCGTTTGCACACGCAAGTTTTTCATTTTTTCAGGAATGACGGTTAGGCCTAATTCCGGAACTGCGGTTGACCTGCACTTACTGGGAAATCATCATTCGCGGGTAATAATTGTAATCCCAGATCCCCATCACTAACGTTGTTCAGCGGGTTATCTGCACCTGTAAGTGACAAACGCTGGCCTTTTCAGTGTAGTGCACATGCAGCCACGGACATGTAAGGGCATGACACACCAGTTATTGGCCAATCTCACGTGCCAGAGCCTCGCGTGTCCCTCTAGTAAGCCGGACTCGGACCGCGGGGCATGACGGAGTCTCGTTCGTTAACGGAATTAAGCTTGCAATGTGTGCATCTTTTTTGTGGCTGGATGGTTGAGGTTGCCCATGTTGAGTCAAACTACGCCGTAGGCTCCACTCCTGGTGGTGCTCTTCTGGACATTCCTTTAAGGTTCAGCTTTGCAACCATACTGCCCACGTAAAACAAACACTTTGCCTTCATGAACGCTGTTTGGAGGGTCGTGACTCGTGGGAATAACGCCGCCCAATAAGTTAACCTGCTAGAGAGATCCTTCGTTGCTCCCAAGCATGACATCACACTCCCTAGGAAGAAGGTAATGCCACTGTGGCGACCATACTCCTGGGGGCGAAACAAGTGCACTGATGCCCAGCCACTGCTCGATGAATCTGCTGGTACATTGACCCAGACCACTACATTCCCCTCGCACGCTACACGGCCTGAATCTGACCCTGATGAAACTCAGGTTACCCTTCCCATATACAGTTCCATCTTACACGGTGACAAAGAGGAAGCTGCAGATGAAAGTGCAGGTTCGGCCCACCCGCCATCAGACACACCACCGTACTATCAGGGGCCCTGTGCCAGTGCCGTTGCCAACGAGTGGGCCCCCCCTGCTTGCTCAGGATCACAGCACTTGCAAGGTTGAAATACTGTGCAGTGAGAAGGAAGATGGGGATGACGAGGAGTCCAGAATAGTACAGGGATTCCCTAGCGAGGACACTTATTTAATTGTTTTCAATGTTGGGACAGCAATTTTTGGGGAGCACTATACTCTGGAGAATGATAGATGGGGCCCACCATACACTGGAACATTCCAAAGGTGGACATCAGACACTGGAGCAGCATTTACAGGGCCCATTATACACTAGAGCATTAGAAATGGGGCCCATTATGTTTGGAGCATTATTTGGGCCCATAAGACAGTGGAGCTTCATCCATGGGGACCAACATATACTGTAGCATTATGTGGAGCTCATCATATACTGTTTCAAACATTATATAGGACCAATGATTCTGTATGGAGAAATAGATGGGTCTCATCATGAGATGTAAAAAGTGAAGTATTTTTCATTGTACTATACCGCTATTTCTCTGCCGTATCGGAGCATCATGAGTTGTGGTATGTGTTAAAGGGGCGCTCTTTTGCCCAGGGCACATGAAAACCTGGAGCCAGCCCTACCCCCCACAACTTTAGCCAAATAACCCCCATTTTTCAGTGCGTAACTAGTATTAAGAAATTAATTAAGGTTGACAAACTTAAGTAAGAAGAATTTATGCTTTTGGCATTCAAATGGGCACTGTAGGTGTGTTTCCTGTCCTCCTCTCACTGCCGACTTTAATTCCCCATTGACTTACATTGGGTTTCGTGTTTCGGTCGGACCCCCGACTTTTCCCTATAGTCGGCCGATTTTGCTCGACCCGACTTTTGGAAAAGTCGGGTTTCATGAAACGAAACTCGACCCTAAAAAAGCAAAAGTCGCTCAACTCTACTCTTTACCACCCACAAAGCCCGTCTGATGTAAAGATACTACTTTTGGCAAAAGCTCAGCTATCTTAAGTGCTAGCATGCTTGCAAATAGCTTTAAGTCAACATTGAGGCTATGTGCCCACGTAGCGTTTTTTAAATGCTCAGGAAACGGATTCTCCTTCCAAGAAAACGCACGTTTTTTTCCCGCGTGTTTTTGCCCCGTTTTTTGCTCAAAAAACGTGCATTTTTGATGCGTTTTTTTCCTCGCATCTTTTGGACTATTGGAAATAGCCAAAAACGCGGACCTAAGCGGAAATTAATGAACATGCTGCGTTTTTTACCGCTAAGCGTTTCCTTAGCGGTAAAAAATGCATCCATTGGCACAAAAAGGCCAAAATGCATTTAAATGAATGGGATGCTTCTTTTAAGCATTTTTGATGCGGTTTGACCCCGAAAAACGCATCAAAAATGCTTAAAAAGCGCTACGTGGGCACACAGCCTTAGTAATGAGATCAGTCTGTAGCTACTGTACTGTTCTTGATCTTAAATGAAAGATATTTTGGCTTCCAGTGCCTGAGGAGGGAATTGTCTTTCGCCCATTATGGAATAGCACATATTCAGCAGGTGTGGGTTAAGTATCGAGTAGAAGGTTTTATAATAAGATATTGGCAATCCGTCTAGTCCTGGGGTTTTTCCCATAGGGCTCTTCGACAGGGCAGACCGCAGCTCGTCGAGGCGAAAGAGTCTTGTCAATTTGAGTTGTTGCGGTTTTTTTCAGCTGAGGTAGTTTTAGACAGGGCAAAAAGTCCTTAATGGCACATTTTGTTTATTTTATCTGAGTCTGACTCTGTCGGGCGTAGGTTGTATAACTGCTTATAGTAAGCCAGAAACTGAAATTCTACTTCCGAGTACTTTTGGGAACTTTGCCCGCTAAACATTTTAATGGAGTGAATGTAGGTATGGGCTTGGCGTTTTCGTATTCTTGAGAGCATAAATTTATTGGCTTTGTCTCCATGTACGAACATTCTAGTCCGCCATGAGGCATACCATTTTGCTGATTTAATATTTAAAATTTCCTTCAGTTGCTGCCTTTTCTTAGTGTGGTCAGCAATTGTGGTTTTGCCTGTCTTTAATGATGAGTTTCCTGGTCAAAAATTTATTCGTGCAAAGTTTGCAATTCTCGTTGTCGTATTCTATTTTGGTACAAGGTGATCAAAATTAGTTCCCCCCCTGATTACAGATTTGTGTGCTTCCCATAAGATCAGAGCTGATACCTCCCCTGTGTCATTTTGAGTAAAATAAAGGTTAAGCGCTTTAGTAATGCATACACGAACTTCTGGGTAAGTCAATGTCGACTCATTTAGTTGCCATGTTCTATTTATAGAAAAAGGTTTGATTATCGTCATTTGAAGAGTTACCACTGAGTGATCTGAGTGTACATTAGGAAGAATATCTGAGCTCTGTACATTGGGCAATAGTTGCCTAGGTATAAAGGTATAATCCAATCGATAAATCCTATGTGGGTGAGAATAATAAGTAAAGTCCCTGCCGGTCGGATGCAGATATCTCCAAGAACCTATCATCTGCATAGTCCCAAGCTGTGCTTTAGTCCTTATTAGGTCTCTTGAGGATATTGCACTTTTCTTTTTTGTGGTGTCTAATGTATTATTGGTTCGAGTGCCACATTCAAGTCTCCCCTTGTGTGGTGAGCACTTTGAACCCCCAATTGCTTCACAGAAGTTTATAACGTAGAGCCGTGAAAATAAAAAAAATCATATTTTTTCCACAAAGATGATCTTTTTGTCCCCAAATTTTTATTTTCACAAGGCTAACAGGATAAATAGGACCCCAACTTGTTGTGCGATTTGTCCCGAGTACATTGATACTCCATATGTGGGGTGGATCTACTGTTTGTTTGCATGGCAGAGCTCGGAAGTGAAGGAGCACCGTTTTGGAATGCAGACTTTGATGGAATGGTCTGCGGGCGTCATGTTGCATTTACAGAGCCAATGATGTGCCTAAGCAGTAGAAAACCCCCACAAGTGATGCCATTTTGGAAACTAGACCCCCAAGGAGCTTATCTAGATGTGTGTTGAGCACTTTGAACCCCCAAGTGCTTCACAGAAGTTTATTAAAGTAGAGCCGCGAAAATAAAAAAAAAATATTTTTTTTCCACAAAAATGATATTTTTGCCCCCAAATTTTTATTTTCACAAGGGTAACAGGAGAAATAGGACCCCAACAGTTGTTTTGCAATTTGTCCTGAGTATGCTAATACCCCATATGTGGTGTGGATCCACTGTTTGGGTGCATGGCAGAGCTCGGAACGGAAGCAGTGCCATTTTGGTATGTAGACTTTGATGGAATGGTCTGCGGGCGTCATGTTGTGTTTGCAGAGCCCCTGATGTGCCTAAACAGTAGAAACCCCCCACAGGTGACCCCATTTTGGAAACTAGACCCCCATGGAGCTTATCTAGATATGTGGTGAGCTCTTTGAACCCTCAAGTGCTTCACAGATGTCTATAATGTAGAGCTGTGAAAATTAAAAAAAAATAATATTTTTTCCACAAAAAAGATTTTTAATGAGCTATAATTTTTTAATATTTCGGCCAAAAGAATCATGTGCGGGCTTGATTTTTGCGGGACGAGCTGACGTTTTTATTGATACCATAATGCTTTTGATCACTGTCTATTCCAATTTTTGTGGAGGCAAAAATGAACAAAAACCAGCAATTTACAAATTATTTTTTTTTTGTTTTTTTCTCCGTCCCTCGTGTGGTAAAATTGGTAAGGCAGCTTTATTTTTTTCAGTCACTACGATTACAATGATACCTCATTTATATTTTTTTTATCTTTTGACATTTATTACACTATAAAAACTTTTATAGAAAAAATAATTATTTTTGCATCACTTTATTCTGAGAGCTATAACTTTTTAATTTTTCCGCTGACGGAGCTGTATGGCAGCTCAATTTTTGCTGGACAAGATGGCGCTTTCAGTGATACTATATTTACCACAATTCTATTTTTATCTCACTTAATTACACTTAAGCGGTATGATGATACCGCTTGGAAAAAGTATAATATGTTACTTTTTTGGGTTTTTTTATGGTGTTCACTGAAGGGGTTAACTAGGGTGATACTGTTATAGATGGGATTTTTACGGACGCGGCAATACCAAACGTGTATTTTTTTTGTTTGTTTTAATTTTTTTTTTCCACAAAAATGTGTATTTTCTAGGGAAATTTTTTTATTATTTTTTAAAAAAATGTTACATACTTTTTTATTTTTTCACCTTGTCTCTTTATGGGACTTTCACTTTCGCTGTAGGTATAATACATTGCAATGCTCCAGCATTGCAATGTATTATATCCTATGGAGAAAGCTTCTGAGACCATGCTGTGAACATGGTCTCAGAGGCTTTCCATTTTGTATGACCCGGGGGTTGTCATGACAACCCCGAGTCATCATGACGCAGGTCAGGCCCCGCGATTATATCACGGGGATGCCGATCTGTGGCAGACGGAGCCCCCGACCCTCTGCCTCCCCCCTGAATGCTGGGATCGAGCTCGATCACATCACTCAGGGGGTTAACAGCCAGGGGTGGTGCAGACGCCGCTCCTGGCTGTCAGTGCAGGAAGCTCGGCCACTGCAGTGCTGAGTTCCTGCACTTACAGGGCTGGAGATGCTGAAATTTCAGCATCTCTTACCCGATTGCGCTGTGATCGGTCAGTCAGATTGACTGATCGATCGCAGCATTCTGGTTGCAGGCAGCGACTGCAAGGGTCCCTGCACCCCTTGTCGTGCCTCTCAGCCATCTATGACAGCTGTTGGCACTGAACTACCACTGTGTGCTTCCACGCAGTGGTAGTTCAAAGCATGACAGGGATAGCCCGTCATGGTGCGGGAAGTTAAATCCTGCCATGGCGGGCTATCCCCGTCAATGGACGTTAAGAGGTTAAGGTCAGTGAAGAAATCCTTGTTATTTGTCATATGGCTGCTTGTACCAGAATCTATACACCATATATGCTTTGCAGATAGGCTGGAGTCCTGGGTTTGAATCCCACCAAGGACAACATCTGCAAGGAGTTTGTATGTTCTCATGGTGTTTGTGTGGGTTTTCTCTGGGTACTCCGGTTTGCTCCCACATTCCAAAGACATGCTGATAGGGAATCTAGATTGTGAGCCCCATCGGGCACAGTGATGATAATGTGTGCAAACTGTAAAGCGCTGCGGAATATGTTAGCGCTATATAAAAATAAAGATTATTATTATAGGCCTTTACTGGCATTAAATACAGCATTCAACACATGCAGAATCTTCCTTTACAGCTGTTTTAACCCTTTGATAACTGTTCTGCTTTTTAAGCTGACTCATTCTTGCTTTTCAGATTCTGCAGTCTGCTTTAAGGTGGCCGGGCTTTTTACAGACAAAACATTCACAAGTTTCTTAGATTGCTCTTATATTTAGGGAAATCCTATGTCTTTAATGCTGTTTCTGCTCTGAATTCATTGCTGCTGTTTACATGCTGTGTTTTTCTCTTGAATTCATCCAAGTTTGCCTTTAACATACTCTAGTGTCAGCTCATCATCTGGCCGTGCATCTAGTGCATTCACAAGTGTGTCATAACTTTGTGAAAGACCACTTAATAGAACTGCAGCAACATGAAAATCTTTAATTTCTTCTCCAATACCCCTGAGATGCTCCACAATATCTAGGATGTTTCTTATATAGTCCTGCATATTCTGTCCATCACTTAGCTTAGACTGATACAGCTTTCTTATGAGATAAATCTTATTGCCATGATTTGATCTTTCATGCACTTTCTGTAACTCATCCCACATCTCCTTTGCAGTTGCACACTTGCATATATGCACAATCTGATTATCATTTACAATGAGGGATATTGTGCTTTGTGCGTTCTGATCCTTCTCTAGCTAATCTTCTGGTAATGGCTGAGGTACTTTTTCCTGAGTAAATTTTCCACATACCTTCTCTTATGAGCAGCATCTTCTCCTTGAATTTCCAGGACTAGTAGTTCAGGTTAGTGAGGCTTGGCACTGATAACGTGACAGGATTGCTGCTAGTGGACATCTTCTCTGTTGCTCTGTGCTTCTTTTGCTTTGGGCTTCTGTTGCTGTGTTACTCAGGGGTTCTATGTCACTCTGGGCCCATAATCTGTTGGCAGCAGATAATTCAGGATACTCTCCAAGCCTGTGACAAGAGACCTTCTTTATTCAGGGACAAACAGGTACAATATATGATAAGCTTCATAGATGAGGAATAAATCATTTGTGTGTCTCTATCTGTGCAACATCCACAGCAGGCTGCTTCTCTCATACACAAACAGCAAAAACAGGAAATACAGTCACATGCTATACCTGTGTGAGCCTCTGGGAGTTTTTTTTAAACTTTATAAACAGCATACAAATCTATCAACTAAACACTCATAGACAGGTGTCAGGAACACCGCACTGCACCTGCTCACTGAGCCAATACACGGGTCCTGAGTACAAAACTGTGCACAAAGATACCTGTGGAATGGGGCAGCAGTCATGACGATGCATGCTATAGGCTCACAGGACCTGAAGCATGTGACTGCTGAGGGTGTGGTCTAAACTCCAGAGAGCTAGGAGCTCAGGAAAACTCCTAGAAAGGTAACTACAGGACAATGTTACCAAGGGGCATATACAGAGACAGAACCCAGATCAAGCCAGGGTCAAATCACAAGATAGCACGACAGTACCAAAGGGTTAGGCAGAATGGATAGTCAGGACGTAGCAATAGATCAGAAAACCAGAACGGGCAATAGACGGTACAATAGGGACAAACTGTAACGGAGTAACGATAAACAAGCCAGGAGGTCAGAACCGGAAAAGACAATAATAACAAAGCGTGAGACAGAGTACAGAGTGAGGGGACAGACCAGGTCATACACAGGAAGCAAACAAGCAATGCAGTGCACACGCACACCAGGGGGGTCAGACACACAATCAGAACAATAGTATAGCTGACAGAAAACCCTGGTAAAGGGTGAGTATAAATACCCCTCCCAGATCCAGAAAGAGGCCACGCACACTTAACCCTGTGAGTGCAGGGCAAGAACACAGTCCAAACCATGACAGTACCCCCCTCTTAACGGGGGGCCACTGGACCCCCAGGCTTGTCTGGGTATCTGGCGTGGAAAGCCCACACCAGACGATAGGCATGCACCGAAGTAGCCGGAACCCATGACCCATCCTCCAGAGAGTACCTCTTCCAGTGTATCAGATACTGGAGTCTCCGTCGCACCCACCAAGAGTAAACAACACGCCCTACTTCATACTCCAGCTGCCCCTCTACCAGCACTGGAGGAGCATTGGATGAGGAATCCTCTCTCACAGTCCCCACCAGCTTTAACAGGGAACTGTGGAAGACATCAGAAATTTTAAAGGAGGTGGGCAGCTGCAGTCGGTAGGCTACTGGGTTAACAACCTCCACAACTTTGTATGGGCCAATAAACTTGGGGCCCAGCTTTATAGATGGTATCTTAAGCTTGATATTGTGGGTGGATAGCCACACCTTCTCCCCTACTGCAAATGCTGGACCTGGTCCCCTCCTCCTTCCAGCAAACCGCTTATAGTTTTCCTGGGCCTTGGAAATATTCCTCTGAACCTCCCTCCAAAGAATTCTAAGACGTTGTGTCGTATCCTAAGCACCAGGACAACCTGAATCCATGCGGGAAAACTCTCCAAAATGTGGGTTAAACCCATAGTTGATCTGAAAGGGAGATTTCCCAGTGGATTGGCTCACACGACCGTTGAACGCAAACTCTGCCATGGGCAATACCTCACACCAGTCCTCCTGCCTGGAAGAGGCCAAGCATCTCATAATCTGCTCCAATGATTGGTTCGTGCACTCAGTCTGTCCATTAGACTCTAGGTGATAGGCAGAGGAGAAGGACAACGAAATCCCCTGCTTTTTGCAAAAAGCCCTCCAGAACCTGGCCACAAACTGTACCCCTCTGTCTGACACCACATTCATAGGCACTCCATGCAACCGAATTATATGCTGACTAAATAAACGGGCCAGGGTTTCAGCAGATGGTAACGCGGGGAGAGGTACAAAGTGGGCTTGATTTGAAAACCTATCCACCACCACCCATATCACCGAGTTGCCCCTGGAAGGAGGAAGATTTGTGATAAAATCCATGGACAAATGTGTCCATAGTCTATCCAGAATTGGCAAAGGCACCAACTCCACGGCCGCCCGGACCTGAGAACTTTAGAACGAGCGCACACCCCACATGCAGTCACAAACTTTTTAATATCTGTTACCATAGAGGGCCACCAGAAACCCCTCACAATTGCCCCCCGGGTAGCTGCAATCCCAGGATGAACACTCAACATAGAATCGTGAAATTCCTGCATAAGTCCGAGACGAAAACGTTCCGGTACAAACAATTTACCAGGGGGTTTACCACCCGGAGCCCGAGCCTGGGCTTCCAAAATCCCTCTCTGTAACTCAGATGAGATTTCGGCCACCACTACTCCTGGCTGAAGAATGGAGGAGGGAGGTTCTGGAGGGGACACCGAATCAAAGCTTCAGGATAAGGCATCAACCTTGATGTTTTTAGATCCCGGGCGGAATGTGATGGTAAACTGAAATCGAGAAAAAAAAAAGAGTGCCCACCGAGCCTGTCTGGGGGTCAATCTCTTGGCAGACTCGATATAAGCCAAATTTTTGTGATCAGTGAATGACTGTAATGGGATGAACAGTCCCCTCCAGGAAATGCCTCCATTCTTCAAAAGCCAACTTTACCGCCAATAACTCTCTATTGCAGACATCGTAATTTCTCTCGGCAGAGGAAAATTTTTTAGAGAAGAAGGCGCAAGGTCTCAGATTAGTAAGGGTAGGAGGGCCCTGAGACAATACTGCCCCCACCCCTACTTCCGAGGTGTCAACCTCCACGACAAAAGGTCTTGACGGGTCGGGTTGTACCAATACAGGGGCTGAAGAAAAGCATTTTTTTTAATGTCATGAAAGAATTTTTTGCAGCTGCAGACCAATTTTTTGCATCAGCTCCCTTGAGAGTGAGGTCCGTTAGAGGCTTTACCACCTGCGAGAAGACCTTAATAGATTTCCTATAGAAGTTGGCAAAGCCCAAAAATCGCTGCAACCCTTTCAAGTCATGAGACTGCACCAAATCCGTAACAGCCTGGACCTTCTTAGGATCCATGCAGAACCCCTCCCCTGACACAATCAAACCCAGAAAGGATAATTCTTGCATGAAAAAAGCCGGATTACTTACCGGTAATGCTCTTTTAATGAGTCCACGACAGCACCCACTGGAGGTATCGGATCCGCCCATTTGGAACAGGAAACCCTACAGGAAAGATAAAAGGGGCGGTCCGCCTTTCCTCCTCAGTTTTACGTCTCAGAGTACCAGAAGGACCGCCAAGGATTAGGCAATGTTCTCTTATTTTAACATTTTTCTTATTCATTATTTGGTAATACTTTAACTATTGATATCTTTAGGGGGGGGAAGTGAACGGGTGCTGTCGTGGACTCATTAAAAGAGCATTACCGGTAAGTAATCCGGCTTTTTACTCTTCGCCACGACAGCACCCACTGGAGAGATTCCAGAGACCATCACCTGGGTGGGACCACCGTGCCAAGGATAGTCCTGCCAAAGCTTAAGTCAGAGGTTGATGAGAGATCAAGTCTGTAGTGGTTATAGAAGGTAGAAGGGGATGACCAAACTGCCGCCTTACATATGGTTTCAATCGGAACATCTCCCTTTTCCGCCCAAGAGGTTGCCATTGCCCTGGTGGAATGCGCCCTGATGTTCCCTGGAGGAGCTTCGTTTTTTGCGGAGTAGGCTAAACGAATGGCCTCTCTGATCCACCGGGAGATGGTGCTCTTCGTGACTCCATACCCCTTCTTACAGCCCTGAAATGAAACAAATAGGGCCCTACTCTGCCTCCAACTGTTGGACCTCTCAATATATTTCAGGACAGTTCTTTTGACGTCCAGAGTATGGAACCTCTGCTCTTCCGGAGTAGAGGGATTTTTATAGAAGGTTGGGAGGAGTATCTCCTGAGACCTATGGTATTTTGTTGCCACTTTTGGCAGGTAGGCAGGGTCTGGTTTTAATACCAATCTGTCTTGGTATTCTTGAAAAAAGGGTGGATCTATTGACAAGGCCTGAATATCACCCACTCTTCTAGCTGAGGTTAGTGATACTAAGAGGGCCATTTTAAGTGCTAAGTATTTGAAGGGTATTGTGTCGATCGGCTCAAAGGGGTCTACCGTTAGGGCGTCTAAGACCAGATTTAGATCCCATGTAGGGACGGAGGGTATGTGGATTGGAGTTATTCGTTCACATGCTGTAATAAAACGAGTTATCCATTTGTTGCCTGCTATATTATGGCCATATAGTGCTCCTAATGCCGATATTTGTACTTTCAGTGTATTTACTGCTAAGCCTAAGTCTTTCCCCTTCTGCAGAAATTCCAAGATTGGGATTATCGGAACTTCTGTTGTATGAGGTACTGTATGGAATTGAAGAAATTTTTTCCATATTCTAATGTAAATCTGGGTCGTGGACTGTTTTCTACTTTGTAGTAGTGTAGCAATTAAGGACTCCGAGAATCCTCTTGTCCTCAATAACTGCCTCTCAAATTCCACGCCGTCAAGTGCAAGCTGAGCACTTGAGGGTGGAAAAAGGGGCCTTGGGAGAGTAGATTGGCAGTCGGAAGGACCCAAGGATCTGTTATCGACATAATCTGCAGCCACGAAAACCACGGTCTTTTTGGCCAGAACGGTGCTATTAAGATTATCCTTGCTTTGTCGTCTCTGATCTTCCGAATTACTTGAGGTAGGAGGATCAATGGAGGGAACGCATACGCTAGGCTGAAATTCCATGGAACTAGAAAGGCGTCCAGTATGTTTGGGTGATCTGACGGAGATAGGGAGGCAAAGGTTTTTATCTGCCTGTTCTCCCTTGTGGCAAAAAGATCCACCTCGGGTTGTCCCCATGCGGCTACTATGTCCCTGAAGACCTTCCGATTGAGGCACCACTCTCCTTGTCGTAGAGTGTGACGGCTTAGGAAGTCTGCCTTTTGATTGATCTCGCCTCTTATATGAAGGGCCGAGAGGGACAACAAATAGTTTTCTGCTAAGTTTAAAATTTTTGCCGCTGAAGACATCAGAGTCTCTGATCGAGTTCCTCCTTGTCTGTTTATATATGCCACTGTGGTGGTATTGTCCGACAGGATCCTTACATGCTTCTGTTGGAGCTGCGGAAGGAAGTTGTATAGAGCATAGAACACTGCAGTCAGTTCTTTTAGATTAGATGAGTAATCACATTCCTCTTTACTCCACTTTCCCTGATAAAACCCATTCTCCATGTGGGCTCCCCAGCCCTGGGGACTGGCATCGGTGGTTATAATACAGGATGGAACTATAACCCATGGAACTCCTGAACCTAAATGGTCATCGTCTAACCACCACTCTAGGGAAGTCAAGACTTCTTGTGACAGGGTTATTTTGCTCTGTAAACGACCACTATGCCGCTTATCCTCCTGGAGGATCTGGTGTTGTAGTGTACGGACATGGTACTGGGCCCACCGGACTGCTGGGGTGCAAGAATTTAGTGATCCTAATAGTGACATTGCTTGTCTCAAGGATACACGTGGTTTATCTATAGCTGCTTGTATTTTTTGTTTTGTGAGGATGATTTTTACCTGGGGTAGTAGACATCTCTGGGTCAAGGAATCTAGTTGAAATCCTAGAAATGTCTGGAGAGATTGCGGATCGAGTCTGGACTTTTGGATATTGATGATCCAGCCAAGGCTCTGAAAAGAGGAGACTGCGTCAGTCACGCGTTCAGTACATTGTTTGACTGAATTCCCAATTACTAGGAAGTCGTCTAGATATGGTACAATTAGTGTGTCTTTTTGGCGAAGGTAGGCCATCACATCTGCCATCACCTTGGTAAATATTCTTGGTGCCGTGGAAAGCCCGAAGGGCATGGCCGCGTATTGGAAATGACGAATCCTGCCCTCGACTTCCACTGCGACTCTTAGGTATTTCTGGAATCTGTTGTGTATAGGGAGATGATAATAAGCATCTTTTAAATCAATCCCTGCCATTACGCAATTTGGGAAAAGAAGCTTTATAGTGGATCTAATCGATTCCATTTTAAACTTATAATTTTTTATAAATGAATTTAGTTTCTTTAAATTAATAATGGTTCTAAATGTACCGTCTGGTTTAGACACCAAAAACAGGGGAGAGTAAAAGCCTCTACCTTGTTGTTCCTCAGGGACGTCAACTAAAACTTTTTTAGCTAGCAGGACTCGAATCTCGTCTTCGAGAGCCTTTTGCTGAAGTGAGGAATTAAGGCGAGTTATAACAAAGAACTCATAGGGGATTCGAAGGAATTCGATCTTTATTCCTTCCTTGATTATATTCAAAATCCATGGGTTTAACGTAATTCGTTCCCATTTGGTAAAGAAAAATTTTAATCTACCCCCAACCGGTGGGTCTAAACTTTTAATTTTTTTCTCTCCTATATGTTGGACCTCTGAAGATGGTACCCTTCTGCTTTTCGTCTTTCGTGGCCCATCTCGTTCTGTCCGATTGCCTTCTTCTCCCGAATGGCCGTCTCTTAAAGGTTTTCCTATAAAACGGAATGGGAGAATCACTGAAGGCCTTTTTCCTTTCTTTTGCCTTGGCGAGAATTTCGTCTAAGGCTTTTCCGAAGAGGAACTCACCCTCGCATGGGGTTGCACTAATTTTGGATTTTGATTGTGCATCCCCTTTCCAGCTTTTTATCCAAAGCGCGCGTCTGGCGTTATTCACCAGGGCTGCCGACCTTGCTGCAAGTCTTAGGGTGTCCGCTGAAGCGTCTGCCATAAAGGCAGCTGCACCTCTTATCAACGGGATGGCTGCACGCAGTTTCTCTCTTGACACTCTCTGCTCAATCTGCTGGTCTAATTGATCTAGCCATACCAGCATTGACCTAGCAGTACATGTGCTGGCTATTGCGGGTTTGAATACCCCGGTGGTGGACTCCCAGGACCTTTTGAGCGAGGATTCAGCCTTTCGGTCCAATGGGTCTGCTAACAATCCTGCGTCCTCAACCGGGATCGAGGTTTGTTTGGAAGTGGAGGATATGACAGCGTCCACCTTTGGTACTTTAGACCATTTTAATAGATCTTCATCAGTGAACGGGTACTTCCGTTTTGAGGCGGATGGGAGAAAACCCCTCTGGTCGTGTTTTTCCCATTCCCTTTTGATGAGATCTTTAATTGCCGGTATTACTGGAAATGATCTCCTCTTTTTTTCCGCCAATCCCGCAAACATAATGTCCTGCGCGGTCTGGGCTCCCCTTTCCTCTACACACCCCATAGTATTCCTAACCGCTTTTACCAGGTTATCTACACTGTCCAGAGGAAAACATGCGCGTCCTTCCGCCTCCGAGGATGATGATGAGGACGTGGATGCGGAGCCTGAGTTTAACTCCTGTTCTTCCTCTGACTCTGAACTGACAATAACCTGTTTTTTATGCCTGGACTCTGCGGGAGTGCTGGCGCGGTTGATGGCTTGTATTTCCTCCCTAATTATTGCTCGGATATCCTGAGAAGATATCGTCGGCTCCTGCCTGGTCTCTTTCATGCATTGTTTGCAGAGTTTTTTGGGGTAGGAGTCAGGGAGAGGCTCTGAACATAATGCACATTCTTTATGTTTTGTTTTTCCTTTTTTCTTTAACTAAAACGGGAGGTCAAAGGTAAAGAGAGGGGGGAGGGGGGGGGGAGGAGAGGAGGTTAGCTTAATAGGTAGAGCATATGCTTTGCACACTCACCCAGTGAAGCTTAATACCGGTTCAGATGGCTGAGACGGTTTGGATCGGGTTTCTGCTGCCTCGCTCCTGCGGGCAGTCTCCGTCCTGGCGCTGCGGTCCCTGGTGGAGTTGCCCCCAGCTGAATCCCCTGCTGGGGTTTGCGACTCTGCGGGGGACGACATATTCCAATGTTGCAGCGCTGCAGCGCTGTTTTACCTGTATCGTTGCCCCGGAAGTCGCCCTGTCACAGGGCGCATGCGCCGCGTCATCGCCATCTTACCCCGGAAGTTCACCCATTACTTCCGGGGTATGGGAGCGTCGGGCGCCGGCCTGCTCCCGCGCCACCGCTGACAACACATGCGGCTCGCGCGCACATGGCCTCACCATCCACGCTATACCCCCACCGATGGAATGGGGGGGGGGGGAAATCTCCTGGATGCCAGACCGGCGCGCTCCCTGGTAAGACCGGGCGGCCCTCCCCGGACCCGGCCATTACCAGTATGCCACCAGACGAGGGGGGAGCCGTCAAACGGAGTCTCCCCCGACGCTGCCTCCGGACCGCAGCCCCTGCCGTTCCCGAGGAGACCGCACAGGCGGATGCATGGCCCAGGTAAGATCCTGCAGGATCCTGCTCCATTTGGAACAGGAAACCAAAACTGAGGAGGAAAGGCGGACCGCCCCTTTTATCTTTCCTGTAGGGTTTCCTGTTCCAAATGGGCGGATCCGATACCTCCAGTGGGTGCTGTCGTGGCGAAGAGTAAAATGAACATTTTTCCAACTTAACATACAAATGATTCTCCCTCAGTCTCATGAGAACCATCCGCAAATGGTGCAAGTGAGATTGACTGTCCACCGAGTACACCAAAATGTCATCCAAATAGATAACCACAAAACAACCAATCAAATCAGAAAAAATTACATTAATAAAATTCTGAAAAACAGCAGGAGCGTTGGTGAGACCAAAGGGCATAGCCAAGTTTTCAAACAGCCCTTCAGTCGTCAGGAATGCTGTTTTCCATTCGTCCCCTTCCCAGACTCTTATCAGGTTATATGCCCCAAGTAAATCCAGTTTAGAGAACCACTTGACCCCGGTGAGTTGGTTACATAGATCAGGAATTAGGGGGAGAGGGTATGTATTTTTCACAGTAATTTTGTTTAATTCCTGAAAATCGAGGCACGGCTGCAAACCACCATCTTTTTTCTTAAAAAGAAGCCCGCCGCCACAGGTGAAACAGAAGGCCTAATATGCCATTTGCGGAGACTCTCGGTAATGTATTCCTTCATGGCTAGACGTTCGGGCCTGGACAAATTGAACAGGCGAGCCTTGGGTAACTTGGCTCCAGTGACAAGATTAATGGCACAATCAAAGGGTCTATGTGGTGGTAGCGCCTCAGCCTCACTTTCGGAAAATACGTCTTCAAAATCTTTCAGGTACTCCGGAATACCTTCCAGACAACACTGACACAGATTTTACTGGGGTGACAAGAGTTGTCAAGTTACAACATAGACCGTTAGCCATACAACCCCGCTGAATGACCTCCCTCGTGACCCAGTCAATAGTAGGATTGTGGCGCTGAAGCCAAGGCATACCCAGTACCAGTCCAGCTGGCAGATTATTTAGAACAAAACACCTTAATTTTTCCATGTGAGTGGAACCCACTTTCAGAGAAAAGGTATCAGTCATGAATCAAACTCCCTCCCGGGTGATAGGAGAAGAATCAATTGCCACAATTTTAACAGGATCTTCTAACCTGACTGTCCCTATCTTATGAAAAGTCACAACTTTGGCATCGATCAGATTAATAGAAGAACCACAGTCAACAAAGGCGGTAGTCACAACCGGACCGCCTGCAAATTCTAGTTCCACCGGAAGCAGAATTTTAGTAAGCGAGGAAAAAGGTACCTCCTCGATTGTTACCCAGACTCAGTCATATGATTTCAGCACAAATATACTGCATTTTCTATCAGTGTCACATCTGGCGCTCATGTTCAGATTTGGGTTTAATCAAGGACTATCAGAATATGCTGGTGACTCCTGGCGGACTTTATTACTGGTGCTAAGAAATCCATGTCTACTCTTTCGAACGGTACTTCTATAATAGGTAGATGTACCAAAGGACTACAGAAATGCTGATGGGAGATGGCCACATTAGTTTTTTATTAGGATGATGAAGCTATGTTCCGCAGCGTTACTCGTGGGGTGTCTGAGTAAACCTGCACTATGGCCTCTCATGAATGATATCTTTTACTTCTTGCAGCATTTTTTTATCATTCCATGCCTCTATCTATTGTTGGATTATGGTGATAGTGGATGAGAGGGTTTGGGGTACTATAATATTGCTATGGCTATAGCCTTTATTTGTATTTCATTTATATAACCGTTCTAATTTCACTACTATGTACCGTATGTAATGCTGACTTACTGCTTGGGATTAAGTCTTTTGATTGTAGTCGTCTTTATTTGACATATGTACTCTATGATAATTTAGGATAAGTTTTCTTATTATTTCTTGATTCACATTTTGGATTTGCCTTATTGTTATCTGACATATTGTTTCTAATCTCCTATGTTTACTATCTAATGTACAAGTATTAAGTACTTCTGTATTGCTGGAGACATTCCACTGCTATGTATTTAATGCTGAGTGAACATACTGTATAAGATTATGTCTTTTGGTTGGGGACGCCTTTATTGACATATATACTCTATTATACAGTATTATAGGACACATTTGATTATTATCTTTTGATTTGCGTTTTGTATCTGCCTTATTGTTACTTGACATATTGCTTCTAATGTCCTCTGTATACTATCTAAGGTACAAGTATTGAGTACTTATGTATTGCTGTTAGGGGTGATATTATACATGCATTATATCATTCACGATGCAATAACTATATCATGATTGGCCTGTTTTTGCACTTTTTCGATGGAGTCAGGTTTGTGCATCTGGTTTTAGAGTTTTATCTTGGGTGTTTCAATAAAAATTCTTTTTTTAAATAAATTATTTTTTACATATTGATGCGTGCTCATTAGAGTTGAGCGACTTTTGTTTTTTTAGGGTCGCGTTTTGTTTCGTGAAACCCGACTTTTCCAAAAGTTGGGTCGAGCAAGATCGTCCGATTATAGGGAAAAGTCGGGGTCATCCCGAAACACGAAACCCAATGTAAGTCAATGGGGAATAAAAGTCAGCAGTGAGAGGAGGACAGGAAACACACCTACAGTGCCCAATTGAATGCCAAAAGCATCAATTCTTCTTACTTAAGCTTGTCAACCTTAATTAACTTCATAATACAAGTTACGCACTGAAAAATGGGGGTTATTTGGCTAAATTTGTGGGGGGGGAGGGCTGGCTGCAGGTTTTCATGTGCCCTGGGCGAAAGAGCGCCCCTTTAACACATACCACAATTCATCATGCTCCGATACGGCAGAGAAATAGCGGTATAGTACAATGAAAAATACCTCACTTTTTACATCTCATGACGAGGCCCATCTATTTCTCCATACAAAATCATTGGTCCCATATAATGTTTGAAACAGTATATGATGAGCTCCACATAATGCTACAGTATATGTTGGTCCCCATGGATGAAGCTCCACTGTCTTATGGGCCCAAATAATGCTCCAAACATAATGGGCCCCATTTCTAATGCTCTAGTGTATAATGGGCCCTGTAAATGCTGCTCCAGTGTCTGATGTCCACCTTTGGAATGTCCCAGTGTATGGTGGGCCCCATCTATCATTCTCCAGAGTATAGTGCTCCCCAAAAATTGCTGTCCCAACATTGAAAACAATCAAATAAGTCTCCTCGCTAGGGAATCCCTGTACTTGTCTGGACAGGTGCTGTAGCTTGCTTAACAGCTCGCCAGCCGTTCTCACGCCCAGTATGGATTGCACGTGATTGCACAAAGGTTAGAAAGGGTACCGTATCCCTGGATAACATGTATGGATAGCGTACACATTCAAAATATATGTCTATACAGCATGAGGCAGGCTCAGACGGTGTTAGGCCCAGTATGGATTGCACGTCATTGCACAAAGGTTAGAAAGGGTACCGTATCCCCGGATAACATGTATGGATAGCGTACACATTCAAAATATATGTCTATACAGCATGAGACAGGCTCAGACGGTGTTAGGCCCAGTATGGATTGCACGTCATTGCACAAAGGTTAGAAAGGGTACCGTATCCCCGGATAACATGTATGGATAGCGTACACATTCAAAATATATGTCTATACAGCATGAGGCAGGCTCAGACGGTGTTAGGCCCAGTATGGATTGCACGTCATTGCACAAAGGTTAGAAAGGGTACCGTATCCCCGGATAACATGTATGGATAGCGTACACATTCAAAATATATGTCTATACAGCATGAGGCAGGCTCAGACGGTGTTAGGCCCAGTATGGATTGCACGTCATTGCAC
The DNA here is from genome assembly GCF_039654945.1 of Dendrobates tinctorius. Taxonomy (NCBI): domain Eukaryota; kingdom Metazoa; phylum Chordata; class Amphibia; order Anura; family Dendrobatidae; genus Dendrobates; species Dendrobates tinctorius. The sequence goes on along the minus strand of NW_027361713.1, from coordinate 5,354,403 downwards.
AAAGGTTAGAAGGGGTGCCGTATCCCCGGATAACATGTATGGATAGCGTACACATTCAAAATATATGTCTATACAGCATGAGGCAGGCTCAGACGGTGTTACGCCCAGTATAGATTGCACGTCATTGCACAAAGGTTAGAAAGGGTACCGTATCCCCGGATAACATGTATGGATAGCGTACACATTCAAAATATATGTCTATATAGCATGAGGCAGGCTCAGACGGTGTTAGGCCCAGTATGGATTGCACGTCATTGCACAAAGGTTAGAAAGGGTACCGTATCCCCGGATAACATGTATGGATAGCGTACACATTCAAAATATATGTCTATACAGCATGAGGCAGGCTCAGACGGTGTTAGGCCCAGTATGGATTGCACGTCATTGCACAAAGGTTAGAAGGGGTACCGTATCCCCGGATAACATGTATGGATAGCGTACACATTCAAAATATATGTCTATACAGCATGAGGCAGGCTCAGACGGTGTTAGGCCCAGTATGGATTGCACGTCATTGCACAAAGGTTAGAAAGAGTACCGTATCCCTGGATAACATGTATGGATAGCGTACACATTCAAAATATATGTCTATACAGCATGAGGCAGGCTCAGACGGTGTTAGGCCCAGTATGGATTGCACGTCATTGCACAAAGGTTAGAAGGGGTACCGTATCTCCGGATAACATGTATGGATAGCGTACACATTCAAAATATATGTCTATACAGCATGAGGCAGGCTCAGACGGTGTTAGGCCCAGTATGGATTGCACGTCATTGCACAAAGGTTAGAAAGGGTACCGTATCCCTGGATAACATGTATGGATAGCGTACACATTCAAAATATATGTCTCAGGAGGCAGGCTCAGACGGTGTCAGGCACAGTATGGATTTGACGGCCCAGATTACACAGCGGAGGAGCAGGGAGAGGTAAAGATTGCAAATGCTGGGGCCCTGGCCAAGCAAGGGGGGCCCACTCGTGGGCGTCGGTACTGGCACTGGGCCCCTCATAGTACAGCGGTGTGTCTGACAGCGGGTGTGCACCACCACCGTCAGAGACACTTGATTGCACTATGAGGGACCCTGTGCCAGTGCCCGCGCCCAAGAGTCGGCCTACCCACCTGTCCAGGGCAACGGCACTCGCACGGTGTCGTGCGGTAGGTGGTGACCCCGGCCATGGGGGGGGGAGGCAGCACAGTTATGGAGTTTTAGAAAGTGGCATATGTTGATGTTGGACATTCAGCTGATGCAAAAGGCGAAATAGATGAAGTACCAGGAAGAGGTGGACCAAAGCAAGCCATTTTTCTGTCACCCTATGTGTCATCAGGGGAAGGTGGGACAAAATCCTTGGAAAACCATGCGTGGTTCATTTTAATGAAGGTTAGATCATCCACATTTTGGGTTGACAGACGGGTCCTTTTTTCTGTCAGGATTGATCCAGCTGCACTGAAGACTCTTTCCGATAGCACACTTGCAGCTGGGCAAGCGAGCTCCTGTAAGGCATATTGGGCCAATTCAGGCCAGGTGTCCAGTTTAGCGGCCCAATAGTCAAAGGGGAATGACCTGTGTGGGAGAACATCGATATGGGAGGAAAAGTAGTTTGTAACCATAGTTGACAACTGCTGTCTCCTGTCACTTTCCATCGATGCAGTATTACCAGTTGTGTGAGCGGTATTTGAAAAATCAGTCCACAACATTGTCATGAAACCCCTGTCTCCAACGCCACTTCTGCTGTGTGCACCACGAACACCTCTGCCAAGCTGCCCCCGGCCCGTACGGCTCTTGTGAGAACCATCACCGCTGCTGTGTGCTGGGAATGCCTCAAGCAACCGATTTACCAGAGTTGCTTGTTTATTAGCCAATATTAGGTCAAGGTTCTCGTGTGGCATGATGTTTTGTAATTTGCCTTTATAGCGTGGATCCAGGATGCTGGCCAACCAGTAGTCATCGTTCATCATTTTGGCAATGCGGGGGTCCCTTTTTAGGATCCGCAAGGCATAATCTGACATGTGGGCCAATGTTCCCGGTGTCAATGATGCACTGCGAGTGCTGGGTGGAGGAGCACTTTCTGGCAAATCCACATCCCTCCAGTCACGCACAAACCCTGTACCAGACCTTGCCGCGCCAACATTTTCACTTGCCCCACGAGATGCATCCTCCTCCCCTAAGCAATCATCCCCATCATCCTCCTCCTCCTCCTCCTCCTCTTCTTCCTCCACCTCGTCCAGGAGAGGTCCCTGAGCAGACAATGGCTGAATGTCATCAAGGATTCCCTCCTCCTCTTCCTCCTCATCAACATTGGCTGCAGAAGCCTGCTCCTTAAGGTGCGTCAAAGTTTGCATGAGCAGACGCATAAGTGGGATGCTCATGCTTAGGATGGCGTCGTCTGCGCTTACCAGCCGTGTGCATTCCTCAAAACACTGAAGGACTTTACAAAGGTCTTTCAGCTTCGACCACTGCACGCCTGTCAACTCCATGTCTGCTCTCAAAGTGCCTGGCCGTGTATCCTCCCACAAATGCATTATGGCCTGCCTCTGCTCGCACAGCCGCTCCACCATGTGCAGGGTGGAGTTCCACCTTGTTGCAATGTCGATAATGAGGCGGTGGTTGGGAAGGTGGAGCAATCGCTGCAGCTTCAGCATACGAACGGAGTGTACAGGCGACCGGCGGATGTGCGCGCACAGTCTTCGCACCTTCTGGAGCAGGGCTGTTAACTCCGGATAATTTTTGAGGAAGCACTGCACCACCAGGTTCAAGGTGTGAGCCAAGCAAGGTATGTGGCTGAGTTTTGAAAGGGCTATGGCTGCCACAAAATTACGGCCGTTATCACTAACTACCTTGCCTGCCTCAAGATGTACACTGCCCAGCCATGACTCAGTTTGTCGCTTCAAGTACTCGGCCAGCACCTCGGCGGTGTGTCTGTCGCCCAAACACATCATCTGCAACACAGCCTGCTGACGCTTTCCACTAGCTGCTCGATAGGGGGACACATCGTGTGCAACAGTGGCAGCTGCAGATGGAGTGCTCGTACGACTGCGCTCTGTGGACGAGCTTTCGCTTCTGGAGGAGGAGGAGGAGGGTCGAACGCCTACAGCCAACTGTTTCCTATACCGTGGGCTAGGCAGCACTGTCCCACCACCGATGTCCCCTGTGGACCCTGCATCCACCACATTAACCCAGTGCGCAGTGATGGACACGTAACGGCCCTGGCCATGCCGACTGGACCATGCATCAGTTGTGAGGTGCACCTTTCCGCTCACTGACTGCTTGAGTGCATGGACAATGCGGTCTTTCACATGATGGTGGAGGGCTGGGATGGCTTTGCGAGAGAAGAAGTGGCGACTGGGTAGGTCATAGCGTGGTACTGCATAGGCCATGAGTTCGCGGAAAGCTGTGCTTTCCACCAACCGAAAGGGCATCATCTCAAACGAGATTAGTTTGGCAATGTGGGCGTTCAAACCCAGTGTACGCGGATGAGAGACTGAGTACTTTCTTGACCTACTCATAGTGTTTGGGAGGGTGAGCTGGACTTGAGAGCTGCATATGGTGGAAGTAGCGGTGGACAGGGCGGACTGAGAGAGAGCTGATGATGGTGATGGAGTTGGTGTTCTTTCTGATGGCCTAGAATCAGTCTTTCGTTGATATAACAGTGGGATTCCCTGACTGCTGTGGCCTTGCAACGACACCTCAACATTTGCTGCTGTGCTAACCGGTGGGCTTATAGTGGGGGAAACAATGTAGCGTTGCTGACTACCTTCGTTGTGATCAGTTGCACATGTGGCACTTGAGGTTTGGTGTTGTGTCCACGCTTGCAAGTGCATGCTGGTTACATGTCTAAGCATGCAACTGGTATTCAAATTTTTCAGATTTTTCCCTCGGCTAAAGGTGTTTGCGCACTTCTTACAGATAACCTTGGCCTGATCATGAGGATTTTGTTCAAAAAAGTGCCACACTGCACTCTTCCTACTTTGGCAGACATTTTGCGGCCTAGCACGCTGTGATCTTTTGACCCTCTGGACAAGCTGTCCAGCAACTCTTTTGATGTTTGGAACCTGTCTTTGGAGTGCTCCGGGCCTGCCAGATAACAGCTGTTGCGATGTCGATGTCTGCTGTGGATGCTCCTCATCTGAGCTATTGGAAGCAGCATCCTCTTCCCCCAATGGATGCCAATCTGGGTCAACAACTGGGTCATCCATCACCTCCTCTTCTATGTCATGTGCACCTTCCTCTGTGTCACCGTGTATGGTGGTATAGTGTGCGGGAAGGGGCACCTGAGTCTCATCAGGGTCAGAATCTGGCTCTGTACACTGCGAGGACAATGTAGTGCTCTGAGTGAATGTACCAGCAGAATCATCCATGAGCGGCTGTGCATCAGTGCACTCCATGTCAGATTCATCTTGGCCTGGGTAATTCACCATTTCACTTGATAATCCAGGCATGGTATGTGAAAACAGCTCCATGGAGTAATCAGTAGTATGGCCTGCGTCATCCTTCAATCTTGGTTGGGGTGAAGGACACAAGGAAAGGTGTGGTTCATGAACATGAGCCTCCAATGACGACTCAGTGCTTTTACTTTTTACAACTGAAGAAGAGGAGGCGATAGAGCTGGAGGCTGAGTCAGCAATGTAAGACAAAACTTTTTCCTCATGCTCTGCCTTTAAAAGCGGTTTGCCAACTCCTAGAAAACTAAGCGTTCGAGGCCTTATGTAGCCAGACGATGACGCAGGGTCAGCACCTCCTGCATTCGGTCCTATTTTGCTCTTGCCACTACCATCAGATCCACCACCAACACCATCATTACCAGCTGCCAACCCCCGCCCAATTCCACGGCCTCTTCCACCAGCCTTCCTCATTTTTGGTAGAAATGTAGACAAAATCCAACAAACTATATAGTAATGTAAAACAAGGTACAAGGTGTCTATAGGACAGGGGAGTTTTAGAATTTCTGCACACACTTGTGGACAGTGGACACTTGTGGATTGTGTGAGGCCCACTGATAACTGAGCGCTATGTGACACGCTCGATGGCACAGCTGCCTGTGACCAAAGTGACGAGAGGATAATGGAGATTTTGAATCTCTGCATACACTTTTGGACACTGGACACTTGTGGATGGTGTGAGGCCCACTGATATCTGAGCGCTATGTGACACGCTCGATGGCACAGCTGCCTGTGACCAAAGTGACGAGAGGATAATGGAGATTTTGAATCTCTGCGTACACTTTTGGACACTGGACACTTGTGGATGGTGTGAGGCCCACTGATATCTGAGCGCTATGTGACACGCTCGATGGCACAGCTGCCTGTGACCAAAGTGACGAGAGGATAATGGAGATTTTGAATCTCTGCGTACACTTTTGGACACTGGACACTTGTGGATGGTGTGAGGCCCACTGATATCTGAGCGCTATGTGACACGCTCGATGGCACAGCTGCCTGTGACCAAAGTGACGAGAGGATAATGGAGATTTTGAATCTCTGCGTACACTTTTGGACACTGGACACTTGTGGATGGTGTGAGGCCCACTGATATCTGAGCGCTATGTGACATGTTCGATGGCACAGCTGCCTGTGACCAAAGTGACGAGAGGATAATGGAGATTTTGAATCTCTGCGTACACTTTTGGACACTGGACACTTGTGGATGGTGTGAGGCCCACTGATATCTGAGCGCTATGTGACACGCTCGATGGCACAGCTGCCTGTGACCAAAGTGACGAGAGGATAAGGGAGATTGGATTGCTTTTAAAAAAGCAGTTTGCGGAGCAGTAGGTAAACAGCAATGCCAGCGTGTCAGGAAGCCTTAAAAGGCAGCCCAACAACCAACACCACTGATACACCACAATATAGCCTCCCCTTGCACTGCACACACAGTGACTTGTGTTTTGTGCAGGCCAAATCGCTAGCAGCAGAAGCAGTTTTTTTGTCTTCTTCCCTGCCTAACGCTCTCCCTACAGAATCAGCAGCAACCTCTCCCTATACTAAGATCGGCAGAAGTAAGATGGCGGTCGGCGTGCACGCCCTTTTATACCCCCTGTGACGCCCACCAAAGCAAGCCAATCACTTGCATGCCCTTCTGAAAGATGGTGGTGACCCGTGCCTATGTCATCACGTTGCCCACAGTGTCCGTGGATCCTGATTGGCTGAAAAAGAGCGCAAAACAAACTTTTGAAACGAGACTTTGGCGCGTAAGTCGCCGACCTCGTGGCCGGCCTCATCCTAGGGTCGGGTTTCGTTTCATGAAACCCGACTTTGCCAAAAGTCGGCGACTTTTGAATTTTTTCGACCCGTTTCGCTCAACTCTAGTGCTCATCATTCTTGTATCTTTTTTCTCTTTTTATTAAATGACATATTGGACAGGCTAGTAAAACTGCCGTAGAGTTCAGGGTTTTCTTAGCTTCCAGGAGTGTTCACAAAGTACGTGTTGATGAACAAGGTCCATCACCAGCTTGTGATAAGCCAGGGGTTACCATAGCCTGTTCTATAGTTTTGCCCATGCTAGATGGACTTGGTAAACTTCGCTGACTTCAAAGCGAGGAAATATTATGTCTGTCCCAAGTTATTGGGGTTCCCCATCAACAATTTCCACATTCTCCCTGGCCTGGGACAAAGTAGGGTCTCTGAGTTGTGCAGCACTAAAATCGTGGCCAGAAACATTTAAGTCTCACAATTCAGGTCTCGGTGGCAAGTCCTCTATTTACTCGGCCATCAATTCCAGGGAAGTTTTCTCCACCGAAGTGGCGGTCATCCTTACAGCCAGTACTTTATCCTTGGGACCACATGGTTCTTACACCACTACTGAACAATGTGACGTGGTCACTTCTTGTGCTGTCTCATGCTCACTGGGTGAGATAACTGTTGGCCAAAGAAAGGGGGAAAATCCCTCTCAACTATTAATTTGTAGTGCAGACAACAGTTGCTCCCACCTCATGACATCGTCTCCTGGCTGACGTGTTTATTATCACCAATGTGGTGGGATAGTATTTTAAGTCCCTGAGGATACATAATACTTCAATTTTCCGGCTGGTGAACTCAGATCTCACCAGATTAGCCCCTACCAGGGTAATGAGGCTCGCTGAATCCACTAGGACCACAGCTGGGGTTCCCTCTATTTCAAGTTGACTCAAATGTTTATCACTGGGGCTTCTATGGTGCCCATCGCACTGATCCTCTTAGCATACAGGGATTCTCAGCACCCAAAGTTTCTGTACATGGGTTCAGCAAGGAGCGGGGTAGTTGGCCCTTACATGGCCTGGATCCTGGCAACTCTAGCAGACTATTGGGGCCCATTCCCTGCCAGATAAGTCCTGAATGTCTCTCTGGTTCTGTCCGATGGGTCTCGGGTGGGGAGTTTTGGGAGAGCGATGATGTCATAGAGGTTACTGCCAGTCACTGAAGCTGTGTTCCCAAACTCAGTTCATTCTCATGGTGCTAACTGTTAGGGACGGCAGAACGCACTAAATATTAACCCCTTCCCAACCAATGACGCCACATAGGCATCATGAAAACTGGTGCCAATCTGACCAGTGACGCCTATGTGGCGTCATGACTTTAAAGCCCCCCCTGCGGGCCGGGTGACCGGGGTCACTGAAAGGTCACCTGAACCGCAGATACAAGGGGCTTTGTTCTTCACCCCCATGCAGCTACGATCGCTCTGATTGGCTGTTAAAAGTGAAACAGCCAATGAGAGCGATAGTAATATTTCATCAATGAAAATTGATGAAATATTACAATCCCGCCATGGCCAATGCTGAAATAACATCGGACATGGCTGGAGACACTAAGTTAACCCCCCGCTGACTGACGGCGCCGATCGGGCGCCTCCACCGACTGACGGCAGCGACCGGCCGCCGCTGTCACAATCTGCCCCCCCTCCCTCCGCTTCCCCCCCCCACCTTCCGATCCCCCCCACAATACTCACTAACCCCCCCCGGCCGTCCCGGTGACCTGCCGTCCGGCTGTCCCAGTCCATGGGCGCCGCCATCTTGGAAAATGGCGGGCGCATGAACAGCGCACCCGCAGGCATTTCCCGGCGGCAGATTCATTTTTTTTTTTTTTTTGATCACTGTGATAAACTCTCACAGTGATCAAAATAAAAAGTAAATCACTGCCCCCCTTATCACCCCCTATAGGGACAAATAATAAAATATTTTTATTTTTCAATTAGGGTTAGAAATAGGGCTAGGGTTAGGGCTAGGGCTAGGGTTAGCGCTAGGGTTGGGATTAGGGTTAGGGGTGTGTTGGGGTTAGGGTTGGAGATAGAATTGAGGGGTTTCCACTGTTTAGGCACATCAGGGGGGTCTCCAAACACGACATGGCGCCACCATTTATTCAAGCCAATTTTGCGTTTAAAAAGTCGAACAGTGCTGCCTCTATTCCGAGCCCCGACGTGTGCCCAAACAGTGGTTTACCCCCACATATGGGGTATCAGTGCACTCAGGAAAAATTCCACAAGAACTTTGGGGGTCTAATTTCTCCTGTTACCCTTGGGAAAATTAAAAACTGGGGGCTAAAAAAATAATTTTTGTGGAGAAAAAATTATTTTTTATTTTCACGGCTCTGCATTATAAACTGCTGTGAAGCACTTGTGGGTTCAACGTGCTCACCACGCATCTAGATTAGTTCCTTGGGTGGTCTAGTTTCCAAAATGGGGTCACTTGTTGGGGGTTTCCACTGTTTAGGTACATCAGGCATTTCATAATGTCACTACTTCCCTTCTGAGCCCCGACGTGTGCCCAAACAGTGGTCTCCCCCACATATGTGGTACCAGCGTACTCAGGACAAACTGGACAACAACTTTTTGGGTCCAATTTATCCTGTTACCCTTGTGAACAAAAAATTGTGGGCTAAAAATCATTTTTTTTTTTAGGAAAAAAAAATGATTTTTTATTTTCACGGCTCTGCGTTATAAACTTCTGTGAAGCACTTGGGGACTCAAGGTTCTCACCACACATCTAGATAAGTTCCTTGGGGGGGTCTAGTTTACAAAATGGGGTCACTTATGGGGGTTTCCACAGTTTAGGTACATCAGGGGCTCTGCAAACGTAACATGACGCCCGCAGACCTTTCCATCAAGTCGACATTTCAAAACGTTACTACTTCCCTTCTGAGCCACAACGTGTGCCCAAACAGTGGTCGCCCCTCCACATATGGGGTACCAGCGTACTCAGGACAAACTGGGCAACAACTTTTGGGGTCCAATTTATCTTATTACCCTTGTGAAAATAAAAAATAGTGGGCTAAAAATCATTTTTTGAGGGGAAAAAAATATTTTTTATTGTCATGGTTCTGCGTTATAAACTTCTGTGAAACACTTGGGGGTTCAGAGTGCTCACCACACATCTGGATAAGCTCCTTAAGGGGTCTAGTTTCCAAAATGGGGTCACTTGTGGGGGAGCTTCAATGTTTAGGCACACAGGGGCTCTCAAAACACGACATGGTGTCCGCTAACCATTGGAGCTAATTTTCCATTCAAAAAGTCAAATGGCGCTCCTTCCCTTCCGGGCCCTGCGCCCAAACAGTGGTTTATGACCACATATAAAGTATCGGTGCACTCAAGAGAAATTGCCCAACAAATTTTAGGATCCATTTTATCCTGTTGCCCATGTGAAAATGAAAAAACTGAGGTTAAAAAATATTTGTGAAAGAGAGTACTTTTTTTTACGGATCAATTTGTGAAGTACATGGGGTTCAAATTGCTCATTATGCATCTAGAAAAGTTTCTTGGATGGTCTAGTTTCCAAAATGGGGTCACTTGTGGGGGAGCTCCAATGTTTAGGCGCACAGGGGCTCTCCAAACACGACATGGCAAACGTTAAATATTCCAGCATATTTTCCATTCAAAAAGTCAAATGGCGCTCCTTCCCTTCTGAGCCCTGCCGTGCACCCAAACAGTGGTTTATGACCACATATAAGGTATCGATGTACTCAGGAGAAATTGCCCAACAAATTTTATGATCCATTTTATCCTGTTACCCATGTGAAAATGAAAAAAATTGATGCTCAAATAAACTTTTTGTTGGAAAAATTAAAACTTCCATTTTTTCCTTCCACGTTGCTTTAGTTCCTGTGAAACACCTGAAGGGTTAATAATCTTCTTGAATGTAGTTTTGAGTAGCTTGATGGGTGCAGTTTTTAGAATGGTGTCACTTTTGGGTATTTTCTGCCATATAGACCCCTCAAAGTGACTTCAAATGTGAGGTGGTCCCTAAAAAAAAAATGGTTTTGTAAATTTTGTTGGAAAAATGAGAAATCGCTGGTCAACTTTTAACCCTTATGACTCCCTAACAAAAAAAAAAAAAATGTTGTTTCCAAAATTGTGCTGATGTAAAGTAGACATGTGGGAAATGTTATTTAGTAACTATTTTGTGGCACATACCTCTCTGGTTTAACAGAATAAAAATTCAAAATTTGAAAATTGAGAAATTTTCAAAATTGTCGCCAAATTTCCATTTTTTCCCACAAATAAATGCAAAAATTATTTACCTAAATTTACCACTAACATGAAGCCCAATATGTCACGAAAAACAATCTCAGAATTGCTAGGATCTGTTGAAGTATTCCTGAGTTATTACCTCATAAAGGGACACTAGTCAGAATTGCAAAAAATGGCCTGGTCATTAAGGTCAAAATAGGCTTGGTCATGAAGGGGTTAAATAACAGAAAGTGCATTCGCCGCCCGGGGACCACCGTGCAGAAGGTGTTAACACTGCTGCTAGATAATGGCAGACGAACTATAAGCCGGTATATCGCACACGGGTTGAACGTCACCGGTGTGCACTGGGCGTACTCTGCTAGCTTCACAGAGGCACCTAAGGCATTAACATAAATGCTGAGCCAGTTTGTCTCACAGGACTCAGAGAAGTGCACGCACGATATAAGGTCACAGGAACTGGGGCCCAGGCAGAGGGTTAGAGTCGGTCTAGACCTACCGTGCGTGCAGCGTCGCAACTGCGGACGCCAAGAGGAACTTCAGCGCGGCAAGAGACACAGACGCTACTCGACAATGCCCAAGAGGGAGCACACTGTCGGATGCTAGCACTGTGGAGAATGCTTATTGTGGTTGTAACTTGCCACTGGCTGGCGCTGACTCTAAACCTAAGTCCCTATACACACTCGTAATATCAGAGGAAGGGGATCTTAATGAGTCATTCGCAGGTTCATGCGTCCATCATCATTCACACAGTAGGAACTAGAGACTATACTAGCTCATGGCCGAGTGGCCATGCAAACCTTTTATAGCCAGGACTTTCCGGAAGCTTCCAGACCCCTGAGATGGACCAATCAGATCTGGAGAAGGACCTTGACATGTGACTCCCGATCTCCAATGGGAGATCGTCTCATGAGCATGCTCAGTGGAGCAACAGAAGGACTTAGCCTCTGGAGCGATTTGCTGCTGTGCAGCCTGCATTGCTATTGCTGACCCAAAGGTGGCAGCAACAGCCAGATGCACAGAGCAGGTCTGGGCAGAGCGTCTGGAAGCCGGGACTACTAAGCAAACTCCTCTTCGGTTGATAGATAATGGGAGACTGCAGAAGGTGAGGCTCTGGATTCCTGTTGAGCCGCTGCGGGAGCCCGATGCCTAACACTAACGGTGATCTCATTGAGATCACTGCAGCTCATCGGGCCTCTCACAGTGAACTGAGCATGGGAATGCAGCTTAAGTGATTGGTCGTAACCTCCATAACCTCACTGCTTGTCACTGAATTTAGTTCTCAGCAGCTAAGTGTCTCCTTATTTTCAGGCTAAAGGATCACATCATGCCAATGTTCAGTTTGAAAGCCAGATGTTGTAGAGGTGTACTATGATGTTGTTTGACAGTATGAATTATCTTCACATTGGATAGGTGAGGGACATGTTTTTTTGTTTTTTTTTACAGAGGACATTGGCTTCAATAGATTTCAGGCGTAAAGGTGTATATAATTGAGTATACTGAGTTTCTTTAATAGATGTCTAAAATAGGGAGTTGAGTTTTATTTGAAATAAAAGATTTTATTCTTGCTGTGTGTTTATTTCAAACCTTACTATGTGGTTAGTAATGGAGGCGTCTTAAAGATGCCTCTGTATTACTAACCACTGGGCTTAATGTCAGCTGCAAATACAAAGCTAACATCAACCCCAACCCTATTACTCCACTTGCCACATCACCAGGGCAAGTGGGAAGAGCAAGGGTAAGAACTAGAGTTGAGCGAAACGGGTCAAAATATTTCAAAAGTCGCCGACTTTTCGTAAAGTCGGGTTTCATGAAACGAAACCCGACCCTAGGGTGAGGTCGGCCACGAGCTCGGCGACTTTAGCGCCAAAGTCGCGTTTCAAAAGTTTGTTTTCCGCCCTTTTTCAGCCAATCAGGATCCATGGACACTGTGGGCAACGTGATGACATAGGCAGGGGTCACCACCATCTTTGAGAAGGGCATGCAAGTGATTGGCTTGCTTTGGGGGGCGTCACAGGGGGTATAAAAGGGTGTGCACACCGACCGCCATGTTACTCATGCTGATCTCACAATAGGGAGAGCTGCTGCTGATTCTGTAGGGAGAGCGTTAGGCAAGGAAGAAGACACCAAAAACTGCTTCTGCTGCTAGCGATTTTGCCTGCACAACACACCAGTCACTGTGTGTGCAGTGCAAGTGGAGGCTATATTTTGCTGGATCAGCTGTGTTGGTTGTTAGGCTGCCTTATAAGGATTCCTGATACTGTAGCTGCATTGCTGTTTTCCCACTGCTCTGCAAACTGCTTTTTTAAAAGCAATCCAAATTTTTTTTTTTGTCCTGGTGAGGTACTGAGCGTGCATTTTTTCACACCATACAGCGGTGTACGCTCCTCACACAGTACCGTGTAACGCTGTTATCACGGCCACAGTGAAGCTGTGTGTGACTCTGTAAGAATAAGTCGAGGACATGTTCCGTTCTTACAGACCTCCACCTTCTAGTTTTGTCTGCTTTTCAAACAGTTAAGTATATTTGCTGTTTGATCACATTCAAAACTATAGAGAGACAGCATGTGTCAGTCCGTATACTTAAAAAACACGGAGCTTGACAATTTTACGGACACCGGTGTACGTGCACGCTCCTCTCTCAGTACCGTGTAACGGCTGTCATCACGGCCACAGTGAAGCTGTGTGTCACTCTGTAAGGATAAGTCGAGGACATGTTCCGTTCTTACAGACCTACACTCTAGGGAGATTCCTATTCTGCCCAATTCTATATACACCTTGTAGTTTGTCATACACTAGCCAATTTCTGCCTGTGACATAGCGGTGTGATATTAACTGGGCCTCACACAACAGTGTCCACAAGTGTGTTCAGAAATTCTACGTCTCCCCTGTCCTATAGTGAAATTTTTCACACCTGTGACATTGAGCCTGTGACATAGCGGTGTGATATTAACTGGGCCTCACACAACAGTGCCCACAAGTGTGTTCAGAAATTCTACATCTCCCCTGTCCTATATACACCTTGTACCTTGTTTTACATTACTATATAGTTTGTGGGATTTTGTGTACATTTTTACCAAAAATGAGGAAGGCTGGTGGAAGAGGCCGTGGAATTGGGCGGGGGTGGCCAGCTGGTAATGATGGTGTTAGTGGTGGATCTGATGGTAGTGGCAAAAGCAAAATAGGACCAAATGCAGGAGGTGTTGAGCCCGTGTCATCATCTGGCTCCACAAGGCCTCGAAGGCTTAGTTTTCTAGGAGTTGGCAAACCGCTTTTAAAGCCAGAGCATCAGGAAAAAGTTTTGTCTTACATTGCTGACTCAGCCTCCAGCTCTATCGCCTCCTCTTCTGAAGTTGTAAAAAATAAAAGCACTGCGTCGTCATTGGAGGGTCATGTTCATGAACCACACCTTTCCTTGTGTCCTTCACCCCAACCAAGACTGAAGGATGACGCAGGCCATACAACTGATTACTCCATGGAGCTGTTTTCACATACCATGCCTGGGTTATCAAGTGAAATGGTGAATTACCCAGGCCAAGATGAATCTGACATGGAGTGCACTGATGCACAGCCACTGATAGATGATTCTGCTGGTACATTCAGTCAGAGCACTACATTGTCCTCGCAGTGTACAGAGCCAGATTCTGACCCTGATGAGACTCAGGTGCCCCTTCCCGCATACTATACCACCATGCACGGTGACACAGAGGAAGGTGCACATGACATTGAAGAGGAGGTGATGGATGACCCAGTTGTTGACCCAGATTGGCATCCATTGGGGGAAGAGGGTGCTGCTTCCAATAGCTCAGATCAGGAGGAGGAGCATCCACAGCAGACATCGACATCGCAACAGCTGTTATCTGGCAGGCCCGGAGCACTCCAAAGACAGGTTCCAAAAATCAAAAGAGTTGCTGGACAGCTTGTCCAGACGGTCAAAATAGCACAGCGTGCTAGGCCGCAAAGTGTCTTCCAAAGTAGGAAGAGTGCAGTGTGGCACTTTTTTGAACAAAATCCTCATGATCAGGCCAAGGTTATCTGTAAGAAGTGCACAAAGACCTTTAGCCGAGGGAAAAATCTGAAAAATTTGAATACCAGTTGCATGCTTAGACATTTAACCAGCATGCACTTGCAAGCGTGGACACAACACCAAACCTCAAGTACCACATGTGCAACTGCTCACAAAGAAGGTAGTCAGCAACGCTACATTGTTTCCCCCACTGTAAGCCCACCGGTTAGCACAGCAGCAAATGTTGAGGTGTCGTTGCAAGGCCACAGCAGTCAGGGAGTCCCACTGTTATATCAACGAAAGACTGAATCTAGGCCATCAGAAAGAACACCAACTCCATCACCATCATCAACCCTCTCTCAGTCCGCCCTGTCCACCGCTACTTCCACCATATGCAGCTCTCAAGTCCAGCTCACCCTCCCAGACACTATGAGTAGGTCAAGAAAGTACTCAGTCTCTCATCCGCGTACACTGGGTTTGAACGCCCACATTGCCAAACTAATCTCGTTTGAGATGATGCCCTTTCGGGGCATCTTGAGGCAGGCAAGGTAGTTAGTGATATTGGCCGTAATTTTGTGGCAGCCATAGCCCTTTCAAAACTCAGCCACATACCTTGTTTGGCTCACACCTTGAACCTGGTGGTGCAGTGCTTCCTCAACAATTATCCGGAGTTAACAGCCCTGCTCCAGAAGGTGCGAAGACTGTGCGCGCTCATCCGCCGGTCGCCTGTACACTCCATTCGTATGCAGAAGCTGCAGCGATTGCTCCACCTTCCCAACCACCGCCTCATTATCGACATTGCAACAAGGTGGAACTCCACCCTGCACATGGTTGAGCGGCTGCGCGAACAGAGGCAGGCCATAATGCATTTGTGGGAGGATACACGGCCAGGCACTTTGAGAGCAGACATGGAGTTGACCGGTGTGCAGTGGTCGAAGCTGAAAGACCTCTGTAAAGTCCTTCAGTGTTTTGAGGAATACACACGGCTGGTAAGCGCAGACGACGCCATCCTAAGCATGAGCATCCCACTTATGCGTCTGCTCATGGAAACTTTGACGCACCTTAAGGAGCAGGCGTCTGCAGCCAATGTTGACGAGGAGGAAGAGGAGGAGGGAATCCTTGATGACATTCAGCCATTGTCTGCTCAGGGACCTCTCCTGGACGAGGTGGAGGAAGAAGAGGAGGAGGAGGAGGAGGATGATGGGGATGATTATTTAGGGGAGGAGGATGCATCTTGTGGGGCAAGTGAAAATGTTGGCATGGCAAGGTCGGGTACAGGGTTTGTGCGTGACTGGAGGGATGTGTATTTGCCAGAAAGTGCTCCTCCAACCAGCACTCGCAGTGCATCATTGACACCGGGAACATTGGCCCACATGTCAGATTATGCCTTGCAGATCCTAAAAAGGGACCCCTGCATTGCCAAAATGATGAACGATGACGACTACTGGTTGGCCAGCATCCTGGATCCACGCTATAAAGGCAAATTACAAAACATCATGCCACACGAGAACCTTGACCTAATATTGGCTAATAAACAAGCAACTCTGGTAAACCGGTTTCGTTGAGGCATTCCCAGCACACAGCAGCGATGATGGTTCTCACACGAGCCGTACGGGCCGGGGGCAGCTTGGCAGAGGTGTTCGTGGTGCACACAGCAGAAGTGGCGTTGGAGACAAGGGTTTCACGACAATGTTGTGGACTGATTTTTCAAGTACCGCTCACACAACTGGTAATACTGCATCGATGGAAAGTGACAGGAGACAGCAGTTGTCAACTATGGTTACAAACCACTTTTCCTCCCATATCGATGTTCTCCCGCACAGGTCATTCCCCTTTGACTATTGGGCCGCTAAACTGGACACCTGGCCTGAATTGGCCCAATATGCCTTACAGGAGCTCGCTTGCCCAGCTGCAAGTGTGCTATCGTAAAGAGTCTTCAGTGCAGCTGGATCAATCCTGACAGAAAAAAGGACCCGTCTGTCAACCCAGAATGTGGATGATCTAACCTTCATTAAAATGAACCATGCATGGGTTTCCAAGGATTTTGTCCCACCTTCCCCTGATGACACATAGGGTGACAGAAAAATGGCTTGCTTTGGTCCTCCTCTTCCTGGGACTTGAACAATTTCGCCTTTTGCATCAGCTGAATGTCCAACATCAACATATGCCACTTTCTAAAACTCCCTAACTGTGCTGCCTCCCCCCCATGGCCGGGTCACCACCTAGCGCACAAAACCGTGCGAGTGTCGTTGCCCTGGACAGGTGGGTAGGCCGACTCTTGGGCGCGGGCACTGGCACAGGGTCCCTCATAGTGCAATCAAGTGTCTCTGACGGTGGTGGTGCACACCCGCAGTCAGACACACCGCCGTACTATGAGGGGCCCAGTGCCAGTACCGACGCCCACGAGTGGGCCCCCCTTGCTTGGGCAGGGCCCCAGCATTTGCAATCTTTACCTCTCCCTGCTCCTCCGCTGTGTAGTCTGGGCCATCAAATCCATACTGGGCCTGACACCGTTTGAGCCTGCCTCCTGATGTATAGACATATATTTTGAATGTGTACACTATGCTAATCATACATGTTATCCGGGGATACGGTACCCTTTCTCACCTTTGTGCAATCACATGTAATCCATACTGGGCCTGACACCATTTGAGCCTGCCTCCTGATGTATAGACATATATTTTGAATGTGTACACTATGCTATCCATACATGTTATCCGGGGATACGGTACCCTTTCTCACCTTTGTGCAATCACGTGTAATCCATACTGGGCCTGACACCATCTGAGCCTGCTTCCTGATCTATAGACATATATTTTGAATGTATACACTATGTTATCCATACATGTTATCCGTGGATACGGTACCCTTTCTCACCTTTGTCCAATCACGTGTAATCCATACTGGGCCTGAGAATGGCTGGCGAGCTGTTAGCAAGCTACAGCACCTGTGGTTTCCACACATAAGTTTTTCATTTTTCAGGAATGACGGATAGGCCTAATTCCGGAACTGCGGTTGACCTGCACTTACTGGGAAATCATGGTTCGCGGGTAATAATTGTAATCCCAGATCCCCATCACTAACGTTGTTCAGCGGGTTATCTGCACCTGTAAGCGACAAACGCTGGCCTTTTCAGTGTAGCGCACATGCAGCCATGGACATGTAAGGGCATGACACACCAGTTATTGGCCAATCTCACGTGCCAGAGCCTCGCGTGTCCCTCTAGTAAGCCGGACTAGGACCGCGGGGCATGACGGAGTCTCGATCATTAACGGAATTAAGCTTGCAATGTGTGCATCTTTTTTGTGGCTGGATGGTTGAGGTTGCCCATGTTGAGTCAAATTACGCCATAGGCTCCACTCCTGGTGGTGCCCTTCTGGACATTCCTTTAAGGTTCAGCTTTGCAACCATACTGCCCACGTAAAACAAACACTTTGCCTTCATAAACGCTGTTTGGAGGGTTGAGACTCGTGGGAATAACGCCGCCCAATAAGTTAACCTGCTAGAGAGATCCTTCATTGCTCCCAAGCATGACATCACACTCCCTAGGAGGAAGGTAATGTCACTGTGGCGACCATACTCCTGGGGGCGACACAAGTGCACTGATGCCCAGCCACTGCTTGATGAGTGTGCTGGTACATTGACCCAGACCACTACATTCCCCTTGCACGCTACACGGGCTGAATCTGACCCTGATGAAACTCAGGTTACCCTTCCCATATACAGTTCCATCTTACACGGTGACAAAGAGGAAGCTGCAGATGAAAGTGCAGGTTCGGCCCACCCGCCGTCAGACACACCACCGTACTATCAGGGGCCCTGTGCCAGTGCCATCGCCAACAAGTGGGCCCCACCTGCATGCTCAGGATCACAGCACTTGCAAGTTTGAAATACTGTGCAGTGAGAAGGAAGATGGGGACGACGAGGAGTCCAGACTAGTACAGGGATTCCCTAGCGAGGAGACTTATTTAATTGTTTTCAATGTTGGGACAGCAATTTTTGGGGAGCACTATACTCTGGAGAATGATAGATGGGGCCCACCATACACTGGAACATTCCAAAGGTGGACATCAGACACTGGAGCAGCATTTACAGGGCCCATTATACGCTAGAGCATTAGAAATGGGGCCCATTATGTTTGGAGCATTATTTGGGCCCATAAGACAGTGGAGCTTCATCCATGGGGACCAACATATACTGTAGCATTATGTGGAGCTCATCATATACTGTTTCAAACATTATATGGGACCAATGATTCTTTATGGAGAAATAGATGGGCCTCGTCATGAGATGTAAAAAGTGAAGTATTTTTCATTGTACTATACCACTATTTCTCTGCCATATCGGAGCATCATGAGTTGTGGTATGTGTTAAAGGGGCGCTCTTTCGCCCAGGGTACATGAAAACCTGGAGCCAGCCCTACCCCCCCACAACTTTAGCCAAATAACCCCCATTTTTCAGTGCGTAACTAGTATTATGAAGTTAATTAAGGTTGACAAGCTTAAGTAAGAAGAATTGATGCTTTTGGCATTCAAATGGGCACTGTAGGTGTGTTTCCTGTCCTATCACTGCCGACTTTAATTCCCCATTGACTTACATTGGGTTTCGTGTTTCGCTCGGACCCCCGACTTTTCCCTATAGTCGGCCGATTTTGCTCGACCCGACTTTTGGAAAAGTCGGGTTTCACGAAACGAAACTCGACCCTAAAAAAGCAAAAGTCGCTCAACTCTAGTAAGAACCAGATTTGGCACATCTTATGGAGGCACCATTTCTGGAGCACCTAAGCGCTGATATTTGTAGCCTTGTAGGGGGAGCAATATCTCTGCCCCTTTCGCAGGCTATTAATATCAACCCCCAGCTGTCTGCTTAGCCTTTTCTAGTTTGAATTTATAGGGGGCCACTACATCATTTTTTCCCCATAAATTCACTAGTAACACTGTGTTACCAAGGTTTTGCCCTTCTGACAATTTTGAGTATTCCTAATAGATTTTTTCATGCTGATTTCAGAAATGACTTCAAAATTTTCCTATCAGGTAAGGTTTTTCAGAAATGATGTGAAACATTATAATATTCTGTTATAACTTTATGCAAATTGTTTCTTCAGAGAGGAAGAGGACTAGAACTCTAGTGAGATTCTGGTTTTGGCTTTTAGCCTGTCATGTAACAAGGCTTGTTAAAGGGTCGACATTGACTTTTAGGATTGCTACTTCCAATAGGTGGCACTAGAGTTCTAGTACTCTTACTCTCTGCAGAGACAATTTGGGCAGTTCCATGCTGAGAAGGAATATTTTCAAATATTTTGGAAATAGTTAATTTTTTGTAAGTTGGTACTTTATTACACATGGCATAAGGTGGCAACACAGTTTCTTTCAAATTCCATATATATCCAAGATGGCAGAGGGTTGCATGTGAACACCTACTGTTACTGTCATACAGTAACAGGCTAAATTGGTAAGTGGATCACTATTAACTAGCAACATGCATAACTTAAGTTCAGTAAATATAAAAGAAGTACTGTTAGGAAACCAAAATACTATAATATCTTTGGTTCTGTAAGATTATTTTTTACCAGAAATTTTGCACATATCCATTGTAGACATTTTCTCAGTAACGTAAGTGACCAAAAAGATAAAAGGTTTTTGTAGGATTGAGAACTAAGCATAAATTAAGTTGTAACTTGCATAGTTCTTATATTGCATAATGTATTAACTATTCACTAAGTTTCATGTTGCTGCTAAAAGTTTCACAGTTTCTGTATGAAGTAAACTTATTGTAATGTAAGTTACTTCAGCTTTTCAATGTAAGTTACCTGCCTTTCAATTTTTGGACAACACTTACAGTCTGCTTTTTGAAATAATTAAATACTATCATAATTTTGATGTTCATTTTACTTTATATTATAAGGTCATTCTTTGTATTTTTAGAGTCACAATGCCATTAACGCCAGCTGAAAAGATGAAGAGACGAAAATCCACAGTAAATCTGCAGGTAAAACGCAGGTCATTTTACCTGTGGACTTAGCCAAATCCGTGTGGAACAATCCACAGGGTAATCCGCACCGTGTGCACATACCCTTAATCTCCCCTCCACCAGAAACCCAACCAGACCCCACAAGCAGGCCTTAACCCTGCCCCCCAGGATCCCAACCAGACCACACAAACATGGGGGTTAATGCACGCTTGTGGGGTCCGGTTGGGCTCACAGAGAGGGGGGTTAATGCACGCTTGTGGGGTCTAGTGGGCTCCTGGGAGGATAATGCATGCTTGTGGGGTCTGGTGGGCTCCTGGGGTGGTTAATGCACGCTTGTGAAGTCTGGCTGGCTCCTGGAGATGGTTAATGCAGGGCCCATCCAGACCCTGCAAGCGTGCATTAACCCCCCTGGGGCCCAACTAGACCCCAAAAGCATGCATTAATCTTCCTGGGTTCTAACCATATGCCGCAAGTGTGCCCAACCAGACCCCGCAAGATTGCACTAACCAACCCCCCCAGGAGCCCAACCAAACCCCGCAAAAATGTGCACTAATCCCCCCCCCCCACAGTGAGGAGACCCCACAAGCATGCATTAATCCCCCGGGAGCCCAACCAGAACCCACAAGCATGCATTAATCCTCTCCTCCCCTCCGGGAGCCCAACCAGAACCCACAAGCATGCATTAATCCTCTCCTCCCCTCCGGGAGCCCAACCAGACCCCACAAGCATGCATTAACCCCGCCCCAGTGAGGAGCCCACCTATACCCCACAAGCATTCATTAAGCCCCCGAGAGCCCACCGATACCCCACAAGCATGCACTAACCCCCCTGGGTCCCCACCAGACCTCGCAAGCGTGCATTAATCCCCCCCTGGAACCCAACCAGACCCCAAAAGCATGCATTAACCCCCCCGGGACCCAACCAGACTCCGCAAGTGTGCATTAATCATCACATGCAGCCTATATTTTGTCTAAATAAAGTCAATTTGCCGTCTCAAATATGGACACTGACAAAGTTGAACACATTCTTTGTTTTGTAACGTAAGTTACTATATTGTGTTGTAATGTAAGTTACCTACATTTCTTGTAATAAAAACAGTTGCATTTAGCTTGAGAGGTTAAAATAAATTTGCTAAAGTTGCTTGGACTATGGTGTTTTAATACAATAAAAATAGTGCTTCTCCCCTGCTTACCAGAACAGAAAATTTTGCAGTCTCATGATATGGACAATTGCCTTTCCTTTTTGTGTAACGTAAGTTACCAAGTAATAACACTGTATTTTGTATTTATTTTGTATTTTTGAAAAATCAAAATGTGTTGAAATCTATTGAGAATAGTTTAATGTACAATATACATTCACTCATTCTTGTGCCTGCCTTCAAAGAAAAGTCTGTAGCCATTATTTAGTCAGTTTTTGGCTTGGGATGTAAAGTAAGTTACCATGGAATGGCCCATTTGCATATTTCCCAGAGGAGCATTGTGGCTTTAAGTCTCCTCATCTCGGCATGCTTAGCATGTCATTCTCTGCAAGGATAAACCATAATTCTTGGATATTTGTCATAATTCTAAAAACTCATATATGAACTTTTTCTGAAACAGTGTATTCTGAATTTTCCACTGAAATAACATAAATCGCTGATCTACACATATACAAAGCACTTATTATGCGAATTCCATGCAGGCGCAGTGAATCATTCGGCTGAGCGTGTACGGAGCATACCACATCTCCTGGGCAGGGGAGAAATCAAAAGACAATACTGACATACTTAGAGCATGGCTGAATGGATCACGACCTTCAATGACGTTCACTGTCCCAATGATATGGAGAGAGCAGAGAGATCATGTAACAGATTGCTACTTCTGTATTACAAATGTAACAGGATATTCAGCAAAGAACAAGAAAGCAATAGAATATGCTAATCTTCCTTCAGCCATAAGACCAGTGCCATATGATGAAAGTCCTCGTGTTCCAAAGCCGCCCAAAGTATGGACAATGGAGGACGACGAAGATGAACTAACAATGTCAGTGGAAATGAAACTGCTGCAGACCCACACTTTGAGCCTTCTACATCAAATCCACATCTGTTCAGTCAAGATTAAAAACACATGAGCCATGCACAAAAGTGAACAAGTCTGTAGGACAGAGATCACATCACCCAAAGACTGAAACACAAAAAACATGGTATAACAAACGTGCAAAAATACTCTGTTGTAAAATATATATAACAGTAAATAGCAAGTGCTAGTAAAAAGATGATAACTAGAGTTGAGCGACTTTTGGTTTTTTAGGGTCGCGTTTCGTTTCGTGAAACCCGACTTGTCCAAAAGTCGGGTCGAGCAAGATCGTCCGATTATAGGAAAAAGTCGGGGCCATCCCGAAACACGAAACCCAATGTAAGTCAATGGGGAATAAAAGTCGGCAGTGAGAGGAGGACAGGAAACACACCAACAGTGCCCATTTGAATGCCAAAAGCATCAATTCTTCTTACTTAAGCTTGTCAACCTTAATTAACTTCATAATACAAGTAACGCACTGAAAAATGGGGGTTATTTGGCTACAGTTGTGGGGGGGGAGGGCTGGCTCCAGGTTTTCATGTGCCCTGGGCGAAAGAGCGCCCCTTTAACACATACCACAACTCATCATGCTCCGATACGGCAGAGAAATAGCGGTATAGTACAATGAAAAATACTTCACTTTTTACAGCTCATGACAAGGCCCATCTATTTCTCCATACAGAATCATTGGTCCCATATAATGTTTGAAACAGTATATGATGAGCTCCACATAATGCTACAGTATATGTTGGTCCCCATGGATGAAGCTCCACTGTCTTATGGGCCCAAATAATGCTCCAAACATAATGGGCCCCATTTCTAATGCTCTAGTGTATAACGGGCCCTGTAAATGCTGCTCCAGTGTCTGATGTTCACCTTTGGAATGTTCCAGTGTATGGTGGGCCCCATCTATCATTCTCCAGAGTATAGTGCTCCCCAAAAATTGCTGTCCCAACATTGAAAACAATGAAATAAGTCTCCTCGCTAGGGAATCCCTGTACTAGTCTGGACTCCTCGTCGTTCCCATCTTCCATCTCACTGCACAGTATTTCAACCTTGCAAGTGCTGTGATCCTGAGCAAGCAGGGGGGGCCCACTCGTTGGCGACGGCACTGGCACAGGGCCCCTGATAGTACGGTGGTGTGTCTGATGGCGGGTGGGCCGAACCTGCACTTTCATCTGCAGCTTCCTCTTTATCACCGTGTAAGATGGAACTGTATATGGGAAGGGTAACCTGAGTTTCATCAGGGTCAGATTCAGGCCGTGTAGCGTGCGAGGGGAATGTAGTGGTCTGGGTCAATGTACCAGCAGATACATCGAGCAGTGGCTGGGCATCAGTGCACTTGTGTCGCCCCCAGGAGTACGGTCGCCACAGTGGCATTACCTTCCTCCTAGGGAGTGTGATGTCATGCTTGGGAGCAACGAAGGATCTCTCTAGCAGGTTAACTGATTGGGCGGCGTTATTCCCACGAGTCATGACCCTCCAAACAGCGTTCATGAAGGCAAAGTGTTTGTTTTACGTGGGCAGTATGGTTGCAAAGCTGAACCTTAAAGGAATGTCCAGAAGGGCACCACCAGGAGTGGAGCCTACGGTTTAATTCGACTCCACCTGGGAAACCTCAACCATGCAAGCTACAGAACAGATGCACACATTGCAAGCTTAATTCCGTTAACGAACGAGACTCCGTCATGCCCCGCGGTCCGAGTCCGGCTTACTAGAGGGACACGTGAGGCTCTGGCACATGAGATTGGCCAATAACTGGTGTGTCATGCCCTTACATGTCCGTGGCTGCATGTGCGCTACACTGAAAAGGCCAGCGTTTGTCGCTTACAGGTGCAGATAACCCGCTGAACAACGTTAGTGATGGGGATCTGTGATTACAATTATTACCCGCGAATGATGATTTCCCAGTAAGTGCAGGTCAACCGCAGTTCCGGAATTAGGCCTAACCGTCATTCCTGAAAAAATGAAAAACTTACGTGTGCAAACCGCAGGTGCTGTAGCTTGCTTAACAGCTCGCCAGCCGTTCTCAGGCCCAGTATGGATTACACGTGATTGCACAAAGGTGAGAAAGGGTACCGTATCCCCGGATAACATGTATGGATAGCATAGTGTACACATTCAAAATATATGTCTATACATCAGGAGGCAGGCTCAGACGGTGTTAGGCCCAGTATGGATTGCACGTGATTGCACAAAGGTGAGAAAGGGTTCAGTATCCCCAGATAACATGTATGGATAGCGTACACATTCAAAATATATGTCTATACATCAGGAGGCAGGCTCAGACGGTGTTAGGCCCAGTATGGATTTGACGGCACAGACTACACAGCGGAGGAGCAGGGAGAGGTAAAGATTGCAAATGCTGGGGCCCTGCCCAAGCAAGGGGGGCCCACTCGTGGGCGTCGGTACTGGCACTGGGCCCCTCATAGTACGGCGGTGTGTCTGACGGCGGGTGTGCACCACCACCGTCAGAGACACTTGATTGCACTATGAGGGATCCTGTGCCAGTGCCCGCGCCCAAGAGTCGGCCTACCCACCTGTCCAGGGCAACGGCACTCGCACGGTGTCGTGCGCTAGGTGGTGACCCCGGCCATGGGGGGGGAGGCAGCACAGTTAGGGAGTTTTAGAAAGTGGCATATGTTGATGTTGGACATTCAGCTGATGCAAAAGGTGAAATAGGTCAAGTCCCAGGAAGAGGTGGACCAAAGCAAGCCATTTTTCTGTCACCCTATGTGTCATCAGGGGAAGGTGGGACAAAATCCTTGGAAACCCATGCGTGGTTCATTTTAATGAAGGTTTGATCATCCACATTTTGGGTTGACAGACGGGTCCTTTTTTCTGTCAGGATTGATCCAGCTGCACTGAAGACTCTTTCCGATAGCACACTTGCAGCTGGGCAAGCGAGCTCCTGTAAGGCATATTGTGCCAATTCAGGCCAGGTGTCCAGTTTAGCGGCCCAATAGTCAAAGGGGAATGACCTGTGTGGGAGAACATCGATATGGGAGAAAAGTAGTTTGTAACCATAGTTGACAACTGCTGTCTCCTGTCACATTCCATCGATGCAGTATTACCAGTTGTGTGAGCGGTACTTGAAAATCAGTCCACAACATTGTCATGAAACCCCTGTCTCCAACGCCACTTCTGCTGTGTGCACCATGAACACCTCTGCCAAGCTGACCCCGGCCCGTACGGCTCGTGTGAGAACCATCACCGCTGCTGTGTGCTGGGAATGCCTCAAGCAACCGATTTACCAGAGTTGCTTGTTTATTAGCCAATATTAGGTCAAGGTTCTCCTGTGGCATGATGTTTTGTAATTTGCCTTTATAGCGTGGATCCAGGATGCTGGCCAACCAGTAGTCGTCATCGTTCATCATTTTGGCAATGCGGGGGTCCCTTTTTAGGATCTGCAAGGCATAATCTGACATGTGGGCCAATATTCCCGGTGTCAATGATGCACTGCGAGTGCTGGTTGGAGGAGCACTTTCTGGCAAATCCACATCCCTCCAGTCACGCACAAACCCTGTACCAGACCTTGCCACGCCAACATTTTCACTTGCCCCACGAGATGCATCCTCCTCCCCTAAGTAATCATCCCCATCATCCTCCTCCTCCTCTTCTTCCTCCACCTCGTCCAGGAGAGGTCCCTGAGCAGACAATGGCTGAATGTCATCAAGGATTCCCTCCTCCTCTTCCTCCTCATCAACATTGGCTGCAGACGCCTGCTCCTTAAGGTGCGTCAAAGTTTGCATGAGCAGACGCATAAGTGGGATGCTCATGCTTAGGATGGCGTCGTCTGCACTTACCAGCCGTGTGCATTCCTCAAAACACTGAAGGACTTTACAGAGGTCTTTCAGCTTCGACCACTGCACACCGGTCAACTCCATGTCTGCTCTCAAAGTGCCTGGCCGTGTATCCTCCCACAAATGCATTATGGCCTGCCTCTGCTCGCACAGCCGCTCCACCATGTGCAGGGTGGAGTTCCACCTTGTTGCAATGTCGATAATGAGGCGGTGGTTGGGAAGGTGGAGCAATCGCTGCAGCTTCTGCATACGAATGGAGTGTACAGGTGACCGGCGGATGTGCGCGCACAGTCTTCGCACCTTCTGGAGCAGGGCTGTTAACTCCGGATAATTTTTGAGGAAGTACTGCACCACCAGGTTCAAGGTGTGAGCCAAGCAAGGTATGTGGCTGAGTTTTGAAAGGGCTATGGCTGCCACAAAATTACGCCCGTTATCACTAACTACCTTGCCTGCCTCAAGATGTACACTGCCCAGCCATGACTCAGTTTGTCGCTGAAAGTACTCGGCCAGCACCTCGGCGGTGTGTCTGTCGCCCAAACACATCATCTGCAACACAGCCTGCTGACGCTTTCCACTAGCTGCTCGATAGGGGGACACCTCGTGTGCAACAGTGGCAGCTGCAGATGGAGTGCTCGTACGACTGCGCTCTGTGGACGAGCTTTCCCTTCTGGAGGAGGAGGAGGAGGAGGAGGGTCGAACGCCTACAGCCAACTGTTTCCTATACCGTGGGCTAGGCAGCACTGTCCCACCACCGCTGTCCCCTGTGGACCCTGCATCCACCACATTAACCCAGTGCGCAGTGATGGACACGTAACGGCCCTGGCCATGCCGACTGGACCATGCATCAGTTGTGAGGTGCACCTTTCCGCTCACTGACTGCTTGAGTGCATGGACAATGCGGTCTTTCACATGATGGTGGAGGGCTGGGATGGCTTTGCGAGAGAAGAAGTGGCGACTGGGTAGGTCATAGCGTGGTACTGCATAGGCCATGAGTTCGCGGAAAGCTGCGCTTTCCACCAACCGAAAGGGCATCATTTCAAACGAGATTAGTTTGGCAATGTGGGCGTTCAAACCCAGTGTACGCGGATGAGAGACTGAGTACTTTCTTGACCTACTCATAGTGTCTGGGAGGGTGAGCTGGACTTGAGAGCTGCATATGGTGGAAGTAGCAGTGGACAGGGCGGACTGAGAGAGGGTTGATGATGGTGATGGAGTTGGTGTTCTTTCTGATGGCCTAGAATCAGTCTTTCGTTGATATAACAGTGGGATTCCCTGACTGCTGTGGCCTTGCAACGACACCTCAACATTTGCTGCTGTGCTAACCGGTGGGCTTACAGTGGGGGAAACAATGTAGCGTTGCTGACTACCTTCGTTGTGATCAGTTGCACATGAGGCTTGGTGTTGTGTCCACGCTTGCAAGTGCATGGTGGTTAAATGTCTAAGCATGCAACTGGTATTCAAATTTTTCAGATTTTTCCCTCGGCTAAAGGTCTTTGCGCACTTCTTACAGATAACCTTGGCCTGATCATGAGGATTTTGTTCAAAAAAGTGCCACACTGCACTCTTCCTACTTTGGCAGACATATTGCGGCCTAGCACGCTGTGATCTTTTGACCCTCTGGACAAGCTGTCCAGCAACTCTTTTGATTTTTGGAACCTGTCTTTGGAGTGCTCCAGGCCTGCCAGATAACAGCTGTTGCGATGTCGATGTCTGCTGTGGATGCTCCTCATCTGAGCTATTGTAAGCAGCACCCTCTTCCCCCAATGGATGCCAATCTGGGTCAACAACTGGGTCATCCATCACCTCCTCTTCAATGTCATGTGCACCTTCCTCTGTGTCACCGTGTATGGTGGTATAGTGTGCGGGAAGGGGCACCTGAGTCTCATCAGGGTCAGAATCTGGCTCTGTACACTGCGAGGACAATGTAGTGCTCTGAGTGAATGTACCAGCAGAATCATCCATCAGCGGCTGTGCATCAGTGCACTCCATGTCAGATTCATCTTGGCCTGGGTAATTCACCATTTCACTTGATAATCCAGGCATGGTATGTGAAAACAGCTCCATGGAGTAATCAGTAGTATGGCCTGCGTCATCCTTCAATCTTGGTTGGGGTGAAGGACACAAGGAAAGGTGTGGTTCATGAACATGAGCCTCCAATGACGACTCAGTGCTTTTACTTTTTACAACTGAAGAAGAGGAGGCGATAGAGCTGGAGGCTGAGTCAGCAATGTAAGACAAAACTTTTTCCTGATGCTCTGGCTTTAAAAGCGGTTTGCCAACTCCTAGAAAACTAAGCCTTCGAAGCCTTATGGAGCCAGACGATGACGCAGGCTCAACACCTCCTGCATTCGGTCCTATTTTGCTCTTGCCACTACCATCAGATCCACCACCAACACCATCATTACCAGCTGCCAACCCCCGCCCAATTCCACGGCCTCTTCCACCAGCCTTCCTCATTTTTGGTAAAAATGTAGACAAAATCCAACAAACTATATAGTAATGTAAAACAAGGTACAAGGTGTCTATAGGACAGGGGAGATTTTGAATTTCTGCTCACACTAGTGGACACTGGACACTTTTGGATTGTGTGAGGCCCAATGAATATCTGAGCGCTATGTCACAGGCTCGATGGCACAGCTGTGACCAAAGTGACTAGAGGATAAGTGAGATTTTGAATTTCAGCAGACACTTGTGGACACTGGACACTTTTGGATTGTGTGAGGCCCAATGAATATCTGAGCGCTATGTCACAGGCCCTATGGCACAGCTGTGACCAAAGTGACTAGAGGTTAAGTGAGATTTTGAATTTCAGCAGACACTTGTGGACACCGGACACTTTTGGATTGTGTGAGGCCCACTGATATCTGAGCGCTATGTCACAGGCTCGATGGCACAGCTGTGACAAAAGTGACAAGAGGATAAGTGAGATTTTGAATTTCAGCAGACACTTGTGGACACTGGACACTTTTGGATTGTGTGAGGCCCAATGAATATCTGAGCGCTATGTGACAGGCTCGATGGCACAGCTGTGACCAAAGTGACTAGAGGATAAGTGAGATTTTGAATTTCAGCAGACACTTGTGGACACTTTTGGATTTTGTGAGGCCCAATGAATATCTGAGCGCTATGTGACAGGCTCGATGGCACAGCTGTGACCAAAGTGACTAGAGGATAAGTGAGATTTTGAATTTCAGCAGACACTTGTGAACACTGGACACTTTTGGATTGTGTGAGGCCCAATGAATATCTGAGCGCTATGTGACAGGCTCGATGGCAAAGCTGTGACCAAATTGACTAGAGGATAAGTGAGATTTTGAATTTCAGCAGACACTTGTGGACACTGGACACTTTTGGATTGTGTGAGGCCCACTGATATCTGAGCGCTATGTCACAGGCTCGATGGCACAGCTGTGACAAAAGTGACGAGAGGATAAGGGAGATTTTGAATTTCTGCAGACACTTGTGGACACTGGACACTTTTGGATTGTGTGAGGCCCACTGATATCTGAGCGCTATGTCACAGGCTCGATGGCACAGCTGTGACAAAAGTGACGAGAGGATAAGTGAGATTTTGAATTTCAGCAGACACTTGTGGACACTGGACACTTTTGGATTGTGTGAGGCCCAATGAATATCTGAGCGCTATGTCACAGGCTCGATGGCACAGCTGTGACCAAAATGACTAGAGGATAAGTGAGATTTTGAATTTCAGCAGACAATTGTGGACACTGGACACTTTTGGATTGTGTGAGGCCCAATGAATATCTGAGCGCTATGTGACAGGCTCGATAGCACAGCTGTGACCAAAGTGACTAGAGGATAAGAGAGATTTTGAATTTCAGCAGACACTTGTGGACACTGGACACTTTTGGATTGTTTGAGGCCCACTGATATCTGAGCGCTATGTCACAGGCTCGATGGCACAGCTGTGACAAAAGTGACGAGAGGATAAGTGAGATTTTGAATTTCAGCAGACACTTGTGGACACTGGACACTTTTGGATTGTGTGAGGCCCAATGAATATCTGAGCGCTATGTGACAGGCTCGATGGCACAGCTGTGACCAAAGTGACAAGAGGATAAGTGAGATTTTGAATTTCAGCAGACACTTGTGGACACTGGACACTTTTGGATTGTGTGAGGCCCAATGAATATCTGAGCGCTATGTCACAGGCTCGATGGCACAGCTGTGACCAAAGTGACTAGAGGATAAGGGAGATTGGATTGCTTTTAAAAAAGCAGTTTGCAGAGCAGTGGGTAAACAGCAATGCCAGCCTGTCAGGAAGCCTTAAAAGACAGCCCAACAACCAACACCACTGATACACCACAATATAGCCTCCCCTTGCACTGCACACACAGTGACTGGTGTGTTGTGCAGGCCAAATCGCTAGCAGCAGAAGCAGTTTTTTTGTCTTCTTCCCTGCCTAACGCTCTCCCTACAGAATCAGCAGCAACCTCTCCCTATACTGAGATCGGCAGAAGTAAGATGGCGGTCGGCGTGCACGCCCTTTTATACCCCCTGTGACGCCCACCAAAGCAAGCCAATCACTTGCATGCCCTTCTGAAAGATGGTGGTGACCCGTGCCTATGTCATCACGTTGCCCACAGTGTCCGTGGAACCTGGTTGGCTGAAAAAGAGCGCAAAACAAACTTTTGAAACGCGACTTTGGCGCGTAAGTCGCCGACCTCGTGGCCGACTTCATCCTAGGGTCGGGTTTCGTTTCATGAAACCCGACTTTGCCAAAAGTCGGCGACTTTTGAAATTTTTCGACCCGTTTCGCTCATCCCTAATGATAACAAAAACAGGTTATTTGGTTGATAAGTTTTTTGCAAAAAATGTATACTAAGCCACTCACCAACTTCAAGGTATACCCATCTTAGAGCAGTCCTATCTAATGTATTTAAAACCTGTTCATGTGACCAGTACCTATATGAGCAGGATTCAGAAAGGCAATGCCCAATGTGGATGCGTTGTACAAGATGGCTTTTTATGTGCATGGCTCACAAGAGAGGGGCAGGGATCTCCCAAAACTTGCACGGACCCCCTCTGTGGGTCAGAGGTGGCAATATCAGTAACATTTTGGCACAAGTTGAGAGCAGGTGGATATATAGACTAGGCACTTTATCACCTCAGGGGCTAAATGAAGGTTTTGGGGCTTTTCTGTAGTATTTATTGTCAAAATCATCCTTATCTTTATGGAAGTTTTTATGGGGGGGGGGTTTGATGTTTTTATTTGTGTTTTTAGTAATTTTTCGTTTGATGCAATAGGGTCGTCTTTTACTCCAGTTATGTCATCTGTTCCCATGTATTATGGGATGACCATCTGCAAGCCTGAACATCATCCCAGTCATATTTTTTGTTCCAGTGGATGTATGGGAGATCATCTGCAAGTCTGAACATTATGGCAGCAATGAGTCTGTTTTCAAGTTTTCCATATATTTTTATGTGTTTTATTATATGGATATTGTGCTGCAACAATGATACATATTTACAGTAGTTAATAGGATGATGTTTGATTTCTGTATATCTTATTTTGGTGACTTTGCCTGATATTTTTTAGTCACTTTTGTGTTTTATTTTTATTATTTTTTTATTTTTTAGTCAATATTTTTTATTATGATTATTTTTCAACATTATTAAGCACTTCTGTATGCACTAAATTAAATGTATTTATATTTGTAATGTAAGCTTAGAAATATTTAGTGTCACTATATCACTTTTTTCAGTACTGTGTGCACTTGATTGTATTTATTAATGCGCTATTATTGCCGGTGTGTGTGCATAAGCGCAATATAGACTGCCTTGAATTTCTTAGTTCTGGCAGATATACATTAATATTTATATTATTTATTTATACATGTATTTTAAGCCCAGTAAATTGCATTTCTTAATTTCTTTA
This sequence comes from Dendrobates tinctorius, assembly GCF_039654945.1. Lineage (NCBI taxonomy): Eukaryota > Metazoa > Chordata > Amphibia > Anura > Dendrobatidae > Dendrobates > Dendrobates tinctorius. The sequence continues at coordinate 5,322,243 of NW_027361713.1, read as the reverse complement.
TTTACAAATCACTCTTATTTGCCGGTGTGTGTGCGCATGCGCCGCCTAGATCGCCCTGAATCTCCCAGTCCCGGCACCAAGATGGTGGTGCGTGACTTCCGCCCAGTTTGACTTGGTGGAATGCTCAAGTTACCATGTCCGGAGGTGGGTGGTTCCTTGAGGTGCGCTCTTGGCGTCGGATGCGCCGTTATACTCCTGGCATTTTAGCAACATGTGGGCGGTACTATTAGCACACTACACACACGTAAGTGTTCATTAACATATGGGACATGTCACCAGTTAGGGGGTGCTATGTTTGGTTACCGGGTATATATAATGACGTCCTGCCTCCCATTTTGACACGCCCCCGGAAGAACCTAGCGAAACGCGGGTCGGGGTGGGTCGCAGTGGCAGATTTGAACACACATTCAGGTATTATATTCATTGCACTTTTGCTGGCATTGAGATTGGTTTTGATTCACTGTGAACAGTTTTCATTATCCTATGGTCCAGGCACTATCGCTAAAATAGGAATGAGGTATTGTGGGCATTGTCATTACTATGGACTGTAGGTAATGACTGTTACAATAGGTCAGTGGTTATCTAACATGGTTATCTGATGTATCAGTGAGCAGTTATTTCTTTGAGTGTGTTTAGTACCTGCGACCTCTAGATTTTGAGGCATTATCTATGTATTTGATTGATTTCATGTAATGTGAGATTATAATAAAAATTTTTCTTATATTTGCTTTACATTCCTTGTGCCATTTTTTTGGGCATTTAGTTATTTGATGTTTTACAGAGTGTGACTCATGGTGTTTTTAGGTCATAAGGTGAAATATGTATGCTAAAGATTAAAAAAGGCATCTTTATTGGCCCACAGATCAGAGATATAATGAATGACAGTAGCTTTGAAGGTCTTTTGCAAGGTGCTGAATAAGTGGCATGGAGAGCCTTTAACCCCTTCACCCCCAAGGGTGGTTTGCACGTTCATGACCGGGCCAATTTTTACAATTCTGACCACTGTCCCTTTATGAGGTTATAACTCTGGAACGCTTCAACGGATGTAGGCGATTCTCGAGACATATTGTACTTCACTTTAGTGGTAAAAAATTTTCGCTATAACTTGCGTTTATTTATGAAAAAAACAGAAATATGGCAAAAATTTTGAAAATTTTGCAATTTTCAAACTTTGAATTTGTATGCCCTTAAAACAGAGAAATATGTGACACAAAATAGTTACTAAATAACATTTCCCTCATGTCTACTTTACATCAGCTCAATTTGGGAAACAACATTTTTTTTTGTTAGGAAGTTATAAGGGTTAAAATTTGACAAGCGATTTCTAATTTTTACAACAAAACTTACAAAACCATTTTTTTTAGGGACCACCTCACATTTGAAGTCACTTTGAGGGGTCTATATGGCAGAAAATACCCAAAAGTGACACCATTCTAAAAACTGCACCCCAGAAGCTACTCAAAACTACATTCAAGAAGATTATTAACCCTTCAGGTGCTTCACAGGAGCAGAAGCAACGTGGAAGGAAAAAATGAACATTTAACTTTTTAGTCACAAAAATAATATTTTAGCAACAATTTTTTTATTTTCCCAAGGGTAACAGGAGAAATTGGACCCCAAAAGTTGTTGTCAAATTTGTCCTGAGTACGCTGATACCCAATATATGGGGGGGAACCACTGTTTGGGCACAAGGCAGGGCTCAGAAGGGAAGGAGCCCCGTTTGACTTTTTCAACCTAAAATTGGCTGGAATTGAGATCGGACGCCATGTCGCGTTTGACGAGTGTCTGATGTGCCTAAACAGTGGAAACCCCCCACAAGTGACCCCATTTTGGAAACTAGACCCCCTAAGGAACTTATCTAGATGTGTGGTGACCACTTTGAACCCCCAAGGGCTTCACAGAAGTTTATAACACCCGGGCGTGAAAATAAAAAATCATATTTTTTCCACAAACATGATCATTTAGTCCCCAATATTTTGTTTTCCCAAGGGTAACAGGAGAAATTGGACCCCAAAGGTTGTTGTCAAATTTGTCCTGAGTACGCTGATACCCAATATGTGGGGGGAAACCACTGTTTAGGCACATGGCAGGGCTCAGAAGGGAAGGAGCAGCCCCGTTTGACTTTTTCAACCTAAAATTGGCTGGAATTGAGATCGGACGCCATGTCACGTTTGACGAGCGTCTGATGTGCCTAAACAGTGGAAACCCCCCACAAGTGAGCCCATTTTGGAAACTAGACCCCCTAAGGAACTTATCTAGATGTGTGGTGACCACTTTGAACCCCCAAGGGCTTCACAGAAGTTTATAACACCCGGGCGTGAAAATAAAAAATCATATTTTTTCCACAAACATGATCATTTAGTCCCCAATATTTTGTTTTCCCAAGGGTAACAGGAGAAATTGGACCCCAAAGGTTGTTGTCAAATTTGTCCTGAGTACGCTGATACCCAATATGTGGGGGGGAACCACTGTTTAGGCACATGGCAGGGCTCAGAAGGGAAGGAGCCCCGTTTGACTTTTTCAACCTAAAATTGGCTGGAATTGAGATCGGACGCCATGTCACGTTTGACGAGCGTCTGATGTGCCTAAACAGTGGAAACCCCCCACAAGTGACCCCATTTTGAAAACTAGACCCCCTAAGGAACTTATCTAGATGTGTGGTGACCACGTTGAACCCCCAAGGGCTTCACAGAAGTTTATAACACCCGGGCGTGAAAATAAAAAATCATATTTTTTCCACAAACATGATCATTTAGTCCCCAATATTTTGTTTTCCCAAGGGTAACAGGAGAAATTGGACCCCAAAGGTTCTTGACAAATTTGTCCTGAGTACGCTGATACCCAATATGTGGGGGGGAACCACTGTTTGGGCACATGGCAGGGCTCAGAAGGGAAGGAGCCCCGTTTGACTTTTTCAACCTAAAATTGGCTGGAATTGAGATCGGACGCCATGTCGCGTTTGACGAGCGTCTGATGTGCCTAAACAGTGGAAACCCCCCACAAGTGAGCCCATTTTGGAAACTAGACCCCCTAAGGAACTTATCTAGATGTGTGGTGACCACTTTGAACCCCCAAGGGCTTCACAGAAGTTTATAACACCCGGGCGTGAAAATAAAAAATCATATTTTTTCCACAAACATGATCATTTAGTCCCCAATATTTTGTTTTCCCAAGGGTAACAGGAGAAATTGGACTCCAAAGGTTGTTGTCAAATTTGTCCTGAGTACGCTGATACCCAATATGTGGGGGGGAACCACTGTTTAGGCACATGGCAGGGCTCAGAAGGGAAGGAGCCCCGTTTGACTTTTTCAACCTAAAATTGGCTGGAATTGAGATCGGACGCCATGTCACGTTTGACGAGCGTCTGATGTGTCTAAACAGTGGAAACCCCCCACAAGTGACCCCATTTTGGAAACTAGACCACCTAAGGACCTTATCTAGATGTGTGGTGAGCACTTTGAACTCCCAAGGGCTTCACAGAAGTTTATAACACCCGGGCATGAAAATAAAAAATCATATTTTTTCCACAAACATGATCATTTAGTCCCCAATATTTTGTTTTCCCAAGGGTAACAGGAGAAATTAGACCCCAAAGGTTGTTGTCAAATTTGTCCTGAGTACGCTGATACCCAATATGTGGGGGGGAACCACTGTTTAGGCACATGGCAGGGCTCAGAAGGGAAGGAGCCCCATTTGACTTTTTCAACCTAAAATTGGCTGGAATTGAGATTGGACGCCATGTCACGTTTGACGAGCGTCTGATGTGCCTAAACAGTGGAAACCCCCCACAAGTGAGCCCATTTTGGAAACTAGACCCCCTAAGGAACTTATCTAGATGTGTGGTGACCACTTTGAACCCCCAAGGGCTTCACAGAAGTTTATAACACCCGGGCGTGAAAATAAAAAATCATATTTTTTCCACAAACATGATCATTCAGTCCCCAATATTTTGTTTTCCCAAGGGTAACAGGAGAAATTGGACCCCAAAGGTTCTTGTCAAATTTGTCCTGAGTACGCTGATACCCAATATGTGGGGGGGAACCACTGTTTAGGCACATGGCAGGGCTCAGAAGGGAAGGAGCCCCGTTTGACTTTTTCAACCTAAAATTGGCTGGAATTGAGATCGGACGCCATGTCACGTTTGACGAGCGTCTGATGTGCCTAAACAGTGGAAATTCCCCACAAGTGACCCGATTTTGGAAACTAGACCCCCTAAGGAACTTATCTAGATGTGTGGTGAGCACTTTGAACCCCCAAGGGCTTCACAGAAGTTTATAACACCCGGGCGTGAAAATATAAAATCCTGTTTTGTTCCCACATAAATGATCATTTAGTCCCCAATTTTTAATTTTCCCAAGAGTAACAGGAGAAATTGGACCCCAAAAGTTGTTGTCCAATTTGTCCTGAGTACCCTGATACCCCACATGTGGGAGAAAACTACTGTTTGGGCACACGTCAGGGCTCGAAAGGGAAGTAATGACGTTTTGGAAAGCAGACTTTGATGGAATGGTCTGCGGGCATCATGTTCCATTTGCAGAGCCCTTGATGGTCCTAAACAGTAGAAACCCCCCATAAGTGACCCCATTTTGGAAACTAGACCCCCTAAGGAACTTATCTAGATGTGTGGTGAGCACTTTGAACCCCCAAGTGTTTCACTAAAGATTATAATGCCCAGGCGTGAAAATATAAAATCCTGTTTTGTTCCCACATAAATGATCATTTAGTCCCCAATTTTTAATTTTCCCAAGAGTAACAGGAGAAATTGGACCCCAAAAGTTGTTGTCCAATTTGTCCTGTGTACCCTGATACCCCACATGTGGGAGAAAACTACTGTTTGGGCACACGTCAGGGCTCGAAAGGGAAGTAATGACGTTTTGGAAAGCAGACTTTGATGGAATGGTCTGCGGGCATCATGTTCCATTTGCAGAGCCCTTGATGGTCCTAAACAGTAGAAACCCCCCATAAGTGACCCCATTTTGGAAACTAGACCCCCTAAGGAACTTATCTAGATGTGTGGTGAGCACTTTGAACCCCCAAGTGTTTCACTAAAGATTATAATGCCCAGGCGTGAAAATATAAAATCCTGTTTTGTTCCCACATAAATGATCATTTAGTCCCCAATTTTTAATTTTCCCAAGAGTAACAGGAGAAATTGGACCCCAAAAGTTGTTGTCCAATTTGTCCTGTGTACCCTGATACCCCACATGTGGGAGAAAACTACTGTTTGGGCACACGTCAGGGCTCGAAAGGGAAGTAATGACGTTTTGGAAAGCAGACTTTGATGGAATGGTCTGCGGGCGTCATGTTCCATTTGCAGAGCCCTTGATGTTCCTAAACAGTAGAAACCCCCCATAAGTGACCCCATTTTGGAAACTAGACCCCCTAAGGAACTTATCTAGATGTGTGGTGACCACTTTGAACCCCCAAGGGCTTCACAGAAGTTTATAACACCCGGGCGTGAAAATAAAAAATCATATTTTTTCCACAAACATGATCATTTAGTCCCCAATATTTTGTTTTCCCAAGGGTAACAGGAGAAATTGGACTCCAAAGGTTGTTGTCAAATTTGTCCTGAGTACGCTGATACCCAATATGTGGGGGGGAACCACTGTTTAGGCACATGGCAGGGCTCAGAAGGGAAGGAGCCCCGTTTGACTTTTTCAACCTAAAATTGGCTGGAATTGAGATCGGACGCCATGTCACGTTTGACGAGCGTCTGATGTGCCTAAACAGTGGAAACCCCCCACAAGTGACCCCATTTTGGAAACTAGACCCCCTAAGGAACTTATCTAGCTGTGTGGTGACCACTTTGAACCCCCAAGGGCTTCACAGAAGTTTATAACACCCGGGCGTGAAAATAAAAAATCATATTTTTTCCACAAACATGATCATTTAGTCCCCAATATTTTGTTTTCCCAAGGGTAACAGGAGAAATTGGACCCCAAAGGTTGTTGTCAAATTTGTCCTGAGTATGCTGATACCCAATATGTGGGGGGGAACCACTGTTTAGGCACATGGCAGGGCTCAGAAGGGAAGGAGCCCCGTTTGACTTTTTCAACCTAAAATTGGCTGGAATTGAGATCGGACGCCATGTCACGTTTGACGAGCGTCTGATGTGCCTAAACAGTGGAAACCCCCCACAAGTGAGCCCATTTTGGAAACTAGACCCCCTAAGGAACTTATCTAGATGTGTGGTGACCACTTTGAACCCCCAAGGGCTTCACAGAAGTTTATAACACCCGGGCGTGAAAATAAAAAATCATATTTTTTCCACAAACATGATCATTCAGTCCCCAATATTTTGTTTTCCCAAGGGTAACAGGAGAAATTGGACCCCAAAGGTTCTTGTCAAATTTGTCCTGAGTACGCTGATACCCAATATGTGGGGGGGAACCACTGTTTAGGCACATGGCAGGGCTCAGAAGGGAAGGAGCCCCGTTTGACTTTTTCAACCTAAAATTGGCTGGAATTGAGATCGGATGCCATGTCACGTTTGACGAGCGTCTGATGTGCCTAAACAGTGGAAATTCCCCACAAGTGACCCGATTTTGGAAACTAGACCCCCTAAGGAACTTATCTATATGTGTGGTGAGCACTTTGAACCCCCAAGGGCTTCACAGAAGTTTATAACACCCGGGCATGAAAATATAAAATCCTGTTTTGTTCCCACATAAATGATCATTTAGTCCCCAATTTTTAATTTTCCCAAGAGTAACAGGAGAAATTGGACCCCAAAAGTTGTTGTCCAATTTGTCCTGAGTACCCTGATACCCCACATGTGGGAGAAAACTACTGTTTGGGCACACGTCAGGGCTCGAAAGGGAAGTAATGACGTTTTGGAAAGCAGACTTTGATGGAATGGTCTGCGGGCATCATGTTCCATTTGCAGAGCCCTTGATGGTCCTAAACAGTAGAAACCCCCCATAAGTGACCCCATTTTGGAAACTAGACCCCCTAAGGAACTTATCTAGATGTGTGGTGAGCACTTTGAACCCCCAAGTGTTTCACTAAAGATTATAATGCCCAGGCGTGAAAATATAAAATCCTGTTTTGTTCCCACATAAATGATCATTTAGTCCCCAATTTCTAATTTTCCCAAGAGTAACAGGAGAAATTGGACCCCAAAAGTTGTTGTCCAATTTGTCCTGAGTACCCTGATACCCCACATGTGGGAGAAAACTACTGTTTGGGCACACGTCAGGGCTCGAAAGGGAAGTAATGACGTTTTGGAAAGCAGACTTTGATGGAATGGTCTGCGGGCGTCATGTTCCATTTGCAGAGCCCTTGATGTTCCTAAACAGTAGAAACCCCCAATAAGTGACCCCATTTTGGAAACTAGACCCCCTAAGGAACTTATCTAGATGTGTGGTGAGCACTTTGAACCCCCAAGTGTTTCACTAAAGATTATAATGCCCAGGCGTGAAAATATAAAATCCTGTTTTGTTCCCACATAAATGATCATTTAGTCCCCAATTTTTAATTTTCCCAAGAGTAACAGGAGAAATTGGACCCCAAAAGTTGTTGTCCAATTTGTCCTGTGTACCCTGATACCCCACATGTGGGAGAAAACTACTGTTTGGGCACACGTCAGGGCTCAAAAGGGAAGTAATGACGTTTTGGAAAGCAGACTTTGATGGAATGGTCTGCGGGCGTCATGTTCCATTTGCAGAGCCCTTGATGTTCCTAAACAGTAGAAACCCCCCATAAGTGACCCCATTTTGGAAACTAGACCCCCTAAGGAACTTATCTAGATGTGTGGTGAGCACTTTGAACCCCCAAGTGTTTCACTAAAGATTATAATGCCCAGGCGTGAAAATATAAAATCCTGTTTTGTTCCCACATAAATGATCATTTAGTCCCCAATTTTTAATTTTCCCAAGAGTAACAGGAGAAATTGGACCCCAAAAGTTGTTGTCCAATTTGTCCTGAGTACCCTGATACCCCACATGTGGGAGAAAACTACTGTTTGGGCACACGTCAGGGCTCGAAAGGGAAGTAATGACGTTTTGGAAAGCAGACTTTGATGGAATGGTCTGCGGGCATCATGTTCCATTTGCAGAGCCCTTGATGGTCCTAAACAGTAGAAACCCCCCATAAGTGACCCCATTTTGGAAACTAGACCCCCTAAGGAACTTATCTAGATGTGTGGTGAGCACTTTGAACCCCCAAGTGTTTCACTAAAGATTATAATGCCCAGGCGTGAAAATATAAAATCCTGTTTTGTTCCCACATAAATGATCATTTAGTCCCCAATTTTTAATTTTCCCAAGAGTAACAGGAGAAATTGGACCCCAAAAGTTGTTGTCCAATTTGTCCTGTGTACCCTGATACCCCACATGTGGGAGAAAACTACTGTTTGGGCACACGTCAGGGCTCGAAAGGGAAGTAATGACGTTTTGGAAAGCAGACTTTGATGGAATGGTCTGCGGGCGTCATGTTCCATTTGCAGAGCCCTTGATGTTCCTAAACAGTAGAAACCCCCCATAAGTGACCCCATTTTGGAAACTAGACCCCCTAAGGAACTTATCTAGATGTGTGGTGACCACTTTGAACCCCCAAGGGCTTCACAGAAGTTTATAACACCCGGGCGTGAAAATAAAAAATCATATTTTTTCCACAAACATGATCATTTAGTCCCCAATATTTTGTTTTCCCAAGGGTAACAGGAGAAATTGGACTCCAAAGGTTGTTGTCAAATTTGTCCTGAGTACGCTGATACCCAATATGTGGGGGGGAACCACTGTTTAGGCACATGGCAGGGCTCAGAAGGGAAGGAGCCCCGTTTGACTTTTTCAACCTAAAATTGGCTGGAATTGAGATCGGACGCCATGTCACGTTTGACGAGCGTCTGATGTGCCTAAACAGTGGAAACCCCCCACAAGTGACCCCATTTTGGAAACTAGACCCCCTAAGGAACTTATCTAGCTGTGTGGTGACCACTTTGAACCCCCAAGGGCTTCACAGAAGTTTATAACACCCGGGCGTGAAAATAAAAAATCATATTTTTTCCACAAACATGATCATTTAGTCCCCAATATTTTGTTTTCCCAAGGGTAACAGGAGAAATTGGACCCCAAAGGTTGTTGTCAAATTTGTCCTGAGTATGCTGATACCCAATATGTGGGGGGGAACCACTGTTTAGGCACATGGCAGGGCTCACAAGGGAAGGAGCCCCGTTTGACTTTTTCAACCTAAAATTGGCTGGAATTGAGATCGGACGCCATGTCACGTTTGACGAGCGTCTGATGTGCCTAAACAGTGGAAACCCCCCACAAGTGACCCCATTTTGGAAACTAGACCACCTAAGGAACTTATCTAGATGTGTGGTGAGCACTTTGAACCCCCAAGGGCTTCACAGAAGTTTATAACACCCGGGCATGAAAATAAAAAATCATATTTTTTCCACAAACATGATCATTTAGTCCCCAATATTTTGTTTTCCCAAGGGTAACAGGAGAAATTGGGCCCCAAAGGTTCTTGTCAAATTTGTCCTGAGTACGCTGATACCCAATATGTGGGGGGGAACCACTGTTTAGGCACATGGCAGGGCTCAGAAGGGAAGGAGCCCCGTTTGACTTTTTCAACCTAAAATTGGCTGGAATTGAGATCGGACGCCATGTCACGTTTGACGAGCGTCTGATGTGCCTAAACAGTGGAAATTCCCCACAAGTGACCCGATTTTGGAAACTAGACCCCCTAAGGAACTTATCTATATGTGTGGTGAGCACTTTGAACCCCCAAGGGCTTCACAGAAGTTTATAACACCCGGGCATGAAAATATAAAATCCTGTTTTGTTCCCACATAAATGATCATTTAGTCCCCAATTTTTAATTTTCCCAAGAGTAACAGGAGAAATTGGACCCCAAAAGTTGTTGTCCAATTTGTCCTGAGTACCCTGATACCCCACATGTGGGAGAAAACTACTGTTTGGGCACACGTCAGGGCTCGAAAGGGAAGTAATGACGTTTTGGAAAGCAGACTTTGATGGAATGGTCTGCGGGCATCATGTTCCATTTGCAGAGCCCTTGATGGTCCTAAACAGTAGAAACCCCCCATAAGTGACCCCATTTTGGAAACTAGACCCCCTAAGGAACTTATCTAGATGTGTGGTGAGCACTTTGAACCCCCAAGTGTTTCACTAAAGATTATAATGCCCAGGCGTGAAAATATAAAATCCTGTTTTGTTCCCACATAAATGATCATTTAGTCCCCAATTTCTAATTTTCCCAAGAGTAACAGGAGAAATTGGACCCCAAAAGTTGTTGTCCAATTTGTCCTGAGTACCCTGATACCCCACATGTGGGAGAAAACTACTGTTTGGGCACACGTCAGGGCTCGAAAGGGAAGTAATGACGTTTTGGAAAGCAGACTTTGATGGAATGGTCTGCGGGCGTCATGTTCCATTTGCAGAGCCCTTGATGTTCCTAAACAGTAGAAACCCCCAATAAGTGACCCCATTTTGGAAACTAGACCCCCTAAGGAACTTATCTAGATGTGTGGTGAGCACTTTGAACCCCCAAGTGTTTCACTAAAGATTATAATGCCCAGGCGTGAAAATATAAAATCCTGTTTTGTTCCCACATAAATGATCATTTAGTCCCCAATTTTTAATTTTCCCAAGAGTAACAGGAGAAATTGGACCCCAAAAGTTGTTGTCCAATTTGTCCTGTGTACCCTGATACCCCACATGTGGGAGAAAACTACTGTTTGGGCACACGTCAGGGCTCAAAAGGGAAGTAATGACGTTTTGGAAAGCAGACTTTGATGGAATGGTCTGCGGGCGTCATGTTCCATTTGCAGAGCCCTTGATGTTCCTAAACAGTAGAAACCCCCCATAAGTGACCCCATTTTGGAAACTAGACCCCCTAAGGAACTTATCTAGATGTGTGGTGAGCACTTTGAACCCCCAAGTGTTTCACTAAAGATTATAATGCCCAGGCGTGAAAATATAAAATCCTGTTTTGTTCCCACATAAATGATCATTTAGTCCCCAATTTTTAATTTTCCCAAGAGTACCAGGAGAAATTGGACCCCAAAAATCGTTGTCCAATTTGTACTGGGCACTCTGGTACCCCACATGTGGGAAAAAACTGTTTAGGCACACGTTGGGGCTCGAAAGGGAAGTAGTGTTGTTTTGGAATGCAGACTTTGATGGTCTGCTGGCGTCATGTTCCATTTGCAGAGTCCCTGATGTGCCTAAACAGGAAAAAAACCCACATATGACATCATTTTGGATACTAGACCCCCAATGAACAAATCTAGATGTGCCCCCAACTAATCTAATGTAAATTAGTAGTGCATGGAGGTGTGGTACAATTTGAAGCAATCCTTCATGCACAGGCCAGGTTTTTCGGGGCAGGTGTCGCACTGGTAAGTGGTGTCCCTGCGTATTCCTTTTTTGTAACACACTCGACACCTTTTTTGCGGCTTACCTTTTCTTGGGGTTGGCGGGACCACCCCCAGAAAATGCTGACCTGGGACAATACGAGCACCTTCAGTTCCTGAAGTACTGGGGCCCGCTCCTTCCTGAGCGCCAAACATCATGGCCTTAACCACTACCTCCTGGAAATGAAGGTACGCCGTATCGCTGGGGCATGCACATTGTGACAGCAGGAATGCGTTGAGCATTGCCATTTGGACGATGTGCACGGCCAGCTTTTTGTACCACACCTTGACCTTCCTCAATGCATTGTACGGTTGGAGGAGTTGATCGGAGAGATCAACTCCCCCCATTTTTTTGTTGTACCCCACTACACATGTCGGTTTGAGGACCTGTGTAGAGGTACCCCGTACAGTGCAGAGGGTACTGCCATCACCGTGTATGGTGGTCAAGAGATGGACATCTCTCTTGTCCTTGTACTTGACCACCAGCAGGTGGTCGCTACATTGGGCTCTGCTCTCACCTTTTCGGAGCATCTGCCCAAGTAGCGTCTTCGGGAGGCCTCTCTGATTTTTGCGGACAGTACCGCAGGCTGCGGTACGTCGCTCAGAGAGGGATTTGTAGAGTGGGATGCTGGTATAAAAGTTATCAGTGTAGAGGTGATAACCTTTATCCAGCAGTGGGTGCACCAAGTCCCACACAATTTTCCCACTCACTCCCAGGAAAGGAGGACACTCAGGGGGTTCAATCCGGGTGTCCTTCCCTTCGTAAACGCTAAACTTGTGGGTGTACCCTGAGGTACTCTCACACAACTTATAGAGTTTGATTCCGTACCTGGCCCTCTTACTGGGCAGGTATTGACGGAATCGCAGCCTTCCCTTGAAGTGAACCAAGGACTCATCCACGCAGATGTCCCTTTGGGGCACGTACACTTCAGCAAACTTTTTGTTGAAGTGTTCGATGACCGGCCGAACTTTGAACAGACGGTCAAAGTTGGGGTCATCTTGTGCGGGACACGCTGCATTATCAGTATAATGCAGAAACTTGTGGATGGCCTCAAAACGCGTCCGGGCCATGACCATTCGGAACACTGGAGTGTTGTATAAAATATCAACACTCCAATATTGCCGAATTTCCGGCTTCTTCAGTATCCCCATATGGAGGACCAGGCCCCAAAACTGCGTCATTTCAACTGCGTCTACAGGAGACCAGTTTGAAAATGTTGAACGCGGGTTTTGCTCCAAAAATTGACGAGCGTACAAATTAGTTTGCTCCACCATGAGGTTAACAAAATCCTCAGAGAAAAAGACTTTGAAAAAGTCAATTTCTGTGAGGCCGGTGGTGTCAAACTTGATTCCTGATTCTGCCACAAAATCAGGAATCAGTGGCTCGTAATTTTCGGGGGGCGAGGTCCATACGGGGAGCACTGGGTCAGCTGCGGGCATGGTGGGCGCTGCCTCATCTTCTGTCCTGGAGCGTCTGCGTGGCGGTTCCGCAGGACCCGAGGAGGAAGATGAGGAGGGGGAAGAGGAAGAAGAAGAGGATGAAGAATCCGAAAAATAAAGAAAAGTCGGATCATCATCCAAATCGCTATCAGTTTCGGAGGCAAGTAAAGCATATGCCTCCTCCACTGAATAGCGCTGTTGGGATGAATTTGATGACATTTTTGTGTAAATATGGTGCTTGGGTGTACACTTTATTGAAAACTGTATGTGTACGTGAGGGGGGGGGGAGTGATTGGTGTAAACTTTCTGTAAAGAAAAAGCTGTGGAAAAAAGTATAAAACAGCAGGCCCTAGCTGATAAGTGTCACTAGGCTGCTGGATGTGCGCACGGGGTGGCGCAAGGGGGGGTGGAAAAAAAAAAAAAAGGAAAACGGCAAACTCTGATAAGTGAACTGTGTCACTTATCCAAGTTTCGCAGCTGCGGGATGTGTGTACGGAGGGGCTAAGGAAAAAAAAGCGAGCTCAAGTGTTGATCGGTGAACTGCGTCACCAATCAACGCTCGGCGGCTGCGCACGGAGGTGGCGCAAAAGTGGGGTGGAGGGGGGTAAAAATAGGGGGAAGGGGGATGGGGGGATTGGGGTGGATGAAGAGAGATTGGGCAGGGATCAACAGTTAGGGTTGTAGTTAGGTGGCACAAAGGGGGGTGAAAAAAATGAAAAGCGGCAGGCACAAGCTTGGATAAGTGACGTGTGTCACTTATCCAACTTTTGCGGCTGCGGGATGTGTGTACGGAAGTGGCGCAAAGGGGGCTAAGGAAAAAAAAACGAGCTCAAGTGTTGATCGGTGAACTGCGTCACCAATCAACGCTCGGCAGCTGCGCACGGAGGTGGCGCAAAAGTGGGGTGGAGGGGGGTAAAAATAGGGGGAAGGGGGATGGGGGGATTGGGGTGGATGAAGATAGATTGGGCAGGGATCAACAGTTAGGGTTGTAGTTAGGTGGCACAAAGGGGGGTAAAAAAATGAAAAACGGCAGGCACAAGCTTGGATAAGTGACGTGTGTCACTTATCCAACTTTTGCGGCTGCGGAATGTGTGAACGGAAGTGGCGCAAAGGGGGCTAAGGAAAAAAAAGCGAGAGCGAGTGTTGATCGGTGAACTGCGTCACCGATCAACGCTCGCCGGCTGCGCACGGAGGTGGCGCAAAAGTGGGGTGGAGGGGGGTAAAAGGGGGGTGAAGGGGGGTAAGAGGGGGGGGATGAAGATAGATTGGGGGGGTGAAGATAGATTGGGCAGGGGATCAGGGATCAATTAACACTTACAATTGTAGTTTTCTTTCTTCTTCTTCTTCTTTCTTCTGCAGGGATTGTGATGCTACAAGCTGTGGCACCACAATACCCAGCACAGGAGCTCTTGCTGCGTCCGACCTCTCTGCAGGAATCCTCAGCTAGAGTGAGGACCCCTGCAGACAGGTCAGACAGGTCAGAGGCAGGTCAGGGGGCAGGTCACAGAGCGGTCACATCGCTGCTGTGACCTGTCATTGGTGGGATCGAATGATTACATCGATCCCACCAATCCCTGATCTGCCTGGTGACCATGGCAACTGCCTAGAATCGGAGCTCACAGCTCCGATTACTAGGCAGGTCATGCCCAGGTCACCAGCAGGGCACAGAGCGGTCACATGGTGACCGCAGCTGTGCCCTGTGGTTGGCGCGATCGCCGATCTAATCGATCGCGCCAGCCAACTCCTGCAGGCCCTGCTGGGCCTGCATCAGGCTCCAGCACGATCGGTGCTAATATAGCACTGATCCTGGCCGGTACTGGCAGGGCACAGCGGCGATATAGCGCTGCTGTGCACTGCGATTGGCGCGATCGATCAGATTGGCGATCGCGCCAATCCGGGTGCTTTTTGCCGGTGCCTGGCGTTGCCAGGCACCGGCTCTAGGATCGAGTACATCGGTACTCGATCCCCGCCTAGGACATCATTGTTTCAGCCAAGCTGATTGGCTGAAACAATGAGAAACGCTGCGATTGAATTGAACAGCCAATCACTGAGCTCTGGATGCCGTGGGGGCGGGATCGCAGCCCGGGATGCCGACGCCATCTTTTCTAAGGTGAGATGGCGTCGGAATTTTAATGCGATCACCGCGACTTTAGTCGCGGTATCGCATTAAAGGGCCCGACGTACTATCCCGTCCCCGGTCATACGGGCCCGGGTACCGTGGACGGGATAGTACGTCGGATGGCAGGAAGGGGTTAAAGATGTGACCTTTAACTTCCTTCGCAACAGCAGGGCACCGAACTTTGAACAACTCGTGGACAACATGCTCACAGCAAATCATTTGATGAAATGCAATATGTCACTAAAAATGCATTTTCTACATTCTCACTTGGAATTTTTCCAGCCAATCTTGGTGCAGTTAGCGATGAACACGGTGAAAGATTTCACCAAGACATTGTGCTGATGGAGATAAGTTACCAGGGAAAGTGGAGTACGTCAATGCTGGCTGACTATTGCTGGAATCTTATTTGACAAGCATCTGACATGGATTATAAACGAAAGTCATCTGCAAAACACTTTTGAACAATTGCTTTTCCTACTGACATCGATGCACATGTATGTACTGTCTCGGACGTCATAATGTAGCCTATAAACTGTTGTTTCTTAAAAACCTTACGTGATATAGACGTTTGGAGAACATATTTGTGTTCAGCATATCAAAATCTAAAAGATGCAATAAAATTTCCTCAGGGGACAAGAACTTCCCTGAAATGTGTTGTGCAGTGTAATGGCTAAGCAAACAGCTGTGAACTGTTATTAATAGCCTGCTAACCTTTTGTGACATTGTCCCTTTTCCAAATCATTAGCATTAGCCCCCAACCATGGGATTTCCCATTGCTGGTTATGAAAATTATCCTGGATCCATTTTTTAATGCAGTTCTAAATTTTCCACAGGAGGTACACAGTGTGTGCTGAATACAACTCCCATCATTGTCGCCTGTTCATGCTGAACACAGAGAGACCAGGCAACAATGATGAGAGCTAATGTAGTGAAACCTCCACCAGGGGGAGCTGATGAGGGAAGAGAGGTTACACACTAAGGCCGGGGTCACACTGGCGAGGAATACGGCTGAGTGAGAGGCGCTAAAAGCACGCATTAGACACGGACAAATGATTCTCTATGGGGTCACTCGCACCAGCTGTATATTTCTCATCCATATCCTACGCTCTGTGCCAATCGCGGCATGCTGCGAATGTCAGCGTACTACGCCCGTAGTACACCAATGCAAGTCTATGGGCGCGCAAAAAATACGGATTACACACAGACCAGACGTGTGACCTGCGAGCAATAAGCAGGTCTTTTCGCTGGTGACAGGAAATGGGCCAATCCATCATCAGGAAGCCTAGACATGCAAAAGCTCAAAAAATGCTCCAGACATCCAGGACGTACGCCTCCACGGAGTACAGCAGCAGCATGGCGTCCACGTACATAAATGTTGAGATGCTCATTGTCCTGGTGCAGAAGCGTCCCGAAATCTGGGACCAACGAGATGCAAATTGTCATGGTCACTGTGTGTCTGGGCGCAGATGTTACCGCAAGGTGAACCCATAACACACGTGACCCTGGATACAGCGCCTCCAGTGGGGCGAATTTAAATAATAAAACGTGCAGATGGATACACCGCCTCCACCTGGCGAATTTAGGTATTACACGTTAATAAACATTCTGGAAACCCCGCCTCCAGTACGGCAAATTTAAATAATAAGGGGGACCTGGGAAACATTAACAGTGGTGGGCCCTGCGATAGGGAAAAGGGAATTGGAGACCTCCTGAGCTCCCCTGAGCCAGTGTCCCTGCACTCCTAACGTTCCCTATGCCGGTTCCGCACCGGGCGCCGCACGCGTACCTCAACGCCCTAGCTGGCCCTGACCCTAAACCCTCACTAGGGAATAGGTCGGTGCGGAAACTAATCCCACCACTGCACTAATAACACACATGAGGGAAAGAGACAATACAGGGGGACACCATTTAGCTTTATGCTCTGTGCTTATGCTCCTGCAACAGAGCCCTCCACCTGCGTGCGTCTTCTCCTCCACCCGGATCCATCACCATAACAGGATCCTGCACCATAGTGCTGCCTAGGAGCAGAGTCCACCACCAGTTGCTGCTGCTTAGGAACAGAGTCCCAAGGATGAGTTCAGCTTCTGCCACGAAGTCAAGCATGCTTGAGTCCAGCTCAGCAGCCAAGTCCCACATGGTGAGTGCCACTCTCCATAGTAGCCACTCCACCAGACCATGCAGACACTTCCCGCTGACACCATCACTGCGACCCCACCACGCCATGCCAGCCCTTTGTCCAGACACCATCGCTGACACACGTCCCCCCTGGCTAAGCTGCGCAGGACTCCTCCTCAGCTCCATCCTTCCACCAGGCTCTCACCAACTCAGAACAATGAATGAATGAATCAATCAATATCACCAGCCGTGATTGCACACCCTGAGACTCCTTTATAGAGCCCCACACCTGATTCCTAATTACGTGCACATTAAACTGAAACCTAAGGTGCGATACCACTAACCACCACCGGGGACAGTCAAGTCACCTTGGCAACTTGCCAAAAGGAAAAAAAGTTCACACAGTGCTTTTAAAACTGTCAGATCACTTCAGATCATGACACAAATTATGCAAAACGGGCAAGAAAGTAGGTGTCATGGAGACGCATCTGTCGCCAGATGTACCATGACTTTTGTGACCGACCACGTGAGGAGCAGCATAAAATTCGTAAGTACAATGCAAAACATCAGTAACCTTAGCGCGCAAGAAAAAAGGAATATAGAATCAGCACCCCCCTTCCTGTGCTTGTACTTTTAGCCTCATGAGGCCGTTACATTTGGATGTGACACGTGGCTTCACACAGCCATAATTTGGGGTTAGGCCACAAGCTCCTCAACCTCCTAGACAAAACAATTATTAAGTGTAGCTAAAGTGACCCTGTGTATCTGCCCAATTACATATGCCAACATGGGTAGAAAGCACACCCCAGAAGGCCCCATACCTAGACTACTGGTAGAAAATGTGACCTCTCAAATATGTGAATTTGACAATATTTCCTGTCACATTGCAGTGGAAGATGTGATGAAACACTGGCGAAGCATCCGGGACCAGTACCGCCGGGAACGCCAGCAGCGGTCCAGGAGTGGGGATGCTGGATATGTTAAAAGGAAGTACATCTACTATGACCGGCTGTCCTTCCTCGCCAAAAATTCTGGATCTGAGACCGTAAGTAGATACCTCACACCACATTACACAAATACTTTACAGGGCCAAAAATATTGATGTATTTTTGCTTCTGTTCTATTTCATAACAGAACTCAATCCAACCGTACGGATCGAGGAACGGCCTCAGAGGCAGAGCCCATAATAGATCCTGTAGGGGATGAGGTGGCTGGCCCATCTTCTCCCACTACAAGAAGGATGGCAGAAGATGAGGCATCACAGGACAACCCAATGGCTGCCCAACACACAACACCACCAGGACGGTCTGCTGCTGCCCCATCACCATCCTGGAAGAGCCGGGCAACTTGAGCAGCAGCCCAACTGGCCAGATCAGGGCCTCCCCACAGGCTGCTCTTACATCACAGTGAACACGAAGAAGGCGCCAGGTCACTATTCAAGAGAACAGGACCAATGTGGACACAGGGTGCTCAATTATTTATCTAGAGTAACTACAGATGATGGGGAGGAGGCCTACGCACGTAGCCTCACCCTTTATCTCCGTGCCCTTACCAGTGAGGTCAGGCTCCGTATTAGGGGATGTATTCAGATCCTGCTTGATGCAAGCACCCCCCCCCCAATACCCCATATGAGGTATTCGAATTTCTGGAGAGGTGGCAGCTCTCCCCCCGAAATCTAATGCGCATGAGACCATCCACACAGATGCTTGCTCAAGCAGGGTCCGAACAGCCCCTAATACGTGGGCCAACACCTCAACCCCTTCCTTCCACTACCCAACCTTCTATTCCGCAGCCCCAAATGTCAGCCTCTAGCCAACCCCACCAATATGGCCACTTGTACCCACCCAGTGTTGGAGGCTGGTCCCAACCAGGTTGGGGACGATCTGGCTATCTTGGTGGGTATGAGCCACGTGCCTACCACAGCCAACAAGATGCCCCTCACCATCATCATTACTCTGGCCAGTATCCCTAACAGTCCCAGGAGGCAGGACAATTCCAGCATCATGGGCAACAGTATGGCCCCACACAGGGCGATGTTGGCCACAGTGTCCAGCAGCACCCACAGGCTGCTCTTCCACGTTCCCCTTCCCCAACCTATGAGGATTTATGAGTCTGATGGCCGGAGATGTCCAGTGCGGTTTAACTGGTGCTCCAAATAGAAAGGAAAAAACAGGTGTTCTCCATCACCAAACTTTTTTACCTAATTTAACATTCTAATTTTTTCACAATGTTTTCCAATCATATGAAAGAATCCATCATGACAGGCAAGGCTACCTCACGCCTTTCAGACAGATATTACATGTGTGTACAAAAGAGAATATTTCAACGCGCTATACTGTAAAATGAAAGGATGAAAATACACTGCTCACTTGCTAATGCCTAGGAAAGGCATGCTGGCCTTAGTGAAGTAGTCACCTTTTTTGCTAGCAGTCTCTAGTAAAACAAATCAAGGCGACCAGCCTTCAGAATATCACGCTCTCTCTATGTCTTAACAAGTGAGTTTTGATTTTTCATCCTTTCCAGTATAGCATGGTTAAATATTCTCTGTTCTACAGACAGGTAATCTCTGTCTGAAAGCCGTGAGGTAGCCTTGCCTGTCATGGTGGAATCTTTCTATGATTGGAAAACATTATGAAGAAATGTGAGTGTTATCTTTTAGCATTTATTTTGGTGATGGAGCTCACCTTTTTTTTTCCAAATCTAGTTTAATATTCTCATGCAGCAATGTTGTTATTGCCTAATCTTTTTTTGGGTTATGTTATGTAATGTTACTTTTCAAAAAAGTTAAAGAAGGCACAAAGGGTCATTTTGCCCATTGCCAAAATGTTCTTATGGCATTATTATGTTTGCCTTTAAGCAAACAAAAAAAAAGGCAAAACTAAAAATTTGTCTACTATAGTTAACGTCTCTGTGTGATTTTTCACAATCCCTCACAACATACTAACATACACTAACCAATGCATTGAAACAGTCATAGAATCATAAGGGGTTGAGTAATATATATTTAGACACACTTAAAGAAACAAATTATAACATAGACACAGCATGCTCTTGCCAAGAAGTTGCCCCCTCAGGTGAGATAAAGTAATTAGTGAAAATATCACGCACTTTGAGGCCAGAGAGTGGTCTACGTTGAGGGTTCATAGGTGGTCTCACCCTGCGCACATTGTCCGGCCTACGCACAACACCATCAGAGGAGGAACAATCATGTATCCTGGTAAAGTTAGGCAGAACAACACAGGCTTTCACAACTTCATTCACATTTTGTTCACTCAACTGAATGGCAGACTGTAGTACCCGCCATTTGGCACAAAGAATCCCAAAGGAGCACTCCACCAGTCGCCTAGCACGTGATAGGCGCAAGTTACAAATTCAGCGCTTGTGGTCAAGGTTGCGCCGGGGATATGGCCTCATGACATTGCGCGATAACAGAAAGGCCTCATCTGCCACAAGGACATAAGGGACTGATTCTTCAGGGGAGCCTGGTAGCTGGCGTGGTGGTGGTAGATCCAACTGGTTGGTGCGTAGCCGCCGAGCCAGTATGGAAGTTTTGAAGACTCTAGAGTCTCCCGTCCTTCCATAGGCCCCAATGTCACCAATTATAAACTTGTATTGAGGGTCTACCAGAGACAACAATACAACAGAAAAGTATTGTTAATAATTGAAGAATTGGAAGCCAGAGTTCGGCGGATTACGCACCCGGATATGTTTGCCATCCAGGGCCCCAATACAATTTTGAAACTGGCAGTCCTCCTCAAAGTCCCTTGATATCCTCAACCAGTCTTCCATCCTGGGCTCAGGCATGACCACTTGATGGAGTCTTGTCCAGATTTCTGTACATGTAGACCTCACTATGCCTGAAATGGTTGATCTTCCAATGAGAAACTCATGGTGGAGGGCGGCATAAGACAGGCCAGTGGACAGAAACCTGTAGAACAACATAAATTGATAAGTTTAGAATGCCTAAAGTCCAAAAACATCAGTTACATGCCAACCAAACTTGGGAGGAATTGAGATAGAATAACACACACATATTTGGTTCCACAATGACTAAGTGATATGCAGTACATATTAGAGCTAACATTCTGGTGTGTAAGTTGAAACATATTTGGAGTAAGATGAGGGCATAAAACTTTGTCCAAGAAGGCAAAAAAACATACTTTAGCACACACATTATGAACATAGAGAATGTGGTTGTGTAGTACATACCGTATTGTGAGTAGAAGTCGCTCCTCTGCAGATATCGCTTTGCGCATCCTTGTGTCTTGAAAGGTTATCCCAGGGCGCACTGTCTCCAAGAATCGATCAAATGTGGAAATGCTCATGCGACAGTACTGGTAAAATTTCTCAGGATGCTCCCGCAGAGAAGAATAGAGGCGGTGAAAATGACCTCTTGTGAGTCGTTGCCTCAAAAGTGGATGGACCCACATGCGTCTCCTCCTCCGCGGATCCACTATCACTGGGTATGGTTGCCCAAAGCGCCGTGACAAAAGCCAGTTCAAGAGAACCTGCTCAGTTGTATTGAATCTCAGACCCTCTGCCATGTTGCACAAAGAACACCAACACACCTCGTGAAAGCAAGCTCACAAATGGACAGTATGGAGGCAGCCACCTGTTTCTGAGTGTAGAAATAGGGTGCAGGCTAATGATTTAAATAGTTAGCAGGCCTCAAAACCGTTAAATGTCCATTTTGCAAGGCTGCGAGAAAATCTCGCCATACGGATTGCATACGGATACCATACGGATTACATACGGATGCAGACATGTGCAAAATACGCGACCGCACCTGGCTTACGGATGACCTACGGAGCACTATTTAGGGGTCATTCATCCGTATTACACATGTAAACTACGGAGTGTATTTTGCGCTGGTTAGTGTGACTCCAGCCTAAGCGTAACAACACTGAGCAACTTCACAGGTGTCACAGGTAATGAGAGAATGGTCAGACGAACCAAGCAGAAACTATCAGGACCAAACGTACCAGAAGTAGCAGCAATACACGTAGCCAAAATACCAAGCCGAGGGTCAAAAAGCCAAACATGAGCAGGGGGTCCAAAAACGTGAGACAGAAGACGTGGTCAGGGTACAAGCCGGAAAATTAACCCCTTCATGACCAAGCCTATTTTGACCTTAACCACTTCACCCCCAAGGGTGGTTTGCACGTTCATGACCGGGCCAATTTTTACAATTCTGACCACTGTCCCTTTATGAGGTAATAACTCTGAAACATTTCCATGGATCCCGGTGATTCTGACATTGTTTTCTCGTGACATATTGTACCTCATATTAGTGGTAAAATTTCATTCAAATAACTTGTGTTTATTTGTGAAAAAAACAGACATTTGGCGAAAATTTTGAAAATTTCACAATTTTCCAAATTTGAATTTTTATGCCCTTAAATTACAGAGATGAGGCACACAAAAAACTTAATAAGTAACATTTCCCACATGTTTACTTTACATCAGCACAATTTGGGAACCAAAATTTTTTTTTGTTAGGAAGTTATAAGGGTTAAAAGTTGACCAGCGATTTCTCATTTTTGCAACACCATTTTATTTTTACGGGCCACATCACATTTGAAGTCACTTTGAGGGGTCTATATGATAGAAAATACCCATAAGTGAAACCATTCTAAAAACTGCACCCCTTAAGGTGCTCAAAACCACATTCAAGAAGTTTATTAACCCTTCAGGTGCGTCACAGGAATTTTTTGAATATTTAAAAAAAAATGAACATTTAACTTTTTTTCGCAAAAAAAATACTTCAGGTTAAATTTTTTTCATTTTACCAAGGGTAACAGGAGAAATTGGACTGCAAAAGTTATTGTGCAATTTGTCTTGAGTACGCTGATACTTGATATGTGGGGGGAACCACTGTTTCGGTGCATGGCAGAGCTCAGAAGGGAAGGAGCGCCGTTTGACTTTTTCAATGCAAAATTGGCTGGAATTCAGATCGAACGCCATGTCACGTTTGGAGAGCCCCTGATGTACCTAAACAGTGGAAACCCCCCACAAGTGACCCCATTTTGGAAACTAGACCCCACAGGGAACTTATCTAATTATGTGGTGAGAACTTTGAACCCACAAGGGCTTCACAGAAGTTTATAATGTACAGCGGTACAATTAAAAAATCATATTTTTTCCAAAAAAAGATTTTTTCACCCCCAATTTTTATTTTCCCAAGGGTAACAGGACCCTAAAAGTTATTGTGCAATTTGTCCTGAGTACGCTGATACCCCATATGTGGGTGTAAATGACTATTTGGGCGCGTGGCAGAGCTCGGAAGGGAAGCACCGCCATTTGACTTTTTTGGCTGGAATTGAGATCGGACACCATGTCGCGATTGGAAAACCCCTGATGTATCAAAACAGTGGAAACCCCCCACAAATGACACCATTTTGGAAACTAGACCCCCCCAAGGAGCTTTTCTAGATGTGTGGTGAGAACTTTGAACCCCCAAGGGCTTCACAGAAGTTTATAACGTACAGTCGTACAATTAAAAAATCATTTTTTCCACAAAAATGATCTTTTCACCCTCAATTCTTATTTTTCCAAGGGTAACAGGACCCTACAAGTTATTGTGCAATTTTTCCTGAGTACGCTGATACCCCACATGTGGGGGTAAACCACTATTTGGACGCATGGCAGAGCTCGGAATGGAAGCAGCGCCATTTGACTTTTTGGCTGGAATTGAGATCGGACACCATGTCGCGTTTGGAAAGACCCTGATGTACCAAAACAGTGGAAACCCCCCACAAATGACACCATTTTGGAAACTAGACCCCCCCAAGATACTTATCTAGATGTCTGGGGAGCACTTTGAACCCCCCAGTGCTTCACAGAAGTTTATAACGCCCGGGCGTGAAAATAAAAAAATCGTATTTTTTCCACAAACATGATCTTTAAGTCACTAATTTTTTTATTTTCCCAAGGGTAACAGGAGAAATTGGACCCAAAAGTTGTTGTCCAAATTGTCCTGAATACGCTGATACCCCATATGTGGGAGAAAACTACTGTATTGGCACACGCCAGGGCTCGGAAGGGAAGTAGTGACGTTTTGGAATGCAGACTTTGATGGAATGGTCTGCGGGTGTCATGTTGCATTTGGAGTGCCCCTGTTGTACCACAACAGTGGAAACCCCCAACAAATGACACCATTTTGGAAACTAGACCCCCCCAAGGAACTTATTTAGATGTGTGGGGAGCACTTTGAACCCCACAGTGCCTCACAGAAGTTTATAACGCCCGGGCGTGAAAATAAAAAAATCGTATTTTTTTCACAAACATGATCTTTTAGTCACCATTTTTTTTATTTTCCCAAGGGTAACAGGAGAAATTGGACCCCAAAAGTTGTTGTCCAATTTGTCCTGAGTATGCTGATACCCCATATGTGGGAGAAAACTACTGTATGGGCACACGTCGGGGCTCGGAAGGGAAGTAGTGATGTTTTGGAATGCAGACTTTGATGGAATGGTCTGCGGGTGTCATGTTGCCTTTGGAGAGCCACTAATGTACCTAAACAGTGGAAACCCCCCACAAATGACACGATTTTGGAAACTAGACCCCCCACGGAACTTATCTAGATGTGTGGTGAGCACTTTGAACCCCCAAGTGCTTCACAGAAGTTTATAACGCCCGGGCTTGAAAATAAAAAAACATTTTTTTCCACAAAAATGATATTTTTGCCCCCAATTTTTTATTTTCCTAAGGGTAACAGGAGAAATTGGACCCCAAAAGTTGTTTTGCAATTTGTCCTGAGTAGGCTGATACCTTATATGTGGGGGTAAAACACTGATTGGGTGCATGGCAGAGCTTGGAAGGGAAGGAGCACCATTTGACTTTTTCAACGCAGAATTGGCTGGAATGGAGATCAGATGCCATGTTGCATTTGGAGAGCACCTGATGTGCCCAAACAGTGGAAACCCCCCAATTATAACTCCAACCCTAACCCCAACACACCCCTAACCCTAATCTCAGCCCTAACCCTAGCCCTAACCCTAGCCCTAACCCTAACCCTAATGGGAAAATGGAAATAAATACATTTTTTTTATTTTATTATTTTTCCCTATCTAAGGGGGTGATAAAGGGGGGTTTGATTTACTATTTATAGCGGGTTTTTATATTTGGCAGCTGTCACACGCTAAAAGACACTTTTCACTGTAAAAATAGTTCTTGCCTCACCACATACTGAGAGCTTTAATTTTTCCATATTTTGACCCACCGAGTCATGTGAGGTCTTATTTTTTGCGGGACGAGTTGACATTTTTATTGGTACCATTTTCGGTCACGTGACATTTTTTGATCGCTTTTTATTCCGATTTTTGGGACGCAGAATGAACAAAAACCAGCATTTCATGAAATTCTTTTGGGGGGTGCGTTTACACCGTTCCGCCTGCGGTAAAATTGATAAAGCAGCTCTATTCTTTGGGTCAGTATGGTTACAGCGACACCTCATTTATGTTGTTTCTTTATGTTTTGGCGCTTTAATGCAATGAAAACAATGTTATATAAAAAATAATTATTTTTGCATCTCTTTATTCTGCGAGCTATAACTTTTTTATTTTTTCGCTGATGATGCTGTGTGGCAGTTTGTTTTTTGCGGGACAAGGTGATGTTTTCAGCGGTACCATGCATATTTATATGCGCCTTTTTGATCGCGCGTTATTGCACTTTTTGTTTGGCGGTATGATAATAAATCAATATTTTTTGCTTCATTTTTTATTTTTATTTTTTAAGGGGTTCGCTAAAGGGGTTAACTAATGGGACAGTTTTATAGGGCGTGTTGTTACGGACACGGCGATACCAAATATGTGTACTTTTATTGTTTTTTTCTTATTTCCAAAAAATGAATTTATTAGGGAATAATTTTTTTTTATTAATTTATTTAGCGATATTTTTTTTTTAAATTATTTTTACACATTTATTTTTAAACCTTATTACATTGTCCCATGTGGGACATCACTGTCCTGTGACAGATCAGCGATCTGTCAAAGGCACTGCACAAGGCTTCCTCTTGCCTGCGCTTTGCAGGCACTGAGGAAGCCAGCTCCCTGTAGGCCCCCGAAGGTCCCTGTCGCCATCTTGGATTCGGGGACCTGCAGGGATGGAGACCCCCGCAGCAGCGCTGCACATTGCGCTGCTGTGGGGGGCTCAGGGAAGCACGGAGGGAGCCCCCTCCCTGCCGATGCTTCCCTTTAACCCCCGGTACACCATTTGAGCGCCGCTGATCGCGCTAGACGTACTATCCCGTCCATGGGCATAGGGGCCCGGGTCCCATGGGCGGGATAGTACTTCTGATGTCAGAAAGGGGTTAATGACCAGGCCATTTTTTGCAATTCTGACCAGTGTCCCTTTATGAGGTAATAACTCAGGAACGCTTCAACGGATCCTAGCGATTCTGAGACTGTTTTTTCGTGACATATTGGGATTCATGTTAGTGGTGAATTTAGGTCGATAATTTTTGCGTTTATTTGTGAAAAAATTAGAAATTTGGCAAAAATTTAGAAAATTTCGCAATTTTCAAATTTTGAATTTTTATTCTGTTAAACCAGAGAGTTATGTGACACAAAGTGGTTACTAAATAACATTTCCCACATGTCTACTTTACATCAGCACAATTTTGGAAACAATTTTTTTTTGTTAAGACGTTATAAGGGTTAAAAGTTGACTAGTGATTTCTCATTTTTTCAACAAAATTTATAAAACCATTTTTTTTAGGGACCACCTCACATTTGAAGTCACTTTGAGGAGTCTATATGCCAGAAAATACTCAGAAGTGACACCACTCTAAAAACTGCTCCCCTCAAACTACTCAAAACTAAATTCAATAAGATTATTAACCCTTCAGGTGTTTCACAGGAACTAAAGCAACGTGGAAAGAAAAAATGGACATTTTAATTTTTCCAACAAAAATTTTATTTTAGCATCATTTTTTTCATTTTCACATGGGCAACAGGATAAAATGGATCCTTAAATTTGTTGGGCAATTTCTCCTGAGTACAATGATACCTCATATGTGGTCACAAACCACTGTTTGTGTGCATGGCAGGGCTGAGAAGGGAAGGAGCGCCATTTGACTTTTTGAATGGAAAACATGCTGGAATATTTAGCGGTTGCCATGTCGCATTTGGAGAGCCCCTGTGTGCCTAAACAATGGAGCTCCCCCACAAGTGACCCCATTTTGGAAACTAGACCCCACAAGGAACTTATCTACATGCATAGTCATCACTTTGAACCCCCAGGTGTTTCACAAATTAATCCGTAAAAAAAAAAGTACTTTTTTTTTCACAAAAATTTTCTTTTAGCCTCAGTTTTTTCATTTTCGCATGGGCATCAGGATAAAATGGATCCTAAAATTTGTTGGGCAATTTCTTCTGAGTGCACAGATACCTCATATGTGGTCATAATCCACTGTTTGGGTGCACAGGAGGGTCATGAACAGAAGGAGTGCTATTTGACTTTTTGAATGGAAAATTAGCTCCAATCGTTATCGGACACCATGTCATGTTTGAAGAGTGAAGAGCCCCTGTGTGCCTAAACAGTGAAAACCCCCCACAAGTGACACCATTTTGGAAACTAGACCCCTTATGGAACTTATCTAGATGTATAGTGAGCACTTTGAACCTCCAAGTGCTTCACAAAAGTTTATAACGCAGAGCAGCGAAAATAAAAAATATTTTTTTTCCTCAAAAATGATTTTTAGCACGTTATTTTTTATTTTCACAAGGGTAGCAGGGGAAATTGGACCACAAAAGATGTTGTCCAGTTTGTTCTGAGTATACTGATACCCTATATGTGTGGGGGAACCACTGTTTGGGTGCACAGCAGGGCTCAGAAGGAAAGGAGAACCATTTGACGTTTTGAAATGAAAATTACCTCTAATCGTTAGCGGACACCATGTCGTGTTTGGAGAGCCCCTGTGTGCCTAAACATTGGAGCACCCCCACAAATGACCCCATTTTGTAAACTAGACCCCCTAAGGAATATATCTAGATGCATAGTGAGCACTTTGAACACCCAAGTGCTTCACAAAAGTTTATAACGCAGTGCTGTGAAAATAAATAATTTTTTTTCCTGAAAAAACAATTTTTAGTGCGCAATTTTTTATTTTCACAAGGGTACCAGGAGAAACTGGACCACAAAAGTTGTTGTCCAATTTGTCCTGAGTATGCTGGTACCCCATATGTGGGGGGACCACTGTTTGGGCACACGTCGGGGCTCGGAAGGGAAGTAGTGACACTTTGAAATGCTGACTTTGATGGAATGTTCAGTGGGCATCATGTTACATTTGCAGAGCCCCTGATGCACCTAAACTGTGGAAACCCCCCACAAATGACCCCATTTTGGAAACTAGACACCCCAAGGAACTTATCTAGATGTGTGGTGAGCACCTTGAACCCCCAAGTGCTTCACAGAAGTTTATAACGCAGAGCCGTGAAAATAAAAAAATCATTTTTTTTCCTAAAAAAAATGATTTTTAGCCAGCAATTTTTTTCCACAAGGGTAACAGGATAAATTGGACCCCAAAAGTTGTTGTCCAGTTTGTCTTGAGTACGCTGGTACCCCATATATGGGTGGGGACCACTGTTAAGCACACGTCGGGGCTCGGAAGGGAAGTAGTGACGTTATGAAATGCTGACTTTGATGGAATGGTCTGCGGGCGTCATGTTACATTTGCAGAGCACCTGATGTACCTAAACTGTGGAAACCCCCATAAGTGACCCCATTTTGGAAACTAGACCCCCCAAGGAACTTATCTAGATGAGTGGTGAGCACCTTGAATCCCCAAGTACTTCACAGAAGTTTATAACGCAGAGCCGTGAAAATAAAAAATTATTTTTTTTCATAAAAAAAAATGATTTTTAGCCCACAATTTTTTGTTCACAAGGCTAACAGGATAAATTGGACCCCAAAAGTTGTCCAGTTTGTCCTGAGTATGCTGGTACCCCATATGTGGAGGGGACCACTGTTTGGACACACGCCGGGGCTCAGAAGGGAAGTAGTGACATTATGAATTGCTGACTTTGATGGAATGGTCGGCGGGTGTCATGTTACATTTGCAGAACCCCTGGTGTGCCTAAACTGTGGAACCCCCCACAAGTGACCCCATTTTGGAAACTAGACCCCCCCAAGGAACTTATCTAGATGTGTGGTGTGCACTTTGAACCCTCAAGTGCTTCACAGAAATTTATAACGCAGAGACGTGAAAATAAAAAATTCATTTTTTTTCCACAAAATAATTTTTTAGCCCCCAATTTTTTATTTTTCCAAGGGTAACAGGAGAAATGAGAGCACCAAAGTTGTTGTGCAATTTTTCCTGAGTACGCTGATACCCCAGTTGTTGGGGTAAACCACTGTTTGGGCACACGTTGGGGCTTGGAAGGGAGTGAGCACTGTCATGACTTTTTGAGCGCAAAATTGGCTGGAATCACTGGTTTCACCATGTCGCGTTTGGAGACCCCCTGATGTGCCTAAACAGTGGAAACCCCTCAATTCTAACTCCAACCCTAACCCCAACACACCCCTAACCACAGCCCTAACCCCAACACATCCCTAACCCTAATCCCAACCATAAACCCAACCCCAACACACCCCTAACCCTATCCCTAACCCTAACTCCAACCCTAACCCTAATTCCAACCCTAAACCTAGTTCTAACCTTAACCCTAATTCCATCCCTAACCCTAATTCCACTCTAACCCTAATTCCACCCTAACCCTAATTCCAACCCTAGCCCTAATTCCAACCCTAACCCTAACCCTAATTCCAACCCTCACCCTATTTCCAACCCTAGCCCTAGCCCTGACCCTAACCCTAGCCCAACCCTAGCCCTAGCCCTATTTCCAACCCTAACCCTAATGAAAAAATAAAAATAATTTCTTTATTTTATTATTTGTTCTTGCCTATGGGGGTGATAAAGGGGGGTTTATTTACTTTTCATTCTATTTTGATCACTGTGAGAGTTTATCACAGTGATCAAAATGAATGAATGAATTTGCAGCCAGCGGGCACACTGCGCATGCGCCAGCCATTTTCCAAGATGGCGGCGACAATGAAGCAGGACGGTGGGACACCAGGAGCTGGAGAGGGACATCGGAGGTACCGGGGGGTGAGGGGGGGTCGGAAGGTGGGGGGAGCAGAGAGAAGGGGGAGGGGAGCAGATGATAATGGCGGTGGCACATTGCCATCATCAGTTGGTATCGGGGCCGATCGGCGCCGTGAGTCGTGGGGGGGATCGGATCTGGGTCTCCAGGCATGTCCGATGCTACTGCAGCATCGGCCATGGCTGGATTGTAATATTTCATCAATTTTCATTGATGAAATATTACTATCGCTCTGATTGGCTGTTTCACTTTTAGCAGCCAATCAGAGTGATCGTAGCCATATGGGGGTGAAGCCACACCCCCTGTGGTGAAGAACAAAGCCCCCTGTATCTGCGGGGCGGGTGACCTTTTAGTGTTTAGGTTTTCATGACGCCTATGTGGCGTCATTGGTCGGGAAGGGGTTAAAAGCCAGACAGAGAACATAGCAGCAGAGATGAATACCAAGAGATGGGGGCAGAGATCAGTCTGAGTCATACACGTGGATACAAGTCAAAGGCAGGAGGAGCACCAAGGTACAAGGGTCAGAGACTCTAAACTGGAAGCTAGAGCTATCACTAACACTGGTCAGCAGGCTGTGATGGACTGAAATAGCCTAGCTAGCTCCAGAACGAGGCCGAGGAGATTAACCCCACATGACCAGTCAAAAGAGAGGACAGCAGAATATAAACTCTGGACTGGATCATGACAGCTGCCTTCAGCAGCCGTTGCCGCAGGGATCGGTGCAAACTGCACCACTTCTTCCAAGTGCAGGTACATGCCACACTGATGGCACCCAGCTGTAACAGGTGGACACATGGACAGGAAACGGATACACGAATGTTACACAGATGTCACATATGTACATACGGATGGCACATGGACACGGACCATGGATCTCACCAGTACTGATTTTTCCTGTACAGGAATCATCAAGACGTGTGATGGAGGCCTAAGGCTATAAAGTGAGTATAAATCACACTCCAACACATTCAGCACACCCCAATTTCTTAATGTGCTGTCACCACTCATCAAATACATGGGGTGATGAGTTCCCAAAATATATTACTGTCTGACGACAAAAGGTCACTCACTTTCTGTTAGGCTGGCGGAACGCACCAAATAATAAAAATGATAAAGAGGTGCGTTCGCAGCCTGAGGTCCACCATGCAGAGATGGTAAACTGCTGCTCAGTAATGGTGGATTGCAAACTAAACACCGGTGGGTAACCATTGACCCGGTGTACACAGGAGCGAACTCTGTTACTTCACAGAGTTCGTTGTCACAAATGTCGGAGCCTGTTTACTCCACAGGACTTGGCAAATGGAGTGCTAGTGTAGGGTCTCAGGACTCTGCCCTTAGGACACTGGACAGGAGTCCCACTAGACCTCTAGCGCTCAGCGCCGCAAACTGCGGAGCCAGTAGAAAATACTCTTACAAATATAGCGCGCAAGTGTGCAAAGTGCCGCTCTGGCGGATGCCAGTAATCACCCAGGGTTGGGCTAAGAAAGCGCACAACTTGCGCACGGCACTGCACAGCCAGGTTGCTAACACTCAACATGGTGCGATAGTGCCCTGGACAGATAGGCACCATTGGACGCTAGCACGTGCTGACGACTGGGAGCACCGTGGCGAATGCAATGCCACTGGTGGGCGCTGACTCTAACTCCTATTCCCTGAACCCAAGCACAACCAGAGGGAGGGGATCATAATGAGTCAGTCGCAGTATCAAGCATCCATCATCATACACATCATAAGCCACAAGAGTCTATACTAGCGCATGGCCAAGCGGCCATGAGACTCATTTATAGCGGCACCCTTCCGGGACTTTCCCAGTGCACCAATCCGAGCAGGAACGGGACCTGCGCATGTGACCTCCGACCTCCAGTGAGAGGTCATCCCATGGACATGCTCATTAAGCAAAAGACAGGACTTAGTCCCAGAAGCGTCTGCTTGCTGCTGACTCAAGCATGGTGTTATAGCAGAGCCAGAATGAGCAACCAGACGCTTAGCATTGGCCTGGGCAAGATACCAGGACCGATGTCTCAGCTGAGCTGAAATCTCTGTGGCTGCAGAGGACATGGCTTGAGATTTCCCCTGTGCAGTGGGGGAAACTCAACGCCTAACACTTTCTAAAAGGCTATGGATTATTTAGAGCATACAAGGATCAAACTTGTTAAAGATTTTAAGCTTTAATATAAAAATATACAGTACTTATAATAAATTGTATGAAATGATAAAAATAAATGACACACAAACATGTAAAACAGTTATAAAATAAATAGGGACAAATAACAGAAATACTTAGATGTTTCCATCTACAGTTATCTTGTTCTTTGAGGGATGGAGAAATAAATTATGGATCACATCAGCCTCTTAGGCAGCCCCACACATATCAGCAACTTCTCTTCATGCCACACAGCTTTTTATAGTCCTTACCATAGGCTCATATTTCCATGATGACCTGGATTGGCCCATTTAAAAGTGGCTGTTTGTGTTTGTTTGTCACAAAATCGGTGACATTATAGCGATATCGCTAGCGATATCGCTTTGTGTAAAACCCCCTTAAGAGTAAACAGATGTTAAGTCCTTTGTTGTAGAGACAGTCATGTGGATACAGCCTTAGCTAGTTATTTTACAGGATATTATAGTTTCCCTGGCAATTTTATGCTTCCTTCATACCTCCCCTCTTTTGAACGTGTATGGGAGTTTGACTTTCTTGTCAGCAGCGGAGCATGTCTCCAGTTCTGGCCTCCCTTGGGGAGATAGACCATCAGCATTGCCGTGATCAATTTTTTTCTTATACTGAACTGTAAAATCATATTGCAGCAAAATCAGGCTCTATCTGAGCAATTTCCCATTAGCCCTTACCACTCTGTTGAGCCAACTCAGTGGGTTATGATCTGTGTTCACAGTGAAGTTGTTCCCATACAGGTATGGCTGTAGTTTCTGCTGAGCCCACACAATTGTTAAACAGACCTTTTCAATTTTGGAATAAGCAACATCTCGGGGCAGGAGTTTCCTTAGGTAGAGAATTGGGTGCTGGCAACAGAGGGTAAAATCTGGTGCCTGATCAATGGGTAATCTATTCAATGCTGATTTTAAGGCACCAAAGTATTCCTCACTTTGATAAATCCAGGAAATGATTTGGGAAAGCCTCCTCTTTGTTAGATCAATTAATGGCTTAGCCAGAGCACTATAGTTTGCCACAAACTTTCTATAATAGCCAGCTGTACCCAGAAAAGACATTACCTGCCTGTTGGTTTGTGGGGTAGGTCAGGCCATGATAGCATCGACCTGCCCTTGTTCAGGTTGTACCACCCCTTCTCCCATAAGGTATTCAAGGTATTGTACATCTAACATGACTACCTGACACTTCCTTATCTTAGCAGTCAGATTTGCTGTTAAGTATTTGTTTTGTGGCACCTGATACAGATTCACAAGGTGTTTATCCCAGGAATGACTAAAGGCCCCGTCACACTAAGCGACTTACCAGCGATCCTGACACCGATATCAAGGTGTCAGGATCGCTAGTAAGTCGCTATGTGATCGCTGGTGAGCTGTCACACAGACAGCTTCACCAGCGATCAGCACAGCGATGCCGAGCGCCCGTCATCGCTGGCCATCCCTGTAAAAAACAGAATCAAAATAAAAAATATAGTTATTTCCCACTTCCGACGTCCCGTTCAGCCATCCTGCCTCTCTCCACGCTCCGGTCCCAGTGATCCTTTGCGAGAATGACCGCGGTCATTCGTGCAAAGGATCACTGGGACCAGAGCGTGGAGAGAGGCAGGATGGCTGAACGGGACGTCGGAAGGTGAGAATAACTATATTTTTTATTTTTTTTATTATTTTTTACACCTGATCGCTGGTCTCCCGCCTGTCACACACAGCGATGCGTGCTGGCCAGCGGGAGACCAGCGACCAAAGAATTGTCCAGAGGTTTCTTCCAGCGATCAGCTATACCGGCAGGGGGGCCGTTCGCTGATCGCTGTCACACACAGCGATCTCGCTGGTGAGATCGCTGTTACGTCACAAAAGTTGTGACTCACCAGCGATCTCGCTACCGAGATCGCTTAGTGTGACGGGGCCTTAAAAATGGCTATATCAACAAGATAAGCAGCTGCAAAACTATCAAATCACTCCAGCAGGTGATTAATCAACTGCTGGAAAGTGGCAGGTGCATTTTTTCATAACAAATAGCATCACCAGAATCTCATATAGACCAAATGGTGTTATGAAGGCAGATCTCTCTTGTGCCTCTTTTTTTCATGGGTATCTGCCAATATCCCCTACTTAAAGGCCCCATCACACACAGTGATATCGCCAGCGAGATCGCTGATTTTGTGACTCCACAGCGATCTCGCCAGCGACATCGTTGTGTGTGACACGGATCAGCGACCGCCCCCCCCTGCTGGGTATCGCTGAAGGCGCTCCATCGTCCTGGGCCGTTTTTTGATCGTTGGTCTCCCGCTGGCCAGCGTGCATCACTGCGTGTGGCAGTGAGAGACCAGCGATCAGTGACACTGGTTTCCAATGTAAACAATGGGTATCTAAGAGCAGCGCGGCTCTTAGATATCCACTGTTTACCCTAGAAACCAGCG